>NC_073305.1:145034893-145784060 GCF_027595985.1 Sorex araneus
CCAGGTGTTTGGAGATATGATTTGAAATCTGTGTACATGCCTAGAAACGGACTATCATTTGAGAATGATATTTAACAAATTTAGAAATTTACAAACTGCTTTCTTTTATAATGACTGCTCTCTTTTATAATTCCACCAATGAGATCTCAAATTTTTCCCTATCTTTACCAAAAGTTGTTATTATCTTTTTTTATTAAAACCATCCCAATGGATGTAAAGTTGTATTTCACTGCAGAATAGTTTCTGTTTCAGTGGAGATATAAATTTTAAATGAAAAACTATTCTTTAAAAAGAGAAACAGATAAATAAGTATTATGTGACTTTCAGTTTGAGTGCCACTTCTATTAATTTTAAATAGTCCTTGAAATTGCGTGATCCAAAATTTGCAAAAAACTCAGTGATGTTAGAAAATCTGGGATGGCATCTCTAACTTATTTATAAATATTTCAGCAGCACTAACACTCTTGTGCAGATGTTTAAAGATATTTCCTCTCAGCTGAGTGGTTATTTGATATTTAAGTGAAAATTAACCCATCAGCTATATCATTCCACCTGGTTTCATACTAAATAGATTAGAAGGCCAAGTTAGTGGAGTGAGAATAAGGAAAGTGATTTCTCAAAAAGACATGAAGATTTGAACAGTCAATGAAACAGAACCATGCTGAACTCGGCATTGCCAAGAAACTGATGCAGTACCTAATGAAATTTGGCTCTATTTATAGTGTTTCTAAGTAGACAATTTGTCACATTTTAGTACTTTTTTTTTCTTTTGAGAGTAAATTAATTAACTCTTGGAATGTTACTGTTTTATCTATGCAGTATGGATGTGGCAGTGTGGAAGTGAAAGTATCAGAGTATGTACTGAGGGACACAAAGTTGGCCAGGAGAACTGTTCAGTGGTTGGGAATGGAGGGTAGTTAAGATAGAGGAGGGTCTATGATGACAATGTGTTTGGAAATGATCACTCTGGACAAGAACTGAGTATTGAAAACAGGTAAAGGGATATACATTATAACCTTTCAGCATTTGTATCACAAACCATAATGCCTAAAATGAGAGAGAGAGAAAGGGAAGAGAAAGAGAGAAGATAATTGCCTGTCTGACGTAGAGATAGACTGGGGTGGGAGGTGACTTGAAGGGGTGGGAGAGAAACTGGGAACATGGTGCTGGGAAATAACACTGGTGGAGGGATGGCTGTTGGAACATTGTATGACTGAAATGCAATCATGAACAATTTTGCAATGCTATATCTCAGGGTTATTCAATAAAAAAATAAATATAAAAGGGATACCCTTCCCAGAGAGTCCACCCCATGGCAAGAGAAATGTGGGGGAAGGTCTCTGAAGGGCATGCTTTGCCTAAAAAGAGCTTCCATGGGACCTCAGGTGTTGACATCTCATGAGAAATAGCTCCTGTTTTTTGTTTTGTATTGTTTTGGGGCCAGTGAACTCAAGGGCAACTCTTAGCTTCGTGCTTCTGGTAGTCCCCTGACAGTGATCAGAGGATCAAATGTGTGTCTCATGCATGCAAAGCACATGCAGTGAGTGATCTACCTGGCCCCAAATGCTGGTTCCTTAGTGAAACCTCTGATTATGTGGGCAAATTGATAATTGTTGAAATGTCTATAACATTTTGATCATAGAATCTCTGGTATGATGATAAGTATTTAGTAAATTAATATAGTCTTAATTTTTTTTGGAGGGCCATCTCCCAAAGCAGTGCTCAGGAATATTTGCAGGGCTGTTGAGCTTGGGTCACTTGAACTCAGTACGCTGGGGGCCACTAGGGCCAACAGTGGTTCTCAGGTGATTAGGAAGTGCTGGGGATTGAACCTGGGGTCTCCACATGATAGGCATGCACTCTGGCCCTCTGAGCTTTGTCCCTGGCCTGGCATTTACTTCTTTATTATTATTATTATTATTATTTTGCTTTTTGGGTCACACCTGGCAATGCTCAGGGGTTACTCCTGGCTCTGCACTCAGGAATTACTCCTGGCGGTGCTCAGGGGACCATATGGGGTGCTGGGAATCGAACCTGGGTCGGCCTCATGGAAGACAAATGCCTTACCCACTCTGCTATCGCTCCAGCCTCTTATTTTTTTTAACTGCAGAGAAAAATATTTTTAAATGTTTACTTACTCTGTACTCTATTTTAAATTATGTCCAAGGAATTTTATGACTGTGTGACTATCTTATACTTGTAATATGCAGGTTCACTTAAGATACAAAATTACAAAGGACACCTCTATAAACATAGTATAAACAACTACTTAATGGAATGATATGTCAAATTGCCCTTACCATACTTAATCTTTTATAAATTTAACATGTTCTTGATTTATAGTATTTGCCCTTATGGTTTTTCTTTTTGGTGCATTTTTGGAGGGAGGGGGCTTTCCCAGCAGTGTTGGGGGACAGTAGGGCTTCAGTGATGCTTTGTGAGATGCACAGGTAGCAGAGATCAAAACCAGGGCTGGTGTAGGCCAGACCGGTGCTCTCACCACATGAGCTAGAACCTCAGCCCCTATTTATAGTCTAAACTAATAAGTATTTACAGAGTTTAGACATGAAACCAAATACATGAGAGGATCTTAAATTTTATCTAATTTGGATTAATAACCTAGTCTAATAATCATTTGAATTCCAGAAGGGTGAATATGACTTCTGTTCTCAGCCACTGTGTCAAAGACATTTGGTATATGGTAACTGAGCAAAAATCTTTACAGACTCAAAATTCATATTTATAAGCTCCACAACTGTATTGACTCACTATATTTTATGTGTAAGCACAACTCAAGGATACTGCAGGTTCAGTTCCAAACCCCAGTACTGTAAAACAAGTATTACGATAAAACAAGTCACACATATGTCTATAATTTGCATTGCATATGAAAGTTATATTTATGCCATACTGTGTTCTAGTGAATATGAAATACATTGTTTCACAACAAAAATCAACTAATATACCTGAAAAATATATATACTTTAATAAAAATAGTCAACTTGTATTTCTCAGTTACGATGCAACTTCTGGCAGATATCTCTCTGGACTTAGTTACTAAAATACTAAATTACAGAAAGCCAAAACTGAGAGGCCGCTAAGTGTGGTCACTCGACCTCATACCTCTTCATCCTCAGCAATGGAAAACAAATTATCTAATGCTTCCTTTTCAGCAGGTCTGACTTTAGGGGAGAGACTCTCCAAACAATAATAGTGAGTTTTGTTGAAATATTGTATGCAATCAAAGTGAAAGTAAAGTGAAATTTATTAGTTACACAGGCGGGGGGGGCTTAGGGCGGGGGGGCTAGGGGCATGGGGGGGTTTGGGGTGTGAGGGGGCGGGGTGGAGCTATACTGGGATTCTTGGTGGTGGAATATGAGCACTGGTGAAGGGATGGGTATTCGAGCATTGTATAACTGAGATTTAAACCTGAAAACTTTGTAACTTTCCACATGGTGACTCAATAAAAAATTAAAAAAAAATAGTTTATTTCTATAAATTGATAAGCATCATTTAAACCTGTTGTGAGTTGTAATCTTTGTGATGGTAGAGGGTGTCTGACATTGTTGTGGCAGCTGTGATAATTTTTTAACATAGGGCAAAGGATAAGGGATGTTGCCTAAGTGGTAAAGCACATGCCTTATATGAATGAAGTCTTAACTTCAATCCTTGTTCCCCCTACCCCTCAACTCCCTCAGTATCCTTTTCTTTTTCTCCCTCAGCATCCTTGAGTGTGATTCTGGCAACCTTTAACACTATTGGGTGTAGCTTCTATAACACTAAGTCATGCAGAGCTTGGAATATGGCTCTAGTGGTAGAGCACATGCTTCCTCACATGTAAGAGGCACAGCATCGTTTAGGGGGGGGCGAATGGAGGCAACCAGAGAGATAGTTTAAGGGATAAGATGCCTGTCTTGCCTGTAAGCAACTCCTATCTGATCCTCAGTGTATACAGTCCCCCAACACTGCTAAGAGTGACCCCTGAGCATTGAGCCAGGAGTGTGTCCTGACCATCACTGAGTATGGCCCCAAAACAACAACAATAACAATAATTTAACAAGTTCTTAAATTAATCATAAAATTTGTCACTCAATGAACTCTTTCACAAAAGATTTCTCACTGTAGAATATAGCATGTAGTGCTCTTTGGTAGCATTTAACTAAAGTTGAAAGTCTTTCAAATTTTGAAGTCAATCCTCTCATGTCTTGTTACACTACTTTATTCACTGGGTTTGTGTTACATTCCAAACCCTTTGTCGACATTTCCACAATGTTCATAGAATTTCCACAATGTTCACTAGGTATACATTCCATCTCAATAAACTATTTTCTTTGCTCCTCCATGAGAAGCAACTTCTCAAGGATTTGGCTTAGTGGAAGAGGGTGTATCTTGCGTGTGTGAGACTCTGGGTTCCGGTCACAGGCCTCCCCGCACAGATAAAAGAAGCATCTCTTCATCCATGCACCTTTCATCATGAGAAAATAGTAATTCAGTCATATTTCACTTCTAATACTGATGGGTATTATGATATTTATTTGATATTTATCTGATATTTATCTGAGATTTCTGTCACATCTCTAGTTACTTTCTCCACCGAGGTCTTGAATCTCTCAAACTTATCCACAAATACTGGAAATCAACTTTTAGTGGATTGTGCAGCAGAAGCTGAGGTTTGGAGCGTCAGGTTGCTTTAAATCTCCACCGAAGAAACAGATAGCCAATCAGAATGGAGAATGGGATGGTTGGGGGAGGGATTTGGCAGCAGATGAAAGGAAGCCTCCAGGCTTCCACTACCCCTTCCTCCCTACCTTCTCTCTGAGCACACACTCTCTGGACTCTCTTCCCCGGACCTTCAGCATCAGATAGGGAGGTGCGCTCAGACTCGGGGCCCAGTACAGGCAGGCCACTCAGGGCCAGACAGGGGTAGAATATAAGCAGAGTTCAGATGCTAGGATAGCTCAGGTACAGGCTCGGAAGCTCGATACTGAGAATAGGAGTCTCACCCAGGTGCAGATGGCAGTGGTTGGAGACTGCATACACGGGCTAGAGAGAGCAGTGTAGGGCAGGAGGCATCATTTATGGGAGGTGAGTAGATGGCGTGGGACAGGACTAGTGACATCGTTCACTAGTGAAGGAGAGGTCTGGGCATCTGGGGAGAGACCTGGACCCATCAGCTTTATCTGTACATTAAACTAACTTTCAATCCTCTGAGTTTTGGATGCAAATCTTACAGAATCCTCAAGAACCCACCAGTGAAGGAAGATCTGCTTCCGTGCTAATAATACCAGTTCCTCTGCTATTATCTGGTTACTTTCTCTATTGAGGTCCTGAATCTCTCAAGCTTATCCACAAAGAACAGAATCAACTTCTCCCACATTTGGGTGAATGTTGATAGTTTGCCCTATTCTCACGAATCACAAGTATTCAAAGTAGGATCTAGTACAGTGACTGTTTTCCAGAAAGTTTCCAATGTCTTTGCTAAAAAGTCACTAATCCTGGCATCCACAGCCTTGTAAAATGTGTATGAATATATGTGTTTATTTATTTGGCTTTTGAGGCACTCCTCGCAATACTCAGGAGCTTCGTCTGACTTGAGCTTGATAGGTCATTTCTGGTAATGGTTGAGGACAATGAAGTGCTGAGGATCAAATCCGAGCCTCCTATGTGCAAGGCATGTGCTCAGCCCTCTGAGCTATCTTTCAGTCCATGAAATATACTGAAAGTTTTAAGTAATAAAACTTGAAGGTCAAAATGACTTGAGCTAAGGGCTACAGAACAAATATTGTGTTAGCAGTCATGAGAGCAATAGTTACCTGCTTATACAGCTCCATCAGTGCTTTGGGCTGACCTGGTACACTGGTCAATGGGCAATAATATTTTGAAGCTTGTTTCCCTCTGAAAAGAGATCTTAATGATGGACTTCAAATGTTTAGTAAACTCTATTGTCAATGAATGTGCTATCATCTAGGCTTTGTTGATCCATTTATAGAGCACAGGCAGAGTACATTTAGTATAAATTGTAAGACTCGTAGCATTTTTGAAATGACAAATAAATATTGTCTTCAAGTTAAAATTACCACCTGAATCAGCCTTTAATAAGAGAGCCTGTACATTGAGGGCTTGAAGTCAGGCATTAACTTTTCCCAGGCTATGAAAGTTCTAATTAGCTTCTTCTTCCAGTAAAGAGGATTACACTGAAAATCTTTTATTTGGAGTAGCCACCTCCATTACTGTTCTTGTCCATATTAAATTAAGTTACCATAGCTTCGACATCAGTGCTTGAGGCTTCACCTTGCCTTTTGGTATTATGGAAAGAATATCTGCTATAAAGGAAGCAGATATTACTGAGGAAAGGGTACCGATAGATTTGCTTAGTGCAGGGTAACCGCAAACTTTCCATTTCTAAAAGAAACCCTATGATATCTGCAAAACACAATAAAGTGAGTAAGACAAGACTTGCTGTAATATTTGGCATTATTATGTTGAAACTTATGAGAGCATCTCTTACATTTTTAAATCAAGCAATAGTGATTATAATTAGTCCATTGGCTTTAATTTTATGCCAGTAATTGTAATTATAATGAAAAAATCTACATTTACTTATGAAACTTTACCTGGGGGTATATAAGCCTTCTCATACTCTATTAAAAAGATGATAGCTTTATGTGCTATTAAAATGAGTCATGCTGAAATCATTGCTTACCAGGGGTTCATCTAAATGATAATGGGTAAAAGAAGTAAGTTAAGCTCTGCTAGTAAAGGACTTCCCCCCCCCATCTGGCAAATCTAATAATACTTGAGAAGACATTAAGTCATGAATAAACTAATCTCTCAATTAAGAGATCAAACAAACCATGGCCCTATAGTTTATTTTATTTTTACATCTTTACAATGTTTCTGATAACAATTACTAATTGGAACAATCCAAATAGATACGACCTCAGAACCTTTTCAGTATAGCACTTGTATTTAGCTTTCTTGGTGCTATGTATTTGATTAAAGTGATGAAACCTTTGGCTTAGGAAAATACATATATGCAAACATAATTTCTTATAAAAATTTCTGGGATCCTTAGACTCCTAGAACTGTTAATCTCCAGCAGGGAAAAATAATCATCATAATCATGCTAATTTTACTAATGCTTTTTTTTTTACTAATGCTTTAAGTGCCTTGGTAAGTATTATCTGTACATTATATTATTATTTTGTTTTACAAATTTTGGTTTAAATGTATTTTTAGGAGAGCCTTCCCGCACCAGGGCTATATCCAGTGGTAGTAGGAAGGCCAAGTGGTGCCAGAGATCTAACTGGAGCCCATTTTTGGCAAGCCTTTATCCCAGTCCTCTGAGCTATCCCAGTATCCTTGGCTTTTTTGAGCTGGCCTGGAGTGATAGTACAGCAGGTAGGGCGTTCGCCTTGCATGTAGCCGGCCTGGGTTTGAGTCCTCCGCCCCTCTCTGAGAGCCCGGCAAGCTACCGAGAGTATCTCACC
Source organism: Sorex araneus (assembly GCF_027595985.1). NCBI lineage: Eukaryota > Metazoa > Chordata > Mammalia > Eulipotyphla > Soricidae > Sorex > Sorex araneus. The sequence goes on from NC_073305.1 coordinate 145,042,384, forward strand.
TGCACGGCAGAGGCCAAAAACAGTAACAACAAGTCTCACAGTGGAGACATTACTGGTGCCTGCTTGAGCAAATTGATGAGCAACAGGATGACACAGTGACAGTGAGAGTTTTTGGGCTACACTTGGTGTTGTTCAGGGCTTACTCCTATTTGCTTTGCAATGAATCAAATTTGAATCAGTTTGCCTAAAGCAAGCCCCATCCCCCCACCCACGTACTATCACTCTGGTCCTGTCAAATTATTTTTTTAAATAAAAATGCTGTGGCTAGGTACTCAGATATTTTTCATTTTTATTTACGTCATAGAATTTGTTTTAATAGTTCTCTTAGGCTAAGTTTTCAGAAAATTTGCATATGTGTATAGTTTTATACTTGAGCTGGCTTTAATTAACAAATGTATGGTTAACAGTACTATGTAGATGTCTTAAGCAAGTCAAATAACATGGCACATTATTGCTTTTCTCTTTAAGCTTATTTCCTTGTATACATTGAAAAGCTAGTCAGAAAAACTAGATTGACATACCAATTAGCTTATGTGTTGGAGATTTCCATTTTTTCTGGCATATACGTTCTCTATTTACAACTTTGCACTCAAAACTGGAAAACTACTTTTGAATTCCCCGGACTTTGTCTATTTCCACAGCAAGTCCATCAGTCAACACCTATGAGGAGGCGTTTCAGTGTATAGCTCACAATGTGGGCCTCAGGAAGGCCATTTGGAAGGATCAATTAGCAAACCACTAAGGGGGAGTCTTCCCCATAGCAATTTAGCTGGGGGACTGCAAGTTAGGAGGGAAAGTTAGGATGTAATCTTGAAGGAAGAGTTTGTGGTTAGGGTGCTGTCAGTCATCAAGAAGAAATGGATGGCACACTCAAAGGAGGATAATCTGAGAAGAGTCCATTTACAAAGAGATAAATTAAAGAAATTGGAGGGAAAGTATTAGAACACTACAGCAATCTGAGATGATTAACAGTGAAATTGGCACCATCCTCAGGTCTGCAGGGCCAAAAGAAGCGAGAGGTTACCAGAAGCAGGAGGGCAAGAGTGGTAAATACCAGGTCATCTTCTGTCCTGGGTCATAGACAATCCAAGTGGAACAAGACAAATAAGTATCTCTGTGACATCCTCCGATTGCTAATCCCTTTTTGGACTTCTTTTTGACAAGAATTCAACAAGCATCCCTATAGGGAAGCCTCCTGGGGTAGGAAGTGATAATAAAAATAGGACAAAAGGATGCCAGATCATCTCATCATTGGCCACCATCCAGATCACCTGTCCTTCTCTCCTGGAAGGGAGCATAACATGCCTTTGGACCCGTGGCAGGCTGTTTCCCTTGGAGTGCCCCAGAGTGAGGCGGCTGAGACCTCTCCTTGCCCCAAGGGATCCAGCCCTGGCAGCCAAAAACCTCTAGAACTCAACTGCTCCCATGCTCATGGCCGCTCTCCATATGCTTGGGCCAAGCGTCACCAATGAGTGAACCTATTCTGGACTGTGGGGCTGCAAATGTTTCAAACCACACATTCTACCCATACTCCAAGAGTACTGCACCACATCTGATGGGTTCAAAATAGGAGGCAAACAATCTTAGAGAGAATTTTTTACATATATTTATATATGTACACACATATATGTATGTATGTATGTATGTATGTATGTATGTATGTATCTATCTATCTATAAGCACAAAAGGCCCAACCTTTACCAACATGTTAGTGATCTCTTATAGAAGAACGTAATGGCCCCTGGGTGAAATACAACAATCTTCACACTGTTTCCTCTAAGGATACTTCTTTGTATCATCTTCAGTGGTTTTTCATAAAAAACAATACAAAATATACAGTGAATCAATAAAATAAATAAATAAATAACAGAAAAAATACAAAATATATTATTTTGTTTCTGCTTTGTGGCAGGGATTGGGAATCGGGATGGAAACATCCAAAATATGGTGGTTAGAAGGTGCAATGGTGGTGGGATTGATGTTTGAATATTAAATGTAATCAAATATTGTAAACTTTATAAAATAAAAAAATAATTTTTTAAAAAAAGGATGCCTCTTGCACACAACATTCTAAGAACAGATGTTTGAAACTCCTGCTCCAACCACAGATTATATTTGGGATTGAATTGGGGTGCTCTGTATGTAGAGCATATACATTAACCCTGTACTATCTCTCTGGCCCCTGAGATTTTTACATTTTAAATTTAAATTTTAAATTTTATCTTTGATTGAAATAACATTGGTTTACAAGAGGGCAAATGTTTACATATTCTAGGAATTTGATGTTACCAAACCACACCTTCTATCAGAATGCCAATATTCCTCCACCATAGCCCATTATTACACTGTTCCTCCATTTTAGCCTACCCCCGATGTCCTTATTTCTGTGGTTACAGTCTAAGGGGTTGTTTGCATTGTTCATTCTCTTTATTTATTTGTTTATATATCACATTTGAGTGAAATAATCCAGAATGAAATCATCTAGTGGAAAAAAGTAATTTTTTTCCCTTCCAGTAGTGCTAGGGGGTGGAAGGAAATGCAGTACTAGAGATTGAACCCAGGTCTCACTCATGCAAAGTAGGCAACAGCTCTTTGAGTTTCTCTCATCACCCTGACTTATTTTCATTCCATTATAATTGTATAAATATGTGAGTGGCATTTTTGTTTGTTCTGGAGCCACACCCAGCAGTACTCAGAGATTACTCCTGGCTCTGTGGTCAGGGATCACTTCTGGAGGGTATCAGAGGACCAGATGGAGTGTCAGGGATCAAACTGGGTCAGCTGTGTGTAAGGCAAGTGTCCTACTTGCTGTTACTATCTCTCCAACCCCATAAATGGTATTTTTAAGGCTGATGTTCATAGACATTCTGCAGAAACATTTAACTGTGGTCATTTTGTGTGCATTTTAAATTTGGAAGAATTCTCAACTTCTTACATAGTCTCAATGCCATGGATTTATGGTATAACATTTTAATAGAAATAGGGTGTCCTAGGGTGTCCGAGATCTCCAGGGCTGTTTGGATCAGGACTGGGCCTCTTCCACCCAGATCCCCCATTTTCCAGTAGCTAGGCAGTCACACCGAGAGACTGCCCCGGCACCGTGTAATCCCATCAACGGTCAACATCCAGAGACTATAAAATCAAGCTCCCAGAAGCGACATCTAATACCCTAGTTCTCCTTCTTGGAGAACCTGACAAGCTACCAAGAGTCTATTGCCCACTTGGGAGAGGTTGGCAAGCTCCCCATGGTGTATTCATATCCAAAATACAGTAACAGATATATACATACTTCTCAGAGAGCCTGGCAAGCTACCGAGAGTATCCCACATGCATAGCAAAGCCTGGCAAGCTACCTGTGGTGTATTCGATATGGCAAAAACAGTAACAATAGTTCTCATTCCCCTGACCTGAAAGAGCCTCCAATCGTTGGGAAATACGAGTAAGGAGATCTGCTAAAATCTCAGGGCTGAGTGTAATAGAGACGTTACTGATGCCTGCTCGAGTAAATCAATGAACAACGGGATGACAGTGACAGTGATACAGGGTGTTCAAAATACAATTTTTGATTCTTGAGAAATTAGACTTTTTCTCCTAGGATCAGGGAAATAAATTGAATACATCAAACTAAAAAAAAAATTATGGCAATTGAGTGTTAAAATGTATGGAACTGGGCTGAAAGATAGTACAGTGGGTAAGTTGCTTGCCTTACTGAGTTAAATCTCTCACACCCATATGGTTCCCTGAGCCCACGAGGAGTGATCCTTGAGCACAGCCAGGTGTGGTTCACAAGCAAATAAACAAGCAAAGAAAGTATGAATCATTATAGAAGCAGGAAGCAGATGTTCTCTGTGTTCTCACCATGTTCCCTGTGTGAGTCACAGAAGAGGACATGGTTAGTGATCTGAGGCTAGATGTATGGTGCTCTGTGTGTTTCACTAGTATTTTTGTGAGAAACAATAATCGAAGAATTTTTCTCTAGTGATGTTTAAGATAGTCACATCTAACATAGAAAGCCACAGATCAGGAAATTTCACATAATTTTCAGTACAATGTGGAGCTTAGGAATTATTTTTTGGAGTTTCTGGCTATTTTATCAGCTTTTCAGTCTTAAAGTCTTCAGGCATTTGGAAAGTATCTATTCAGTAATGTTCTAATGTACTCCCACACCTTCTTTCCCTAGAAGGTGGGGATCTGGCCATATATACAGACTTTTGCAACATAGCTCCCTTGTACATGGGCACAAACACATTGTGTGTCTGACTACTCATAAACTAACCAGGGCGGGGACTCTACTTATCCACTCCTGCTGGTTTTATATATTTAGTATCCACACAATGCATTTAGTATCTACACAATGAAACCTAGTAAATAAGTAAGTTTTTGTTGAAGGAAAGAAGGTGATAAATATATAAAGCCACCATTGACTCCAGACAAACCAAAGTGCTGCAGAGATAGCTCAGTTGGGCTGAGCACACGCTTTGTATGTAGGAGCCCCAGGTTGGATACTGTGTGGTCTCACACTCCTGGGAGTGCCCCTGAGCACTTTCAGGTATGGCCCAAACAAGCCTCCCTAAAGCAATTGTTGAAAAAATAAAACTCAGAATATGTAGCCCTCAAATATGCTCCTTTGGCATAAAAATCTGGGGGCCAAAATTTCTTTTTTGAGCTAAAGACAATTAAGAAGCTGCTAGCAAGCATATAAGAAGCACCCCCTCCCCTTCCATCTAGATACAGAATATAAATTCTCCTCTTGCTGGAGACAGACTCATCAGCCCGGAAATGGCATCATAAGAATATATAAACCAATTTTCTAAGTCACTGCTTTGAGTTTCTTCTGGTTTAGTTTTCTCCCATGTAATATGTATTCTGCATGCATTTATAAACTGTTTTTTTCTGGTTAGCTTATACCTTAAGGAGTTCCTGCTGGAAACTTGATAGGTAAAGGGTAAAATTGTCTCCCTATGCAATTCGTGAAGCAGGCCAGGTAATCATGGCTGATCATTTTTGATTGCCAATTATATGGCAAATCCAGTATAAGATTCTAAAGTAACATAAGTCAAACAAAGCTTAAAGATGAAACAAAATATTTCTTTTTTTGCTCTTTGGGTCACACCTGGCAATGCGTGGGGATTACTCCTGGCTCATGCACTCAGGAATTACTCCTGGAGGTGTTCGGGGGACCATATAGGATGCTGGAAATCTAACCCAGGTCAGCCACATGCAAGGCAAACACCCTAACCCCTGTGCTATCACTCCAACCCCTGAAACAAAATCTTTATAATAAGCCTCAATATACATTTAAAGAAATGAAGCTGGAGATAATTTGAGACTTGCCACAATCCACAAAGCTAGTGAAGAGTAACCTGCATCAAATCTAGACACCTAGTTTCAGAGCCTTTGTACCTATTTGCCACCCAGGTGGGAAAGCAAGCATCATGAGTTTATTCAAACAAGCATTTATTTATCTTTCCACAAAATATGTTGTAGAATTTCTGGGAGATGGAAGAGAAAGATTGATATGGAAGAGATGAAAGGGGTGAATATGTGTAGTGTGGAATTTTTCCTTATCTACTTATCTACTCAATCTATAAACACTCTTACATATTTTTGTAAATGTAAAGAATCATGATTTTTAAAAGCTATTGATAGTTGGGTTTTAGGTACACACTATTTTTTTAATTATTGAATCACCATGAGATTTAATTACAAAGCTTTCATGTTTGAGTTTCAGTCATACAATGGTCGAACATCCATCCCTCCACCAGTTCACATTTTCCACCACCAATGTCCCTAGTATCCCTCCCCCCATCCCACACCTCCTCCTGCTTCTATGGCAGGTAATTTCTCTTTTTCTCTCTCTACTTTTGGGCATTATTATGCTAAGAGGCCATCATGGTACACAATATTTTGACATCAATCCCACCACCAGTGTCAACTTCTTTCCATCAGTATTTTCACTCTCCCTCCCCCCATTTCTCCCACCTGTCAACTTCAAGGGTACATATCAAAATTCTGTGGTTGTAGTTTAGATCTCATGTTTTCCATATTGTTGAGTCTTTATATATATTTGGATGTATACTTGTATCAATGACTCTCATCTCTGGTATAAACAAAGTCTATGACCCCTGTTCATCTATTACTTCCCTTTCTCAACTTATTACTTTCCCCCTTGAATTCTTTCCTTCTCTAGGATCCCTATACTCTGGGTTCAGGGCTGATTAAGGCATTCTCCCTTTACTACATTACATTTCCTTGTCCAAAGTATTCAATGATAAGTGAAGTCATCCTGTGTTTGTCCTTCTTCTGGCTTATTTTATTCAACATGATATCTTCCAGTTACAACCAGGCACAGATAAATGGAAAGACACTTTACACTCATACACTGAATAATTATTAATATAAAAATGTCCATATCACCCAAAGTGAACTATAGATTCAACGTAATCTTTCTTTCTTTCTTTCTTTCTTTCTTTCTTTCTTTCTTTCTTTCTTTCTTTCTTTCTTTCTTTCTTTCTTTCTTTCTTTCTTTCTTTCTTTCTTTCTTTCTTTCTTTCTTTCTTTCTTTCTTTCTTTCTTTCTTCTTTCCCCTTCCTTCCTTCCTTCCTTCCTTCCTTCCTTCCTTCCTTCCTTCCTTCCTTCCTTCCTTCCTTCCTTCCTTCCTTCCTTCCTCCCTCCCTCCCTCCCTCCCTCCCTCCCTCCCTCCCTCCCTCCCTCCCTCCCTCCCTCCCTTCCTTCCTTCCTTCCTTCCTTCCTTCCTTCCTTCCTTCCTTCCTTCCTTCCTTCCTTCCTTCCTTCCTTCCTTCCTTCCTTCCTTCCTTCCTTCCTTCCATTGTTTGTTGGGGGTAGGGGCACACCTGACTGTACTAAAGGATTACTCCTGGTTCTGTTCTCAGGTATTACTCCTGACAGACTCATGCGACCCCATATGGGGTGCCATGGATTGAATCCTGGTCAGCCACATGCAAGGCAAATGCTGTATCCACTACACTATTGCTCCAGCTCTGATTAAACATATTTTCCATCAAAATGCTGTTTAATTTTTTAACAGAAATAGAAAAAATATATTAAAATTTGTATGGAAACATAGAAGACACTATACAGCCAAACTAATCTAAAAATAAGGAACAAAGATACAAGAATTACACTTACTGATTTTAAACTATGTACAAAGCTATAGCAATCAAAACAGTATAGTATTATAATGAAAACAGGTAATCTTCTGACTACCGCAGTCAGAAGTAGAATTGAACAATACAGAGCCAAAATAAAACTATGGGTATTTGATCAAAGAATCTTAAACTGAGGATCCAAGAATAGTATAAAATAGAAAAAAGGTTTCATCCATTTACTGTACTGGAGAAAGCAGATAGCCACAGGCAACAGGATGAAACTGACTCCCTGTATGACACTATGCACAAGAATCAACTTAGATAAAATACTTGAAACTCGAAAACTTTTAGAAGAAAACTCAAAAGCCAACCAGCAAAGTGATTTAAAAGAAAACAGCATTTGAAAGGACATATTTTTCCCCAAAGGTGACATACAAATGGAAAATTCGTGGTTGTCATTGGTGAAAGGAGGTAAAGGCAAAATGGATGAGGCTGCTAAAAAATAGTAATTACGTGCAATAATGGATATTAACTAGATGTATTGTTATGGTCATTTTGTAGCACTGTAGCACTGTCATCTCATTAATCATCCATTTACTCAAGCGGGCGCCAGTAGCGTCTCCATTTGTCCCAGCCCTGAGGTTTTGGCATCTTAAGCGTTATGCCCCCTCTCCGGGGATGCGGCATGCCAGCTGGATGTCCTTTGGGCTTAATGGTGACGCGCTTGGCGTGGATGGTGCAAACGTTGGTATCCTCAAAGAGCCCTACCAGGTGGCCTCGCACACCTCCTGCAGTGCCATGACGGCCAAGCTCTGGGAGCACAGGTCGGTCTTGAAGTCCTGTGCGATCTCAGGCACCCGCCGCTGGAACGGCAGCTTGCGGATGAGCAGCTCGGTGGACTTCTGGTAGCGGCCGATCTCGTGCAGCGCCACGGCGCCCGGCGATGCGGCTTCTTCGCGCCGCCAGTGGCTGGCACGCTCTTGCGGGCTGCCTTGGTGGGCAGCTGCTTAGGGGCGCCTTCCCGCCAGTTGACTCAAGCACCGTCTGCTTAGTACCAGCCCTCTGTTCCTCCCAACTCAGCTGGAGACTCCTTCAGAATTAGGGAAATGGGACCCGTTTTTGCTACTGTTGTTGGCATATTTAGTACATAACGGGTAGCTTGCAGATTCTGCCCTGCCGTTTGGACACCCTCGGTAGCTTGCCGTGATCTGGGGTGTGGGGGGGGTGGTAGAGGCTTTTGGGGCGATCTCTAATCTTCCCTGCAGGTGTTCCCAGTCTACCAAATGTAATTTTGCAATACACATAAATATCAAATCATTAATTGCTTTCTGAAAGTAATGTAGTATTATATAGCAATTATATCTCAATAAGCAGAAAATAGTTACCTTGGATGTAGTTGGGAAAATACAGTGAAGGGGGTGACTGCAGTAGAGTCAGAAGATCACTATCGAAGGGCCAGATCTGCATCATAGAGGGTGGATTTTGAAGGGTGATATATATATATTTAGAAAATATATATATGTATATTCCCTGTTCGGCTCCCCTGTCTCTTCATGCTTTTTAATATTGTCATGATAACTGAGGGTTGAACATATGTCTGGCTGAGGTGCTTGAACACTTTTAGCTATACTGCTCTTTAGAGTCAAACATCAGATCGAGGTGCTTGTACACTTGGTTGTTGTGTTCACTAATGTTTGCTATTCTTGGCTGTGACTCTTACATAGTGCTTCCTGGAGTTTGCACTCTTCATTGAGTCAGGCAAGTTTTTGATTGTGGCACTTGCTAGGGGACATTGTGGTGCTCACACACATGCTTGCTGGGGTGGTAATTTCTGGTGCTGGTGTGTGCACACACATCCTTTCAGTTGGGAAGTTTATTGGGAGCCCTTGAACTGTATATTTTTTTTGTCTAAGAGTTACAGGATTAAATGTGGTTACAGTTATCTAATTCAGTTTCCTCCTTATACTTTCTTTTCCATTCAAAAGAGAGCAGATGTTTTTTTTTTTTTTTTGCTTTATTTTGGGTCACACCTGGCAATGCACAGGGGTTACTTCTGGCTCTTCACTCAGGAATTACTCCTGGTGGTGCTCAGGGGACCATATGGGTGGTGCTCAGGGGACCATGCTGGGAATCGAACCTGGGTCGGCCGCGTGCAAAGCAAACGCTCTACCTTCTGTGCTATTGCTCCAGCCCCAAGAGAGCAGATTTTTTTGTATCGCTCTGGAATACTTAATTCCACTGGGAATAAATTTAAGAAGTATGCAGTGACCTAAATTCCAGGGCCTTATTTCTTTATCTGCTCTATGAGAGGCTAGAATTGCAAATCTCAGAGGTTCATTTTAGGACTTATCTTCCTGAACTAAGGAAACTAATCAGAGGCCCTGGGTTCACAATGGATTCTTCTGAGACTGACCTTAGAGGCAGTCTGTAGCAATAGATACATCAGCAGTACCCCACTGAGTAGTACATTAGGCTGGAGGCCGACCAAAAATTGTAGCTTAGGTAGCATGGTTACAATAGTGTTAACTTTAATGGTCTTAATGTATAAAGTTACTGCACTCAGGATGACCCTAGATTCTCAAAGGAGGAGCATTTGTATTGCTGCAATTTTAGGAGTAACAGGGATTATAGTAATCACAGGCATTAGTCTTTAAATTCTATTCTGTAAATTTTAATAGCCCGATATTTCTAAAATTTTCCCAGTTTGTCACATGGCATTCATTTATCATAAACACATGGAATATTTAACCACATTCAATTTTCCTTTAATTTCTCTACTTTTATCAGAGCAGATACATTGAACACAGTGAGGGATTGGAACTTTATAAACAATTGTTTGATTTCTTACTTATTGGAATTAAAAAAATTTTCATTCACCAGTAGCACTCTGTACTTGGGTAGGGACACCTGAATGGTATCTGCAGGGAACAGTCACGGGGAAGCTCTGCCTGCGATTTATACACCTTGAGTCAAGCTCAAGTATATCCCTCTAGTAAAACCAGCCATAAAAGATAAATGATGGTGCTTTCTCATCGGTCCAGTCCAGATCCATTTCATTGAAATGCACACTGCTTTTCTTCAGATAGCGTCTCATAATTTGTCTTTAAGGTGTATTTTAATCAAATTTCATTTCAAAGAATATCTTTGCTGCAAAGTAGATTTTATTTTAGTCCACTAGAGGGAATCAGAGACATTTAGAAACTGGAATCAACACAATCTAAAGTTCTTAGATGTCAATTATCAGAGTAAATTTCAGGGATTCTCAAAGCACACAATCCATAATTAGGGGGTGCTTTATTAAAATTTTAACTTTATTCACATTTAAAGGATAAGCTAAAGTTTTAAAGGACAGTTTTAGGTTCGTAGCAAAACTTGGCAAAAGGAAGAATTTTGTAAGTATATAGATTTCCAGGAACTGCCCTGGAAATACACAATATCAGAAGAACACACATACACACACACACACACACACACACACTTTTAATGCCAAAAACAGGGATAAGATGACAATGATCATTCCGTTGGCATATCTTGCAGATGTAAGAACAGAGGCTCTCACAAGGTTAAAAAAAAAACCGGAAATGAAATTGTAAGTTACCCTCAAATCAGGAATAGCATATTGTTTCAGAAGTAAGTGTACCACAAGATTCCTGGGGAATATATCCGGGGAATACACATAAGTGCTCTCCACTGACTGCCACCAGACTCAGATGTTTCTATCATCTCTAATACTTTCTAGTAAAATGGTCCAAAGACACAGGCCACTACAGATATTCCAGTAAGAAAAAGATTGCATGTGGATTGTCATAGGAAAGTATTTCATAAATTCTTTCTTTATAAAATAAGTTTAGGTACCAGACAGATCATACAGTGGGGTGGGCACTTGCCTTGCTCACAGACCCAGGTTCACTTGCTGGCACCTCACATGGTTGATCTCCTCAATCTGTGCCAGGAGTGATCTCTGAGCTCCAAACCAGGAGTAAGCCCTGAGTACCACTCAAACCAAAACAAAACAAACAAAAAAGATGTTTGGAATAAAATAAAAAATGAACTAACTGAAAGCCACCCTATTGATTTATAGGAAAATATATTAGAAAACCTCAGTGATGTATAAAAAAAGAAAAAAGCAGTAGAGCAGTAGAGCTTCAGGAATATTGCACCACTACTCCTAGGGATGCACCTGGCCCTGAGAAAATTTAGTGCTATTTTGAAAAATAATACTAAATATCCAGACCTTTATGGCAATAATTTGTCTTTATAGTAGATATCTGAAACTCTAGCTTTAATACCAAATAAAACTCAGAACAATGATCTTCCCACCCCACAATTCTCCCCTAACTGGGCATTTGCTACAATCTCAAACTCTATTTCTCAAGGCCTCTGTGTTTTCTAAATCAGAGAAGAACTGCTCCTTGACTTATTTGCTCTATCTAAAGTGATAACCTGAGTATGGTCAGGCTTGAAATATTTTTCCTAAAACATTGCTTTAGATGAAAAAATTAATCTAGATGAATTTAATAGAAAATTTAAAAATAACTTTGCAAAGCATTTTTGGCTTCGTTTTTGGGGGGTCACACCTGGTGATGCACAGGGGTTACTCCTGGCTTTGCACTCAGGAATTACTCCTGGCGGTGCTCGGGGATACCATATGGGATGCTGCGAATTGAACCCGGATCAGCTGCATGCAAGGCAAATGCCTTATCTGCTGTACTATCGCTCCAGTCCCCATAATTTTGAAAAGCATTGACATACAAGATCCAGTGTACAAAAAACAAATTCTATTAAGTATGGGAGTAAGATTTCTTCTTTTAAGCTTTTGCCTGAGGAACATGAAAAATGCTCCACATCACTAGTCATCAGGGAGATGCAAATCAAAACAACAATGAGATATCATCTCACACCATAGAGACTGGCACAAAAGCAACCAGTGCTGGCGTGGATGTGGGGAAAAAGGGACGCTCCTTCACTGTTGGTGGGAATGCCGACTGTCCAGCCTTTCTGGAAAACAATATGGACAGTCCTTCAAAAACTAGAAATCGAGCTTCCATATGACCCTGCAATACCACTTCTGGGAATATATCCCGAGGATGCAAAAAAGCACAGTAGAAATGACATCTGTACTTATATATTCATTGCAGCACTGTTCACAATAGCCAAAATCTGGAAACAACCCGAGTTCCCTAAAACAGACAACTGCTTTGGTACATCTACACAATAGAATACCATGCAGCTGTTAGGAGAGATGAAGTCATAATATTTGCTTATAAATGGATAGACATGGAGAGTATCATGCTAAGTGAAAAGAGTCAGAAAGAGAAGGATAGACATGGAAGGACTGCACTCATTTGTGGAGTATAAAATAACATCACATGAGGCTGACACCCAAAGACAGTAGATACAAGGGCGAGGAGGATTGCCCCATAACTGGAAGACTGCTTCATGAGCAGAGGGGAGAAGGCAGATGGAATAGAGAAGGGATCACTAAGAAAATGATGGCTGGAGGAATCAGTTGGGATGGGAGATGCGTGCTGAAAGTAGATAATGGACCAAATATGATGACCTTTTAGTGTCTGTGTTGCAAGCCATAATTCCCAAAAGTAGAGAGAGAGTATGGGTAATATTGTCTGCCATGGAGGCAGGGGGAGGGTGGGAAAGTGGGGCGTATACCGGGGATATCGGTGGTGGGGAATGTGCACTGGTGGAGAGATGGGTGTTTGATCATTGTGTGATTGTAACCCAAACATGAAAGCTTGTAACTATCTCACTGTGATTCAATAAAAAATTTTTTAAAAAAAAGCTCTTGCCTGAGGAATCTGTGCAGATTGGTAGCAATCTAAGAATTCCTCATTATTATTTCCTAAGAGGCTTGTTTATTGTGTATGGAAAGTCCTCATACAATTTTATAACCCAATCTCCTCAATCATAAAATCTAGGCCTGTATTATATTTTATATTATAGATATACTTTTACACAGGAAGTGTATTTAGAGGTGGGGGTGTTTAGAGGTGCAAGGAATTATAGGGGTAAGCTCGTTCCTTAATTTATTCACAAATTAGTACTACAAGTGAGGTAATGTGATAGTATAGTAATTTACACATAAACATTCCAAGTAAAGCATGTAAATAAATTCCATTTCTTAGCTAACTTAATTATATATCCTTTCTTTCATTTCCCATTTTGAAAAAAATAAGTCCATAAAATTATTATTTTACTATTATAAAATAACAAATGCCAAGTGTCTTGTAGATTTTAATGATACTGAGTATCAGAATACATAAAGAATAAATTTACACAGTTAGACAGTCTCTAATAACTGCATAATCAATTTCAGTCCCTTGCTTGCCCCTATTTGCTAAGTACGTTCCTTTTATTAGTCTTTGGTTGCAGATGCAATTTGATTTGCAATAAGTTAGTTGGCTGTAAAATCTGGGAACTACTTTTAGGCTGACTTGGCTAGAGGACAAAAGTCCTTGTTTGAGGTTCTGCTACAGTTCCCCCGCCCCATGGGATCATTAAAAGTGTCAGCTCCGACTAACATCCAGCTTGGCCTGAAGCTCAGTGCCAGTAACTCAGGCACTCTAAACCTCTGGTTTTGAAGAGAAAGATAATTCCACAGTTAATGCTAATTTCTTCTTCATTTGTAATATTTGTCTCTTAGTTCTTGAATCTTAATTTTGTGTACACTATCATGAGTTTAATCCCTGGTTCTAACACATGAGCTGTATATGTCCTTCAGTTACGCTGTCTGTGATCTCTGGTACAAGCCAAGAGTGCACAAACACAGTAAAGTGGAGTGACTGCAGATGAGCATCACAAGAGCACGCACCATGGTCATGAGGTGCAAATGCGAATCAGCACACATGTGAATACCGCAATGACCCCACAATATGCCTCATAACCAGAATGTGTGCCTCAGTGAAGCAGTGTAAGCCATGGTGAGCACGGGTGGGCCTCACTGTTAAAAGCTGTACAAACTTGGTGAGCACTACAGCCTGGCGTAAAGGTCAGCAACCTCAAGTCACGTGTGAGCCCTGGCAAGCATCACAGCTGTATTTGGGAACACAGCACCAGGTGTGGGTGAAGCCCCCTCCCCTCCCTTCCATCATAACAACATCAACAACAATGAAAGAATGGTTAGGGGGAGGAGGCATAATGAAATCAAACAAGTGTTCAAAGTGTTAGGATTTCTTTAACAAAATACTAAAAAGATAAATTTATATTTCCATTTCTGGTAATGTGGCAGGTTAACTATTGAAATGTTTTTTCCTTCCTTTTGGAGGGCCACATCAGGGCTCACCCCTGGATCTCTGTGCTCAGGGATCACTTCTGACATGACTCACGGGACCGTATATAGTGCCCAGGATAAAACCTAGGTTGTCTCTGTGCAAGGGAAGCTCCCAACCCAGTCCTATTTCTCCAGTGTTGCATGAAGTGATCGATCAATTGGTCAAAGGCACAGGGATAAGACACGCGAGAGGAATGTAGAGAGCACCGAAGGCCAAGGCTCAATCTAGCTCGGGGTGAAGAGCGACTGCCAGAGGCCTCCTTTTATTCTACTTTTTATCAGTTACATACTAATGACTTCATCACAGAGAAAGAATCACTAACGAGAGTACAAACAGTTATATGATAAGCATTAGTCAAAAGAACATCAGAGTATTCATTCTCTTGTCAAAGCTATGTTATCAAAGCTATGTTGCAATGATTAAAATGTAAGAGGGAGATATGGAGCTGGACACAGGCTCTACAGATTACGTCCCCCACATTCTTGTGATTGGTTACACATGGGGCAAAAAGAAGGCTCATACTGATACTTGAAGATCAATCCAGATTAAGGATGTATAAGAGAGGGGGAAACTGCTGCTTTGTACTGCCAAGATAATGTATGACCAGGCGGGCGTATGAGAGCATGCTGTGCTTCTCCAGATCATCGGACTCATAAGCTTAACTTGTCCACTTAACTCAAAGGGGAGTCTCAGTTCTGCTTCCTGCTTCCAGGGCAGTGTCCAGAGGGTCACCCTAATGTTCTGGCTTAGCACCAACACTCCAGCCCCCAAATGTCTTTTCTATATGAAACACTAGCTCTTGGAAAATTTAAGACTACCTCCCAAGAAAAATTGAAAGCCAGAATTCTGAAGATAGGACGTTAAAACTGTAGTTTTAAGTATGTCTATTTTAATAGCTTGGGTTACCGTGAAAGTGCTATGAATAATATAATTCCTAACAAATAGAGGAGAAAATAAAACAAAAATATCTTAAACTTATTTTACAAGTGTCAAAGAAGACAATAAAGCTGAGAGGAAAAGCGAAACAAAATAAGACAAATAGAAAACACAGGGATAAATGCAAATATATAATCTCAAAAACTATTTCTTTTTTATTTATTTATTTTTTATTTTTTTTTTATTGAATCACCAAGTGGAGGGTTACAAAGTTCTCAGGATTATGTCAGTTATACAATATTCAAACACCCTTCCCTTCACCAGTGCCCATCTTCCATCACCAACCCCCCCAGTATATCTGCCGCCCCCTCCCACCTCCCTAGTCCCCACCCTTGTACGTGATAAATTTCACTTCATTCGCGCTTATCTCGATTACATTCCATGTTTCAACACACAACTCACTACCGTTGCTGGGGTTTCCCCCCAAAAAGAAAAAGACAGTCCTATTGCCAATGAGGCATTTGATAGTTCTCCATTGCTAAGAATATAGAGATATTAAGTCCCGCTGTTTGTTACATAACTTTTCTTTTTCCCCCTTGCCCCGCGCCACCGAGTTCACGCCTGTTTAGTAATCGCCACGCTGTCTGACAAAGGGAAAAAAACCGAAGAGGATGGTTATTTCCTGTCATCAGCCGACGTGGGGCTCTGGCTTAGTTGATAGTCTAGTAGAGTGTCTGCAAGCAGTTTCTGGAACCAAAGGTCTTGCGCTGATATCGGCTCCGGCTCGAGATACCACCAGCGTCCCGCTGGTCCATGTACCTAATTTTTCCCCTTATTTCCCATTCCCACGCCACCAGGTCTGTTTGCTTAATGGACATCACACTATGTTTGACACCACACCACGTTTCTTCCCGAGAAAGAAGGATATTTCTTCTCAGCCGGCGTGGGGATATAGCTTAGTTCAGTCTAGAGAGATGGCTACCATTTTGATTGCCTTCAATATTTCAACAAAATACTTACTATTCTTGTTAGGATCACCCACAAAAGTCCCACCCATTAAGAAGGAACCATTACATACTGCTGATACTAAGATGACATTAGGTCGCGCCGCCGTGGCAGCGGCCGCGCGGTTTTGGGTTTCTGTCTAAAGTCCAGGGAAAAAGTTGAAGGAGAGAGAGAGAGATTTCTGCACGGGGGACCTGGCGGAAACTCTCAAGTCACATACTGCAGGTTGCTGGTGGGCTGCTGGTGTCCCAAGCAGCTCCCTCCTCTTCGTCAGTCATTCTGGGGGTGCGGGCGTGGAGAAATGGGAAAGCCCACGTGGCTGCACTCTCTTTAAGTGTCCGATGTGGGCGGAGACCGGTACTTCCCCGCCCTCGATCCCCCGCCAGCCGCGCCGCGCGTTTGGGTGCGTCTCTCCATTTTGTGCTCAGAGAAGTGGGGTAGATGCTGTGCTGTGCCCAGAAGTTGAGGGAAAGAGAGAGAAATTAAAGAAAAAAAAAAAAGAGAAACGCCGGTCCCCCGCTCGGGGGACCTGGCGGAAACTCTCAAGTCACATACTGCAGGTTGCTGGTGGGCTGCTGGTGTCCCAAGCAGCTTCCTCCTCTTCGTCAGTCATTCTGGGGGTGCGGGCGCGGAGAAAATCTTCTTTTTTATTTTTTTGCAATTTTATACATTTTATTTTCATAAAGTAGTTCACAATAGTTCATTGCAGATAATATTCAAACACTCACCCCACCAACGAGCATCTTCCCACCACAGTAAGAGGGAAGTGTATGTAGGTTGTTGTATTTCATTCTTGAGCAAATTAAGCCCATATATACGAGAATACAAGCAAGTATGTTAGAACCAAACAAACGTGTCCTACTTCAGGTACATCACTGGGCGTATACAGAAGTATTCGTGGCCACGCACTCCAGAAAGTACTGAATTGCTCTCTTCTGGGAGTTTTATTTTATAGTCTCTGGATGTTGGCAGTTGATGAAATTACATGGCGCCAGGGGCAGTTCGTGGGTGTGACTGCTAAGCTACTGGAAAACTGGGGAGCTGGGTGGAGGAGGCCCAGTCCTGATCCAAGCAGGCTTGGAGATCTCATTGATAGGTCCTGCATACCTGGGTTCCTCTGTTGGCTCCCTCATGGATGAGGCTCTCGTCTGAGTGTATGGAGAGTGTCCTGGAGCATGGCTGTGGCTGGGTTCTGGAAGTTTTTGACTGCCAGGGTTCTGCTTGGGGCGGGGAAGGAAACTCAACCCACCCCCTTCCGAGGTGCCCCAGTGAAGACAGCCTGGCGCGGGGTCAGGGGGTTCTGCCTCAAAAACTATTTGAGGGCAAAGTTTGTCAAACTAAACAATATCTTGCTTTTGCTCTCTGTAAGAGATATGCTCAAATATTAAAACAAAAAAGATTGAAAATTTATATAGACAATAGCTATGTGAGAGCTAAATTGTAGAAAAATTCTAGAAAAATATAATTTAAGGGTAAAATATGAAGTCACTTTATGATGATGAAAGTTAAAGTCATCAGGATAATATAACAAATGAAAGTCATATGCACTTAAGGAAGTCTCAAAATATATCTTAGGCAAGAAATGAACAAAAATACAAAGAAACGATTAAGTATATAAGAGTAGTGTGAGATATTACCTCTCATGGTAAATGATAGATATGGAAGAAACTATCTGGAAGAATATACAGGAAGTTTTGTGTATGTGAGTGTAAGGGGGAGGTTAGCGGGTAGGGGTGAGAAGTAATGCTGTGCCACACTGTACTGTGGTCAGGGATTACCACTGGCTCTATGCTCACATATATGCAATATTGAAAGAACAAAAATCAACAAATGTCATAAGTTGGAGAGAATACTTTTGTTTAAAACATCTATGAATCATTTTGAAAACAGACAATGTACTGTAGTATATAATCAGAGATCCCACATTCATTCTGTTTAAAGCTAGTCAAAGAGCTGGATCAGAGCGAACACTTCTCTAACACAATGCACCTAAGTTCGAAATTATTAAACTAACATAACAAAAAATACTATATATGCACTTCTTAAAAAGTCACACATGTATTAAGGTCCAAGAAATAGATCAGAGCAAAAAAAAAAAAACATTAAGAGCTGAACAAGAGAAGGGCAGGTATCTTGGGACAAGGGGTGGAGGATTTTTTTCTCTCTGGGAGTGGGAATGGTGCACTAACATAAACCAGAACAAGATTAACAGTTATAAGCCATAATACCTCAATACAAAAATTCTGAGGAAAAAAAGAGATCTGAACAACAATAAAAACACTACCATAAAATCCTGGAGAATTTTAGTAAACAAAGTAATACTTAAAAAAGCTCATATTGGAAAAAAATTTAAATGAATCAATCAGTCTCATAATATGAGTAGTTTTAAAAACAATTGAAAAAACACAAAATTTTGAGAGATGCAATACAGGGGCTAAGGTTCTTGCCTTGCCTCCCATTGACCCCAGTTTGAATCTGGGAATTTAGATATTCCCCTGAGCACCTCCCAGGGTTACTGTGCAAAGCCAGAATCAGTAAAAGCTCCTGAGCAATGATAAGTGTGTCCCCAGACACCTACACCCACAAAAACAAAAGAATAAGCACAAAAATAAAGTATGCAATATAAGCAGGAAAATAAATGAAATAGAAGATAGCCATATAATAGAATCAGTATATCCAGTATATATAATCTTTGGTAAGACAAAAAAATAAGAAAATTTCTGGAGAAATTAGGGGGAAAATGATAGTATTTTCAGCTATAAAAGGGTTACAATTTAAAAATGTCAAAATCATTATGAGAAAAATTGATTTTAAGCTTACATGAAATAAATCATATTTGGATGGGGTGTTTGGGTTTTTTGGCTACATCCTGCTTGTGTACAGTGCCTCTGCTCAGTGATCCTTCCTAGTGCTAAACGGACCACATGTGGTGCTGGGATGGAACCAGGGTTGGCCACATGCAAGGCAAGTGTCTTATTCACTGTTGTATCTGTCTGAAAACCTGAAACATATAACTTATTTAAAAAGTACGATTTTCTAAGAGTACCTCAAGATGAAGAAAATCTGAATAATACATTAAAAAGATTAAATTAGTAGTTAAAAATCTTTGCAGAAAATTTATGATCTTTGTGTGGTGTATATCTACACAATGGAATACTACACAGCTGTTAGGAATGATGAAATTATGCAAGTTGAGGCAACAGAGATAGAGCTTAAAGACATGCTAAATGAAGCAAATTAGAAGAAGAAAGATAAACATAACAGTGGCATCATTCATATGTGGTCACTGTCACCCCGCTGCTCATCGATTTGTTTGAGCGGGCACCAGTAACGTCTCTCATTGAGAGACTTATTGTTACTGTTTTTGGCATATCCAATACGCACGGGTAGCTTGCCAGGCTCTGCCCTGAGGGCTCCATACTCACGGTAGCTTGCCGGGCTCTCCGAGAGGGGTGGAGGAATCGAACACGGGTTGGCCGTGTGAAAGGTGAAAACCTAATCACTGTGCTATCGCTCCAGCCCATTCATATGTGGTATTTGGAATAACTGGAGTAGAAATGCAATGTTTTAAAGAAGGGATGTCCTGATCAATCTTGGCCCCAGAGTATAGGGAGGAGAAGGAGAGAAAGAGTGGAGGAGAGAAGAAAAAGAGAAAGATGAGAAACAACAATAGCCTGACTACGGAGCCAGGCACAAAGGCGGTGTTGAGGAATGTTAGAGTCAAATATCCAAACCACAGACTGAAATCAAGAGACTCGAATTTTAACAATCTAATTTAGAAAGGTGCCTGTCAAAAGGGCAGGCCTGGTGATGGGGTGGTGGGATGAGGTGGGGCTGGACGAAGGGGCGGGCGGGGATGGGAGGGAACCTGGGAACGTTGGTGGAGGGAAACACTGGTGGTGGGATTGGTGCTGCAGTGTTGCATGTCCAAAACTCAACTGTGAATAACTGTAAATTACAGTTCTTTAAAAAATGTGGAAAAAATTTATGTTACGCGTTTATCTATGAGATTTTAAAAAGTGGAGAGAGCAAGATGGAGTCTCTAATGCTTGCTCACTTACACCCTCACTACTGTACTTACGTGAGAAATTTTTTACCCTTGGGCTTGAATGTGGAATAAACTGGCAATATTAAAACGAAACAAAACAAAACCAGAAAAAGAAAAATTATGATCTTCAGATAAATATGATACAAACCCTTTAAAAATAGAAAATGAGAGATTATACCTCATTTTATGAAGCCGATATTACCTTTATGCCAAATTTAGATAAGAACTTTATAAACAAAGCAAACCAAAACCCATCCCCTTCTTCTACAAACTACCCCAAAAGGTCAATATCTCAATTATGACTCTAGATCCAAAAATCTCAAATAAAATTTATATTAAGAAATTGAAATACATAAAAGATGATATACTATAATCATATTGTGTTTCTTCCAGTGTTGACTTATTTTAAATTTGTTTACTACACAAAAAATTACTAGACAAATATTATGCAATATAAACAAATTACTAGAGAAATATCATGTCCCTATTCCAAGAGATGCCTAAAAACATCAGCAAAGTTCGTCATTTATCCTGATTTTTAAACGTCTTTGGAGCCTGATAACAGTCATTGTCAATGTTGGATTACTGAGAGTCTGAGGTGGATATTTACAAACAAGAAGTTTATGAGGCAATATTCTGGATGTTCCCTCTGGAAGGAAAGAGAAGAGGGAGGAATGAGTTCAGAGAAAAAGCCTAGGCCAATCCACGAACTGGAAAACGGGAAATGAAGAAGTTGATTTTCTAAACTTATCCTAAGTTGGAGGGAGTAGTTTGGGTTTTTGGACCACATGTGAGTCAGTCACCCAAAGTGAGTGCCGCATAAGTAAATGGGTGTGACTTGTGCTGATGGGTATTGGGAGAAGTCCTGCTGCTCCGAAACAGGACCATCCCCAAAGCACGTACAAGAGACATATTATGTTTCTTTTTTAAATTTTATTGAATCACTGTGAGATAGATACAAGCTTTCAAGTTTGAGTTACAGTCACACAATTACCAAACACCCATCCCTCCACCAGTGCTCATTTCCCCTCCCCCCACTAATATGCCCGGTATACCCCCCCTTTCTCACCCTCCCCCTGCCTCCATGGCAGACAATATTCCCCATACTCTCTCTCTACTTTTGGGCATTATGGCTTGCAACACAGACACTGAGAGGTCATCATGTTTGGTCCATTATCTACTTTCGGCATGCATCATCTCCCATCCCGACTGACTCCTCCAGCCATCATTTCCTTAGTGATCCCTTCTCTATTCCATCTGCCTTCTCCCCTCTGCTCATCAAGCAGTCTTCCAGCTATGGACAATCCTCCTGGCCCTTGTATCTACTGTCCTTGGGTGTCAGCCTCATGTGATGTTATTATATACTCCACAAAGAGACATCTTATGTTTAACATTAATATTTCCTTTAATTTTAGAAACAGGATAATAGCCCATTACCACTACTTCTATTTCAGAGTTGTCCTGGGAGATATGAAAATAAAAAATTTTAAAGGATTAAAGGGAAACAAAAATAATATAATTTTATATAGAAAAAATAATGTAAGTTTGTCAGTGTAACTGGATGCACATTAAATAATATGCATGTCAGGAGATACATAAGCAATAATTATTTAGGAAGCCTTGTTTAAAATATTATTTAGAGGGGCTCCACACCCTGGAGAGATATTACAGTAGGTAAGGCACGTGCAAGAGTTCCCTTGCACGTGGCCAACTCTGGTTTTATCTTGGCAGCTCACACAGTTCCCCAAGCGTTCCAAGTGTGACCTCTGACCACAGCTGGGTGTGGCTCAAAAAAGAATACTACTTAGTTAGAATGGCATGAAATATAAAACAGAACAAATCTGACAAATGCATGTAATCCTTTCATAAAGAAATAATAAATTATCAAAATATATTTTAATTAAAAATTGATCAAAAAAGGTTCTGTGATTTACATTACTGTTGTGATGGTTTCTTATGCACATATTTACAATACCACACACCCCAAAGACCCCAACATCTGTCCCTTTCAACTCCCTCCCCACCAACAGTTGGATCAGTTTTTCCATTGTATTGTCTTTGTATCAAAAGATCTTTAAGATGTCTCCAATAAATGCAACGACATAAGATGTTTGTGGACAGAGTTCTAATCTATAAAGATTTCAGTTCTACCAGAATTGATGAAGCGCTGATAAAATGAAAATGTCACTGCATTTTCCTCCTCTCCTTTTCTCTTTTGTCTTTGTTGCAGCAACTTAGTTGTATGTTTGGTTTACACTATTGTGGAGCCAGGGAGCACAAATGCATGTGTGGTGAGGTTCAGATTTGTGGCTTGTGCCTACAAGACAAGTCCTTTACCAGAGTGTCACATCTATGGGTCCTCAGAAAAGTGAGTTTTGTGGAATCTGACAAGCTGGCTATAAAATTCATATGGAAGAATAAAAGGCCAAGGAGGAAGAAGACTGGTATGAAATCTTAAATCACCAGATATGATGACTTACAGCATATATTCATATGTGCAAGACAACATATATAGGAGTAGAGGAATAGTACAGGTGTTAAGGTGCTTGACATGCCTGGTTCCAACCTTGATTCCAACCCCAAGATTCTAGTCCTCTGGGCACTGATTTCCAAACACAGAGCTGGGAGCAGCCCCCTTGAGTGTCATTAGGTATTGCTCAAAACCAAAAAAAGACTACATGTTATTAATGAAGGATGACAAATAGAAAGGAATAGGGAGAAAAAGAAACTATGAGGCCTGGGAGACAGCTCCTGTGGCAGCCCCATATTCCATCCCTGGCTCTGAGTGGCCCCAGAACCGCTGAAAGTAGTTAGTAGCACCCTGGTGGCATTGAGCACTGCAGGACTAGAGCACTGAACCATCAAGCCTACTCAGTGAGGCTGAGAATCACCACAAGTGGCAGCGGGGTCCCTTGAATACTGCTTGGGAGCTCCCACCTTCCCCACCAAATATAAATACGTGCACATGTAAGAAGTGGTTTTGTACAAATAATTCAGAAATAATAGACTCTCATAGAAGGCTTTCAGGACAAACTGGTTCAAGTTTAGAATCTGAAAATAACTTATAATACCATATCTTAAACAAAAAATCAATTCTGTTGGTTTGAACTTAATGTGAAAGGCATAGTCATGTAATTCTAGGGTAACAGCTAGGAAATAGCTTAATTTTTTTTTTTCTGGTTTGCAGTACTAGGGATTGAACACAGGGCCTCACACCTATTATTTTCAAATTCTCAAGTAAGAATGAATTTCGTAAGGTAGACAAAAAGGTGTAAATTATGTAGGGAAAGATGAATGTGCTCAACAACATTAAGAATTAAGGATTCAGGTCATCAGAAGATGTAGTGATAAGAATTAAAAGACAACCCCAACACTGGAAGAAGAAACATGCAACCCATATTTTTGATAAAAGATTAGTACTTGGAAAATAAAAAAATGTGAAAAATTATTAAGGAAAACACATGCCAATATACAGTCTCACTGTCTGCCATCCCTGGTGCAGCTAGCAATTTCCGGTTTGCCACAGTGTGGTGTGTAAGTACCACAAAACGGTGTGAACCACAGAACCATAACTGTGTGTCTCAGCTAGAGAACATGACACGTGGTGAGCAGGTATACAAGCATCACAACTGAAGGAAGGAAATCTCAGTGAGCACCTTGGCTATTTTCAAGCAACAAATCTGCAGGGCAACCCCCAGGGAACACAACTGGAAATGTATGAGCACCACACCCTGTTATGTGTACTGTCCCATTCATTACAACAATAGCATCAATGACAACAACAATGAAGGGAAAGAGGGGGTGGGTATATACATATGTTGAAAAAAGAACATGCTAATATAAAAATAGTGAAAGGAAAACTAGGTATTTACAAAGAAGGTTACAAAAAGTCCATAATCATAGGAAAAGATGTCAATTTCATTAGCAATTAGGAAATGCAAACTAAAACCAAATATAAAGTTTGTAGTTATTTTTGATCTATAAAATTCATACTAAATATTTATTATTTTTAATTCTTCTTCCTCCTCCTCCTCTTCCTATTTTCCTTCTCCTCCTCCACCTTCTCCTCCTCCTCCTTCTTTTTTGCTTTTTGGGCCACATCTAGTAATGCTCAGGACTTACTCCTGGTTTGGCACTCAGGAATTACTTCTGGTGGTGCTCAGGGAACTACGTGGAATGCTGGGGTCAAATCTCGTTGGTGATGTGAAGCACCCTACCCACTGTACAATCTCTCCAGTCCCCTGAGCTATAGACTTCTAAAGATGTCATGCAACTGGATGATCTATTTTTACATGACACACTCACATTACTAGTAAGTTGACTTTGGCTCTTGGCTGCTGCCATGTGGAGAAACCACATGAGTGTCATTACAACGTGGCATTTGGCTTGTATCAGAGCAAGTGATCCAAAAGAAAGCCTGACAGAGCTCTGATGTCCTTAATGACCTTTCCTCAAAAATCTTAACATGCTATTTTGCAGTATCTTATTGTTTAAGCAGACCAGCTGTATTTATAGTAGAAGTGCAGTATTTAAAGATATATATGTATCTTTAAATATGTATATATGAGAGAGAGAGACAAGATTCATTGAAAGCCACTATATTCTACAGATGATGGAAAAACAACCCTGAAAAGCTTATCATTCCCTGTCTTGAAAGGGATATAAATGGATTTACTAAGATCACATAGGGAAAACACAAGGTAGAAGAATGATGCCCTATCTTGTTGCAATCCTGAGGGGGATGGAGAGAGAGAGAGAGAGAGAGAGAGAGAGAGAGAGAGAGAGAGAGAGAGAGAGAGAGAGACAGAGAGACAGAGAGAGAGAGAGAGACAGAGAGACAGAGAGAGACACAGAGAGAGACACAGAGAGAGAGGCAGGTGGTGGCAGGCAGGCGCCAGGGCCTTTAGGCTGTGTTGCACTTTCTCAACCAAGAGTGTAGAGCAATGGAAATTCTGTCACTGCAGGTTGGAATATAAACTGGCACAGCTATATTAAAAATATTTGCATTTTCTGGTAGAGTTGAACTTGTGTGCAACCTGTGATCCAGCAATTCTGTTTCTGGAATGCACTTTAAAAATAGTTTTGCATATGTGCAGTAGAAAATATGCTCACAGAAGCCTTACTCTTAATAGTAAAAATCCACAGAAAGATATACAGATACATTAATTATTGCACATTTATCAAGCTTAATACTATATGGTCATGGGGAAAATAAATGAAATATGATACATTCATCAATCTCAAATATCTAAAAACTAGTGTGTGAGCTAGTTACAGGGATTATGTGACTGACCTCAGTTGGTTCCCTGGCATCACATAGTCCTTGAAACGCTATTTGGTATGCTTCCAGAGCACTGTCGCAGGGCTGGAGTGCCAGTGAATCCTCAGGCTATGTTGGCCCAGAATCACTGGGAGAGGCATTCAGACCCCCTCATCACTACTTGGGGGCCCCTTACGTACCTCCAGTAAAAACCAACAAAGATAAACAAACAAAAAACCCCAAATAATGTTGAATAACAGACTCACATAACAAAGGAATATGTGCAGTATTTTTTTTTCCTGAGTCACTATATATGAGATAAAACCATAAGGAAAACCAAGAGAATGATCAATATAAAATATTCAAAGGTAGTTACTTTTGTGGGAGAGGGACCAGGAAGTAATGAAAGATGGGCATTTATTTCTTTGATGCTATGGGAATTTATTGTGGTTCTTCACACTATGCAGATACATTTTACACAGTATTTTTGTAAAAAAAAAAAGATGTACTTTACAATAAAAAAATTAAAAATTAAAGTGTTCTTAAAAAGATAATCACTTAAAATGTCAGGACTATTTCAGTGAGTAAATGAATTGTTCTGAAATATTAATCACTATATATCAAACATCTCCCTATGCTCCATTTCTCTTCATCCAAACAGAAAGCATAAATGCACCAAGCCTGTTAAACGGAGCCAAGTTTCCTTTCACAAATGCTGCCACAAAAGTCATGGTAATTTGCCCTCTGATTCACTGTCTGGCTCCAAATCTTGATGTAAATCTTTGGAGAATGGCAAAAATAGACTGAGAATAATAAGCTCAAATCCAAATTTCATGCAAAAGAAAAATTAGAATCTTATTGAAATTGATTTTCAGTTTTGTGCCATTTATGCCATTTTAATATTAAATTATATATCACATATTTCCTTCATAGTTCTGCAAATATTTTTGAATAGATACATCATCAACTCCAGATGACCCTAAATACTAGTTCTTCCATTTATTAAAAAAGTCAGAGGCCGGAGCGATAGCACAATGGGGAAGGCGGTTGCCTTGCATGTGGCCTACCCGGGTTCGATCCCTGGCATCCCATATGTCCCCCAAGCACCATCAGGAGTAATTCCTGAGTGCAAAGTCAGGAGTAACCCCTGAGCATCACTGGGTGTAACCCAAAAAGCAAAAAAAAAAAAAAGTCAACAGACAGAATGTTCCAGAAAAATAGTATTTTTTTCTAATTTGTATGGCAATGACTAAAATGTTCAGTAAAACTCTAAGTTGTAGGTAGATTTAATCACATATATACATTTTAGTTACAGAATTATATCAAAACAATTATTGGCATTTAAAAATCAGTAGCACAAATTCAAGAGCCTACATATATATTGGGCTGGAGCCATAGCACAGTGGTTGGGCATTCGTCTTTTACGCGGCCGACCCAAGTTCGATTCTTCTGCCCCTCTCGGAGAGCCCGGCAAGCTACCGAGAGTATCCAGCCCGAGTGGCAGAGCCTGGCAAGCTACCTGTGCATATTGGATATGCCAAAAACAGTAACAATAAGTCCCTTAATGAGAGACGTTACTGGTGCCCGCTCAAACAAATCAATGAGCAATGGGATGACAGTG
The DNA here is from genome assembly GCF_027595985.1 of Sorex araneus. Classification (NCBI taxonomy): domain Eukaryota; kingdom Metazoa; phylum Chordata; class Mammalia; order Eulipotyphla; family Soricidae; genus Sorex; species Sorex araneus. The sequence continues at coordinate 145,069,589 of NC_073305.1, forward strand.
ACAGTGACATATATATTAGAGTTCTTCAGAAGCAAGCAAATAAAAGCAAATCAAATTAAAATTATAAATGAATTTATTGGAAGAATACAGGGGTCTCATCTCAGTGAAGAGCAACTAACCAACTAACTTTGCAAAGGGCAAGAATTAGGTAGCTCCAAGGGTATAGTAGTGAGATTTACTGAGTAATTTTCCCCCTAGGTATCAGCAAAATAAATTAGCCTCAAGATGCCTAAAAAGGGCATCTTAACCTAAAGCGATTTGCAAAGTCAATGCAACACTCCCCCTATCCTCCCACCCCCGTTAAAATCCAATGGCACTTTTCTTTTGCTATGTTTTTGTTTTTGCTTGTTGGGTCCCGCCCAGCAATGCTCAGGGGTTACTCCTAGATCTGCTCTCGGAAATCACTTCTGGCGGTGCTTGGGGCACCATATGGGGGCCAGGGATCAAACCTGTGTGGGCTGTGTGCACGGCAGGCACCCTACCCACTGTACTAATGCTCCAGCCCAGGCACTTGTCTAGCAGATAGGACAAACAGCTCTAAAATGAAAAGTAATTAGGAAAATCCCTGGATAGCTAAAGCAACTCTGAGAAAAAAGAAAATATAAAAGCATCTACTCCCTGACTTCAGGCTTATTACAAAACAATAACAATCAAAACATGATGGCATTGGAACAAAAACTAGTACTCAGATCAATGAAATGGAATAAAGTCTAGATAAAAACTCCATTATATACAGATGTTTAATTTACTCCAAAGGAATCAATGAAGAAAGGAATATTTCTTTAAAAATGTTGCTTAAAAAAACTGGACAACCACATGCAAAATTATTAAACTAAATCATATTTAATGTCACACACAAAATGAACTCAAAACAGACTAAAGTATTGTAATATTCCTTAAATTATAAAATATATGAATAAAAACAAGTGATACACTCTAGAACCTTGACATCAGAGATATATTTGGAGACACAAATTCAGTAGCTAAGGAAGAAAGAAAAAACTAATGAAAATCTTTTGTTAAAGTATGTTTTGATTTTGTTTGTTTTGAATAAATCAAAGTTTCTGCTGAGGAAAAGAAATTAAAAGAAATTACTACAAAGACAAAAAAGCAATATAGTAAATAAGGGATGACATTGTTACATTATTTCTGTGACAAGGGGTTGATATATAGGATGTATAAATAACTCACACAACCTAACAAAAAGGGAAGCAAAGCAATTTAAAAACTGGGCAAAAATAGACATTAATTCACGAAGGCATACAAATAGGCAATAGACACATGAAAATGATCAAAATCACTTATTATTAAGGAAATGCAAATAAAAACCATGTGGTATCAGCTCTTTCCAGTAATAATGTAATGGTCTATATAAAAAAGACTGGAAATGACAAATGACAAATGTTGGCAAAGGTATAGAGAGAAAGGAACTCTGGGAATATAAATTAGTATAGTGTTTATGAAAAAGTTATGAGGATTTCTTTTAAAAATAAGCACATTAATAAAGGCTGCAATATTACTCTTAGATATTGGTGTGGAAAAAACTTATTTACAAGGATATTGGCATCCTTGTGTTCATAAAAGCATTATTCACAATAGACAAGACATAGAATCATGTTTTGATTCTGCTGATAGATAGCTGGATAAGGAAATTGTGGTTTAGATAAGCAATAGAATATTACATGACTATTAAAGTAGATGAAAGTATGTCTGTGATAAGATGGATGAAATGAGGTGATTATGCTACAGAAAATAAGTGACAAAGTGGAAGACAATTACCAGATATATTCAAACATATGTTCAATCGTATGTGATATATAAAAAATAATGACAAATTGGCCAAAAATAACAGAAATAGCTTGAAGAAATAACAACAACAAAAAATTATGGGGCCGAAGTGATAGTATAGCGGGTGCAGCATTTGCCTTTTATGCAGCCGACCTGGGTTCAATCCCTGGCATCCCGTCCCCCCAGCACTGCCAGGAGTAATTTCTGAGTTGCAGAGCCAGGAGTAACCCCTGAGCATTGCTGGGTGTGACCCAAAAGGAAAAAAAACTATGATGGTTACCAGGGGGGATGGGAGATGACAGGATTGTGTAGAACGGAATTTTGACAGTGTGATGACATTAAAACTTGGGTGGTAAGTGCAATGATGTTTGTATAGAGAGAGGTATGAAGTTGTCCCTCCTCCAAAATTTATAATACTGTAAAACTAATGGTAAATTAATAAATCTGATTGAAGCATGTTTATTATGAAAATGATTCAGTTAATTCTTTTTCTATTTTTGTGTTACTGTCCTCAACTTTCAAATTCTTACTACAGTCTGGATGCTGTGGCCACCTCTTGGCAAGAGAAGGTTCGGAGGGGACAGAGAGCTAGGACAGTGTGTAGGGGACTGGCAGACCTGTATTCGACCCTCAGGCATTGCACTTAGTCCCTGAAGCAGTGTGATTCCTGCGTGCAGAGCCAGGAGTAACCCTTGAGCTCCATTGGCTGTGGCCTAAAAGCAAAATAAAAAGAAAAAAAAAGGTATGGCATAATTGACAATACTGCCCTGACTGCTAATATCGATAGTTTTGTTTTCCAAAGGAAATCAGGAGCTTTTACTAAAAGAATAGAATATTCAGGACTGGAGCGATAGCACAGAGGGTAGAGCACTTGCCTTGCATGTGGCCAGCCCAAGTTTGATTCCTCCGTCCCTCTCAGAGAGCCCGGCAAGCTACCGAGAGTATCCCGCCCGCATGGCAGAGCCTGGCAAGCTACCCATGGTGTATTCTATTTGCCAAAAACAGTAACAGTAAGTCTCACAATGGAGACATTACTGGTGCCTGCTGGAGCAAATCTATGAACAACAGGAAGACAGTGATACAGTGTTACAGTGCATTCATATTGGGCTGACAAGGTTGCAGATAATCTGACCATGTCTACTAGCCTGTCATTTTGCTGTAATCTTATCAGAACCATGACACGTTTCATTCTGCAAACTTCTGGGCACCATCTTAGTGCACTCAGACAGACAAAACAAAAAAACCTTAGACTGGGTGACTTACACAACAGACCTCTGTTTTTTCACAGTTCTGGAGGCTAAAGTCCACCAGGATCAGACAGCAGCAGTCAGGTTCTGGAGAGAGTTCTCTTCCTGCTTGAGGAAATCACCTTCCCTGCATCCTCACTTGGCATCTCTCCTTTCCCTACTCTTCTTCCTCCTACTTCTTCTAAGACAAGCACTATTACTGGATTAAGACCCCTCACCTTCCTGAGTAATTTCATTTGACCTTAGTCTATGTAGTAAATTTTTCTCTCCAAATTTGTGGGTGGAGAGATAGTAAGGGTTTAAGGCACTTGTCTTGCATGAAACTGACCCAGGTTGGATCCCTGACACCCCATGTGGTGCCTGTGCGCACTAGGAAGTGAACCCAGAGCACAGATTCAGAAGAAAGTCCTGAACACCACCAAGTGTGGTCCAAAAAGAAAAACAAAAACAAAACAGAAAACCCAAAGAGTCTTCTGAATGATTAGGGTTTTCTCTATATATTTCTAGATCAATTGCTACTTTGTAGATAAACAATTCAGTCCATGGCAGGTGCCTACGAGGGAACCCGCAATTTAAATCGCCTTTTGATCTGTTCCTTGTTATCACACTCAAATGTGATTGCAAGTCAGCTGAGTGCTGGTTTCTGAGTAACTATGGTTGGGCCACTCTCTGCTCCTGAGGTCCGTGTGTCTGGCTACTTGCCTGAGTCTATTTTCTGCAGTTCAAGCTGTTCAAGCCTCCAGCAGTAACTGTTTCAATCTTGGTAGTGTTTCCACCTGTGTTTTTCCAGACATTGCAATGGGAGTTACTTAGAGAGCCATGTGGAATCAGGGTAGCACTCAGAATTTGAAACACCTGTGTTCTATTCCTAGCTCTAGCACTTACAATCTGTGTGACTTTAGGGAAATCACTGAACTTCTTTTCAGTTCTTTGGTTCCACGAATGTGCCTTGCTTACTTCCTTACACCTTTTTGGCTACGTGTTGCGGAATCAGTGATATATGCTGGGGAGAAAAAGGTGTAATGTTCTAGGAGAGCATGTCGGGTGTTGGGAGAGTTATCTGCTATTCTGGCAGCATAGGTGGCAGAAGACTTTCTGGAGGAAAGGGACTCAGCTAGGAGAGTTAAGGGATTAGCAGGAATTCAATTGGAGTTACTGGGGGCTGTAGGGGACAGGAAGTCCACTCAGGACAGGTGGAATAGCATGTGTACAGCCCCTTACGAAGAACTCAGGGTACTGGGCTTCTGATGGGATCAAATACAGGTTTGGCAAAGTAGTGTAAGACAAGGCTGTGCAGGGAGACAGGGTAGGAATGTACGGCTATCAGGCCTGCCCAAGATTTGGTTCTGTGGGGGGACATGTGCTAGGAGTCAGGGAGACAGATATGCTTCACTGTGTGTTTTCAAGAGACCTCTTAAACAAGAAAATAGGAGCAAACAGAGGCATGCTGCAGATGAATACAGCTGGCTATGGCTGGGTCAGTCAGGTGACCCTGAAGGGCGGCGATTTGGGAACGAGTAGGGCTAAATAAACTGAATAGTCATTTCTAAGCAAGGTTCCTCCGGGAATAGATTGTGTTCTGTTAGCTGACTGGCCCAGAATGATATTTACTAAGCAATGCAGTCATCAACTTATATAGAATCAGCTATTTTTCTAGGTGTTAGGAATATAGCCCTGAACAAAACAGACCCCACTCTCACAGAGATTTCTAGTAAAATGGTATATAATTGGAGTGAGGTCAATAAAGGATCAAGTGAGATATGTAAAGCATACAAATGTGAATTGATTTTTAGAAAATATCACCTTTCAACTTTCCCCTATATTCTTTTCCTGTGGCCATGATCACAACCACCACAAGTTTAGCAGCTTAAAACACAAGTATAATTTCTTACATTTTGGGAGGACTGACATTTGAAATGGGCTAACATCATGACTGCAGGGCTGCATTCCTTCTGGGGAGAATGTTTCCTTGCCTTTCCAGTTTCAGGGGACCCCCTTGCTCTGCAAAGTCAAGGGCCCACACATCTTCCAAGTCAACAAGGCTTCCTCATACCTTGTCACTTTGACACTCATTCTCCTTCTTATTCCCTCACTTAGTTCTTTTATTTGTTTGATTTTTATTATGGGTTGGAGCGATAGCTCAGCGGGTAGGGTGTTTGCCTTGCACGTGGCCGACCGGGTTCAATTCCTCCGTTCCTCTCAGAGAGCCCAGCAAGCTACCGAGAGTATCCTGCCCGCACAGCAGAGCCTGGCAAGCTACCCGTGGTGTATTTGATATGCCAAAAACAGTAACAACAAGTCTTACAATGGAGACGTTACTGGTGCCTGCTTGAGCAAATACATGAGCAACGGGATGACAGTTACAGTGATACAGTGGTTTTTTATTACACTGGACCCACCTGGATAATCCAGAAAACTCTCCCTGCCTGAAAAGTCCACTAAACCATATCGGCAAAGACCTTTAAGCCATGGAAGGTTACAGTCACTGGCTCTGGGGGTTAGGACCTGGACATTCTTGGGATGGATGGGAAGCAGGTATTCACTCGCTGCCCCACTTGTAGGGCAGTATCTCCAAAGCAAATAACGGACTTGAGCTTTCTCTCCCTTCAGCTTAGCTCTCAGTGTGTTACCAAGCAATAAATTAACTGAGAGGCAACCAAAGTCAGTCAAGTCAGAGATTTCCCATATCACAGGTTATGAGACTCCCAGCAAACGTCCTTTTTATTACAAGGTCAAGTACCAAACCACTGTCCTCTCCTCGTGTCACTGGGAGTGGGAGAGGGGCAGCTCAGCAGGTTGCTTCTGATCATCACGGTGGTGAACTGACTCACTGTTCTCAGAATATTCCTGCCAGTATATGAAAATATTTTAATATGAGTGCTCCACTGAACAGGATTTCCTGTATTAGGTTGCTGTCAAGGTTGGGAAAAGATGTGCTAAAGACTATCAGACTATCACCTCACACATTTTATAGCACAGAGGCAATAAAAGATTAATGTGAAAAACAAAATATGAAAACTTTTTTCTTTTTTTGAGGACTAGGAGTTTGGGTTACTATACCTAGCAGTGCTCAGGGCTTACTCTTGGCTCTGTACTCAGGACATGGGGTGCTGAGGGTTGAACCCAGTTTAGCCACATGCTTTAGCCAAAGTGCTCTGCCTGCTGTACTAGTACTCCAGCCCTGAAACTCTTTTCATTCGTAGGGGAAATGATTCTAAGCCTTTCCTTAAAGTATTGCACTTTGCCCATAATGTAGCTCTTAAGATATGAGGAAAAAAAGCTCCATTGAGGATCTTTAGTGACCCATTTAAAATGAAATTAATTGGCATTTTATCATCGGGGCCAAGTTTCTCTTTTGGAAATCTCTCCCACGGCCACTCCAGCCATGCAGTTCTGACAAGAAAATAAAGGTTTGTGTTCAAGCTCTTATTCTTCCTCTAAGCCAGTGATTGATTCCAGGTAAAACATTGCCAGAGCAAGGACGGCCAGTAAAGAGTCACTCCCGGTGCCCTATGCATGGGGCCTGCAGCAGCCACCATGCCAGGCTTGCTTCTAGCTTACAGCAGCATCATAAGGTGGGATCAATGCATTCTCAAGTCCCCATGAGTGAGAAGACTTAAGAACTGGCACTGGGAGGTACTTTCAAGTGTGTAGATGAAAAGGACTTGAGAGGTCGAATGGGTGGCGCCTTGAAGAATGTTCAAGAAGACAAGGTCATTCTCTGGGAGGAAAATGGTGCCCTCTCTCCAGGGATTTTCCTTGGATGACTGGGACAGGATTCCACTGTGCAAAGTGCTGCTGAGAAGGGCGACAGAAGTTTTAGGACCATGTGTCCTTAGGGCTTGCCATTAGGGCAGTGGGTCATCTGCACAGATTCACTTCTTTTGTGAGAACAATTCTTCATTTTCCTTAGGAGAGAGGGCCCTGGAGGAAAGAGCCAAAGTAATTTCAGAGAGGATGGGCTCATCTTAAAAGGACAAATGCATGAAAGGCACTCAGTACACACTATCCATTTTCCTGGTCTCACAGGGCATCGCTTGCTTCCTTTTTCAGCCTGTTTTTTGGAACCTGCTCTCTGCTTCCTTTAGCCTTGTAATCAGCATCATCTCATCTGCACCTTTCAGCGACTGGCAACACAATGCCTGCAGCCTGCATCTTTCGCCTTAGTTCCTTACCACTCCGTCTCAAGTCTCAAGGGCATCTGTGAAAGAACAGAGGCTGCTTCAGCCAGAACAGGGTCTTCTTTCCTTCCCTCCCTGCAGGAAAAAAAAGGTGAAAGGGTGGGGATGGAGGGGGTCTCCTTCCCTTTCAGAATCCTGGCATCAAAATCCTGGCTGAATTTCTGCGCAGTATTTCACTGAGCATTGTGGTCTACAGCCAACGTCTTTTCTATTAAAGCTAGAATTGATTCACTAGGTAATAAATGGAAGAATCCTCCCCAGGCTTTTCAGCAAAATTACATAGGCTATTAGTAGCATTAAGCAGGCTTTTACAACTGCAGATAAGCAACCCTGATGTGCTTTCTCTCTGGTTGTGTGAAATCCAAGAATTCTTTCTGTGGCTGTGAATAGGTGGCCAGGCCTGAGGAAAATGTGGCTATTTGCGTCTCAAGCCCCTGGCTCAGATTTGTTGCTATGAGGAATTGCTCTTTAATTTTTTTCCACTAGAGGTCACGGCTCATTAAAACTAACTAGACACACAGAGCATAAAATAACAACACTTTTAAACTCTCACTTTGCCTTAGGGTTTAGCAACCTGCCTAGTCAAATTGCCCTGGTGCTGATCTTAAAGCAAATCTGCCTCTGAAAATAAATCACCAGGTGGCCCTGTGTAAGGCTCGGAGAAGTCCATGGCACCCTGTCTATCACATCTGCTGGCTGCCTGCAGTTTCAACAGTCGGGCACCGCAGGAGCCGGCCTGGTTGCAAGGCCACTGAACTGCTGAATGGGGAAACTCAACTCACTTCCTTTAAAAGTCCATCTGGGAGACTGAAGAGATAGCATAGGGGTTGAGGAGCTTGCCTGGCACACTGCTGATGCCTATTGGGTTCTCAATACCATATAGTCCCCTGAGTACTGCCAGCAGCAACCCCTGAGCACAGAGTCAGGAGTATCCCAAACACCCCTTACATAGCTCTGATCCCCTCCCCACTCTACAAAAGTTCACTGCAGGGTCCCAGAGTTGCATATCCCAGAAAGAGTGTTGTGACAGAGAATCAGTAACCCATTTTTTCAATTGATGATCTCCAAAAAATTTTTCAGTGAAATCTTGCATTGTTGTTTTAATTATCAGAATCTCTTGGAATATGTTGGTGCTGGCATGCGCAACTGATGGTGCAACTGAGCTTGGCTTAGTTAACACAAATGACAGAGTTGGTGTTAACATATTAAGGAATCTCATGCTTTTCATTTTAATTTTTTCCTAGACCAAAATTTATTTATTTTTTTAATTGAAGCAATATTGGTGTGTAAGGCTGTATATGTTTTAGGGGTACAATTTCATGCCTCTTCAAAATGCATGTAACCTCATAGCACCCATCTGGCCTCTGGGCACCCTCCCTCCTTTCACTCCCTTCCTTGTTCCTCTCTGGTCACCTCAGCTCTGCTTTTAGAGTCTACGGGTTTGTTTTTGTTTGTCTTTGTCTGTTCCCATGATAACAAATCCCTTTTAAATACAAATAATTATCCCTTAATTTTATCTCTTCCAGAAACGCTGATTTTCATAAGTTGCGAAATCATTATTCCTCGGGAGAACAAGGCTCTTGGGGAAGTAAGCTATTTAGCAGCAATACAGTTAAAAGTGCTGAGAGTTAATCATTTCTATTTCTACTCCCAGTAAATTTATTTTGTGTGTCCCAGCTTGGTGAATGGTATGAAGGAAACAGAACGAACATCTGAAGACAATATATCAGCCAGGCAGCCCAGGCCCTCAGTGGGGTGCGGTATTTATGATGTGGCAACTATTGTCTGGGCTAGGGGAAGGACATTGTGACCTTAAAGCCTGAGAGTTTCACTCACTGAGAGCATCACCAGAGCACCCCAAGTATGCCTTTCTGCCTATCTTCTGGGAAGAGGGGGTCAAGCAAAGCCGCATAGGACCTGTTCATCAGAGACCAAAAGCAACAAAAGAAACTTAGTTGGGTTAATCTGCTAAAGCCCACATTTAATGTTCTTTCTTCTCAAAGGATAAACATGACATCAAGCATTTAATCATACAAAACCGATGCAGTTCATCTGGGACTAGAGAGGCATTCAAGTCAACCAGAATGGACTCTAAGCCAAGCTGCAGAGAGAGAAGGAAGTGCTTATACTCAGAAGACCCACAGACTGAAAGTCATTTCTCTTATCTGTCATGCTACTTCAGCTTTTGAATGATGTATCTAATTAGATATTATGGGGGCAGGTGATTCACAGGGATCTTGGTGAGTTGGTATTGGGAGTTGAATTGTATCTCTCCAGAAGATATGGAGTACTAACCCCGAGAGTATAAAAATGACACGATTACCTCATTGAGTAATAGATAGTTTGCAGATGTGATTACAAGTGAGATCAGACTAGATAAGGAGGGGCCTTAATCCAATGGCTGATGTTCTTGTAAAGGAGGAAAACTTGATAACCCTAGAGAACAGGACATGGTGTGAGGACAGACCCACAGGGCAGACAGCCTGTACCAATGGAAGAGATAAAAGTGGGAGGCAGATACCAGCTGAGGATGCCAGTTGTTGCCAACTCACTTTCCAAAACTAGGAGAAAGGTGAAACATTTTCTCTCTGGGCTTCTAAGAGGCAATAAATCCTTGCTTTGGGGTATTTTTATTTTTCTGGCTCTAGTAAAAGAATGCATGTCTTTTTGTTTGTTCTGGTTAGATTTTTGGGTCACAGTCCACTGACTCTGTGCTGAGGGATCACTCCTGGCAGTGCTCATGGAACCATGTGTGGTGTTGGGGGCTAAATCCAAGTCGGCAGTTGGCCACATGCAAGACAAATGACTTACTTTGGTACGATCTCTCTGGTCCCATTGTTATTATTTATTTATTTGCTTTTTGGGATATACTCAGCAATATTTGGGGCTTACTCCAGGCTCTGCATTCAGGAATCAGTCCTGGCAGGGCTCAGGGGATCATATGGGATGCTAGTGATCAAACCCAGGTTGGCTCTTTGCAAGGCAAAAGCTCTACTCATTTTACTATCTCTCCAGTCCTTGTTTTTAAAATCTACATTGTTTTCAGTACTTTGTTATGGTACCTATCTGTAGCCAATGAAAACAGTTGGTGATGTATTTCCGTTTTATAGAAGAGAAACACTGAGATGATAAGCACCAGGTTTAGGATCACAGAATCAGTAGAATGTTTACAAAGAGACTTAAAACCCAGAGCTATGACTTCAATTCCTAGGTCCTTCACTGTGTATGATCTTGGAAAACGGATGATATGGAGGCAAGTGAAAAAAAGAGGTGAGAAATAGTTCACTTTTGAGTATATATATATATGTATACATATAGATATGTATATATGTATATATATATGTGTATATACATATATATGTCACTGTCACTGTAATCCCATTGCTCATCGATTTGCTCAAGCAGGCACCAGTAACGTCTCCATCGTGAGACTGTTGTTACTGTTTTTTGGCATATTGAATACACCACAGGTAGCTTGCCAGGCTCTGCCATGGGGGCGAGATACTCTCGGTAGCTTGCGGGCTCTCTGACAGGGACGGAGGAATCAAACCCTGGTTAGCCTCGTGCAAGGCAAACAGCCTGCCCGCTGTGCTATTGCTCCAGCCCCATGAAGAATATGTGCTTAAGAAAAATTATTTTATATACCATCAAGTAGAATTTGCAATGTCCTTTTAAAATACAGAAATAGTACAACACAAACTAAGTTTATGATTTTTAAGAGTAGAGAAACATCTTTTGTTTTCTTTCCAATATGATGTTCCTTCCCCCCTTCCTCCAAAAGCAACTTGATCTAATGTTTTTTGCAGTACAATTTACATGATGAGATATACCAATGAACTGTGAAAAATCCAACATTAATGAAAGTGTTTTGATTATTTCTAACCTACTTGTTACCTTTATTGGGGCTATTACACAATAATAGCAAATATTGCAATTAATACATAACAGGTGATAGGGCCAAAGAATCCTTGCCTCTTGATTGGCTATACTCAGCTTGCCTTCAAGCTCTTTCTTCAGGTTTTTTAGTTCTTGATGAAGATGGTTTTTATCCTCTTCTAAGGTTAGTCTCTTTTTCATATTGCTCCTACAATTCCATCTGAAGCTTATACATATATATATATATATATATATTCAAACTAATTGAAGCAGGACCTCAAAGAAATATTTGTACACCTTTCTTTATAGCAGGATTATTAACTTTATTCAAAATCAGCCCAAATGTCCATCTATGGATGAATGTATAAAAACAGTATGGTATAAACCTAGGATGGCATATTGTTTCGTTTTGAAAAGAAAGGAAAAATCTGACAAGGCTAAAATATGGATAAGCCTTAAGGATATTTTTCTAACTGAAATAATACAGTCACAAAAAGACAAATACTCTATGTTTCCACTTAGATAAGGTGCCTAGAGTACTCAAATCTGAGCCAGAAAATTAAGCGATCTACCAGAGGCTGTGGGAAGGAATTGTTGAATAGCCACAGAGTTCAGTTTTACAGGATGGAAAGACTTCTAAAGTTAGGCTTTATAACAGTGTAAATGTGCTAACATTGCTGCACTGCATAGATAAATATGGTTCAATGGTAAAATTGATGTATATTTTACCACGTTTAAAAGGAGTCTGTTGGTTCGTGAATGGGGCTTACCCCAAGAAAGGGACAAGAGAAGGCTCTCAGGTAGGAAGGCTGGCTTCTCAGTCAAGAAAATCTTGTTTCTCCTGTCTAGGACTTGCACTCGATGACAGCATTCAGAGGAGGGTCATGTTGTTTTTTCTGATTGCGCTGGTGACCCTCCTACACTGGCAAGTGCCAGTAATGTCTTTAACATCAACACCCCCCCCCCCCACCACCAGGGTTATTGTCAGTTGCCTGCCATGAGAGACAGCTCAGCTCATGGGTTAGCACTGGACCCCAAGACTAGGGTATATTCTTCTCTCAAAAGATGTGGGGAGCATGCCCACTACCACCATAGTTACCACTCCACCACCCATTTCTTTCTCCTGGAGTGCACGTTCTTCTAAGTATATCCATTACCCTTCAGTAAGTAGACAAATGATCAAGCTGCTGTAGCATCACCTTGTGGCAGGGAGAGGGTTAGCCTAGCCCCATCTTTGGTGTTGGCTTAAGCTTATGACATGTCTGGTACTGACCATTGGACTTTCAAGTATTCTCAAAGGACTGCTTTGTACTGGTGGGGGGGGGGGGTATTGTTTTTATTTTTGTTGTTTGCAATTTCAACTGCTCATTATCTGATTTGTTTTTTGGACTATACCCAACTGTGCTCAGAGTTTTTTCCTGGCTCTGTGTGCAGGGTTCACGTTTGGCAGGGTGAGGGGATCATGAGCAGCTCTAGGGATCAACCTGGGTTAGAGGCATGCAAAGCCAGCACCTTATCTCTCGCCCATCTGTCTGGCTTCAAAGGCCTACAGCGCTGACTACTTGCCCTTTAGCTGATCCTTGAGTCATAGCACCTCAATATGCTATGAGAGACTGGATATGCAAATTAGCCAGACCACATGTTCAAGCAGAAACTTTTACCCAGAAATCTGCAGCAACATGTTCAGGAAATCAACCCCCTTTCTGTCACAAACAATGCAGAGTGAGCTGGTATGCTGAAAGTGAGCCTTGCAGGAAGCCAGATTGCTATCTCCAGTGACAATCCAGGAAGCCAAAAAATAGCTTCTGTAAGTCACACCCCAAAAGGATCCAGGCTTGATGAATAACTGAGGATGGTTTCTCTGATTTGTGCCTCCCTTTCCAACTTAGGACTTACCCAAGAAAGCCAAATAGGAATCGTAACAGCAACCCATCTCACAAGAGGCTCGGCTGCCAGTAGCTCTGCCTCCAGCTCTTGCCTCACTCCAGTTCCATTCACAGCAAGCCTGAAGTCTTCACTATTTTCAATGCTAAACCTTTCCTGTCCTCTGCCTCTCTGGGAGGCCCTGCAAAGAGCAAAATAATGGTGGCTGCCTCCCTTCCTTTGCAGGCTTAGAATAAACAGCTTTATCTTTCCTCTCTAGGTCGGTTTTCATTTATTGCAACAGAGCCCATAACCCCTTTCACCTTCTGTTGACCTGCATGCTGATGGGACTCCAGGCCCCAGTTGTCCTCCTTCCTGGGAGAAGAGTGTGACATGCAGAATGTATCAGCAGTAGCACTTTCCCTGGGGCAGTGGGCCAAGGTGGGGCTTGACTGAATTCCTTGTTCTGCACAAAGCATGCATCAGGAGCCAATGTCCAGGCAACAAGGCCTTAGTTAGGATTTAGGTCTTTTCCCTCTTTATTTTCCAGTCCTTACCCATGGGGGAGGGACTTAGCTTTAGTCTTGCTAGCTTTTGCCAGTTTCTTCCCAATTCCAGTTCCAGGATTAAAATCTGATTTATGAACCCCAAGTCTACATGCGTAGCCCCAACCCCCCAGTGGATACACTTCCTATCATGCCAGTTGCTGTGGACAAGATCAAGTCCAGCTGCCGGCCTTCTCCTTGTCTGACCCTGCTCTGTCTCCAGGGATCTGATGTTTCAGCTCTTCCTTTCTTTCGCCTCCCCCAAAACACTGACGCTGGCTGCTTTTATCAGACATGGAATTGTTCTTACCAGTTGCCCAACACAATCATATCTGCATTATTCAGTTCCCCTGCCAGACTTGGCTCTAGCTGAAGTTTTAGACAAACTGTGAGGTGACCACATGATGGCACTCTAAAGCTGCTCATGCTCTCCTCTCAGACGTGGCAAGCTGCAGAGCCCAGGGAGTCAAGATGTGTATTTTTTCGTTCTAAATGTTCATGTGTGCATAAATATGTATGTATGTATGTGTGTGTGTGTGTGTGTTTGTGTGTGCATATCAGGAAACTCAACACTGGTAGAGGTCAGAAATCTCCAAGAATACAACTTTTTTTTTTTTGCCAAGAACTTTCTAATCCTGGCTATTGATATTTGATGTGCTAGGCATCAACTATTCTCTGCCCCAAATCTCCTGTCATTCTACACATGTATATTTCTGTTCTAAATAGTCTTATAGTTGCTTACATATAAACACACACACACTCACTCACACACACACACACACACATAACAGAGATTAAAAATGTCTTAATTTGAGCATGAGTGAAGCAATGTCTCCTTTTGATTTGGTCCATCATTAGGCTGTCTAAATAGAAGGCTGTTCCCTTTCTGTTTACATAGCCGGGAAAATCATACTCTTGAATGAAACTGCCCACACCTGAAGCAAATCTCATTGCTTCCCTGGCTGATTAGTTATCACGTGTTTAAGTAGCACTGGCAAGGATACTCGGTAATGATGAAACATTTGGCCGTTCTGTACCCCTTCTGGGACTGATTCAAATTCTCTGAAATTGAGGGTTGTTTTGTGTGTTTGTTTTTAAAAAACAGCACTGGCAAGGTTTCCTTTAGCTTCTTGATTTTTCATGTGATTGAATGACATCCTGATACTCCGCAAGTGCTATGTGAAAGGCAACAACGTGGGATGGACTCAGTATTTAAGGTCAAGGTGAAGAAGGGGTGGGCCCTTTACTTTGTGAACTTGATAAATATTCGAAAATTCTTTGGCCTTTATCTGTAAATAAAAGTAAATAGTACTTTTAAGTTTGTTTGGGGGAGTTAAACAAGATAATACGAATATTCGTAGTAGGTGTTCAGTCCTTAGATGATCACAGGGCCACCGGAAGCCAAGGAAAATTCTCACCTCTCTTTGGAAAACCCATTTAGTGATAAAGCATGATCTTTTGAGTTTAACTAAATTCATATTTCGCTTCTGCCTTTTGTACAGCAGAGAAACTCAGGAAAGACAAGCAATGTTTCCCAAGCTTTACAGTTTGTAATGGTGAAAATCGTAGCTCTTGACTCAATATGGAGATATCACATGAATTGAGTTGAATTGTGTCTTACCCTCACAAAGATGTTGAAGTTCTACTTCCCATTATTTAGTAGTCGGGCTTTGTAGATGGTCAAGGTAAAATGAGGTTATTAGGCTATTCCAATTCAACCCTATTCCAATCCAAACTTTGTTTTTTGAAAAAAAGAGGAAATTTGAACACAGAGACACTGACAGAGAGAACAACATGTGGAGATGAAGGCAGAAATGTAATAATGTATCTCTGAGCCAAGAACTGCTGAAGATCAGCAATAAACACTCCAAAGCTAGGAGAATAGCATGGAACAGATTTTTCTGCACAGTCTTCATAAGGAATGGATCGTGTTCACTTCTTGATCATGACCTTCTAGCCTGGAGAACCATGAAACAATGCATTTCCTTTAAGCTAACTTTTTGATGGTGCTTTGTCATGGCAGCCCTAGGGAATGAAGACAGTAGGAGATGAGTCCAATACTTGGCAGCTAGGAAGTATCCAAGATATATGAAATATCTTTGTGGTTGCTCTGCTGTGAGATTTCTCACCTTTGAAAGCAGCAGCAGTTTCTTTGAACAGGAGTGTCCCATCTATTTCTCCTGCCCATTCTCTAGAACTGCATTTCAATGTGATGTTCAAGTCCACACAGAAAATAATGACTATACAAAAGCAGTTTCAGTCAAGTTGTTTTTGTTTTATGTTCTTGAAGGTTCTAAGCATCTTGAGCAAGAAAACTAATATCTAAAGCTGTGATTTTATACAAGGTGAGGATGGAACCTGATGCCACCTGCAATTCAGCTGCTGTGGCAGGCTGAAGACCTGAAACTAGTGGGGGACATACCAACAATTGTGAAGGGGACATGGTGTTCTGATGTGCTATTCACACATCTCCAGGAAGTGGAACTTTACCTCCTGAGAAGCACCAGCCTCATAACAGGGCTATTTTGTTTTGTTTTTACTTTCTATCTTATGGCAGCAATCAGAAAGCAATTTATTCTCGTGTTTCTTTCTTTTTTCTTTTTTTCAAATGACTGAGCTGACTCTATGATGATCTTCATACAAAGTGTTAATTTATCTAGTCTTTGCCTTGATTTTGGATGTTGGCATCCAAACTGTCTCTCAAACCACCCACAGAGCTGAGTAACTTTGCTTGGTTTCTGACATGGCTGGGTGGGGGTGGGGGGTGGTATCTAATCATAAGTCTTTGGTAAGATTTAATCAACTTCAAAAATAAATGCGTATTTTACTAACACTTGGTTCTGGGTCTTAAAGACCATTAGGATTGCCTCCAGGAAAACAACTTTAAAAATTTGAGGTAGAAAGCATCATTAGTTTTGCATTCTGGAGAAATTAAAATGACAAGCATTTCCTTCCTCTCATACATGCTGTGCACCAACAATCCCTAGAAATGAACTGTCTGGAGTATTTTATTTCTTAATTAATCCAGTTTTACTATTTGGTATAAATAAGATGATGTTCACGCTGAATGAAAGAACAGGAATGTTTAGGGGATACAATCCAAGGAGGAGTTCCAACTCCCTCCACATCTGCTGCTCTATTTTGCTTTAAATTAGATTTTAAAATTAATTTAATTTCTCATTTGAAACTGTTCAACTCTCCCTCACCCCTTTCTCTATTTTTCCTGTAGTTGGTCCTCCCATCTGAGTCTCTGCTTCTTCTTTTAGAGACCAGATGTTATTTTCTACATTACTGGACAATTAATTTCCCACTTTTCAAGTCACTTATCTTTATACGTCTTATATTCATGATAAGAGACAGCAGTTGACAGAACTAGGCTTCTGTGAATTATTAGGTGTGTATGAAAAAGACAAAAATCTCCCCTGCTGATGTTAGGATGTCCACTCTGTGATTCACCACTTTCAACTTGCCAGTATGGTACAATATGCCAGTGTGTAATAGGACGCATCTTTGCCTAAGTTGCTTCATCTGGAAAGCTGAGACATATGAGTTTCAAATGTGGTAATCAGATTTTCATGCATTTATTAAAACACCATTTCCCATCACGCGAGATTGTTATCTGCTGATCACAGATATCATACAAGAAAATAATGACAAAAAAAAAAGGAATTAGAAACAAGATCATAGTACCCAGTGTGTAAAAACACAAAAAAGAAAAGAGGGCCCATGGGGCTTTATCTCTCCCGCTGCCCGAATTCGGTAGTCTCCAGCTGCTTCCCCACCCCGGGGGAGGTTGATGGCGATGATGAGGCAGGCGAAGGAAGGAAGAAGGCCAAACTGGTTGCTCCATCAGTTTATTTCGTTCTCTCTCTCTGTTTCTCTCCCAGTTCTCGATCTCTCTCTGGATCTTCCTCTATCTCCCTTTCTGCCCCGCTCGCTCTCACTTCTTTTATTTTGTGCTCTGCTTATGTGTGTGCCACTGTGCTCTCTGTGTCTGTCTCTCTGTCTCTCTGCGTCTGTCTCTCTGCCTCTGCTTCTGTGTCTTCCCATGTGTCTTCTGTGTTTTCTTCCTCTGTCTTCTTCTTCTGCCTCTCTGTCTCTTCTATCTCTCTGTCTTCTTCATCTGTCTCCCTCTTCTGTCTCCTTCTTCCTCTGTCTCCCTTGTCTTCTTTCTCCCCCCTCAGTGCCCCACAGTCTTAGTTTATATAGCAAATTACATAGGGTGGTGGCACAAAGGTGGGTTGAACATTAACAAATAAACAAAGAAGAGTAAAACCATTTCTCAAGGAGATTAACAAGATCTCATCTAAGGAAATCTCATCTAAGGAGATCCACTCAAGGGTGTGATTCCAAACAAGGGTGTGTCAGGGTGTGAGCTAGTAATCTACTTAGTTATAGTAAATCTACTTCTAATATTTCTAACAATGTTATTCTGTATGAGCACAGTAAGAGATATAAAGTTTGTTTTTTCCTGAGGACATCTCCAGACCACAGTCCTCAGGCCAGATTAATCTTCCTAACCGCAGCAGGATCCTAATCTCATTGTTACTTTTGGATCATGACAGCATTGTCCATGATC
Source organism: Sorex araneus (assembly GCF_027595985.1). Taxonomy (NCBI): domain Eukaryota; kingdom Metazoa; phylum Chordata; class Mammalia; order Eulipotyphla; family Soricidae; genus Sorex; species Sorex araneus. Next base: position 145,087,668 of record NC_073305.1, read on the forward strand.
ATGCCCTCAATTTAGAGTTGAGTATTGTGGTGCTTTGGCCTGGCCCATTTCGATGCCAGCATAGCACATAACTCACCGCTTGCCCTGAATCCGTCCTGTCCCTCGTCGAGATCCTGCTTTTGGGGTGCTAGGAACTGAGGGCAACTTGAGTTAAGAAAGCAGATGCCCAGGAGTAAATATTATTGGAGTCAATCAACTCCCAAGTTACAAGCACAATATTGTCTTCCTGTGTCCATACAGAAAGGATATTGCTTTGAGGTAAACTATGTTCCCTAAGGCAAGGCTAAAAGGACAAACCCCATGTTATCCTACAACCCAGTACAGTAATCCCCTTACACAGTTCCACTTTCTACTGTGGTCTAAGTATGGTCTAAAAATATTCCCATGAAGATATTATGAGAGGGTATATTTTGTTTTAGTATACCTTTACAGTTAGACTTTATTGTGTGGTAATCTCTTACTGCTTAATCTCTTAAGCATTAAAATTTATATGTTATGCACAGATAGAAGAATCATAGTACATATAAAGGGTTGGGTGCCCTCTGACTTTTCATGTGTCCACCAGTGGTCTTGGAACATAGCCCCTGCAGATAAGAGGGGTGGTTGTAGAAGAGAGCATAACTAGGTTATTGAAAAAAGATATTCAGATGTTAGGGGGCAGTGGTTGGGTTGTATATTTTTCGTAGTTAAGCTTTGAAGAGCTCTGCGCATCTAGAGAGTTTAAGGCCAAGCTTGCTTTCATGATCAGAGAGAAAATAGGCCTGTGAGAGATGAACTGTTGAATTTGACTCTCTGTAACTCCATCAGCATGTGGGTAACAATGAGCTAATACACTCTCTCTCTCTCTCTCTCTCTCTCTCTCTCTCTCTCTCTCTCTCTCTCTCTCTCTCTCTCTCTCTCTCTCTCTTTTTGCTTTTTAGGTCACACCCAGTGATGCTCAGGGATTGCTCCTGGCTTTGCACTCAGGAATTACTCTTGGCAGTGCTTTGGGAACCATATGGAATGCCAGGGATTGAAGCTGGGTCAGCTGCATGTAAGGTAAAAATCCTCCCTGCTGTGCTATCACTCTGGCCCTGGTAATAAGCTTTTGAATAGCAGAAATTCTCCTATCTTCTACCTTCCACTTGTCTTCACAGCTTTCCCACACTGCCCTGTTACTATCTATTCCTCCAGTCACCATTACAAATGAGCAGTAACAGTCACTGTATCTCTGTCATCACATTGCTCATTGATTTACTCAAGCGAGCACCAGTAACATCTCCATTGTGAGACTTGTTGTTACTGTTTTTTGGCATATTGAATATGCCATGGGTAGCTTGCCAGTCATACATGAAAAAAATGTCTATAGACAAATGGAGCTGGGCAGAGGTGGACACCTGCTAGTGATGCATAATCACATTTGGGCTACCATTTAGGCTCTTTGGGATTTTTATCTCTTCTATGCAAAGTGCCACAAATATGTATTTGTGTGTCACCAAGACACCAAAAGTCATTTAAAGCAAGTAGAGTCATGCCAAACATTGGTCCCTTCTCTACCATGCTGTGGAGCTAGGCTTTATATTTGCTCGTTTTATATTTTATCTTTGTTGTTAAACCAACATTTCCTATTGCTCCTAATAAGGTCGCTGACTAAGTCTGTTTGAGCCACAGCTTGTCAACAACAGCTATTTATTTTCACAGTTCTGGAGAGTAGACATCCTAGGAACGGGGGCATATCTGTCATCTGGGGTGGAGCGCACCTCCTCGGCTATCAGGTCAAGTTGACTTTGTTGCTGTATTCTCATATGGCAAAGGGAAGAAATCCAAGAATGAGCTCTTTGGGGGTCAGTAAAAGGGCACTAATCCCATTCATGAGACCTCCACCCTTATAGTCAAAGCACCTTATTAGAGCCTCATCTTCCAGAAGCATTCCATTGTGGAACTTACCATATAAACTTGGGGAAGGGAGTGATGAACACTCAGTTCAGTGTAACAGAAGACTCCTCTGTTTAACATTTAGGTGACTATGGGCATGGAGAACTGAGGTGCTGTTTTTTTTTCCTGCTTTCAATTAAAGGTGAACTGTATCACTGTATCACTGTCATCCCGTTGCTCATCAATTTGCTAGAGCGGGCACCGGTAACATCTCCATTGTGAGAACTTGTTGTTACTGTTTTTGGCATATCGAACTATTTTGAAAATATCTGAATTCTTTTGTAAAAGGAGTAATGAAACAGAGAGGTTCACAAAACTAAAAAGAAAGAAACCACGAATTCACCAATACCAGTAGTGAGGCTGAGAACTGGGCTTCTATTCTCAGAACCCATCCTGCTCTGTTCTTGGCAGGTCTCCTGGTCAACAGCATATTAACTCATCTATGCTAGCCATCACCTTCTTTTATTAAGGTCTTTGTCTCTCTTTCTAGATTTTGTAGTTGAGGGGGAGACCATGTATTAGTTATTTGTTTGTTTATCTCAATCTCGGCCGAGTCTCTTGCCCCTGTGCCTGGTTGTCTTCACTGGGGCCCCTTGGAGGGGATGGGTTGAGTTTCCCTTCTTGCCCCGAGCAAAACCCCAGCAGCTGAAGACCTCTGGAACTCAGCCACAGCCATGCTCAAGGCCCCTCTCCACATATTCAGATGAGCCTCACCCATAAAGGAACTGGCAGAGAAACCCAGGTGTGCGGGACCCGGGGCTGAGATCTCCAAGCCTGCTCAGATCCACCCAGATCCCCCATTTTCCAGTAGTTAGGCGGTCACACCCAGAAACTGCTCCCAGCACTGTGTTGTGTAATCCCATTAACAGCCAACATCCAGAGACTATAAAACCAAGCTCCTGGAAGCATGCAGCCTCGAAGCCTAGTTCTCGTATAACCTCGTTCTCCCTCTCGGAGAAGCTGGCAAGCTACTGAGAGTTTCCTGCCCACATGGGAGAGCCTGGCAAGCTCCCTGCCGTGGCTTATTCATATACCAAAACCAGTAACAATGCTGGGGCTCATTCCCCTGACTCTGGAAGAGCCTCCAATGCGGCACCATTGGGAAGGATGAGTTAAGAGAGGCTTCTAAAATCTCTGGGTTAGGACAAATGGAGATATTACTGATACCGCTGGAGAAAATCGATGATCAATGGGATGGTGATGATGATGATGATGATGATGATGATGATGATGATGATCTCAATCTCACTAACTCTTGGCAGATTCTTAGTTCCAAGAGAGCAAGGAATCCATTTTGTCATTTTCTATACCTGCTGTGAAGTTTTTTTGCATGCATCAGTAGAAGACTCAGAAAACCGCAGGCACTTAAAAAAATATATGTTCAAGAAATAAATTGCATGTAGAATTTAAATCATAATTTTATGTTACTGGTAAGTAAACTATTTTAAGAAAATATAGTTTAATACTCTATTAAACTGTCTTATAGCAACTGAATATCTCATAGACTTAAAAAAATTTCTGGTCTTGGGGGCTGGAGCCATAGCACAATGGGTAGGAGGTTTGCCTTGCTTGTGGCTGACCCGGGATTGATTCCCAGCACCCCATATGGTCCCCTGAGCATCACCAGGTGTAATACCTAAGTGCATGAGCCAGGACTAACTCCTATGCATCACTGGGTGTGACCCAAAAGCTCCCCCACAAAAAAAATTCTGGTCCTGGAGATAACTCAAGTGGTAGGGCATATGCGTAGAAAGTAGGAGTCTGTTCCCTAACACTCTGGCCCCCCAAGCACTGACAGGGGTATCCCTGGTGGCCCCAACTCTGATGAATATGACCCATGAGATTCTGGTATCTTTGGCAGCATCAGGTTTGCACCACTGGTCCTGGCCACACACTCTGGCTCCACTGATTATAGCCCCTCTAAAAAATACCCTAGTCTTATTTTTAGTTCTTCTGATTAGATAAGCCATATTCTTTGCAGAAAACCTGGAAAACACAGGAGAAAATTAAAATGACACAGAATCTGCTCACATAAAATTAAGAACTGTTAATATAGTCCCACTCATACTGTGCATATAATTTTTTTTGTCTTGTCTTTTACTTAGCCATGAATATTTTCCCACAGCTTTAAATCTTTTTGGTTAACATCCTTTTAAATGGTCATGCAATATTCAGACTTATTGATGTGCCTTGATTTATTTAGCTATTTCTCTTATTACTTCTAATGTAGTTTGGTTTTGATTTTTTACTATTATAAATAATATTGCAGTGAAAACGGAATATAAATTTCTCTCTGCATTTCTGATGGTGTGCTTAGATTTCTAAAACTCTCTCCATCCCCAGTTGTTCAGGGCAATGCATATGAATTAACACTGGCACATTCTGCCTTTCATTACCAGGCCATGGTAAAGGTAAATATGGATATCAGCTTTCGTTAGCTGCCTGTGCTTTCTGTTAAGAGACCCATTCATTTCTGCGACTCAAGTCTTGGACCACCTCCTAAATGGCATCCTTATCTCAGCCAAGCTTATATTGCCTCCTTGCCTCCCTGCCTCCCTCTGGGTGCTCTGGACATTTCCCTGACATCCAAAAGAGGGTTTTGAAAAAGCTGAGATTGATGGAGTCTATTCAGGAGTGTGCTCTTTAGGTGAAAAGGATAAAAGGTAAGTGCATTTTCACAATAGCTTTCAGTCATCCTGAAACTTACCGATCTGACCGACCCCCTGAGTTTATCCCCTTGCTAACCCCCTGGAGTACTCTGAACTGTAATACACATTCAAGGACATGCTGATTCCAGAAGCTTTGCGTGTAACTCATCCCTTCTTTAGCCTCACCTATTTCGTTAGAGGCAGGGAGGTAGCAACTTTAACTCAATTCATTACACAGCACCGCTGGCCCTCAAAGCCAGAATGGACAGCTTCCCTTGCCTCTCTGAGGTTGTCTTTTTCCTGGTTAGGACATAAGTGGCTGCAGATTTTAAAGGGGGCTCAACAGAAATTGCTATGAAGCTAAAGACAAAACCAGTCCTGATCTCCAGCTCGGCACCAGACATTTCCTGGAGGAGGCCTGTTCCTTCTGCTGCCGGCTCTCATCTCCAGCTGCCATGGGGACAGACACCGAATGGCCTTTGTAATAAGCTGATGGTGCTGTGTGCCAGAAGAGGGTCAAGAAGGTCAGGTGCCAAGCCCACTTTTGCTGTTAGAAATTATATGGCTGATAGATTCTTGAGAGACTGGTGGCTCTGGAAGAAAGGAAATTCTCAGGAAATCAGGGTAATTGGAGTCATATGTTGAAATGCTGCATATCTCAGATACAAGATGAGCACAGAGGTCAGGAGAAGGTGGGGACAGGTAACACTTAATACATTCAACTCATACATTCTCCTGTTTTTTTGATTTGTTTGTTTGAGAGCAAAAGATCCACTTAGTCTGGGAATATATAACAGGATAAAATTAGGAACATTAATAGGATGCACTTTAAGTGATACACTTGCTTAACTGTAGCCCAAACACTGTGGTTTAAAAAAAAAAAAAACAAACCACACGACCAGCAACCCTTGCCAATATATTTTTACGAGGCTGTTAAATACTGCCAACACTGTGAGATGGGAGCCAAATGACTCTGGAATATCGCGGTACACAGCACAACACCGTGTTTTTGTGAAAGACTAGAGATACCCGGGGAGCCATCCATAGGGCCCGTGAGCGAGGTGGCGCAGCCAGGATGCTGGGGGGAGCCAGCCCTCAGAGCTAGAGGGGCTTCCCCGGCACGCCTGTACTGCAGAGAGCCGGTGGGTGGAGAGTTAGGCTCAGAGGGACATCGAGTTGGAAGCAGCCGCAGCCAAGACCCGGAGTGTGACTTTGAAAACCCCAAGAGTGTAACTTCTCCCAGCCTAACCTTTGCCGCAGCACGTGTCGCCTTGAAGTGCCAGAGATCTTTTCCAAGCGCAGATCTCAGCTCTGGCTGGAGCGCAACTTGCAGGAGCCTGAGGCAGGTCTCCTTGAGATCACTGACCTGCACAGAGCCTCCGCCTCCGCCAAATGGTGACACATCTGCCACAAGGCCCGCACCGCCTTAACAGAGCCTCCTGCTCCATGCCCCAACGAAACATTTTGCTGCCCCTCCCACAGGGACGTCCAGCCTGCCTAGTGGAGACTTCCTTGTCCCCTGACAGGAAGCCAAAAGGTATAATGAGTGAACCAGGGTTCGCTCTATCCATTAATACCATGAAGGGGCAGAGTGCTAGAGGCCTGGGCATTTGGCTCAGAGTTGACTGGTAACCCAACCAGACGAGCACAGAGAAGCTGCTAATGGGCAGCCTCCATCTGGCTTTCCTCAGAGGTTCTCTGGGCCTGGTCTCCACAGTGTCGTGAAGGTGAACTGAAGGAGGGCATTGAGAAATTAGGGCACTCGCCATAAGCCTCTGACGGGTCAGGAGCACGAAGTGAGTGCTACACGTCCCCATCAAAGAAGAAGCCGATGAATGCTTGATTGCTACCTGGGGTAACATTATGAGAGGCAAAGACATTGCTCTCTTTTTAAAAAAAAAATTAAAAAAAAGATTGCTGTAGGTAACGTAGCCTGTTTACTATAGTGTTCAGTGTGTGATTTTCTTGGTGGGAGAGGGAACTCCAGTCATACCCTGCTGTACCCTGCTGTGTTCAGAAGTTATTTTCAGCTTTGGAGTGTGTGTGTGTGTGTGTGTGTGTGTGTGTGTGTGAGAGAGAGAGAGAGAGAGAGAGAGAGAGAGAGAGAGAGAGAGAGAGTATGTGTGTGTGTGTGAGATGGTGGTGGTGGTGGTTGTGGGGTGTCAGGGACCATGTGGTATTGGGGAAATCAATCAAGGTTGGCTGTGTGCCAAGTGCCTTCACCCCTGTACTACTCTCTGGCCCACTGCATGTGGTTTGGATGTAGTTACTGCCCCTCAGTACCACAGACGTGCCCTTTGCCCTCACTTCACCCCCACTGTCTGTATATCACTTCATCTTAATTTAAGAGGACAACTTTCTTCTAATATTAGGTCTCGCATTCTGTCTTTTTCTTGTAGCAGCCACTCCTTCCCCACCTCATCCTTCCCCTCTGAAGGAAGGAGTGCAGAGAAAATATCCCGAGGAGGACATACCAGTTTGTTTCCTCCCCTGCTGTGTTTTGCCCTAATAATAAGACTTAGCCTTGATGACGAAGTGGGGAAGAAAGAGAACCTGGCCTGAGGAAATCTTTGCCAGATGGAAGAAAGATGGGAGAACGTTCCTTCCCTCAGGGTGGGCATCAAAATGGGAAGGAATGAGGAGTGGAAGGCAAGGGGTCAGCTGGGAGTGTCCTGGTGAAGGTCAAGGGGTCAGCTGGGAGTGTCCTGGGGGAGGTCAAGGTGTCAGCTGGGAGTGTCCTGGTGGAGGGCAAGGGGTCAGTGTCCTGGGGAGTGTCCTGGCACCATCTAATCAGTGTTGGCAATAGCTTGAGGGGAAGATTTTGTCAATTGTCATGGACGCTGGAGCCCCTTCCCCCAACACCCCCTCCCCCACCCAACATGAAATATTTCCCAGGCCACTCCGGTTGGAACCTGAGATGTAAAATAAAAGAACAAAAATGGATGGTGCCAAAACAGCGCAGTGTGCACTTGCCATCTGTGAGCTTTCGGAATGATTCTGCTTCCAACCTCCCCTCCAGAGGCGGCTGACATTATTTTCATATGAGAGCTTCCCATATTTTGGCAGCTTTCTTTGGCTGCCAGAAATAGAGTATCGGGGTCGAGAAGCTTCCCTAGAGATCTGAGCCGCGCGAGACGAACGCTCTCGGTGAAGGCCTGCTTGCTGGAACCACAGCGGCTGTTCCAGGTGATGCATGGAGCAGCATGTGACCAGCCCTCCTGGGGACGCCCCTGCCCCCGAGGGGGGAGAGCTGCAGGGTCGGCTTCATCATCAGCCTCAGCCCCACTGAGACCTTCAGTGACCCGCATTTCTTAGAGGCAAATTCCAAAACTTATTATTACTATTTCTTTCCCTTTCAACACTCCATTTGGTCTGGTTCCACCCTACTTATGCAACACAATTTTCAGTCACCTTCAGTATCCTATCTTGAATTGGTTCACCCTGTCAGCCTACTTACACTCCTTCTCTTCCATAGATTCTTCCAGATCTCCTGTCCTTGGTGATCCCTGGTGGTGTCTGCCACACGTTAGCTATGCATCAAAGCTCACCCTGGTCTCTCTCTCTTTTAAAAAAAATTTTTTCTTTTTTTTTGGGGGGGGTGGGGTCCCACCCAGCGATGCTCAGGGGTTACTCCTGGCTCGCACTCAGAAATTACTCCTGATGGTGCTCAGGGGACCATATGGGATGCAGGGGATTGAACCCAGGTCGGCTGCATGCAAGGCAAACACCATACCCGCTGTGCAATAGCTCTGCCCCCTCACTCTGGTCTCTAGGATCACTTTTGTCTCCTCTAACTCATTTAGACAAGTATGGAGGCCAGAATCATGCCCAAGTACCACTGTGGAAATCTCCTTTCCAACCCCTCACTGGGAGACCACCAAGCAGGAAGGAAAGCTTTCCCCGGCATTGAGAAATGGATTCTTTCGCCTGAGAGTCAACCCTTAAAGCGAGACCTGCCTTGGGACTAAGGCTTTAAGCTCTTCGAATGGAGAGGCTGCTGGCTGAAATTAGGAGGAACCATTCCTGAACCCATTTACATGCAGCACAGGTCCGGGTGGCCCCTAGGCTCCTTCTCCTTTCTGTTGTTCTTCCTTCTCTTCTCTCCAGGCTGAACTGAAAATCACAGTGGACAGTTTAGTTAATATTTGAGTTTGCTGGGAAGGAATTCTCTTCACTGTGATGGGCTCCTCTCTTGTCTGGGAGGGAACTTGTAAAGAAAAGAGATATGTCCTGCAAGAAATTGTACTTTTGGAAGTCTGCATGTTGAGGATGCCCTTTCAAGTATCTGTGTCTGGAGGTGCCAGAAAAGAAGCGACCAGAGCAATGGCAGGTAGCACCGCCTAGCACCAGGGTTCCTTAGAGAGGCGTCTCCTTCACTCACTCCCCTATCCCCCCACCCCATCCCCCGCCCCCGCCCCCGCCATGGGTTCCTCTACTGCAGCCCCTCCTGCTCCCTATTTCTTCTCCAATGTGCCACCCCTACCCCCCACCCCCCCCCCCCCCCCGATTTACCAATTTGCCACTTTCTTCCGCAAATAAGTGAGGAGCGCTGGGCAGGTAGCTCAGAGATAAAGCGCTTGCTTTGCTTGTGTGATACCTTGGATTTGATTCCTTGCCAAATGTTTAGTGAGGACCTCTGAGTTGTACCCAGTGGCACGACTGGCAGAGCCCACATGAGACCCTGTAGTAAGAACAGAAACCCCCAACTCTGTTTACGCCTGATCGAGCTTAGGGATGAAAGCAGGGAGGTGATCTAAGTCTGGGAAGGTGAAATAAAGAGTTCTTCCACACAGACGTTTTCCCTTTGACCTTTGGTCTCTAGGTTGTACAGTCGCTCCTGCTGCCCCGATGCATCTCCTGATGCCTATGGGCGCTCACGGGGGAGCAGAAGGTCTGGGGATGGGCTGGGGAGGAGGTGTGGTTGAAAGAAGAAAGGTCGGAAATTGAGCAATAGTACAGGGGTAGGGCTCTTGCCTTCATTATTACTGACCCGGGTTAGTTCCCTGGCACCACATATGGTCCCCTGAGCCCCTCCAGAAGTGATTCCTGAGCGCAGAACCAGGAGTAAGCCCTTAGCATGCCGGGTTGGTTCTCCCCCTTCTCCAAAATAATAAAAAAAAAAGGTTAAATTTAAACTTGATGGCCACTTACTACCTGCATTGCACACCATAACATCCAAAAGGAGAGGGAGAGAGTAAAAGGGAATGTGACTGCAGGGGGTGGGGGGAAGGGGGGATGAGGAGTCAGGAGGGATATGGGGGAACATTGGTGGTGGAGAATGGGCACTGGTGGAGGAATGGGTACTCGATCATTGTATGACTGAAACATAATCATGAAAGTTTGTAAGTCTGTAACTGTATCTCATGGTGATTCATTAAAAAAATTTAAAAATAAGAGAGGGGAAAAAAGGTCAAATTTGTTGCAAAAAAATTTTTTTAGATTTTTTTCCTTTCTAGAAGAGCCTGGTGTTCTCTCTTGAACACGTACCTCTCTCTTTCTCTCCCCTCACATTTTTTTTCAATAAAAACTGCTTCACTTCACTAAAAAAAAAAAAAATCTTTAAACAACTTATTTAAAAATGCGTGCCCTCTGCTGCTCTGTTGGAGGGCACAGCTCCCATTGCCGGCCCTAATTTTGGATTCTGTTGCACTAATTCTGCCATATGAACTGAAGGCGGTAGGAGGAACAACCTCTGATATTTATGCAGGCTCCATTCTCTCTACTGAGTCCTTCAAACTATTAATATGGGCTCAACGTCCCATATAGAAGGCATTTTTACATACATCATGCTCCGGGAAGAGGTGGGGCGCTCCCATTAGTGATTTCCAGTATCCCATTCTGCATTCCTCTTCTCTCTTGCCCTCATTCACTCCACTGCTATCCCCTAACCCCGGTATCCTTGCTGCTCCTTAACTCTCTCTATCCCACTGTAGCTTAAGTCCTTTGCCCTCTGCCTGGCACACTCCTTCCCTGCATAACCTGAATAACGCCTTGTCTGACTCTTCATAACCCTCAAGCCCTTGTTCTGGTCTCTCCTTCTGTGAGTTCCACCCTGACCTCCTGACCTTCAACTACACCACCCACAGAAAGTACCACCCCACACATTCCTAATCGTCTTAAATTATTCTATGCGAATTATTTTCTCTAGTTCTCATCTCCTGCCATCTGTGTGATTTCCTTTATTTATGAAGGTTAGTGTTTTCTGCTAGAACACAAGACTATCAAAAGCAAGGAGCTTGGTAGCTTGTTCAGCACCGTCTACAAAGTACTTGGACTGGTGACTGGGAGGTGGAAGGCGACCAGCTGAGGAATCCATTGACTAAAGTCTCGCTCTTGGCACAATGTACCAAGGGGCAGAGCTGGATTTGAACTCTGAAAATGGGCTGGAGAAATCATGACAGGGGTTAAGTCACTTGCCTAGCATCCTGCTGACTCTGGTTTGAATCCGCACCATCACATCTGTCCTCCGAACTCCAGGAGTCACTCCTGAGCACAGAACCAGGAATTGAGCATTGTCAGGTATGGCCTCCTCAAACCGAATAAACTCTTTTTTTTTCTTTGCCTGAGAACTCAGTCTGTCTTGATAGAGGTCACATGAGGAGATGCTGAGAGAGGCATGCTAATTGGATGACCCCATCAGACTGCTCCGCATGCCAGGGATACCAGAGTTATGTCTTGGAACACAGGTTTTTCCTGAGTGATATGTTTGCCCAAAGGTCCCACCCCTGGCTGGTATCCTGTGTGTCCCAATGCAGGGGCACACCCTGGTCACAGGGCACTGTGCTCTACGGTCTGTGGGAGTATTCTCAATGAACCTTCTTTGCAAACAGCACAGGTGTTGGGACCAAGCTGAGTGCTCCAGACACAAGCTTGAGAGCTTTCCAAGCCAGACACCTGTCAAATCCAGAATTGGCTCTGGGCCTTGAGCAAAGGATTTGCTTTCTAGGAAATGACCAGCTGGAGCTTGTAAGGCATGAACTGGAAGTGCAAGGGCAAGACAGTACTTGAAAAACCAATGGATCTGGGGTCCAGGCATTGCTCTCTGGGGAAAAATGCAAGTGAGTCTCAGAGGGTTGGTGTGACTGTCATCGTCCTGACAATTTGGTTTCCAATTAATGACTAAGTTTGGGCATGCCTTTCTGTGAAGAAAGTGAGGGAAGAGTTGGGTCAATCAGGGTCCACTGGCTTTAAGGAAGCAAACCTTTCACTGTTCCTTGTGTAACCTGTCTCCTCAGTATAGGCATCTCCTGATCTCCCATTCACCTGATTCTTGTTTGTATTTGGTTCTGGTTTCTGTTTTGCATTTTCTGCTTTTGTTCATATTATTAGCTGACCTTGTTTGTGTTGGGATTAAGGGCAATTTTCATTGTCATGTCACTAGCTGACTAATATAAAGTCACACTTTGTGCAGACTCTACTCATACAAGCTCACTGTTAATATCTGTGCTTCCGGGAGATACCAGAAATAATGTTTAAATGAACACTATGACTGCTCACAAATGCCAATACTGTTATGGAATATATTAAACCAGTCAGAGAAGAGCCAGTTTGTTGGCATTTGATCAACAAGAACGTTTATCCAGCACAGGAGAGTACTAAGATTAATTCAGTATTTCCTAACTTGTAATATCTCTTTAAACATAAGTATCCATATTAGGATCAATTGCTCGTGTAACAGAGTATTTTGGGAAATATTGTGAAGAGGAAAATCAGAACTTAAGCACAAATCAGGTTTTGGCTGATGACATACAGAAAACCCAAGCTCAGGAATGACACTTAGAAAACGGACATAATGAAAACACCATTTCTGTTTATTTTTCACTGCAAGGAAGCTGATATCTGCAGATATGTCAACAATTGGTGTGGGTGTGCCATTGTTCCGGTTAAACCTGAGTGAGATTGGGATTTAATTTTGCTTCTATTGGATTGACATTTGTTCTTTGAGCTGTTTTGTAACAGAGCATCTTAAGTTATGTCTCAGGATTCAGGTGGTCACTTTTTTATCCTCTGACAAATGAATAATACAAATAATTTCAAGAGCACCCTATAGATTGAGAAAATATACCGAATTTTCCATAGTGTAGAGCTTGCAAAGCTGCAGTTTGCTTTTGGCCTGAATTCTTACATGCTCTAGCAGAAAATACACCAGGTGTCACATACAGTAGCACTCTACTTTTCTTTTTCATAAGTGCATCTCTGCCTTGGCATTCCTATAAAAGCCTCCCCAAGCCCCTAAATGAATAACTACAATGACAACAACAAAAAAGGCTCGCCTTCTTCAATATATGTTAAGTGAGATCATGGAAGAAAAATGAGCAATTTTCGAAGAATTCTCCAGACCCAAATAAGGTAGCCAACATACATTTGGGACACTCCTGGGTTAAATGAACCAACCATATTTGCTTGTTAACTTTCGTATCTATCTAAAACAATGGTTTTCTATCTTCTTCAGATGACAGACTCCTCCGTCCCCTTTGAGAATCTGATTAAAGTTTTAGATTCTCATCCCTGAAAAATGCACACATACGCTACCTCCTGAGGTCCATCCATGGTCCCTTTGGTCATCAATCACTTATCTGTCACCTTGCCAGGGATTTCTTGTGTTTATACTCTTTCGTGTCCTCTCTAGAGGTGTGCCAAATTTGTTCTACTGAGTTGCTGAAACATGTATACACTCTCTAGACAGATCTGAATGCTATTTCTTTATTAGAATGATGACATGAAATAATGCTTATGAAGATGTGTCATAAAAAGATGACAATGTTGATATCATTTTCTCTGATCATTAAAACATTTAGTACTGGGCTGGGACCTGGCTCAGTGGTAGAATGCTTATATTTTACTTGGGTGGGACCATGGGTTTGTTCTGTGACTCTGCAAACAAATAAACAAATAAAGACTGGAGAGATAGTACAGGATCTAAGAACTAGTCTTGCATAAGGCCAACTCTGGTTTGATTCCTGAAAGCATAGATGGTCCCTGAACATCACTAGGAGTAATCCCTGGGCACAGAGTCAGGAGTAAGCCCTGAGTACAGCTGGATGTGATTCTACTCTTAGCCCCTCAATCCCCCCACAAAAACAAATAAACAAATAAATCACTGTATCACTGTATCATTGTCATCCTGTTGTTCATCGATTTGCTGGAGTGGGTGCCAGTAATATCTCCATTCATCCTAGCCCTGAGATTTTTAGCAGCCTCTCTTTACTCATCTTTCCCAACGGTGCCACATTGGAGGCTCTTTCAGGGTCAGGGGAATGAAACCCATCGTTATTACTGTTTTTGGCATATTGAATATGCCACAGGGAGCTTGCCAGGCTTTGCTGTGTGGGCAGGATGCTCTCGTGCTTGCCAGGTTCTCTGAGAGGGAGAACTAGACTATAAGAGGTCTATAGTCCAGGAGCTTTGTTTTATAGTCTCTGGATCTTGGCTGTTGATGGGATTACATGGCACTGTGGGGGGGGGCAGTTTCTGGGTGTGACTACCAAGCTACTGGAAATGGGGGATCTGGGTGGAGGAGGCCAAGTCCCGATCTGAGCAGGCTTGGAGATCTCAGCCCTGGGTCCCTCACACCTGGGTTCCTCTGCCAGTTTCTTCATGCCTGGCTTGTCTGAACGTGTAGAGAGGGGCCTTGAATATGGCTATGGCTGGGTTCCGGAGGTCTACGGCTGCCCGGGCCTCTGATCGAGGCAGGGAGGGAAACTCAACCCGCCCCTCTCCAAGGGGCCCTGATGAAGATAGCCAGGCATGAGGGCAGGAGACTCTGCAAATAAATACATGTAATAAAGTAGTTGGTGAAGTTACAGCAAATAATTTGCTTCATGGAACTTTCTCTAAAATATGACCTTTCTATTCTCATAGTCCAAAGTACCTTCTCTTTTCTTATTTCTTTTTAATGATTCATTTAAAAAAATCTCAGTATACTTAATCTTCCACTTTCAAGAACAAGAAGTTTTCGGTGCATCCTCTATGAAAGGAACTTAGCATTTGGTAATATAAAAGCCCAAACACTTCCACAGTACTCTGATGGATTTGCACCTCACTGTAACTACAATCAAGGTTTTGCCCAAAGCAATTAAATTTTGACCTGAGTTAGTAATTTTTATTAATTACATTTTAAGCAAGCTAATCACTTGTTTGTTAAAATGATTTCTTGTTAGAAACTGACTATAGACCATTAATGTTCATTAATAGGCCAAATTAGATTTCACATCTCTTGCACACTATACTGGAAATAACTCTTACTTATAAATCTCATCAATTATAAAGGATGCCTGTTGCAATCACACTCTCAGTCAGCCTCTGGAAGTGGTACACACTCAAGAACGGTTTATGAGCTAGCTGCTTCTTCCTTTATCTGTGTCTTTAGCAGTAATATACAACTCTGATATGGAAAGCCCTCAGGAGTTCTGTGTCAATGAAATTCGTAGGGTTTGGAAGAAAATAATTTATGAAATGTAGGGAGCCATTTTACAAACCCGGCTCTTATCCTCTAGTCAAGTGGAGGCTTACTTGGGATTCCTGTAACAAGGTCACCACTGCTGACCTTACTGATCTTATCAGTTTGCCATTCCTCTCTCACTAGCTAACGCCCATGCCTGATCTGCATTTTACTATTGTTTCTATGGGGGTTCAAGCATGCATACCTCCCCCTCCCACCAAGAGGTATAAGTATTGTAACTGCTGTGAATAAACTCTCTCTCTCTCCTCCTCCTCCTTCTGGCTCTGCGTCTCTTCATTCGGTTGGGTCCCCTCCTTAGCCCCACAAAAGGTCCTCCCTGCGGGACAGGATGATGCCCGCAGGGGGGACCCCACAATGAAATGGATAACTTTATGCTAGTATGTGGTATACAAGAAGTAAAGACCTCTGCTTAACAGTTGGGTAAAGGATTAAGGGAATGAGAAGAGCTGGGGAATGATGAAACGGAATTCCATCTGAGGGAAGATGAGGCAGAGAAGCAACATTGACTTTCCTTAAAAAATTCCATTTTAGCTCAATAGAATCGAATTTGAACTAGTGTATTCATGCAAAATCTTTAATAGCAACAAGCCTCTCCATATACAGACATTTTGAAATGTCTGAAAGTGTGGGTATCATCTACAGCTTGAACAGACAAGGAAAAAGAACTAAGATCATATTAATATGCTTTAGTTCAGTTGAGCTGCTATCACAGAAAGACAGAGATTGGATGATTAATAAATAGTATATTGGGGCAAGAGTGATAGTACAGCAGGTAGGGCATTTGCCTTGCATGTGGCTGACCCGGGTTCAATTCCCAGCATCCCATATGGTCCCCTGAGCATCACCAGGAGTAATTCATGAGTGCAAACCCAGGAGTAACCCCTGTGCATTGCAGGATGTGACCCAAAAAGAAAAAACAAACAAACAAACAAAAACAGTATGTACTGCCCATAGTTCTGGAGATTGGGTAGATCACATGATCTGGGAGAAGCTACTTGCTGACTAACAGACTGCTCTCTTTCTATGGACTCCTCACTTAGTGTAAGGGCAAGAGATTACACTGAGTTCTGTTTTAGAAGGTTGTTAATCCCATTTAGAAGGCCTAGGTCTTCATAATTTAATCACCTCTCAAAAGCCCCATGCCAAGCACTGTTCTAATGGAAATTAGGCTTTAGCATGTGAATTTATGGAAGGGGGGGGGACACAAAAATTCTCTGTGTGGCAATCATTTATTAGATGCCTTGCATTGACTATGAGCTAGAATCAAGCATGAATAGAAATAATTACCATATTTTTTGTATAAAATATGAAGCATAATGCATATTGTTTCCTAGCCAATCAATTTTTGATTTTAGAGTTGTTCCAATTTGTCCTTATACTGAAAATTAGTTTTAATCAATTCCCCAAACTAAGTGTTTTAGATGTTTCTAGTTTTACAAATAAAATACAGTAGGCAACAACTAGCTGAAAACAAATAAGCAAAAAATTGAAAAAAAGCTCTACTTACAAATCTAAAAAAAAATGTTTAAACTCCAGACCCACAAAGCGTTGCAAAGTAACACCAATCTAGAAAGGTGATCAACTTTGGCAACAATAACTGGCATATCTTGTGTGTGTGTGTGTGTGTGTGTGTGTGTGTGTATCTGTGTGTGTGTGTGTGTGTGTGTGTGTTGGTACGGAGGGTTTTTCTGGGGAATCAAAATCAGCTAGGACCTCAAACCCGCTAAACATACACTTTTCACCACAATTTATAAAGTTAAACAGCTTTCAATAGGTTTCTTAGTTTAAATCAGATGGACTGAAATCAAATAAATAAAATAGAATGTATTAAGTACACTGTTTAAGCTATCCAAGGTGCTAACAGTACAACAACAAAAAGGCAGGGGAGAAGACAGGGAAAGTTCAGTAGATATTTGAACGAGGGTTGGAAGAGCAGGCATCAGTACCCAAAGCCAGTAAGGAATGTTTCCATATATGTTTCAAGAAATCTTTTTAGAAATTTTTAAAGAAATCATAGATTGTACACTGGTGAGCACTATATAAGCATTAGAGCCAGTATCTTAAAAAAACAAACAAACCAACAATTCACTTCTCTCTTATGCATGATTATTTAATTTTCATCATTTTTATGCCCCATTAAGTAGGTTATAAAACTAGACTGATGTATTTAGGTTGTCAGATAAAGGCTTAGAAAAGTGCTTATCAGTCATGTGAAAATTTGTAGTTAGAATCAATTATAGTCCAAATCAGGGTGGCCAGAGTTTAATCACTCACTGACTTCTGAAACAATTGTTCTGAGGACTGTGCCTTTCTGCAGGACTTATACTAAGCTGGCCATTCCTTTTTTTTCTTTCAGATCAAGCACATCATTTTCTTCTCTAAATTTTGTTCTTTGAAAACATTTGATGAACCTATCTTCTTCTGCTCCCCTGTACCCCTCTCTCCGACACCTTATTTAAACACCATGGTTTACAAAGTTATTTATAATGATTTGTTACAGGCATTTCATATTCCAACATCAATCCCACCATCACTGTTACCTTCCTCCCACCATTGTCTCCATTTTCCCAACCACCCTTCAAGCCTGCCCCCATAGCAGGGCAACAATACTTTATTTTATATTACTTGTTACCACTAATTGACTAAAGAATGAACAAAAAATATTTTCATAGAAGAAAATTGTTGTATCTTATCATGGAGACATTAAGTCCTTGTCTGAGGGTTTACGAAGCTTTTGTTGCAAGTAAGTCTTCAGTGTTAATGTTTTTGTTAGTTGAGATTAGTTTGATCCTATATAACAGCCCATCCAATATGGCATGCTACTACTGAGATGTCAATGTGTAAAGCTTAGAGATGCCCAGGAAATCCAGAATATTTAACTGGGAGAACTGAACTGGGTGTAGCTACCTGGCTTCTGGAAATATGGGGAGGTCGCCCATTCCAAACCTGAGAAGGTCAGGAGTTTTCAGCCAAAATACTTCTGTGTACTGTGTACCTGGAGCAATAGCATAGTGGGTAGGGCGTTTGCCTTGCATGTGGCCAACCCAGGTTCGAGTCCTCCATCCCTCTCAGAGAACCCGACAAGTTACGGAGAGTATCTCACCCACACGGGAGAGACTGTCAAGCTAACCATGGCGTATTTGATATGCCAAAAACAGTAACAAGTCTCACAATGGAGACATTACTGATGCTTGCTCGAGCAAATTGATGAGCAATGGGATGACAGTGATACAGTGATACTGTGCACCTGAAATTTTCTGCAGATTAAGTTCTCTGTGGAGCTCAGTTCTGAGGTGGTTGAATCCGGCCAGAGGCATGGTAGCTTTTGGGGGTGGGTGAGGGTGCCAGGGCTTTTTATGGGATTGGAGCTGGCCTGTCCCCTTCAAGAGATTGACCCTCAGGGTTGAATCTATTTTGGAAACTTTTATGGGTGGCCAGGTATGATTTTTCTCTTGTAAGTATACTGCTGAGATACAAGGATTCAAACACAGGTCCAGTATTTCTGCCCTATAGCTTAGAGAGGACTGAGAACTACATCTTTGGCACTAGGCTCTCAGTCATTTCTAGCAACTGATAGTCTTACTGTTTATTTCTCATTCAACACCTCTCAAACTAAACAGACACCACAAATGACAAATCTAGCTATGGCTGCTTTTGAGAACATTTGCCTGTTTCTCTCAACAATTTCTTCTTCTTCTTTTTTTTTTTTTTTTGCTTTTTGGGTCACACCTAGCATTGCTCAGAGGTTATTCCTGGCTTTTGCACTCAGGAATTACTCCTGGCGGTGCTTGGTGCTTGGGGGACCATATGGGATGCCGGGGATCGAACCCAGGTCGGCCACGCGCAAGGCAAACGCCCTACCCGCTGTGCTATCGCTCCGTCCCCTCTCAACAATTTCTTGAACTTCCTCTGCATGGCTCTGCATCTCAGAAAGTTTCAATTCCCAGATTACTTTCCTTGTTCTCCTATTAGTCTTGACTAATGTGTGGCACTGGTAGGAGATGGTAAGGTAGGCGGCTGGGTATTTCCCATTTAGGGTGTCGCCAGCACTTGCTACATTAATGCCATGCATCTAGCTCTGGTTGGAACATTCCCTCCCTCTGTGCTCTTAGTTCATACTGGAAAATCTGCTGTAGAGAACTTCCTGCTCTGCTGCTTTTGGTTTCTGGTCTCTTCACCTCCCCTGCGGCCTTTCCAGCTCCTGTCCCAGATAAGTGGCAGGCTGCAGTTGCTAATTTCAGAACTGCCATTGACATTTCCCCATGGCCTGTTTGCCTCCTCAGACCTCACTTATGTGTCTAGTTGTCTGTATTAAATGTATTTTGCTTTGGCAAGGGTGATTGCTGTCTTGCTGGCTGATAACTCACTTACAATAATCACAGACAGTGAGCACGTAAGAACATTGGAGGAATTCTCATACCGGAATAATTGCTTCCTAAGCTGATACCTGCTCCTGAGGAGTATGGATATTTTGACTATCGGAATCCCAGAAAAGGTGCTTCCACACCTCCACTTTGAGATGAGGGCATAGCATAGTTTAATCAAAGGCTGCAGGGAAGTTCCATAAATGTGCCACGTCACCTCTGCCCAGGGCGTAGTAATTGGCCCTTGGTCTTTGGCCTTCCATCTCAGGAGGAATAATAGAATCTCATTGCCAAATTGATTTTTTCCCCCTATTTCTAGATTTTAATAGAACTATCATGGGCAAACATGTGATGTGTATCATGGGCAAACATGTGATGGGTGAGGGAGGGGTACATATGCCTTATTTCCCCCTTTCTGTCCTTTACTCCAAAATAGAATGAAACATTTATTTTAGAGAGTATTCAAGATTCATTTTAAACAGAATATCCTCACAGTTAATCAATAGATAAAGACTCTGGGGAAGTTTTTTCTCCTGCCTGGACGTGCTAAAACTCCTATTTAAAGAATGAACTATGTGTACATAAGCCAAGAATGCTTTTTGGTTTGGCAATCTTTATCTGATCTTTGGGAGAGGTTAAAAGCCCAGATATACAATGTGGAAATTTTGAGACTTCTTAATGTAATCATCCTTGTATGAAGGAAACCAGAAAGAAGAAAACAATCTATCCCATGCCCTTTTAAAAAAATAAAGCAGGAAAATAAATTCAAGATCTTGTTAAGATTCATTACATTTATTTAGTCTTTAATCATGGTTTTGACAAACTGTATGGTTTCTAGCTAGTGCATAAAGAAATCCTGTATATTGATTTATAATTGTGACAAAAGTCACTTTCAGATTTTTTAGGGACCAATTAATCTCTCTAAGATTCATTGTTTTTCTTCCTCTCTGTTATTTGCTCATTTATATTAGCACCTCCCCTAGAGGTTAGAGACAAGAAGATAAGGTGGATGAGGGTGAAAATTTAAATCAGTTATTTTTGTCACCTGTTAAAATGGCTGAAGAAAGGCCTACTTGGGAAAAGGAAGCTGAACTTGTGAAAAAATATACATAAAAATAACAGATTTGCTCTAGTCTTTAAATCTCAGTGCTTTAATTAGGGAGGATTATAAAAAGGCAGCAGTTATCACAGGGGAGGGGGGTCTTTGTGGATTTATTTCACTGACAATGTTCCTTAAGGATTTCACTGACCTGAGGAGGATGAGCCTAATTCTGAACAACTTCAGCTATGGTGACCATCACAAACTAGCAACAATCTTACCTAAAATGAAACAGACAGGTCCAGAGCTAATAGAGACTTGTATGTTGTTCTTACCATCAGCATGTAGTCCACAAGCAATTACAGGAAGGAATACAACTTGGACTCCTGTGGGCTTTCCCCGAGACAAATGATATATTTTGAGCCTACAAAAAAAAAAAAGGATGATAAAACTGGCCTATTTTTGGTGAGTTTGCTTTTGCAAGTACAGTGATGAAAATTTTGACAGCTTATAATTAGGTATCTCACAGTTAAGGTGAACACTAGATTTGCTACCCAAAATAGAATGTGTATTCAAATTTGTGGATCAAAGTACCACTTGGAGTTAGCAAAGCCTCGCAGGGGCTGTGCTCTGTGACAGGCAAACTCAAGATGAAAATTATGTTTATATTGTTTGAACAAAAGTTCGAGATTGTTCCTCCATTCTTAGCCATTTACTGACACATTTTCAAATGCCCTTCAAGGACCTCAGTATAGAAAGGGGGAGACAATGGGATTGTCAAATATGTGCCAGGTACTAGAAACCCCCTCTTTATATTGACAGTAGTTTCTTTTTGTTACCAAATTTAAAATTTTTTTAAACATTTGCTTTTTTTCTCATTGGATTAAATCAAAAGACATGTCTAACTTGCTCTCTGATGAATCTCTAGGACCTAGGACAGTGTATTTAATAAATACTTATTAAATATTCTAGGTATTTAATACATATTTGCAGAAGGAGTGAAAGTGTAGAAACAAATGATACTCTAGCACATGAGCAGGAGTTCGGAGTCCCAGCAGAAGGAAGGACAAGTTGGGAGGAGAGGCAGACAGGTCAGAGACATAAATTAAGACTGAACTGAGGAGAAGACATTTTTCTAGAAGAAAGTAGCAAACTGTGGTGGTCATTCCTGACACAGAAAAAGAGATGAGAGAAAAGAAAAAGAAGCCAGAGCAATTATTACAGAGGGTAGGGCATTTGCCTTGCACATGCCAATCTGGGTTCAATCCCCAGCATCCCATATGGTCCCCTGAGCACCGCCAGGAGTAATTCCTGAGTGCAGAGCCAGGAGTACCCTGTGAGTACTGCCAGGTGTGCCCCCTAACCCCTGAAAAAAGAGATGATGGCAAGATATTGGCATGCAGAGGGAGGAGTTGGGAAAGGTGAGTACTCTGCTAGATAGAATGAATGACTAGCCTTTTCAGAAGTCTTATTTTCTTGTGGGGAAAATACCAGATAAGTTATGTTCGAGAGCCATAGAAACCGACTTTTTAAGTTTTTGGTTCTTTTTGTTTGTTTGTTTGTTTGTTTGTTTGTATTTTGGTCAAGGAGTTGTTAAATTGATTTTCATTCAAAATCACTTATTGCCTTCTTTAAGGGGGGAATGTGATTAGTTTTAGATTACTTCATGTCATTTTCAAACAAACAAGCTGATTTTGGAAGAATCCTGACTCTTTTTGAACAGTTATTCAGCAATCCACCCTCGTTCATAAGATTGATTTTCTTGGTTTCCAAAGCTACTGTGAGATGAAAACTTGACTTAACTTTAAAAGGGGTTTTTAAGTTGCAGCCACTATTTATTTATACTGGATGATTCGAATACGCCAATGACACAATGATGGGTGTTCTCACTAATAAAACAGCCATGCAGGTTGATTCCTTTTCCTTTTCTTCTGTGAAAAGCTCTTGTTCTCCAATTAAGAAAGTGAAAAAAATCTTCAATGAGTGCATGATAGAGGTGTGAGGACAAAGCTGAATATTTCTGACTTTTGTGCTGAAAAATAAGAACTATAGTCTGATCTGGAAAGATGAGAAATAGCATGCTTTTGAAGCATTCTGACTGAAGAATAGTATTCAGGAAAAGCCTATGAGATTTGGAAATAGCAAACAAAATACAGCAAATATATAGTCACAACTAAATAAGCTGGAGGCATCCCCAGGTAAAAGGGAGATGACATCGTTAGCTAGAAGTGTTGGAAATGATGACTGGAGGCCATGGAATCATAGACTGTGGGCATAGTCCTGTCACAAGGACATAGGAACTTCTACGTATTAGTTATTTTAAACACTGGGGAAATAGGTATCAGTTGTTCTGTCTTAAATTGGAAAAGCTAAGGTTTTGATGTCTTGTAATTTAGGTGTGGTGGTCTTTAGTTCTTGGATGGCAAATTCCTGGCTGTTATACTGTTATTTCATGCTCCAGCATCCACACAGACATCCCCCAACGCTCGGTTTAGTTTCTTCCCCTGGGATACTTACACTTCTCATTTTACAGATGAGAAAACTGAGAAATGAAGACTTTAAATGCTTGTTCCAAATTACACAGGCTAATAACGGAGCTAAGTTTAGAACTCTGCTGTCTTGATTCTTAGTGAAGCTGACCTGCCCGTAGTAGATGCCGTTCCACAATAGCCTCTATGACGAGCAAATCAGCTTCACGAAGAATCATAATAACGTTTACCTTCAACCGCTCCTCGATGACAACATTCAAAGAAAGGTGATTAGAGGGATTTATTGTAATGGAAGCTTCTTTACAATGTGCATTACTTTAGAGCTTCTGACTATGTAGGCCACTAAAAGTTATTACAATATTGGTGGCAACAAAAACTTCAAGTGTTATACTGAGTACAGAGTGATAAGGTTTTTCCACACTACTGTTCCTACTGTTCTCCTTCTAAAGGTATTGGGTCACAGCAAGTTGAAGTGTTTATGTTCATGAAGTGTAACTAATAGCACTGGCCCTACCTTCAGATGTATGGTGTTTTCCCATCCTAGTTCTAGAAGTAATTCCAAGCTGTGTTTCCACTTTGCACAGAGTTGGAAAGCCAGAAAAAAATATTCCCCAAATTCTGTAAATAGAGATCACTCACCTACTCTCAGACAAGTTAAAAACAAAATAAAACAAAGCAAACAAAAACTCTTGGGTGCCAGTCATTTTGGAAAAATGCTCCTGGAAAAGCAGTGCATTTTATTGCCCTGTTTGCAAGATTATATATTAATATGTGCTCATAGCCTAAAGCCAAAATATCCCAGTATGTGGAAACATTTTTTTTAAAGCTATACATCTATCTCTGTTTTCGAAGGTTTCATGGTAATTTGCATTCAACAGGGAAATTAAATGGATCTGTGACACAAATCTACATTAATTTATTCAGTAAGTAATGGCATGTTATAAGGGGATTTAAAGTGATCACAATAATGTCGAGCAAACAAACCTTCCAAGAGTGGTTTTGCAAAGAATGTAAAAACAATGGCAATTGGGGATGGGAATTAAGGCACCTTTTTGAGGTCATTTATAAGAATGTTTTATATATTTATATGACACAGGGCCAAACTAGGAATTCTGTGTAGTCTGTGCAAGAGGCAGCCATGTGAAAAGTTAACAAGAACAAAAGGATAATTTGAGAACTGATTTTAAAAGCAATTATCAGAAGAAAACAAAGGCACAATCACCAAATGAAAACAAAGGGTAATTGAAGTTAATACTTTTTGAAATTCCCTGAATAAGAAGGAATTACATTTAAAAGAATCTAATGTGAATCTGTTTCTGAAAGACTTAGCTGTATGGCTTATTGCTTAAAATAGCTTTTGTGAAAGGACAATCTACATTTTCACAACAATCCAAACAATGTTTTTAACTTGTGGTTAAACCTTTAAGTATCACTGTATCACTGATTTATTTAAGCAGGCACCAGTAACGTCTCTATTCCTCCCAGCCCTGAGATTTTAGCAGCCTCTCCTTACTCGTCTTTCCCACTGATTGGAGGTTCTTTCAGGGTCAGGGGAATGAGACCTATCCTTACTGTTTTTTGCATATTGAATACCCCATGAATAGCTTGCCAGGCTCTGCCCGTGCGGGCAGGATACTCTTGGTAGCTTGTTGGGCTCTCTGGTGTATATATATATATATATATATATATATGTATATATGTATATATACATATATACACACACATATATATGTATATATAATATAAATATTACTGTCTATGATTTGTTGCCTACTGTCTGAACTCCACCAAATATGGTGTGGTAATTATGGGAAATCGGTATGAAGTGTCTTATAATGTGTCCGGAAAGTGGCCTGGAGTGTGGCGGTGGTTGGGTAGTGGAGGTTGGCTGCCGGGGCTGGATCCCTTGGGGCACGGAGGATTCTCACCTGCCCCCTCTGGGACATCCGAGTGAAAACAGCCTGGCGTGGAGTCTGGAGTCCTTTAAGTAGAGATGATATATGTGCTTGTCAGGACTTGCTAATTAATTCATTATTTCTTCTGCTAATATTGGGATTTTCACTTACTTATAACTTGAAATTGTGGCTGCCAGCATTAGTCAAAAAAGTCCAACAAAAGAACTAGCTAAACATGAAACTGAGGGTAACATTCTGGATCCTGCATTTTAAAATTGACCTAACAGGAGTTTCTGATATGAATGGGCTGGAGCATTCAACCTGACAAACTGCCTGAGATCAGTTTCCAAGGGTGAACTCTAAATTGATTTTGGAGTGGCTGGATGTATACTGCACATGTTCTCATATACTGTTCTTCTTGTTCTTTTAAATCTTACCAAATCCATGTCTGGCACCACAGAAAAAACCCTTTAAATATTTAAATATTTTTCTATATTTAAAATGAAAGAATTAAGACTTAAAACTGTCTAGACTCCCATGAATTCTGATACTTTGTATGCATATCTGATGCCTGAAAAATATTTCCTGAAGATTATTATGACTCATGTTGGCCAGTGTTGATGGAACAAGCCAGGGAAAAATCAGAAATTAGTCTTTGCCCCATTACATTTGTTAAAAAGATTAAATAAGATTCCTTTGTCTATCCTTACATTTCAGCCATGATTTCGGGAGCTGGAATGGCAATTAGATAAATAAAATCTGTTTCAACATGACTTAAAATTGTAATGAACTGTTTGCATATAATTATCAGAAATCAGACGTACTCACTACAAACCTGCTATCTTTGTATGGGTGACAAGTTGTATAGATAAAAATCATACTTAAAATTATTATAAAGCATTATCACCAATTAGCAAATACAAACTATTTGTGCTGCAAATAATAAAATTCAGTTTGTTTCCATTTGCCTAACTCTGTTGCATAAAAAAACCCCAATTTCTTTGCATGATGCTGTCGTATTACACACACACACACACACACACACAAACCTACACATATATGTAAGACAAGGATGGTGTAATCAAATCATACCAAATAATAGGTTAATCAAATAATTAAACTGAAAAAAATAATGATTTACTTTACTTACAGGGGTATGATTTTACAAAGGTCCATGCATGGCACCTTAATGGTATGTGCTTTAAAAAAATTATGTGGGTGGGGCTGGAGCAATAGCACAGTGGGTAGGGCGTTTGCCTTGCACGCAGCCGACCCGGGTTCGAATCCCAGCATCCCATAAGGTGCCCTGAGCACGGCCAGAGTGGTTCCTGAGTGCAGAGCCAGGAGTAACCCCTGTGCATCGCCAGGTGTGACCCAAAAAGCAAAAAAAAAAAAAATTATGTGGGTCTAAAGTTGATTCCAATCACGATTTTATGATAACTTTCTTTGAACTGACTATAGGAAGCAAAAAAAAAAGAAAAATCGCCCAGGTAGTGAGGAGATAAGGCTTGTCTTGCATGAATAACCTGGGCTCCATCCTCCCGCACAGCATGGTCGCCCTAGGCCTCCTGAGTATATTGGAAATCCCTGAGCCACAATGAACACCAGCCCAGGTGGCTGAGGATAGCCAGGAGTGGTTTTCCCTGCCCTCTCCTGAAATTACTTGGGTCTCCTTAAAAAAAAAAAAATGCCTGCTCTTAATGTTATCTATTTGAAAACCAGTGTATACATAATACTGATAGAATTTTGAAAAAGGTGGTTACAAATAATGTGGGACTGGAGGGATAGCACAGTGGGTAGGGCATTTGCTTTACATGCAGTCAACCTGGGTTCGATTCCGTTATTCCTCTCAGAGAGCCGGGCAAGCTACTGAGAATATCCTGTCCTCCCAGCAGAGCCTGGTAAGCTACCTGTGGCGTATTCGATATGCCAAAAACAGTAACAAGTCTCACAATAGAGACATTACTGGTGCCTGCTCGAGCAAATCAATGAACAATGGGATGACAGTGCTACAAATAATGTAAAGCCCTAAAATAGTGTTCGTTCATTTACCCATTTATTAAACATTCACTGTGTGGTACCAAATGCTAGATGTTGCTGTAGGCCCCAGAGTATGGAGGAGAAAGATCAAATCATTTGTTTTCCTGGGGCTTAAATTATGAGAGAATGGGCAGTAAACAAATAAAGAAATACATGTGTAATATAGTAAACTCTAAGTAGAGGAAAATATAGTATAAGGAACAAAGGGTGATGGGGAATTTCACATCAACTTGTTATGGAAGGCACAGGTGAGTTGATAGCTGAGCAGAGACCTGGGTGAAGTGATAAATGGACCAGGAAAATAGAGGGAGAGAGTGAGAAAGAACAGTAAATCAAAATGCATGAAACATTCTAAAAAGAGTATATGAACCTGAAAAATCTTGGCCTTAAAAAAATCAAAGGTCTTTTGTATTATAGCAAAGATATTTGATAAACAGATTGTCAGCAAAATCATTTGCAATCTAGAGGTTTTTTTTGTTGTTGTTGTTGGGGGAGGGTGCCACAGCCAGTGATTTTCAGGGGACCTTTGGGGTGATGGGAATTGAGTATGGGTCAGATGGCGGTGCAAGGAATGCTGCCTAACCACTGGATTCTTTCCAGGTCTGAAATCACCGTAAATGTTAAAGAGGCAAATAAAAGGAAAAGCACATTTAATGGGATAAAAAAAGAGCAATAATTTGGGGGCATGGTTTAGGCAGAAAACCCAAATAATAATGCCAGGAGATACAAAAGGGTATTTTTTTGTTTTTGTCTCTTAAGAGAAACAGAGGAAAACGAAGTGGCTAAAGAGTTAATTAGTGTGAACAACCTTAGACTAGTTCCTGGTTATACTTAGCTGGTTACTAATTCTACCTTCTGGAGAAAAGGCCTTAATTATTATTCTTTATGGTCTGGATGAATGCACAAGCAATTGTTTTCCTGATGGTTTCTTTTAACAATCTTTTGGCCCAGTCCAAAGATCTCTGGCCCAGTTGAAATAAGATAGATAACAGTTTCCCTATAATGACTGTACAGCTCCATTAAAAATAAGCTCAACTTACGTCAACTATTCACAATGTCCTGTCAATATTCTGACTCTATCAGGGGATCACTCTCAGGATTGAAATATTCCACTTGCAACTCTGCACTTACCTTAAAAGGAGAACATAACAAATGAGGAGGTATATTAAAAGGCTTTATTCACAATAGAGAAATTTTACAAATATAGTTTTTAAAAATTTTGTTAATCTATTATGTTTCTCATAACAGTAGAGATATATAAAGTTTGAAATGACAAGATGGCTTTATGTACAAACCAAAAAGTGAAGAATGGGCAATACATATGAAGGAGTCTTGGCAGACATCATTTTTTTTGTACCTAGAACTCACATGTATGATATTAATTGCCCAAAATATACCCAAGACATATGCAGAAACACAAAATTAAGATCTATTTTAATCAACTATCTCTTAGGATGTAAATATACATGTAAACTTAATTGCACAGTTTTGCTGAAAACAAATGACAGTGTCTACCCAAGACTTTAGTTGTTTGAAACAATGAACAGAAAGAGTAAACGTAAGTGCTATCACCATAGTATCTAATTTTGTTTACATTTTTGGTGTTTTGAGATAGATGTGAGAAAATCCAAGTTATAGAGATGAAAAATTTTTATTCTTACCATTGGTAGAACAATATGTACTACAGTCTCTTTGCTTGTTTATACCAGGATATACATGATAATTATAATGCAGTGTGTGTACTCACAACCTAATTTTAATATCCTATCTTCTCAGAAATATTTGTGCTCTTCAAATCAAAAAGAAAGTAAAAAAAATAATTTGAATTGTTAGTCCAAAGACATTCATATCAAAATTGCCATCTGAATACATAATGCTCAAATTTGGCAATATTACTTTGTATTTTGTCTTGGTAAAGTCTAAGGAAAAAGGACTCTATCTATTTCATAAGGTGACTTGGAGAAATGAGTGGAAAAAGTTATTAGGGTCACAGAAACACAGTAGTATGGCAATAATGATATAATAAATTTTTCATTGACTAATTTATTCGTTGATATATATCAATGGATAATAATGAGAAAGAGCAGCAAGTTGTTTTTTTCAAAGAAAATCTTCTTGAAATACGTCCAAAAGCTAAAATAACTAAGACTATTATATCTGCAGAGAAATAATAAGAAAATAATTATATTAAAATATTAGGTTGAGGCATACTAAAATTGCTGATATTGGGCATTGTTTCTTCCTCTGTTTTTGGGGAGGGGAGGGTGGTGATACCTAGGATTGAACCCAATGCTTTCCTCATGCAAGGCAAGTGCTTTACCATTAAGCTAAATTTCTAGCCTAACACTGGATAGCTTTAAACTACAAACACAATAATTTCATATACTTTAGCCTAATATGTGGGGTTGCACTGGTCAATCTGACCATGGCTGGATGAAAATGCAGATAGCTAAAGTCTGTATCCCTATATGTGCCTCACCAAATTAGCCCTTTAATGGAAATGGATATAAAATATAAACCACAATGAAAATAAAAT
Organism: Sorex araneus; assembly: GCF_027595985.1. Lineage (NCBI taxonomy): Eukaryota > Metazoa > Chordata > Mammalia > Eulipotyphla > Soricidae > Sorex > Sorex araneus. The sequence goes on from NC_073305.1 coordinate 145,117,055, forward strand.
ACAGGGGCTGGAGCGATAGCACAGTGGGTAGGACGTTTGCCTTGCATGCAGCCAACCCGGGTTCAATTCCTAGCATCCCATATGGTACCCCGAGTATTACCAGGAGTAATTCCTGAATGCAGAGCCAAGAGTAACCCCTGACCATCGCCAGGTGTAACCCAAAAAGAAAAGTAAAGAAAACATAAAGTGTCACTAAATCTATACTTGGGTAACCATTGATATTCTTAGAACAATCCAATAAAGAATTATTTTGATGTAATATGAAGATAAAATAATTTGAAGAAAATATATGAATTATTTTGAAGATGCTTTGAAGAATTATTTTTATCTATTTTGGGATTCTGGGACCCCAATGTACACTAGGATTGTATCTTTCTATATATTTTTCCCATAGCTGAGATTTCTATGTTGAATTTAATAAGAAAATACCATATTTTAATTTGGCTTAGAAGTTTATTCAATTTCCCCCAATTGATTTTGAATAGACACATTGGCACAGCTTTCAGAGATAAATCCTACTTTTAAAAACTGAAGTGAAACAACTTACTACTTTTGAAAAAAGGCGCTTTTCAAATCTGAAAATTCAGACCCAAATGCAAATTCATTTTTACCTCAAGGAAACAAAAGATGAAGTGAAAAATAAAAGCCTTATGAAATACTCTCTCTTTAGAGAGATCCAATTTCTTCATAGATTCAGTTAAAAGCAAAAAGAAAAATATATTAAAAGTTATGCTACCTTTGTAATTTGGTAATAGCAGAGCTCTGTGAAACTTGGAAGGTCACCTCACTGTATGGTTGAGGGTGAAAGAAATTTACCAGTACATGATCCAGAAATGACACAAGGCATTTAAAATAAAATTTGAGGACTAATTCTCAAATTATGAAATACTAATATGATTAGCTAACAAAAATATACTGTCATTCCAATGAAATGAGGTCAACATAAGATGATCCTTTTGGGATGACATTCTAATTTGATTTACGATGTGAGTGAAGACATTCTATCAAATAATGATAGACCCGCATAAGGAGGCTGTCACAGTTATATGATCTATCTCTGGTGGATAGACAAACCAGATTAACATGAAATTGGAAAGGGAAAAGCTTTTTTAATATTTAATTTATTATTATGGCTTTTTGCAACATGGCAAAACATTACAGCTTAAAGCAGACATCATCTCCTCATAGAGGAGGAAAAAGTTTTGCAGTCAAATCAAATTGGCAATTAAGAGGTCATTGGTATACCACTCTACTGAGTTTAATAAAAATGATAATACACCTTCATGAACTCAAAGATAATAGTTTAGAGGGGAAAAAAAGCAAAAAACCTATGCTCCACTGACTGAATAATAAAGGCTACCATAAGGAATTTAGGCTCATCTATGCCTATGATAATAAACATAAAAGACTGCAAAACAATTTTAGAACTTAGAATCATCACAGATGTATCAATAAAAATTCATCATGTGCCTGAATACCAGAAAAGGAATCATTAAGGTATGCAGTGAAGGAAATGGAGCAAATTATAAAATGTCTTTATTTTTTATTGACTTCAACTTCTTTTTTATTTGCAGAAAGTATAGGGAGAAGATGTGCCTCGGTATTGAAGATCCAATGTTCCAGTGGAAGAAGGTCATCATCCGAAAATATTAAGTACAAATATCTGAAGAGAGAAACAAGAGTACATGACAGCTGAAAGATCACATCAGACAGTGAAACTACAAAGACTCAGCAAAAGCCATACTGATGCCTTGAACTGTGGCAAACCAAGGGCAATGGCAAGATCCTGAGAGGAAATTTTAATGGATGTGGGTAAAGAAGCTACCCTGGGCTTTGGTATTAGGATATGAACATCAAACAGAAGCTCCATGTCTTAAAATTATATATAATAGTCCCCACTTATTCTTTTGCTTTCTACGGTTTCAGTTACCCATGGTAATATGAGGTATGAAAATTTTGTTTGCAGTAAGATATTTTGAGGGGGCACAGTCAGAACTTTCACTACAGATAATTGTTATGACTAGTAATTATCATTATTAATCTCTTACTGTATTCATTTTACAAGTGAAAGTTAATAATAGGTACATATATGTAATATGTGTATGTCAGTGTATGTGCACGTGGTACGCGCACGTGTCTGTGTGTATGTGTGTGTGTGTGTGTATGGAAACAGAGTATGTATAAGGTTTGGTACCATTTGTGAGTTTGACATCTCTGGATCTTGGGACAGTCTACCTGTGATTAAGGCAGAACTACTGCAATGATGGAAGACATATCTATAGCTTTTGTCTGTAGAATGACATTTTGAAGTAGTCATAATTGTGCTCAGACAAAGACATTAACGAAGACAACATGTCTGGGTACCTAAACCATATACTTTCAGAACAACTTTTACTTACTTTAGTGTTTCTGCCAAGAAGAAACTCTGCTGCACATCATCATAACTCTCGTGTTTGAGGTAAACATCCCTTAGGCCCGAATAGCCTCCACTCACTTTGCAGTGACTTTCCAGGGCCTGAATCACAGAGAGAAAGAGGGGGGGAGGAGAAGGTGGGGGAGGGGAAAATTGGTGAGATTTTCCTAAACGAATTGTCACTGAGTTTTACTTAAATGTCAAATTCAAATAAAATATTCAAACCGAAGGATAGATTATAACAGTTTTAGGTGAAAATAACTGGGGAAAAAACCATCAAATGTAAATGTGAACTAAACATGAAAAGCTGAAAAATATATGAATAATAAATCTCACCTAATTAGCAACATTTTGTAATTTGGGAATAATATTTTTGTTAAGTGTTGGCATTTCCTTCTTTGTTCCAGAACAGGGTTGGCCAAACTCTGGATGACGGCTAAATCTAGTCTACTGTTTGTTTTTATAAGTAGAGTGTCATTGAGTCACAGACATGTATATTGTCTGAGTGATGTCTGGCCCTGATTTTGGTACACTGGCAGAGTTAAGAAGTTGAATATGATGTCCAGGCCTAATTTTCTCAATGTTTTTCTGGTAATTTTGTTGACCCCTGTTCTAGAGAGATTATTGCCAATTGGGATTCCAAAGTACAGGCTGAGAAAGTGTACTGGACCCCAAGCAGCTGTTATTATCATTATAATAGCTTTTTTATTTTGGTTTTGGGCCACACCAACTGTGTGGGTCCACTCCTTATTCTGTGCTTAAGGGACCATATGTGGTGCTGAGAACTGAACCTGAGTTCAGCTGTATACAAGGCAGGCACCTTATCTAAGGTGTGAGCTCTCTGTCCTCAAATATCTTATCTCTTTTTATTTGTTTTGTCTTGTTTCGTTTTGTTGTTTTGTTTTTGGGCCACAGCCAGTGATGCTCAGGGGTTATTTCTGGCTCTGCACTGAGGAATTACTCCTGGTGGTGTTCAGAGGATTGTACGAAATGCTGGGCATCCAACTTGGGTAAGTCATGTACAGGGCAAGTACTTATCTTTCCTGCCCCAAATATCTTATTTCTTATGAATTAAGTGACTGTGTGTACTAATTTGTGATGGAGACAAGGGTAAAAGAAAAAAATGGAAGTCAATGAGAAAAATGTGCCTGGCTTCTATTTCTAACATAAATTGTTTTCTTTTTCGTTAGTGTAGGATGAGCGAAGATAGGATGAATCTTCTGGCAACCACCTAGAGAAAAACGATCTCACATTCCTGTTTTCATTTCTATTTCATTTTTTCCCTATGAGTCATGACTCTGTACCTCTTTTTAAAAACAAGCATAATTATTTCCCATTTTCTCACATTTAGCCCAACTACCAAGAAGATGGAGAGTTCAGGTCTTATCATATGAATTGAAAAAAAATCTTCAGGGGTGAGAAAAGAGTTTTGGAGGAGAACATGGCTCTCAGTATGTGGAAGTCTGAACAAAAGAGAAGGTAGGCAGATCCTGAGAGCAGGATGTGGTGCTGGGTGCCCACTTTCTTCTGGGGATGCAGATAATGAGGATAGTGATTTTTCATACTAGTTCTGGAAGGCAGAAGGAAGAGAGCAGGGGGCCATGGGGAGAAGTATTTAATCACCAGGTTTAAGAAAATCTCATTGGCTGGCTATAGGAATAAAGAAAATATCTTCTGATTTGATACTTATAGCCCTGAGAAAAGAACAGACAGCTTAAAAAGTTTCCATTGAAGCATATTCTAAGTGGCTGACAATAAGCCATAAGAAAGGAAGAAACTTTCTGGACCTGCTTTCTTTCACTTCTCATCCTTTTCATGATAAAAGGATTTTTGATAAGAAGTAAACATGAAGTAGATTTTTTTTTTGTACAAAAGGAAAGAAATCAGGAATAAGGAGCAATAGAAGTTTGTTGTTTCTAAACACAAAGCAGTCATTTCCTAATGATTTTGACCACACAATTTTGTCTTCATGAAAAGTACAGATATGAAACAACTCTTCTTCATAATGAAAGATAATAGGTTGTTGCCCCTACCTTCTACAGAAAAGTTTCCAAAATCTCTATTATCTTTTGTTATGAAGAAGAGTTGTTTTGAGAGTGGAGAATGATTATTTTTTTTCTATTTCACCCTATCCCACTCTTTCCCTCCCAAACCTATATGCTAGCCTGGTAGATGAGAACAGTTGTTCTTTAACTTTTTTTATATTTGTATACCAGCATACATTCACTGGTCCACTGGTTCTTCACACTGAACCACAATTAACCAAGATGTAAACCAGTGGTTTTCAATCTTTCAACATCTGCAGACCAGCATCTGTCCCGAGATTGATGGCTGAACCTCAAGGTTCAGATGTCAAGAACATAACCTCATGGTTTAGAGGATTAGGTTTCAGCTCTAGACACCCACTGTGGCTTCAGAAGTTCCTTGACTCAGAAAGATCTCCTTTCTCAACGGAGAGCTGTAGTGAGTACAGCAAATGAAGACACACTTGGCCACACTGCACAGGGATGGAGTCTGTCAGAGGCTGGCTGAAGCTTAGCTACTTGAGGTTTTTTGAGGGCTTTGTCAAAATAAGGAGAAAAAAACAAGCTAAAATGCAAAAAGGCATCTTTATCTTTCAGAACATGACCTTTATGTAAAAATTCTAAGTTTTAAGACTTTTGGAACTTAGGAATGTGAAGCTGGGAGAGGCGGCCACCCTGAGCAACTGTAGGACCACGCTTCATTGCAGGCCCGCAGTGAACAATCAGGTACCTGGTCAGTACAACCAAAGCAGGACAGAATTTCACATAATCTCTTTTTAATTTTATTTCTTGTTTATTTAAAATTTTTTTTTATTGAATCACCATGAGAAACAGTTACAGATTTACAAACTTCTGTGATTACGTTTCAGTCATACAATGGTGGGAGGGATACTGGGAACACTGGTGGTAGAGAATGGGCACTAGTGGAGGGATGGGTACTTGATCGTTGTAATCCCTTTTTTAAACTCACAGCCTTCAGGGAATGGAATCATGTTGATTTTATATAATTTCTAAAAAAATTTTTATTGAGCCACCATGAGATAGTTTACAAGATTTCATGTTTGGGTTACAATCACACAATGATCAAACACCCATCCTTCCACTAGTGCACATTCCCCACCATCAATATCCCTGGTATGCCCCCCCTTCCCACCCTCCCCCTGCCTCCATGGTGATTTTATGTAAATTCTTAATATAACTAGCAACATATATGATTGGGATGGGCTGAGAGCAGGGAGAAGGGAGACAATAAAATGTTTAAGTGACTCTCGAGAGAAGAAAAGCAAACCTAACTCCAAGAGACTGTACTTTTCTTTCGGGGAGAAGCAGGTAAGAGAATAGTGAGCAGCAAGGGCTCATGTTCAAGTCTAAAAGCATTTAAGTGACAACAGAAAAAGGTCTTCATACCTATGAGTTTAGATAAACTGCTGATGCACAAAAATTTCTAAGAGTGAATCACAGGAACAAAGCCAAAGAATTTATGGGCTGGTTGAGCTTGATCTGACCTACATGATTGAACATAGGAATTCAGGCAAAATGGTTATATCAAAAATAGTTTGGAAATAGGGATTAACCAAGGCTGAGAAGTGAGAACAGGAACAGAGGAAAAATCACCAAGAACCAGAACACCGGGTATTAAAAGAGGAAGAAAAAAAGAGGAAGAAAAAAAGAAAAAAATCCCTATATAAGATTTAACCTCTACCATGTACCTATTGAGACAGTATATAATTTATACATACATTTATAGACAACATATTGTTTGCATTAACTTATCTATATATGAATGCTTAAGTCCAACTTATATGATATGAATTTTATGATTGTTAATTATACATAATATGGAGAAATGAAATAAAGTTTGTTTTGGCATTACTGAGAAAAAAGCAAAAGAAGAGAAGATAGATGAATTTTCTGCCACATAGATTAATAATTGCTGGAACACTGGTGATTAGTGGATTGCTAGCAGCCTATGGAACAAGTCTCAAGCTGGACTCCTGGACTATGTACTTTCATATCTTGTTGGAATTGTTAGTATAAAATTCAGAGTGGAAAGCAGGCTTGGCAAGTACATCATGAAAAAGGCTGGGAAGGGCATAGGGAAGACAGCTGGCGTACTTTATAAACTACAGGTACAAATAAATCAAGCATATATGGAACAAAAATGCTGTCTCAAGGGTAACTAAGATGGAGCTAGAAATGTTGGATCAGAATTTCAATGTAAGTCAATAGTTTTATGAATTAAAAGATGATCTATTGGCTGTGGAAATAACACTTGGAACAGCAGCTGTGAAGTCACACTGCTTGTCCTGAATGCCACACTGCTGAAAACCTGTTGCATGAAAGTGGAGGGAATTGACAGGTGGAGAGGGAAGATCTAGCAGCATTCATTGTTCTCAGATAACGGGGAAGATGCAATCAATAAAACAGAGGGGACTATTTGCCTGATGTCCCCAGAGTTCAAAACACCATAATTTCTGATGTCAAAAGGAGTACCTTTCTAACAAGTTCAGACATCGAAAACTGGAATAAATTCCTTTATGCTTCCAAATCCTTCAACAGATGTGATTAGTCATCTGGCAAATAGATAGTGAGCATTCTTTGATTTTAAGATCCCTCCTATTTTAGTTTGGCACCCACTGAAAACAGAAAATGAGGCAAGGATTGGAAGCAGAACTGTTTTTGTGAGTAACACCAGGAAACCAGGATTCAAGGTGAGTGAGCCTTCAAAGGGAGGAGCCAGGAACATAAGCCTGGGTGGATTTGCACCATCCTCTGGTCTGGAGGCATCATGAATTGTTCTCTAAAGACAGAAGACAGGGACAGTGATCTATCACTCCCCAACCCCTGAGTATTGGTGGCTCCTGGCTCCACGAACTGCCCAGGGAGCCAACAACAGCAGAGCTGCAGAGGTCCCTGGAATGACACTGCCAGCATCCACGGGCACCAAATAAGGGGTCTGCGATGCAGGGGATACAGGGTTCCACACACCTTCTCAATCTACAGGCTGCTGAGAGAGCCACTGCCCTTTCCTCTCCATTCCATCTCAAGTCCAAACAGAAATTGCTTGTTACAAAAACAGGGGACTCCTATGTTGTCACACAAGGAAACAATTTCATCTCACAAGCCACTAAGAGTGAACAATAGAGCAAAATCCTAACATGTAAGACCAACCTTATCATCCCTTGGAAGAACCAAGCAAATCAAAGGTAATTATCCACATGGCAACAGGTTTGCTGTCTAGTCTTTTGGGAAAGGGGACTTGGGGCCATGCGTAGGGAGGTATGGGGGCTACTCTGAGCTCAGGGGACTATGTGGTGCTGGGGATGAAAGTCAGGCCTTCCACCTGCAAGTCATGTGCTCCAGTCCTTTGCGCCATCTCCCTAGCCTTACTTTTCATTTTTGACATATGATCAAGTCTTGACATCATGGTCAAGTCTCTGTTACATGGTTTCATGTTTCTTAAATTGGCATGTTATAACTTAACTGGCAATTCTGTGCTTTTATAGGGTAGTTATATGAAATAATTTTTTTTCTTACAAACATGTTTTCGATTTAACATGATTCCCACTATTTAGGCCTCACTTCCTTTATTGGTCTATTGAAGACCAGACTTTATCCAAAGCTTAAGTGAGTCTTAATTTTCATATTTTCAGAAGGAAAGAGACATTGAGAGAAATTAGAACTCTAACTGACTAAATATAATTAGAAAACTTATCAAAAAAGCTTAAAGAATTGCTATTACTTAAAATGACTGAAGACTGGCAATAAGACGAACACCAAATGAAGAGAGTAATAAGCAAGATTCATCAAAAGTTTCTAAAGATATAATATCAATTGTACACAAAGGCAATGTTCATTTTAGATTTCCCGAGAGAAGTGATTCCTAATGGATGGTTTTTAAAGATAGCTAACTTTTTAACAAAGAGGACTAGAGAATTAGAGTGTAATTAAAATGTTTGCCTGTTCTTTCCCCCTGATTTCCCTCCCACTCCTTTCAGAATAACAGTTAAAAAAAATAGACATTGTTTGATGTATTTCCTGGAAGGGGCCTCTGTTAGCATCCAGTGTACAAAGTGTTCAATAAGATTAGAAAGATAATACGCTAAATTTGGCAGGCAGACTCAGGAGGTGACAGAGAGAATTGAAACAATACATTTTAAAGATGGGTAAGTTGGAGATATTTAGAAAAATCTGAGTCTAGTGAAGAAAGATTCTTATACAAAGTAGTCCTTCTATAGTACCTAAAACCCTTATCGAAGTATTTTATTCTAAGCATAATCATACAATATGAATTCAATGCTCATGGTTTAATATAACAACACCCTAAAGCAGTTTCTTAGAACAAAAAAAAGACTGGTGTATGTATTCCCGTGTTGCTAGTAAGCCATTGTGGAATTAAGTGATCATCATTTCTATAGTCACGGGAATTCATTTCATAATAGACCTTTTCCAGATATCTCTCTGAAAATCAAAATCAAAATTCACAAGTAGGTTTATTTATTTCATTGTTACACAAAGAAAATCTGATGGCAGGAATATAAAAATATGAATTTGAATGAAACAAATTCAGCTAAAACTTGATCAAAACCATACAAAACTGAAATGCCAGTGTTACAGGTTTCTCTGAACATTATTTCTACTGACACTTATCTCTAGGAAATGAAAGCAAATTAAATCTTACCTCTACAGCTTCCCAGGCCCATTTCCTGTATTTTGGATCGTGAGTCAGTCGCCACATGTACATGTAAGTCTCAATCACCTCTGGACGTAGGATGTAGTACTTTTCGTTTTGTCTTGTGGCAATGGCTTCAACACCACCATCGAATCTGAAAGCTTCTGGTCCCAGTTTCATTACTGAAAGACACAAAATATGGGACAAGATTTATTTATTGTCTTAGACAATGCTCATTATCTAGGACTCTAATGAAGTACCCTATGACATTCAGGAAAGATGCAGAAATCATTTTAAGAGCAGTTAACATCAGATAGTAGACAATGTTTTAAAGTTCAGATAACGAAACTTAAAAATGTAGTCACTGAAAAAAGAAAATGGTAATAATTTTTTATTTTGTTTAATCTTAATTTGCCCCTACCAGGCAGTTGTACAATGGCCAATAAGGTGCCTTATTAGCTGGCAGTAAGGTCAGGAGCTGAGTTTTTCAGTTCATTACATTAGGAGGAGTCAGTTATTGAATCTCTCTGCTCCAATCTCGTATTTTGTAAGGGAACCAAGAGTCATAATATATTTTATGAGGATACTGGGAAAATTAATGATGGTTTAGAACAAACCAAGTTTCTTTTGTACCAGAACAGAAACCCTTGCCCAGTGCAGTTTATTTCAATAACTAAGGGTCACTGACTTCAACTAGTCACATCCTTTAGGGCCTGGATTTTTATTTTACTAACAATTATTTTTTGTTATGTTTTTGGACCATAACCAGCAGTACTCAGGGCTTCTGGCTCTGAACTCGAGGGTCACCCTTGGTGCTGCTGGGGAGACTATATGGGATTTCAGGGGCTGAACCAGTGTTGGCTACATGCCAGGTATGTGCCTTACCTCCTGTCCTACCTCTCCAATCTCTAGCTTTTCACTTTTTTTCAAAGTAAGGTTGGTTATATTATATTCCTTTATTAAGATACCATATTGGGATGGTTAATTTTGAGTAGAAAAGCAGTGCTTCTTAAACTAAAAAATACAAGGCCCTTTAAGATATGAATCACGCTCACTTCATTAGCATGTAGATGTGCTCTGGATGGCACCAATGATCAAGTTCCTTTTTGAAGGAAATAGAAGCATGTAGGACTAGAGGGTAAACACAGATTCACACATGCTCACCCGTGCGATTATAAGACTCATGACAGGTACGGGCGATTTCAGCCCCGAGCTGAAGGTAGTGTTGGGTAAGGTCTTCCGGAGCATCGTCTGCTCCAAGAGCAAACATGCCTCCTGCAAAACAGGTCAGGTGGCCCATCTTGTGTTCCAGGAGACCCCCTTTCCACTCTGCGATGTAAGTCAGTCCTGTGCTAGACTTGCGGATCAAGTGAGTCTCAATTGCCTGAAAAAGGAGAGAGATTATTTCCAAGGACAAAGACAAAGACAAAATTATTTAAATATTGTCTCAAATGAATGGTAAAAATACCCCCAGTATTAAAACACCCCCTCTCAAAAACAACACAACCCCCCCCCAAAAAAAACAAGAATAAAGCTTCACTTACAATTCGACTTTTCTATTAGAACCCCAAATCAACCTGAAAAATGTAAAATGAATGTTTCTGCTTTCTGTCCCTTTTTTATACCTTTCACTCTGGCTAGCTAGAGTTATTGCTGTTGGGCTAAGCCTATTGTCTGTGCTTTGGTTCCATGACCAAATCCAGTGTTAATATCCAAAATTCCTCTTCCTTTGTCAGCCAGGTCATTGGTACAGTGAAGCTGGTTCAGCACAGTCCCATAGTCACAAATGATGGGACAACGCACAGCACAAACCTTACTAAGGATGAAGAATAGAGCATAGGGGTGTGAGAGCCTTCCTTCTGCTCTCTGAGCTCTGGCAGGAGCAAAAGATAGAGAAAAAGACTTTTTGTTCTGGAGTTGGACTTCTTGACATGAGATTGGCTCTGATATTTACTTCTGGGAATTTTGTAGGGTAACCTGCTTAATGTATCCTTAAATCTCATTATCCTCCCCCTCAAAATGGAAAGAGTAGCATCTACTCAGAGAAGTCTGTAATATTTTACTTAAAAAAATTTGCAGTCACAACTATGTCCAGCACTTTTATAAAGGCCAGATTTCCACCATTATGGTAACAATGGAGAATTAAGTTCCTTCTAAATAGCTGTATTACAAGTAAATATTTTTTTAAAAGTATGCAAAATTTGGGAAGAAAAGTAATGTTTACCAAAAATGATATATAAAACACCACTTTTTCTATCTCAGGACTATTGATGTTTTTTAAAGTAAAGAAAGAAAAAAATAATGAGCTTGGGGGTCGGAGCTATACACAGCAAGTGAGGCATTTGCTTTGCACATAGACATTGCTAACCCAGATTCAATCCCCAGCACAGAATATGATTCCCCGAACACTACTGGAAGTGATCCCTGAGCATAGCTCAGTGTTGCCACAATGAAAGAAGAAAGAAAAAAGGAAAGAAAGAAATGAAGAAAGAAAGAAGTGAAAAAAAGAAAGAAAGAAATGAAGAAAGAAAAGAAAAGAAAAGAAAGAGGGGCTGGAGCGATAGCACAGCGGGTAGGGCGTTTGCCTTGCACGCGGCCGACCCGGGTTCGATTCCCAGCATCCCATATGGTCCCCTGAGCACGCCCAGGGGTAATTCCTGAGTGCAGAGCCAGGAGTGACCCCTGAGCATCGCGTGCTGGGTGTGACCCAAAAAGCAAAAAAAAAAAAAAAAAAAGAAAAGAAAAGAAAGACAGACAGAAAGAAAGAACACAAGAACTAAAGAACTAAAGAACACTTGTGAATTTTAACATTATTTTATTGGAATATATTTCACTCTCTTCAATTACTAACAGAAATAAACACCGAAGAAACAGTGACTGTCACTGTCTATACTGACTATACTACTATGAAAGAAAAAAGAGGGTTTTTAGGAAACTTATCTGGGAATACTAAACAGTCAAAACTGGTAACAGATATGAGTGAATGAAAAGAAGAGCATAGCAGGGGCATCTCATGAGATTAGGAGATCATGGGAATAAAGGATTCTGGTGATGGGCAAGGCGCAGCAGCGTCCATGTATAAGGCAATACTACTGGTTCTGTTGTTAAAAAATCATTACAAATAAGGAAAAAAAATGAATACAAGACAGAAGAAACCTCTCCCACCTTTATTAGAAATAAACAAATGAAACTGTGAAGCTAAGAAATAAATGAACACACTACTGTGCTCATTAACTGTGGTTAAGCTAATTTTATTGATGGTTATTACATTAATATTTCATTCTTATTAAATGCAACTGAAAATCTTAGCTATTTACGCCTCTCATTGCAGAACCTGCAATAAAGTCCTTCAAGCAGATATTTGTTCATCACCCAAGAAATTATTCTTTCTACATGGCAAGAGTAATAGCTTTCAAGCATGGATTAGAGAAACATTATTGCCCTGTTACAAATCCTGACTAAAGTACTGTATTATTTTTGGCAGGATTCTGACCAAGTAGCTTCCTCTCAAAATAAACTACAATAAAATACCAAAAGCTTCAAAGCAATGTTTATGTGACAAGAGGAAAATATAAATAAATATAATAAAGAAAAAACAGTTGTTATTGATTCTAAAAATGTGTCAATAGAAAACATACTAGAAAAGAAGTGTTGAATATTTTGTGATTTCATGCCTCTATATTTGAAAAAAATTAATTTCATGAAGCCTTCAGAATCTTCAATGCCTAAAGTACTGGCTGCTTGGGAACAATTTGCTCCAATGAACCTCTGGCAAGGTGAGCAACCAGATAAGGCCATAATTGCCAGTTAAGAACTCAAGGTATTTTGTTATTAAAATAACCCCAGAAGTGCTGGAGAGATAGTACAGCAGGTAAGTTGCTTACATTGCAGTTGACTGACCTGCACCCATATGGTTTGATTCCCAGAACCCATATGCTTCCCTGAGTCCCGCCACAAGTGATCACTCAGTGCAGAGTCACTCAGAGTCTTGCTGAGCACCACTGACTGTGGCCCCCAAACAAAACAAACAACCACCAAAGAAACTAGGCCACCAAAATGGTATGTCTTCTAAAAACCACTTGAAGGTAAAACTATCTCTGGTAATTTGACTATTTGGAACAATGTAAAGGATTTTTTACTTAATAATAGTGATATTTTCAAGTACAATATAGCAGAGAGAAAATTTGCTTTCTAAGACATTGTTACTTCTCAAAATCGTAAGCTTAGGGCCAAGTGACGTGGGTTTGACTCCTGGCATTACATATGGTCCCCTAAGACTTGCCAGAAATAACCTCTGAGTACAGCCAAGTGTGCCCCAAACAAAAACAAAAACAAAACTAAAAACAAATCGAAAAGCAACCCTCCACAAAAGCGTAAGTTTGCATTTTTTAGCTTTGCTCACCCAAACCAAGCAAATTAGTTAGAGGCCAGATGTAGTACAGGGGTTGATGAACAGGCTTTGCATGTAGCTGACCACGGTTTGGTCCACAATACCACATGGTCCCTAAGCATTGCTGGGTGTACCCTGGAGGCTGCCCAAGTATCAGGGTTCAAGTAATCACTGGAAACAAAGGGTTAAAACGTACTGACTCCTTGGGCCTTTATACTGATCTACCCCCAGGGCTTCTGAGCATCCTGGGAGGAACCCCACCCAAGCCACAAAAAAGCCCTCAACAAACAAAAATATTGGCCAATGTCAAAATCATCCAAACCTCTTCTAAGACAAGTCTTAGAATGATGCTTACACTTGCTAGCTACAAATTTCCATTTCCCCCTGTGAATCACTACTCTGAATTACAGAGATCTCCAAGCCTGCTCGGACTGGGACTGGGCCTCCTTTACCCAGATCTCCAGTTTTCCAGTAGCTTGGCAGTCTCCCACCCACAACTGCCATGTAATCTCATCATTGGCAAAATGATGAGTGATGCAGAATCTCGAACTGCAGAGCCTGGCAAGATACCTGTGGCTTTTGGGTATATTTGATATGCTAAAAAACAGTAACAATAGTGGGCCTCATTCCCCTGACCCTGAACGCAACAGGGACGAATGGAGAAGTTACTGGCACCTGCTCGAGCAAATGAATCTATGAGCAAAGGGACAACAGTGATACAGTGATACAGTGAATTTACTGACTACAAAGAAACATTTACATGTAGCCAGAAATCGTTATTCACAAACAAATCTGTAGCAGTGATATAAAAAGGGGTAGATGCTAAAATTTGTTGACACAAATTTTAGCATGAATTTTGGCTCTACATTTTATGTCTCTGAGGTGCATTTCTCTTATCTGGTTAAAACTGGATAAGCAACACCTATTGGGAAGATAGGTGTTGAACAGGGTCAGCTGCATGCAAGGAAAGCACCTTATCTCCTCTGCTATCTCTTTATCCCCTCATGTAGCTCTCATATATTTTGTTGATCCATTAAATTTTTATTAGTTAACTCTTGTTTAACTCACTAAAGCTTGATTAACTCATAGAGTTAGAGTTGAATGACAAAGAATCTACCTAACACACTAATAATCACACACTATGCAAGTCACAAATGTTTGTTCCATTTCATTCTTCCATTACAAAGCACCTTTGAAAAAAATTGAATGATCCTTCCTTAAACATTGACTTGGGTTAGTTCAGACTTTCATATATTGCTTTCCCAACGGTGCTTGCCCAATGGTGCTTCGGATCTAACCCAGCTCTGAGCAGAGGATGATGACATTCACTGTTCCTGGGAATTTTCCTCAGGCATCACACAGAGCCTTCTTTTCTGGGTTTCAGCTGAGATCAAAATCAAGAGAGAAACTAAAGGCCAGTCTTTGACTTGCTTGGCTCCAAGAGATGTGAATAGGTTGAAATTCTGTTCCTCTCCCAATTTATTGTTTCTCAGAAAATCTTATTTCCTTTTATTTATAGAAGGCAGCATGTCTTTTGTGTGAAGAAACCAGAGAGAACTGCTGTATATTCTTAATTAGAAGGTGAAAAAAAAGGTAAAGAGAGAACTGTAATAGAGGTAACTACTGGATTAGCCTATAATCTTCAGCAATTTTAATTAACTCAATTTTAAGCATATACATCCAGCATATCCCCCACCCCCTCCCCATAATTTTAATTGTAACTTTAGGTGGCAAGCACATACTGCAGAAAGACTTATTTTGTAGATACATGAATCTTTTTTGGGGACGTTGTGGGAGAGGGGTTGGCCATACCTGGTGATGTTCAAGGCTTCCTGCTCTGTATGGAACTGTATTCAGAGATTACAGCTGGCAGTGCTTGGGAGACCAGAGATTGAACAGGGTTGGCTTCATGCAAGGAAAGTATCTCATCTTCTGTGCTATCTCTCTATCCCCTCATGTAACCCCTCATATATTTTATTTATACACTAAAGTTTTATTTGTTAAGTCTTGATTAACTCATTAGAGCTTGATTAACTCGTATAAGTTAGAGTTGAGTGGCAAAGATAATTATTGCAAAGTGGCAAAGGTAATTATTGAATTTACCTTAACAGCATCAAAATACATCTTCTTAGCTTCTAGATCTGTTTTGTCAGACATTAACCATGCCTTTAGCAAATATTCGTAAAAGCTGTCGCCAAGTCCTCCAACAGACACATGATCTGTAAAGAGAGGAAAATGAATCTGAAAGTGAGTAAGTCTTTAATTCAGGTACTGCAGAAAAATCACATCAGCAACTAGGATGTAAAATACTATGTTGAAGACAGCTCAATGTTATACTAAAACAACTCAATGTTATACTTAAATTATAACCAATTCCTTGTTTTGAGCAAGATTTTTCTGAAATGAGCAGATGTACTATTAAGTAATATAATATACTCTAAATAATTACCAAGGTAGTTTTGCAAACATGAGGGTTTTGCTCAAGCGGGCAGCAGTAACATCTCTATTGTGAGACTTGTTACTGTTTTTGGGATATTGAATACGCCACGGGTAGCTAATATGAGGATAAAACATATATAATCCTGCCTAATTAAAAGACTAGTTCATTAGTATGAACACCAACATAAAGTATTTCTACTATATATTTAACTTTTTACTGATTTACAAGTCTCACAATGGAGATGTTACTGGTGCCTGCTTGAGTAAATTGATGAACGGGACGACAGTGCTACAGTACTGATTTAAATATTAATAATAGAAATGTTATATTGAAGACATTAGAAATATTTGTCTTGCAATGAAACAAAAAGCTTGTCAACTTGTTGAAGTTATTTATCTTTAACCCCCAATAATGATTATCTAATATCTTTTTTATTGTTATAACCTGAAGTTTTTCTAGTGCTGTAACTTGAAGGATAAAAATCCTTTGAGTGTAATGCCCCAAAGCAGAGAGAGAGAGTAAGAGAGAAACTGTCTGCCATAGAGGCAGGGAGAGGGGTGGGATGTGAGGGGAGGGATATACTGGGGGTATTGGTGGTAGAAAATGTATATACTGGTGGAGGGATGGGCATTCAGTCATTCTACGACTGACACTCAAACATGAAAGCTTTGTAACTGCATCTCACGGTGATTCAAAGTATAAATAAATAAATAAAATCTTTAGAGAGACAGTACTGGGGTTAAGGTTCTTACACCTGCATTCTATTGATTTGGTTTGAGTCCCCACCACCAAGTGCATTAAGTGTCTGAGCACTGCCAGGGTTTACTTCTGAGCAGAGAGTCAGAACAGCCCCTTAGCATTACAGGATGTGACATAAAACCCAAAACAAGTCAAAGGGAAAAAAATCCTTCGGAAGACAGTATTCAAGATTATAAAACAGGAAAAGTTTTCTCCACAATACTTGATTCCAATGATTCTTTCTCATTGGTTTTTAATGACAGGTCCACCACATATATTACTACACACTTGCAAGTTGTAGGGTAGGTGTCTTCACTACAGGTGAGAAAATGGAAGCCGGGAGAAGCCAAATGAGACTGCAACATTGATGCATGCCATTTCATTCTGTAGCACACTCAAAGCCCACCTTGTATCTGCTTGCTTTTGACTATTTAACACTAAGTGCATTCTTTTGCCTAAAGCTTGAATTAATACTTTTCAAGCATGTTTCTTTCCAAAAACAGAGGCAATCTAACTGACATGACATTCCTAGAATTAAGAAGAATTTGAGCCTCACCTATTGAGTCAATCCCTGGAAGCCCCAGGTAAGTGGGACTTTGTGACTGAGAACTCTGGGTCCAGTAGAACTGGAAACAGAGGATGATCCTCTACCTGTATCTGCCGGCCTCCGCCCCAACCCCCTTCCATCTCTGGCAACTCAGCAGTCACGTCCATAAGCCACCTCTGGCTGGCATGGATAATCTCGTCATCAACACCATTTAGATCGCATGTCCTTCTCTCTTGGTAGGGAGCATAACATGATGTTTGCCATAACCATGCCACTGGACCCCATGTCAGGTGGTTTCACTTGGGGTGCCCCAGAGGGGGGTGGGTGTGACCCCCCACCCCAAGGGACCCAGCCCTGGCAGCCAAAAACTTCCAGAACTAAACCACTGCCATGCTCATGGCCGCTCTCCACATGCTCTGGCTGAGCCTCACCCACGAGTGACCCTATCCCTGGACACTTCATGGGACACACCCTACCCACACTCCGCACCACATCTGAACTCTCAAACTAGGAGGCAACCAATCTTAGAGGGAAATATATATTTTTGCACATCTATATATAAAAGCACACAAGGCTCAACCTTTAACAACATGTTAGTGATCTCTTGAAGAAGGACTTATTGGTTCCTGGGTGAAATACAACAATCTTCACACTCTTTCCTCTAGGGATACCTTACTTGGTAGCATTTTCAGCGGTTTTTCATAACAAAAATACAAAACATGTTATTTTGGTTCTGCTTTGGGGCACGAATTGGGGTTCAGGATGGAAACATCCAAAATATGGTAGTGGGAAGGTGTAGTAGTGGTGGGATTGGTGTTTGAATATTAAATGTAATCAAATATTATGAATTACTTTGTAAAATACAAATTAGAAAAAATAAATTAAAAAATAAGAAGAATTTGAGCAGTAAGATGATGACTTTTATTTTTTATTTGTGTCTCCCAAGCATTCTCAGTCTATCTTTATTCCAGAAGAGTTTGGGGTGTCTTAATCCCAGGAGGGATTAAGGTACTGTCATACCAGGAGGTCTCTTAATCCTTCTTCCCATGATTGGCTTATTTTGAAAATTTTGAAAATTTTAAGTTTTATAATTAAAAACCAATTTGATGTTCTTTTGTTGTGGGTTTGGGAAAGTTAGGCCACATCTGATGCTTCTCAGGATTTACTCTTGGCTCTGTGCTCAGAAGTGGGTTGGGGTTTTCTCTCAGTGACTCTTGGCCAATGGACCTAGAGACTTAATGTGAAGGCTCAAGGTTGTAGTGCTGCTGGCATCCTGTGCTGCTGGGCATTATCTGGGCCACCTGTGCTGTGGTAAGGCCTCCAGGGCTGCACCAACAAATGCTCAGTGCTTGGGGGCCTTGTAGTGCTCGGGATCAAATTGGAGTGGCCACATACCAGACAAATGCCTTAACCCTGTACTTAACTTAACTCTTCAGCCCCAAAGATCTGTATTTTTAAGTGGTAAAATATGACTGTTTCTAATGTAGAAAGTCCAAAATTATTTTCCTTTTTATGTTTTAAATTAGTTTTCAAATCAATTTTTAAAATTCTAAGACTGCTTCTTAAAATAGCAGTGTTTAAGGTGAACTTTACAGTTTCCTAAATATATCATCACAGAAACCTTTGACATTTACAACCTAAACAGACCAAGTACAATGTCATCAATAATATACTCTGTTGTTATAAGCATGATTGCAGGAGACAAACGCAAGCGACACACAGTAAAGTAGTAAAGCAAATCACTGTCCAGTTACTGTCAAAATAACAGAGACTAAACGAAGTAAAAGGAAATGATGGCTATGATCCAGACACGTCCTTCAGAGTTAAAGCAATGAGAGTTGAAAACTAACAGCCAGAGCAGTTTCATTTTCCTCCCCCTTGAGTTATGATTCTGTAATAGATAGAAGAAGCATGTTTGGGCATTTGGAGAAGGAGAAAGGATTACATAATACACACACTTCAACTAATTTTGGAAGTTAATTTTCTATTTCCTGTTCTTATATATTTTTTTATTTGTTAAAAACCAAAATAAAGGAATACAGGGCAAGAAGACCTTGTGATAATTTAGCGTATCACTCACTAAACTTTCCCTGTGTCTGGATGACTGTTTGTGTTGGCAACAGAGTTGTATGTAAATTTATTAGTGGATGTAGGAGAGAACATGCCTGATTTTATCAGCAGGGAAAGACTGCATGATTTTGTAAAGAATACACACACACACACTCCAATTCTTTGAAGATAATTATAGTATATCCACTCAAATATTATTCTCTTCTCTAAAGGGTATAATTGATATTTTCCTTCCTAATGGGAGTACAATTCTTAACATAAAAACTGGACAATAACAATACTAAGCAAATGAAAACAAAAAGGATTACATAGTAATGTATTTAAGAAAATAGTTTGCAGACTAACTGAATATAAACTTCAATCCCCAAAGAAATCCCCTAATGCTGCTAATACCTCCCCCCACAGCATACTGTTGAGTGATGACTGTTCTGTCCATAGATGTAGACCCCCAGGCCTCCACTCCCTTCCCTAACACACACACATCAGACTTCAATAGTCACAAGATCGTTCTGTTTTATCAGTGACCAAGATCACATAATTCTTCAGGCAAAACTGAGGATCCTGGACAAATTTTTATTTTTTAAACTTTTAAAAACTGAATAACTATGATATATATCCTTACAAGGCTGTTCATGATTGGATTTTAGTCATACAGTATTTCAACACCCATCCCTCCACCAGTATACATTTTCCAGCACCAGTATCCCCAGGTTCCCTCCCATCACGCCCCACCCCTGCACCCCTGCCTGCCTCTATGGCATGTATGGCATGTGCTTTTCTTCTCTCTCTCTCTGACTCTCTCTCTCTTTCTCTCTCTGCCCCTTTCTCTCTCTCCCTCCCTCCTTTTGGGCATTGTGGTTTGCAATATTGATACTGAAAAGTTATCAAGAATATCCCTTCACCTACTTTTAACCTTCAGATCTTGAGCCTCAACAACTTTTAAAAGAGAATAAATGGAACCAGCACTAAATGCAGAGACATAGACATAAACTGAATATAGAATACAAAGTTCAAGTTAGTAAACAACTACGAGGTACAAGATACTATGTGTGAGGATGAATAACTATGACTAAGACAAAGTCATTGCCATTAAAACATTTCAAAACTATATGAAGATGGGTATATATGTAAATCCTGGGCAAAAGACTATAATAGAAAAATATCCAAAATGAAGAGAAGAGGAAGAAGGTGAGTAAAGGAGAGAGGTGTGCTAAGAAAGGGGGTGCTGAAATATGTGAAAATTAAGTCTTATCTGCACTCATTTGTGGAGTGTAGGGTAGCATCACATGAGGCTGACACCAAAGGACGGTAGATACAAGGGCCAGGGGGATTTCCCCATAACTTCAAGACTGCTTCATGAGCAGAGGGGAGAAGGCAGATGGAATAGAAAAGGGATCACTAAGAAAATGATGGCTGGAGGAACCAGTTGAGATGGAAGATGCATGCCGAAAGTAGATAATGGACCAAACATGATGACCTCTCAGTGTCTGTGTTGCAAGCTATAATGCCCAAAAGTAGAGAGAGAGTATGGGGAATATTGTCTGCCTTAGAGGCAGAGGGAGGGTGGGAAAGAGGGGGTATACCCAGGATACTGGTGGTGGGGAATGTGCACTGGTGGAGAGATGGGTATTTGATCATTGTGAGATTGTAACCCAAACATGAAAGCTTGTAACTGTCTCACAGTGATTCAATAAAATTTAAAAAATTAAAAAAAATTAAGTCTTACATTGCTACACAGTTGGAAATCATTAAGTATATTTTAATAGCTTTTAAAATATTATTTTGGAGGTTTTTGAGGGCATTAGCTATGAGGAGTAATGAAGAATAACCTCAATGAGTTTTGATAATGTTAAATAAAAATTAATCGGTTTACTTTGTACTTTGAATAGATTTTTTTTTTCTATTTGGGTCATACCTGGCGATGCATAGGGGTTACTCCTGGCTTGTGCACTCAGGAATTACTCCTTGCAGTGCTCAGGGGACCATATGGGATGCTGGGACTCGAACTCAGGTCGGCCATGTGCAAGGTAAACACCCTACCTGCTGTGCTATCGCTCCAGCTCCTGCATAGATCTTTTTTGCACAGATTTTGTAACAGCATTCACTGGTCACTTGGAAAATACTGGTTCAATGAATTATGCAGATCTTCCAAATGTTGACACATTTTATTATATAATATCAAAAACCCTCATTTGTTAATGTCACACCAATCTCATCAGAAAAGTCTTTAAGTGATTACATAAAGTCTTAGCATTGTTATATAAAGAGTTTTCACCTTATGAACCCATGAAGGCCTCAGGGATGTCAGCGATCTGCAGATCATTTTTAGCTTAGGTGAAATGGCAACCTTAACTACGATTTTCTGGTATCAATAACTAAACAGTTCACTGTTGGGTTTTTAAAGTACATTATTCTTATTAATTTTTTTTCTGGTGTTGGTGATAGAACCCAGGGTCTTCCACATGCAGGGCAACTGTTCTATCATTGAGAGATCTCCAGTCTTTAAATCAAATTATTTTTAAGAACAGTACTTCCAAAGTAACTGTGAGTCATAATTATCTAAGAATATATTTAAATATAATAAAGCTCAAAGAAGAGTAAAATTTTAGGTCATGCTGGTAACCTGCTTGGCAGTGAGGCATCTCTGTTACCATTCACCTGCTCTTCAATGGCTGCTTAATCTACCACAGTTTTTTGCAAAGCTGCTTGAGAACATTTTTTTTTCAGCTTTTGTGCATTTTTACACACC
The DNA here is from genome assembly GCF_027595985.1 of Sorex araneus. Classification (NCBI taxonomy): domain Eukaryota; kingdom Metazoa; phylum Chordata; class Mammalia; order Eulipotyphla; family Soricidae; genus Sorex; species Sorex araneus. The sequence continues at coordinate 145,139,098 of NC_073305.1, forward strand.
TGATAAAAAAATCTTATGAGGGTATCCGGCATAGTGCTTTCTCCTACTCCAAAAGTATCTATCTCAGGGGCTGGAGCAATAGTAGAGTGGGTGGGGCATTTGCAGTGGGTAAGGCATTTACCTTGCATGTGGTCAACCCAGATTCAATCTCGGCATCCCATATGGTCTCCTGAGCACAAAGTAATTCCTGAGCGCAGAGCCAGGAGTGGCCTCTGAGCACAGCTGGGTGTGACCGCCCCCCATATAGAAAAACAAAAAACCAAAAATATAGGTCTAAATCTCTATTGGCATGAGATTTATCTTATCTGTTAGACTGGAATTAAGTAGAAAAATACCCTGTTCACTCTTCAATGCCCAAATCCTTAAAGATTCAGGCTTCTCTACATCTCAAAAACAAGCACACAGAAAATATTCTTACATAGAATGATCTAGCTACTGTGTACAAAACGCTGAGAGTCATCATCACAAAGGGAACAGTTTCCTTTGTACACACTTAAATACTGACATATTCCTATTATCCTGACCACACTTTTCCACTTCTGATTAAGAGCTTTAAATGTGCTATTCTATAATTATGCAGGAAAAATTAAATTTTCTTAGTTTGCTAGAAACACAGTCTGTCTGTGTTTTAACAAGCAAATCCCATTTAAACTTCTAAAAACATTTTCTGCAAGTGCATTTGTACTATTTCCTGCTCTTTTTCTCTGCTGCTATAAGCAGTGCTAGGTAGCATCAAGTACTTAGATAATGCTAATCTTGTGACTTACATTGACCCCATTGTCCACTACTGGGGTTCAGATAGTTAGGATAAAGGCCTTCTGGTTTTTCCAGACTGTTCAGTACTTTTCGAATATTCATTACCTATAACAGAAAACAAAATGTTACCATCAAAATAAAAAAAAAACCAATGCTGCTATCAGTCTTTCCTCTTTCTTGATTATGTTTATTCATGTTAGAGCAAAGGCTAATTTAGAGAATGCATTATTGGAACATAGTTGCTTTTGGGGTTGAGAACACACAGGAGAAAACAAATAAACTATGAGACTGATAAATGTAGGGAGTGAATATAAAAAAGAATCCTAGGTCCGAATGCCAGGATTTTCTAATATTTAGAAGTTGGAAGAAGAGGATCAAATAGATTGAGAAAGAACACTAAGTGCAAAAGGAAGCAAAACCTATGAAGCATGGTATCTCTGCAGCCAAGACATAGAACATCTCATGGAGCAAGAAATGCGTCATTAGTTAAGAGGACAAGGAAGACGTGATAAGAATAATGCCAGTTCTGTTAATCTGCCATTCACTGATCACTGTGACTCAAATGCGTTCAAGCCCAACTGGAACATGTTCAAGAGAGTGGAGGTAAGATGGAGAAGATAAGAGAGACAATTCTTTCAAGGAGTCTTGCTGTAAGGGAAGCTGGTAAGTTCTGTGAAAGCTAAGGGCTGAGTTGTGGGTTGAACACACAACTGTCAATATATGTGTAGGTTTGTTTTCGGAAAACCAATAATCAATTCAATGGGTTGTTTTTATAAACTTTTGAATTTTAAGAAGTTTTTCACATATTTGGTTCAAAGTCCATACAACACTTTACAGGTTTTTATTATCACTTGTAAAACCTGGTCTTTGGGCCGCATCTGGTGTCCTCAAGTATACTCCTGGGTCTGTCCTCACAAATCACTTCTGGTGGAGTTTGGGCAACTATCTGTGGTTTTGGGGATCAAACTCAGGTTACGTGCATGCAATGTAAGTGCCTTACTGACTGAACTCTAGCCCAATACTGTAGCATTTTAGATAATGAAAACAGAGAGAGAAAAAGTGACCTGTTTGAGGGGCAGAGAAACAATTTTTTTTTAAAGCCAGGGCTTCTCATACTGAGAATGGTGCCATGGAAAACCTGTGGATTTATAGTTAGGTGAAATGAAATGCTGCATGCAACAAAACTCATACAGAACCATACTGAACTTGATCGTAAACTTATTCTACATTGCGATTACTACGTCTCTTGGGAGAGAGCCATGCTTCTCACAAGGCCTGCTCCACAAATCAGTGTATCTTACAGATTCTCACCTTTTCAGCAAAGACAGGGTTTCCTGATAAGTGGCTCAAGTGCATGAACTCCAGATGTAGTGTTCCAAATTCTGCCAAAATACTGCTGCCTCCTGAAGCCCAGGGCCAGTTCCTTCCAATCCCACTAAAATAGAGAAGAGATCAAAGAGTTATGGATCATACTATTTCTACCACCCCACTCTTCTAAATAAGCTACAACCAAAAGAGACAGCTTTTGAATAATGGCATCTCAACTAAAGTCCATTTCAGATATTTAATAATATTCAGCACAGTTTGCTTTGTCTAGTATTAAAGATTATTTTAGGCTCTCATTCCAATCTCTATATGAAAAATCATTATTTCCTTTAATCAGAAAGAAGTTGTTGCCATCTTGCTGGTGGTAAACAAATATTTAAGAAGGTTCAAGTCATATGTAGTAATGTATGCTTATTCCAAGTCTAATATAAGCAAAACTATTACAAAACTTCAAACTGTGCCCCCAATCCCACATGAAAAACCTTCAATACTTCAATTTCAGCTTACAAATTCATGAATTTTTGTAGCTGTTCACATTATTTTTTTCTTCCATGTAAGGTAAATTTCAAACATTCACTGGCTATATATCCATTTCATCTCTCACTGACCCTCAATTTATAAGACTTCATTTTTATGCTTCTCCTTGCATTATTTTACTAATTTTCTAAGTATATTTTCTAAGGCACTCACTCATTTCCTGACCTATCAAGTATTTCAACAAAATTATGTAATCCAAATCTAAAAAGGGCTAAGAGCATGAGCTCAAATATTATTGCCTCATGGTTCATTTTGGGGAAATGCTTTTATAAAAGAATTAGTTTTAAACACACAAACACATATAAAGTAGCTCTTGAGACATAGTCATACTCTTGGGTATAGTTTATTTCTTGAGAGCCACTTAAAATGTCAAGACATATGTGATAACTCAAAAGAAAAAACCCCCAAGATTTCTCCTGACTATAAATCCCATTGCAGAAAGCTGAAAACCACACTCTGGTTTTGGTTCATATACACATTTAATGCATGCCAACTGTTTGCCATATAACTGGTACTTACAAAAAGGTTATAATGAACAACAACAACAAAAAATTCACTGTTCTTTATAGACTTCAACGTGTAATGGGAGAAGAAAGACCCAAGCATAAATGATTCCAAGTGAATAGGGCAAATGCTAACAAAAGTGTGTGAAGAAGCAATGGAAAACAAATTATCAAATGCTTTCTTTTCAGCAGGTCGACTTTAGGGGGGAGAAACTCCAAATCAATAATAGTGAGTTTTTTGTTGAAATATTGAATGTAATCAAAGTAAAGTGAAAGTAAAGTAAAATTTACCAGTTACACATGCGGGGTGGGGGGCTGGGGAGGTGGGGGGGAGGGGTGAGGTATACTGTGATTCTTGGTGGTGGAATATGTGCACTGGTGAAGGGATGGGTGTTTGAGCATTGTTTAACTGAGACTTAAACCTGAAAGCTTTGTAACTTTCCACATGGTGATTCAATAAAAGAATAAATTAAAAAAATAATAATAAAAAAAGAAAAAAAAGTGTGTGAAGAGTTCTCCAAGCACTTAAGAACAGAACAGAATAACATGGTAGGGTCACCCATGCGTTCTCCAGGAAGGAGACTACTGATTATTATTACTTTTCAATTGTTTTTCTTCTTGTGATCACAGGGGCCACACCTGGCACACATATGGCATAGGGGTCATGCTTGCTGATATGTGAACCTAGGAGCTTACATATACAAGTCATTTATTCTACCACTTGATCACACCCCCAGTGTACTTAGCTTATTCTTGAAGGATAAATAAGAAATAGAGAGGAGAGGAAGGGGAATACAGAATGGCAGAGAGCAGGAGAGTTAGCCAGGAAGTGATGTGGTTATTGAGAGAAGGTTTGAAGGGGTGTGCAAGAAAGAGATAAGAGAGAAGAGAAAAGTTAAAGCTAGACAGTAAGTTGGGTCCAGGTTGGGAGGCATCTGGGCTACTCACTGTCTTTCTTCGTTCTTCCCTAGATTTCCCACCCCTGCTTTTTTTTTTAATGTAACTTAGAGTAAACCCTTCCATTTTTATCGTTTTTTTCTGCTGCTTGGCTGGATGCTGTAGCAATTTTGAAATTTTGGAAATTCCGGATTGGCCTCAATTTTATTCCGTTTCTTTTTCAAACAAATTTTAGATCTGTTCTCAGACACAGATTTATAGTAATCTAAATTGAAAAGTGAACAAAAGTGGGACATCTAAAATTATATATTCTTTTATTTGAGAGAAGTATCTTATATTCATTAAATTCTGGGAATGTGAGTCGGTTTTTATTTTCATGCTTGGCTTAGATAAAGAGATTATCCAACCATCCAAATAGAATAAACAGCTACTATCAAATTTTATTAACATACAGCAAACACAGAGTAATTGTCCTTCAGTTTGTTGTCATGACTTATTAGTTTCTTTTTTCTAACCTTTCCATCACTGACCAAAGTCAATAAGTCTACTAAGCAAAAATACAAATTTCCATGATCTAGAGAAACTATTAGACATAGAGTCACAACATAAAACAAAGCTTCAACAAGATGAATTCTTCCTGGAAAAGGAAGATGATAGGGGTCGAAGAAGCTCACTTTAAGCTTTGGAGACTGGTTCTGACTGGTTCTTTCCAGTTCAGGGCTAGCAGGTGTGGTGACATCCTCAGTACTAATTGAAGCAGTACACAGACAACTAACCTAGAGTTCACATTACTTTTGTATTCATACATTTGTTCACTTCTTTTAATCAAGAAAAAAACTCAGATACATTGAAATACGCATTTTTATGTAAAAGAATTAAGAATTAAAAGGAGTTACCCATAGACTGTCTTTCCTTCTTTGTACACATCCAGATCAAAGTAAAAGTGGCACTGTTTTCTAACAATTATATAGGGAGCATGAACATTAAAAGCACTTACAAAAGATTAGTCTATATGTTAATATGTTAATGTTATTATGTTAATGTTAATGTTAATATGATATGTTAATAGAAAGTTGGTCTCTAAAGTCTTGGTTACATGCAGGTGATTTCTAAGACTTTTTTGGTTTTATTTTGGGTACCACACGATGGTGCTTGGGGTCTACTACTGATGTGATGCTCAGGGGGTGATGTGATGACTGGGTATTCAACACAGGGTTCCGCATGCAGCACATGCTTCAGCACTTTGAGCCATCACTTTGCCTCTTTAAGATACCTTTTTATTTTCCTGGTCTTTTTTTTCAAAGTCTACTTATAATCTATACATTTATGTGGTTTTCATCACTAAAATGACATGTATAAACAGTGGATGTTGACACCAAAATAGGTTTGTGATTAAAGGGAGATGAGTCCAGAGAGTGTTCTGTTCTAGTCTGGGGGGTTAGGTGTCTTAAGCATCCTATACCAAAGGCTAAGCTTTCTAGACCTCATGATCAAAACAAACCTCACTGAGCTTCGAGGTTTTAAAAGGTCTTTAACTTCATTATTCCTTTTTCATTACAACAAGGGCAGTGTTAATGCCCTTCATGTTATCTCTATTTTATAAGCATTAATAATGTTTTGGACAATATTTTAAAGACAAAATAACAGTCTGGATTCAAAAACTGTTAGTTTTATAAGGCAGGTATAATATAAGTATTCCCAAATATGCTATAATGACTACATTTTAAACCCAAATGATGCATCAGCATATGGAAATGCAGATACAAAAAAGGCAATTTAAATGATTTGTGGAACTTCCAAGTGTTTGCTTCAAAGAAACCTGTAATAGAACTCCAAAATTTTGTATCAGGTTTAATTTTATTTTTTTCAATCCCTTTTATTTTATTTTTAAAATTATTTTAGCTTTTGGGCCACACCCAGTGGTGTTCAAGACTTAACTACTGGTGCTGTGATTAGGGATCACTCTTGGTGAGCTCACGGGACCAAATGTGGTGCCAGAAACAGAAGCGTGGCCATCCATGTGCCAGGCAAGAACCCTACCCTCTGTATTGCCATTCCAGCTCCAGTGCTTATACTTTAAAGTGAAACATTATTTAATGTACGCATTATAAAGTTAAAGTAAAAAGTTCTATCTATAAAGGTATTAAATTTTTGAAAATAAAACATCATGATAATGAATAAGTGATTTTGAATGAAAAATGTCTTTAAAACTGAATTGCTATGATTCTTTTGAAAATGTGAAATACTACTCACATATATAGTTTTTTAGAAGCTATAATCTGAATGTAGTTTATTAGCAACTAGGTAATATACTGCTGCATTCATACACAAGGCTTAATTACTGACCTCAGAAGCAATAGATTCCTATGTTTTTCTTTCCTTTTTCCAAGAATGGTTAATAGCACTCCAGAAAGAAACTATAATATACTAATGATACTCTTCTCCTTAGGTTTGAAACCTATGGGAAAACAGTTTATTGTTTTGTAAGGGACCAAGTAGCTTGAAAGCTCTTTGTATAAATGGTGGATTCCTACAGAACAATCCTAAATCGAGGTACTTAATGCTCTACTGACTACCCAGATACAATATGGAACATTAACAAATACATTTGGCTACTTAATCCCTAATTACAGAACAACCAAAACAACTTTAAAAAGTCTTCAGGTGAATATGTAACTAAGGCATGGGTAGTTATAAAGTCTTGATTACTTAAGACTTTCGATTTACTCTTCTGGGATGCTTGCTACTATATGAAAAAATGGGAAAATGGACCATATAGAGCTTCCATAAGGTTTCTTGTCAGAAGAATTTCTGATTGAGTGATCAGTAAACAAGTTTCTTTCAAGTTCATAACAGAATATAGGTTACTTTGAAGGGCTATGTAGTTAATAAGTTCTAGAAGAAAAAATTACCCACAAAAAATGCCCATTTTGTATATTATGCCAAAACTTGTATACTATGAAAATGGAGGACACTGCAGCATTTAATTTAAAAGAGCAGATAACATTTTGAATTATTTTTTTGAATTTTAGCATGAATTGGGCTAAGTAATTATGAAGCCCATGAATGAGTTTTTAAAACTATATTCCCTAAGCTAACAATTTCAAAATCAAGAAATGTTGGCTTTGTTTATTACAGTGCCTTCTTTCCAAAATGGTTTTCACAGAGCTGATTTTTTAAAGCTTATAATTTAAGACCACAGTAAAATTGGACTAATAATTCTAGGCACTGACATTCTAAAACTAGTCAAAATTTTATAGTTAAGGTCAAATTTCTAACTCATCTATCGAAATTTAATTTGAGAGAAGTACTCCACAAGGGCCATCTGACCTGAAACAGATGAGTAATAAAGGGTGTTAATTTGACAGAATTAATCCACAATCTAGAGATTATACCTCCCGAACATGGGTGCGAAATATTCTAACATATCCCACAATTTTTTGAACAAAAGGCCAAAATAACATCAAAAAATTATCCATATCTTGCTTCATGTTACAGTAGTCTGAAACTGACTAATGTTAGTTTATTCTTACCATCAATACTATAGTCCTTATATTTGACAATCTTTAAGAGACTGAGTGTTACAAAAAGCAAGACAGTGAAAAAATTCTCTAATTCTATAAATAACCTGCTCTGAGATAAGATGCCAAAATTCTGTTTTCCAGCTGCTCTGTGGGTGATCCCCTTTCTGATCACCATCTTTGGGTGATATGAAAGTGATTCCCCTTCAGATCACTATCAACACCACAAATAAATACAGTTTCTGTCCTGTTCTGAGAAAATTGGGAGAGTTTATCTTTATTTACTTATTTATGTAAAATTAATTTTATTTTTTTTATTTTATAAAGTCACTGTCACTGTCGTCCCATTGCTCATCAATTTACTTTAGCGGGCACCGGTAACATCTCCATTCGTTCCAGACCTGAGATTTTAGCAGCCTCTCCTTACTCTTTCCCAACAATTAGAGGCTTCTTTTAGGGTCAGGGGAATGAGACCTGCTATTATTACTGTTTTTGACATATCAAATACACCATGGGGAGCTTGCCAGGCTCTGCCCTGTGGGTAGGGTACTCTTGGTAGCTTGCCAGGCTATTCGAGAGGCATACATATTTATTTCCCTTTATGATGATGTCCAGGAATATATTCACTCATGTGTGAGGTTCGGTTAAGTGTGTGGAAAGCGGCCTGGCGTGTGGCAGCGGTTGGGTAGTGGAGGTTGGATGCTGGGGCTGGGCCCCTTGGGGTGGGGAGAGCTCTCACCCATCCCCCCTTTGGGGCACCCCAAATGAAAACAGCCTGCACGGAGTCGGGTGGCATGGTTATGGGGGCCTCATTTTATGCTCCGTTCTGGGAGAAGCAGTCCCAAGTGAATATTTATTTAATTTTTTTCTATTAAAATAATTTATTGATGTCTAGTTCTTCTTTGAAGCTAACATTGTCACACAAAAATATTTACATGAATTTCAGCTGGAAGATATTTGGAAATGTGATTAGAAGGCTAAATGTTCACTGTTTATAAGTTCTTTATCCTTTCACTGTGGGTCTACTGCATTTCTACCACATCTGGAAGCCTCTAAAATTCTTGTTATCCCAAATCCACTTGCTGTAAGTCATCACATAGAATCTTTAAAAACAGGAGAGGGGAGCTATAGACAAGCATCCATATTCAGACATATTTTTAATATAGTTTTAAAATTCTGTTAGAAATGACAATTTTAGAAGTAATTCACTAATTTAATTATCATGTTTAGAAGTAATAATTCACTAATATTTGTTTTCCACATAATCCCTACCTTTAAGACATGATTCTTCTATTATGGTAATGGTTTACACATAACACCAAGCCAAGCTATTACATAAGATCCAAAACTATAGTGAAATTTGTTAGTTTATTCATTTGTCATTCAATATGTTTAAGGCTCATCAAAGGATAAAGCTAAATGATATCAGCACAGATCCAGATTTGTTTCTCCAAATTCTGTTATGTAGTTTCTTTCCATAACCACAAAGTTTGCTCACTTCAAGATATTAAATTCATCAGGGACTCAGATTCTGCTTGATGCATTTGCATAATTTAAGGTTTAGGGCCATATTGGAAACAGAGGTGCTCAACATAAGTTTCATCTATTAAATTTTTATTTAAGAACTTGCCATTGGATCATATTTATAATTTGTATGTAAATAACATAATCCTATGCTTAGTACACTCTACACATGTACATTTATGGTCAATTTAAGTACAGCAACCCTTTTAGACTAATCATTTAGTTTGCTATCACAAACTTGAAACAGTTTCTAAGAGTTGTACTAGGGTGAAATGAGGAAAATAAGGGTATTGTGATAAATATTTATAAAGGGTAAGTTTTATACTATCTAAATTATTGTCTTAGTAACAAAACCCAGACAGATTCAAAACTATGAAGATTACCTTACATCTGTTAGAGTAGTTATAATTGAGAAGACAGACAAGATATAACAATAATAGATGCTGGCAAAGTCATGGTGAAATGGCAACCCATATATTATAATCTGTTGGTGAAAATGTAAATTGATCCATTTTGTATGGAAAAATGTTTTGAAGGCATCTCAAAAAATAGGAAATAACAAAAACAGGTTTCTGTAAGATATATACACTTCCATATTTATCACAGCATTATTCACAATAGCCAACCAGTGGAAGCAAATCCACATGCTCATCAACAGATGAGTGTGTAAGATAAATATGGTGTATAGGCACAACTGGTATTATTGGGCCTTTATGATAAGTGAGATAAATCAGAGAAAGATAAGTGTTGTATGATACTACTTACATGTGGACTCAGAAAGTAAAATTATAACATAAATCAGCAAAATATTGCTCTAAAGACACAGTGGGTCAAAGAATAAGACTAGTTACTTAAAAATGCAGCTTTGTAACCAGCATATGTCTTTGAAATTTGAAGTACAGTATTATGTGTAACTGAGAAGTACAAGTTGGCAATGATGCAACTTCTGGCAGATATTTCTCTAGACTTAGTTACTAAAATACAGAAACCCAAAACCGTGAGGCCGCTAAGTGCGGTCACTCAACCTCATCATACCTCTTCATTCTCAGCAATGGAAAACAAATTATCTAATGCTTCCTTTTCAGCAGGTCTGACTTTAGGGGAGAGACTCTCCAAACAATAATAGTGAGTTTTGTTGAAATACTGAATGCAATCAAAGTGAAAGTAAAGTGAAATTTATTAGTTACACAGGCGGGGGGAGGGGCTAGGGGTGTGGGGGTGCGAGTGGAGCTATACTGTGATTCTTGGTGTTGGAATATGTGCACTGGTGAAGGGATGGGTGTTCGAGCATTGTATAACTGAGACTTAAACCTGAAAACTTTGTAACTTTCCACATGGTGACTCAATAAAAAAATTAAAAAGAAAAAAAGTACAGTATTATGAATGCAGATAATAATGCTGTACTCTAGTTATGTAACATGATATCACAATAATAGCAATAGTGTCACAATATATAAATGTATCAAAATAACAAGGCACTCAACAAATTGTACACAATTTCAAATTTAGTAATGAAATATATAAAACATGATAGTTTTAAATATATATATGCATGTTTATATGATAAAAATCTTATCTTTTTTGAATGAAATAACGTAGGTTTTCAAAATTATTTTTTAATATAACAAAAACACTGGCAACCTATGGCGAGTCTTTTGACAATTAGGGAAATTTTACTTGATTCAGAAAAGTTAAGTCTGGCACCACTGATCTTAAGATGCCACTGAAATCACTGAGCAATTACTGTTGGAAAGAACAACTCACTATCAGTTATGCCAAAGCTAATGTTGAATTTTGGCAGAAGTTCTGAGATATAAAGAGGATAATATTAAAGGATTTTATTCAACAGGTTAAAAACAAGTGCACCGGGGATATATTTTGCCAAATGCAGCAATTGAAGTTGAGTCAATCAGTCACCCACAATTTACTGAACATTTTCTATGTTCCAGGTACTGTGCAAGGCTACTACCATACACTGTGGGAAACATGCCAAAACTTTAAAAGGCTCATGATGACTTCTGAAATTCTAGACAACTGGCACATCATTGCATCACTGCAACTCAGCAGAAGTTTTGTTCAGATTCTTTATTCACACCTGGCAGTGTTCAGGGCTACTGCTCAGAAATCACTTTTGGCAGTGCTCAAGGATAACATGTGGTTCTGGGGATCAACTTGGGGTTGACTGAGGACAAAGAAGGGACCTCAATATGTGTACCATCTCTCTGGCCCCCAAATATTTTATTTTATTCTTTTTAAATATTTGTGCTTCTTTTTATTTTTGGCTTTTGGGTCACACTAAGTGATGCTCAGGGGTTACTCCTGGCTCTGCACTCAGGAATTACTCCTGCCAGTGCCTGGGAATCATACAGGATTCTGGGGATCAAACCTGGGTTGGCTGTGTGCAAGACAAATGCCCTACCCACTGTATTATCGCTCCAGGAACCCTTCACCCTGAAGAGTTTTTAAAGAATCATTTCTGTTCTCCCAGAAACAGTTTTTCTTAGAGGTCTTCAACAGAATAATTAAGAGGGTCTAAATAAATTTTGATAAAAATTAAAGTCATCTGACAGACCCAAGAAGCACATGGATATTTTATTAACAAGTTCAGCTAACATTCATTGCTGATTTTTTTCTAGATACTAAACTACTTGTGAACTGAAAAATTTATTTTATTTTTCACTATATTACAGAGGGGGAAATTATTGTATTATTTGATATTTGAGCCACAACTCTGCAATGCTCAAGGCTTACTCCTTGCTCTGCACTCAAGAATTACTCATGGCAGTGCTCAGAGGACCATATGTGATGCTGGGAATTGAACCTGGGTTGGCTGCAAACATGACAAGCACCCTACATGCTTGTACTATCTTTCTATCTCCACAATTATTATTTCAGAAGCAAGATCAATAAGATAACACTAAATTAAGGAGGGTGTGGTGGGAAAATATGGTCAAATGCTTCAAATTCTATTCAAATTCCCAAATGATGAAAGGCAAGAAAGTTCAAGAAAATAGATGATGTCTAGTTAACACAATAAATAGTGTGTTCTTTTAAGCTCCTTCATGGAAACTAGGTATTTGACTTAACATTTGAAGTAAACCCAGTCAATCAAATACAACAAAATCAATCCACCCAAAAACTAGACAGTTAATTAACCATCTTATTTTAAAATGGCAGTTTCTTTTTTGAATTCTTATGTAAGAGGTATCACAAAAACAAAACTGTGCATGACTTATGGTAAGAACAAACAGATTCAGGGTTTACGCTGAACAGATGCTATAGAATAAAACTACTAAGCTAGTTCATTCTCATTTTCCAGCCTTCTGCCTACAACTTATGGTTTAGATGCTGTTGAAAACTGTGTTATGAAACAGATTGGCAACTAAAGTTCTAAAAACATAAAGATTAGAAAAAAACATGACAAAAGAAAGAAAAAAAGGACAATGGAGAATAAAGAATAAAGGCAAAGAATAAACTGTTGAGGAAAACTTAACAACAAAGACAGATTTATTTGTGAATAGAAAATTCACAACAGAACTTTGAAATCTCTATTCTGTTTGAGTCCCCAGTGAAATCCTTATGGAAAACACAGTCAGTGATAAAGTGTCATCTGTGTATATATAATTAGCTTTAAGATGCTTGTGACATCTTTATATGCAGAAGCCTCATCTTCATAATCGTAAGATAATCCCAAATGCAGAAATACAACTGTTTCTTTTTACCACCATCTCCTCAACTAGACATAAAGTATGGTATCATAATTTGATGATAGTTACATGTATATCATACACACACGCTTCGTTTATGTGTTATATTCAACAACAAATCTATTTGCAGTGCTTCATTAAACCAAATCCCTTTTTTCTATAAAATTAAGGGAGTGCTGCTGAATGACCAAGATCTAGAGCCAGCTAGATTACTTCTGAACCCAGCAAGTGCTCGCAGCCATGTCCCCAGAATGTGAACTAAGCTTTTGCTTTATGCTGCCCCAGGAAGGGAAATGATGAAATTTCCCACTTAAATCTCCATGTACTTAATTACTAAAACACAGAAATCCTAAACCGCACAGCCGCGGTAGCAGCCATGCGACTTTATACCTCTTAGGGCTGTATTTTGGGGGCATAAACTCCAAGAAGAATAGTGAGTTCTGTGTTGAAACCTCAACAACAATAGTAAGTTTTGGGTTGAAATATGGAATATAATCAAGGTAAAGACAAAATGAAGTGAATTTTATCAGTTATGCAGGTGGGGGTGGGGGTGAGGGGTGGGAGATGTACTTTTTTTTTTGGTGGTGGAATATGGGCACTGGTGAAGGAACGGGGGTTTGAGCATTGTATAACTGAGACATAAGCCTGAGAACTTTGTAACTTTCCACACAGTGATTCAATAAAATAAAAAAAAATTTAAGGGAGTGCTAAGAAAGCTTTACTACCCATAATAAAATATTTCATGTATTGACAATTTATGTTTACCTTTAATTTACAGGATTACATGTTTTTAGTAAGATTATTTATATTATATGAAAATGATCAAATGAAAAGCAACTAAGGCATAAAAACTTTTAGAAAGTACAAATAATAAAATGGGTAATTTTTGTAACTCAATCTTGAACAGCTTTATAATGCTGACATTCAAAACTTAAAGAAGTTTCAGGCTGAATAGGTGGCTCAAAGGGCTGGAGTGAATGACTTGCACACAGAAGGCCTATGTTCAATTCCCAGCCCTACCTGGTCCTTCATGCCACAAGGAGTGACATCAAGCAATGAGCCAGGAGTGGCCACAGAGTACCATATAAGGTGGACCAAGAAATTGGGAAAAAGCAAAAGAAAACCAAGCAAGAAAAACAAGCAAGTTAAAACTGAAAAGAAGTTTCGAAGTATAAAGTAAATAGCTGTTGATATTTTAAAACTAAAAATTCCAATTCTTAAAAGGAATTTTCAAAATTTAAGTATTGATAGAGATATTAGCTGAAACTTTTAAAGATGTATCACATGCATTAGCTCCTTAAAACACAAAAGTGAAAACATCATTAAAGTGTCTTTGAGACCATACAACAATTCGCTTATCTTTAAGGAAATACTCAAAGGAGTACTGACACATTATAGCTTATCATAATTTAGTTTGTTAGACAGAATTATAAGATGCTAAAATTAAAAAAATCAAAATAATATTTTGAAATTAGAAATAATAATCCATTTTATTTTATTTTAAAATAAAATAGTTTATTTACTCTTAAGGAAAATATAAAGAAGAAAATAGTTCCTCTAAAGGAGTTGGGTTTTACATAGCTTTAATTCATAATAATAAGGAAAAATTAATTTATTTGATTAAATTATTTGATCATTTAATCATTTAAAAATTTTTTTAATAAAGAACAATATATTGAATTTCAGATTATTTTTATGTAGCTTTTCTGAGATTATTAAAACATTGTGAAAATAACATGCATATAGAAAAAAGAAAAATATAGAGGTGGTTATGACTGGAATATACTCTAGATACATATTATGTTTCACACAACATGAAGTCTTAGAGTTGTGCTCTATTACAGATGTACTTTATTCTAGTGTCTGGATGACAATAACTCAGTCATTTTTCTTTTATGCTTTGATGTCATTTATATTGTTGCACATGTATGAGAAAGCTTCGAGGATAAAACCGTAAAGTGAAATTTTCAGGAAAAGAATGCATTTAAAATTTAAATAAATCAATAATAAACAAACACTGGGGGCTGGAGCAATAGCACAGTGGGTAGGGAGTTTGCTTAGCACTCAGCTGACCCAGGTTTGAATCCCAGCATCCCGTAAGGTCCCCTGAGCACAGCCAGGAGTAATTCCTGAGTGCAGAGTCAGGAGTAACCCTTGTGTATCTCGGAGTGTGAACCGCCCCCAAAAAAGCAAAACAAACCCAAAACAAACAAACACTGTTCTAAAGAGTTGCTCCAAAACAGATTACCTCTATGTATGCATGAGAATGTTCCAGTTTCTAACTCTGGCCTTTTATATACTTTTAAATTTTGACCAACCTCCTAAAAAAAAAAATACTATCAAGCTAGTTTAGTCTGCACTTCTTAAATTGTGAGTTTCTGATAGTCAATGGAATGTATGCCTTTTTTTCTAAGAATGATAAACTTATGGCTATCTCATTTACATACTGCTGTTACTGCTTCTTCAACTTCTATTAAAGTACTCTATAATTTTGTGAAAAATATAATGCATACTTATTGTAATGAATGAAACAACATAGAGATGGAGTAAAAGTTAACATTATATCCTACCCCTGGTAATTTCTCTTACACTTTCCAATTGCCTTTCTAAGTAACCAATGTTACAAACATGGTTACAAGTATTTGTATAGCTACTGAATTTAGTATTCAAAAAGTTAATGTCTTTCTACAGTTATTTTCTTTTCTTGATCTTACTGCAAATTTTCTTTATTTCCCATAAAGATTTAGTAATTTCATTAATATTTCTTCATAAGAGAATAAAAGTTCCATTTGAATAATAACGTAGAATGTTTTTATACAAAACTGACAATAGAGAAGCTAGAGGTAGAGGATGGGTCAAACAGTTTTTAGATATTGTTTATGCACTTAGAGAATTTACAGGTTGACCTTGGACAACTCTCTTAAACTCACTAAGACAGCTATCTCCTGACCTTCAAAAACAAAGTAACACCTGCACCACCCACCACTTAAGATTTTGAGGGATCAGAGAGAATAACACATATAACAGTGCTTTGAAACTATAGAAAGTTAGCCCTGAAAAGTATTTTTATCTTTTGCACTAAGCAACTGACATTTAGCTAACTAAAAGAAATCTGTTTTTGGGTTTTACTCCTCAATTTTAGAGATGTCTACTCAATAAAAATAAATCCACCAAATGTTCACTTGGAGATAGAAATTATAACAAAAGTAATAATAAAACAAAGCAAGGCATTCCCAGCTTTAAAAATGTAACAAATTGCTACTGTTAACAGCCAACTTCCTTAAAGCAATTTAATTGCTGTACAACTATTAAATATGCAACACATTAAGAAAGCTCTTACATATCTTACAAGTCTAGAAAAAGGCACTTAAAAATATTTTGGTAGTAAGAGATAACTGCACATACCAATGACATATTATATGAGTTAACCAGGAAGAGGATGAAGATATTTCCTAGTGGTTTTTCTACCCTACCTACTCACCTCACCAAAAATAAAATAATTTTAGTTTGATTTGGACAGGTGTAATAAATTCTTTATCTCTAGGGTGGGTGGTTAAAAAAATCACTTACAAGTCCTTATTGAATCATCATTTTCAAAAACCATCTACTTATAAATATCCATATGCATAGGAAATTAACAAAGCTTATTCTCTAAAATTATCATCTGCTAAGACAGAACTTTATTACACACACCAGGAATTTTTTCTAAAAGTCTACCATGAAAATCTTTGTTAGGTCCGAACTTGTCAGTTGTGCCAACTACTTTACAATATGCAGTAAGTGCATTTTTGAAGGACCAAGGTTTATAGAGAGACTGACACAGTAACTGGAACCTGGGTTCAACCCCAGGCACCCCATGTGATCCTCCAATCCCTGCCAAGAGTGATCTCAATGCACAGAGCAAGGAATAAACCCTAAACACTGTCAGGTGTGGCCCTCCATAACGCCCCTCCCCCCACCCCCGACCATTTACAGAACTTTACATTTCAGTTGGTGCTGTTACTTTATTTTTACTAGTACTCTTCATCTTGGGCTGTAACAATAGCACAGGGGCTGGAGCGATAGCACAGCGGTAGGGTGTTTGCCTTTCACGTGGCTGACCCGTGTTCGATTCCTCTACCCCTCTTGGAGAGCCCAGCAAGCTAACGAGAGTATCGCGCCTGCAAGGAAGAGCCTGGCAAGCTACCTGTGGTGTATTGGATGTGCCAAAAACAGTAACAAATAAGTCTCACAATCGAGAGATGTTATTGGTGCCCGCTCGATCAAACCCAAATCGATGAGCAACGAGATGACAGTGACAGTGACCCTTCATCTTGGACTGGAGTGAAAGCACAGCAGGTAGTGCATTTGCCTTGCACATGGCTGACTCGGGTTCAATTCCTCCGTCTCTCTTGGAGAGCTCGACAAGCTACCATGAGTATCCCATGTACATGGCAGAGCCTGGCAAGCTACGGGTGGAGTATTCGATATGCCAAAAACAGTAACAAGAAGTCTCACAATGGAGACGTTACTGGTGCCTGCTTGAGCAAATCGATGAACAATGGGGTGACAGTGCTACAGTGCTACCCTTCATCTCATCAAAAAGGACCACATAAATGTCACTCGCACATTAGCATAGGAAATTCTTCACTATGAATAGCCTTCCGGTTTGACAAACAAGAAAATTCTCCAAAAATGTTAATTAGAAAATGATACAATACTTTGGCAGAGTTAGAAAGTAGGGAGATGGCTCAGCAACCTTTATATCCAAGATCCTCTATTTTCCAGCTCAGTATTTTTTCTCTCACTGCCCTAGGCTGGATCTATCTAGTATCCTTTTTTTATTATTCAAAAATAAGTTGTGGTGATGGTCACATAGTTTTTGTGAATGTATTAAAAGCCAGTGAATTACGTATATTGAATGTGTAACTTGTATGGTGTGCAAATTATCAGTTTTGATTTAGAATTTTGATTTAGAAAAAAATCAGTTTTGATTTAGAGAGATAGTATTTAGAGCTAGAGAATTTGTACAGGGTAAGTTAAAATACTGGCCTTGCATCCTGCTGGTCTGTTTTAATCCCCAGCACCACATATGTGCCATATGTGGTACCAAGCTCTTCTAAGGGTCACTCCTCCTGAGTACAGATGCAGGAGCAGCCCCTGATCACACACTGGTATGGCCCCAGTCTTTCTCCCCACAAATAAAAAGAATTAAAGAATAAAATAGAGAAAGAAGGGAATATAAAACTAATTGTAAACGTGTTCTGAACAAAATAATTTGTATTTTGCTCTAGTATTTTTCTATGTATTTTTCTTAATAAATGCCTAGTAGTTATATTAAATAAAAGAAGAAAAATTATATTAATTCTGCTATTTTTATGTCTTAACCATATTACAATGGTTACTATTGATAATATAAAATGTAATATGGATGGGGTTGGAGAGACAGTACAGCAGGTAGGGCTATGCCTTGCACATGGGCAACCCAGTTTTGATCCCTGGCATCTCATATGGTTCCCCCAGCACTGCCAGAGTAATTCCTATCAGCAGAGCTAGGAGTGACGTTTGAGCATTTTCAGGTGCGGCCCCCCCAAACAAAACAAAACAAAACAAAACAAAACAAGATATAATATGGAGACAGTTGATAAAAAAGAACAAATCAAGAGTAACTTTCCTTTATAAAAATCCAAATGTAATAATGTCAGGGAGCAGTACAGCTATATATACAAATCACAGACTGAATAACACTGAAAACAAGAGATCCAAGTTACATCCAGCAAACTTCTGCCAAGATGTTGGGTGGGGGTGGGGGGCAGAAGGAAACACGAGGTCTCTGGTGGAGGGAAGTTGATAATGGTGATGCAAATGGTGCTAGAGCATTGTATGCCTCCAACTCAACTATCAGTAACATTAAATCAGTTCTTTAAGTTAAAACATCTAAAAAAAAACAGTAATTTAGCATAAAATGGAACTTCCTAAATTTAAAGTTAAGTGATTTAAAGAGAAGCATATAATGTTATGTTTCATAGGTGTAATGTGAATGTTTGACAATCATTTAGCAGGAGTGTTTTGTAAAATGTAGTAAAAGTGCTAACACAATAACCTAGAAATAATTTACCTTTTGAAATAACCACAGTTTGTGTGTGGGGGCGGGGGGTGGGGGGAAAGGTAAGAGGTTAGGTCACATGCAGTAATGCTCAGGGGTTACTCCTGGCTCTGTACTCAGGGATTACTCTTGGAGGTGCTTAGGAGACCATATCTGGTGCTGGAGCCCAAACTGAGGTTGGCTGTATGAAAGGTGAGTACCTTAACACCTGTGCTCTCTTCAGCCCAACAATTATAATTTTATCCTTAAGTATAAGTCCTTACACTCCAAACTATAAATACATGGCCTGTACATTAGACTACTATTGATACAAATATAAGACTTAAAAAGGGCTTGGCTACCTAACAATAAGACAAAGGTTAAAATGTTATGCTCATTAAAAATACTAATAATAAACAGCTATTATAGATCATGTAAGAGAATCTACAGTAATTCAGAAAATTCGTAATTTAATATTTAAATAATTTAAAATGAATACTGGCTTACAATATAGGTTTCAATCATAAAAAAACTCTATTTAACATCTGCATTAAGTTTACCACTGAAAACTGAATTTCATCTCTCAAACACACAAGTGACCACTTTTAGCATTTGCCCACCCTTCTCGTCCCTGCCCCATCTGGTAACTACTAATATGGCCTTCTAAAGGTTTATTTTTGCTTTATTTTATCCAGGAATCCTTTTCCTTTAGATGCTACATATAAGTGAGCTTTAAAAAAGTGAAGAACCCAAAATACGAGCATAATCTCTGTCCAAATCCCTGGCTAAACACTAAATAAGACACTGGTGAGTTATCAGAAAAGCAGCTGGCAGACAGCAGAGCAAAGACAGAACTAGATGAGCCGTAAAACTTCACAGCTTTTTCTGACTCAGAGGACTCCTGAAGCTATGCGTATGCGTAACTCAGGAGGCCCAGGGCGTAAAGACTTTCCGATTTCATGTGTCAGAGGACAGAGGACCATAAACTTTGCCCAGATCCTTGCTAGAAGGTCAACTGCATAGGTGCAGAGAAGATTCCCAGGAGGACAGGTTAAAAACAGTAGAAGCAGAAAATGGTAAAAACTGAGCTGAGATCTCAGGGAACGCACACCACAGGGGAGATAGAGTTTCTGTGTCTGAATACAAGAGAGTCCGCTAGACAGCAACAGTGAAAGAATTCTTCGATGACCCTAACATGTCATGGGTTTAACATATCTACAATAGCCAATTTTATCCAAAATTTACTAGAAATGGAAAGAAACAGGAAATCATGACAATGGTCAGGAAGGACACAAAAACTGACTCTTTATAGGTCTAGAAGCCACTTATTAGTGACTTCAAAGAAATTAAGAGCACTCAAAGAATTAAAGAAAAACTTGCCAAAGAAATAGGAAACAGGAAACAGTTAAGTAAACTAAAGATACAAACGGAGCCCCAGAGATCTATGGAGTGTCATCTGGGATTAAGCAAAAGTGCAATTTCAGTCCCAAAGAAAAGGGTGTCAGAAAAAGATGCCCACAGAAATAATGGCCCCAAACTTTCTAGATTTTATAAAAAAAAAAATCAATCTACTAATTTAAACAACTCAAGAAACTCGAGCACAACAAGCACAAAGAAAATCATATCTAGTCGTGTATAGCACTCAAGCTACTGATAACTAAAGTTAATTTTTTTTAAAGTAGCCAGAAAATAAATAACAATTAGTATACTAGGCAAATAATGACAAAACTAAGGCTGGCTTCTTAGAGAAGCAAGGGAAACCGCAAGTGGAAAGAATGACATTTCAAAATGTTAATGAAAGTCTGAACGTAATTCTTTCTCCAAAGATGAAATATTTTTCAGATAAGCAAACAGTGAAAGAAAATACACAAACAAAGACCTACCGCAGGTTATCTGTTACCAGCTAACCTGCCGTTAAAGATAACCACAAATTCAGGCGAATGTCAATGACTGTAGATGGCAACTCAGATTTAGAGGAGGAAATCAAGGAAGTGAAAAACCACAATTTATGTGATGAAATACAAAGACAGGACATCCATCTATCAATCTGAATTTTTCTTTTTTCAAAGGACAGGGAAGTTAAAATTAACTATGCCATTGCAGTCCTTATCTTTCCTCCCAGAAAGATTAACTCTAGGTAGATTATGAACCTAGAACAATTATATATATCCAAATATATGTATATGTATTAGTCATTTTTTATCTGTATAGATCCATTAATATATATTAAAAAGAGATATAGCTAAAATAACAGAAAATAAATGAGAATATAAACACATGTGGGAAATTATCCCCTTAGTAAAATCCCGAAGGTTGGTACAGTCCCTGGGTGCCTTGCATATGGCAGACCTGGGTTCAATCCCTGATACCACATATTACCACCTTATGCACCTCCAGGATTAATGCTTGAGCACAAAGCTCGGACTAAACCATGAGCAGTACTGGGTATGAACCTTCAAATTAAAGAAACAAAAAACAAAGAAAAAGCCAGTAGTTTAGACAAAAAAGCCTGCAAGTGTACACCCAGGCAGAAACTTCCTGCTAGAATAGAATAAAAGATTTCCATGACTTCAATGCTATACATTAAAAGTGCCTGTTGAGTGTTTATCACCTTGTGGTCACATCTATGTAAACATCCCAGTTTTTGCTCTTAATATACCTGTTAATACTTTTTACCCCTTTTGGGGTGCGTGCGTGCGTGTGTGTGCGTGCGTGTGTGTGTGTGTGTGTGTGTGTGTGTGTCTCACCCAGAGGTGCTCCGGGCTTATTCTTGGGGGACTATATGTGGTGTTTGGGATCAAATCTGGGTTGACTGCATGCAAGGTAAGCCCCACACTCTGGCCTCCACTATTTGTTATTTCTTGATGATCATTAACTCTTAATGTACCTGCCTAATATCACTAGTGAACACATTTGATTCACATATACACAATACAGGAAAGGAGAAGAGAAATATTCTGACATTACTCATCTTTGTCCTGCATCACGGGCCAAGGCACAATGGCCTGGGTGGAGGAGTACACAGACGTGCTTGGTTTGCATTGCAGTTCGCATAATCTTACTGTTCAGAGGAAGTATTCATAAAGTTGGTCAATATTTTCTCTGGATAGGGAGATTATCTTCTTTTTCTGGACAAGAAACCAACCTAAGCAAGATAAAGCTATCCACTGCCCTAGAATATCTATTAGGCACTTTATCTTCAGTGGCTGTTTACTGTGTAAACAACCTTGGAAAGATAGGGAAAAAAACTGATGTAGTTGTATAAACTCCATTCCTAAGCATTTACTTAAGAGAAATATATATGTAAAATGATTACATATTGATTTGAACATGAATTTTCATAAGAAGCTTTATTCATGATCACTCAAAATTGGAAATAGCACAAATGTCCATACATAGGAAAATGGACAAACTATGGTACATCCATTCAATGATTAGGTAACAAAAAAAGCAATGAGCTTTCATAGACAGTATCATTAATGAACCTTTAACACTATGCTGTATGAAAGAAACCAAGCAGAAAAAAAGTATACAAACTATAATCATTATTTTTGTATAAAATTATAGAAAAGGGAAACCTAAAATATGGTGACGACAACTTAATGGTGAGAGCCTCAGACCAGATAGATAGAAGGCTGCAAGTGCTTATTGCAAGGATAGGTACTGAGGACGAGCAACCCCCAAATCTACAATCTTTGGCTTGTTGATAATGTGAGTTCAATGGGAAGTAACTAGTACAAGAACACACTCTAATTTCACTGTTTCCCTACAAAGATAAATCTCCTACACAAAGGTATTTCAAGTACCAACGAAAAAGACGTCCTTATTACCTGGAACCTAGAAAACAGAGAGAGAAGGGGTTGGAAGAAGGGAAAGAGAGAGAGAGGGATAAGAGAGAGAGGAAGAGAGGGGGAGAGAGAGAGAAAGAGAGAGAGAAATGTGTTAATGTGTGTCTTATCTCATAAAAGTGAGAAATGAGACCATCAGTGTTTGCCCTTCGATTCTGACTTAGTTCACTTAACATAATATCCTACATATTTATTCAGGTTGCAGCACATTTCATGCAGAGATGTGACATATCTACATGTCTAAACCATGGAGCCAACTATACTGAATTCATGAGATCCAAACTAAAAAACCAAACTTAAATATGTGTCTATCAAGGAGGCATGCTGTGGAGTGGAGGGTAAACTGGGGACACAGGTGAGGGGAAGCTGACACTGGTGGTGGGATTGGTGTTGAAACATTGTACAGCTGAAACTCAACTATGATTATCTATGGAAATCACAGTGACTCAATAAAAATTAATTTTAAATGTGAGAATTGAGTACATTTTCTTTTTTCTATAAATATTTATTTCACAATCAAGAAACAGAAACTGAAAGTTATAACATAATAGACTTACAAAATTAACCTATTAAAATTATAAGAAAATAATTATATAGGGAGAAATACAGTAATTCAGTGTTCTACACATTAAAATGCTTATGACATATAAAATTCTATGTATGTGAAAAAATGACAAAGAAAATACTTGGTTTTCTAGCACTAAATATTCAGCTGAAAGTTAAACAATGTTGGGATATCAAACTTATTAGACATGTGAAAGTGACATGGTTCAGAAACCCTCGTAAAACAGCTTTGTGGTAATTACTTATTGATTATTCACCAGCATACTTATTCCTTGCGAATTTAATTGAAGAAAGTTTTACATTTAGTACATTTTGTTCAAGAGGAAAGAATCTGATTAACTTCATTCTTATCCTACTGGTATTTTTTGTGTTTATAATGAACTCAAAGCTTTGATCAATAAAAATGATTATATTATGAAAATGTGATATGTGGTATTGAGATTTTCTTTAATATCAATTTATAATTCTCAAACCTCTTTTAATGATTTTTTACCAGTACTTCATCGTGATGTTCCGTTTGAATATGCATTATAAAATACATTATAAACACAAAAAATAACAGTAGGATAAGAATGAAGTTAATCAGATTCTTTCCTCTTGAACAAAATGTACTAAATGTAAGTGACTTAAAATTTAGAAGAAAAACTAGAATTCTGCAATCATTTATCATAAAAATTTCTCACACAAAATCAAGTAGCTCAAATTCTTAGGAAACTAATGGTTAAAAATAACCTTCTTAATCATAAGACTGACAGAAATTGAAACAAAATCTAAAGAAGAAAAAAACAAACATAAAAGAAATGTTTAAAAATTCCTTTATAAGTCTGCAAGTGATTTATTAGGGAATGTTCAGTACAATGGGCTCTTTAGACCTGTGAAATCAGGTGGTCTGGCCCTGGAACATGACAAGACAGGCACTGTGTCCTCAGACTGTCTGCCTCTATTGTATAGCCCGAAGATGATGCTACAAATACCAAATGGCCTTTGAGCTGCACAATAAAGGTTCCCCATCTCTGAGCTATAGTGTGTCAGTCTATACCTTAAACAATTGCAAAATAGAAAAATAAGGTGTTGGTGCATAGGCAAGTTTGACATGTGTAACTACATGCAACTCTGGTATTACCCCTGCTACTTAATTTCTTAGGGTCACTCCTGGTAGTGCTCATATGGGAACATATATGTTACCAGAGATTGAAACAGGGACAGCTGTATTGCAAGATAAGAGTCTTACCTTCTGTATTATCACCCTGGCCTTTGAATATTATTTGTTTAGGAGTTCGCTAACTTTTCAACAACTGGCTATATTTTTGTGATTGTTAATTTTCCTGTAAGCTAGAAATTTGTTTCATAAACTTAGGATCATGAAAAGTTTTTATTTGCCAGATTATTTCCAGCACAAAGAATGAAAAAAGCATTTACCTGATATTTACTGAATAAATGAGCAGATTTATATCACAATAGGATATAAATCTAGATTACTGATATCACATTATGAGAAGGGGTCTAGTTCTTGCATATGTTCTCCAGCCAATGACTTGGTGAGAGCTCATATCAGTTGAATAAATCATATATACTAGACTTAAACATAAAATTGGACTTCAAATGACAATCACAAGAATACGTTGTGCAACAAATTGTCTTACTACTGACAATTTTATGTCTGTGCTACACGAGCTTGCCATTTTCTTATTTTGCCAAAGTGTTACTGAAATTTACTTTACATGAAAATTAATTCCTGAAGCCAGATACCAGAATGCTGAGGAAAAGCAGATTATTATTGGGTAAAGTTTCCTAATGCTAAAATTATACTTTTGAGTCTTTAAACATTTTTCACATAGAGTGTCTAAAAGAAAATAAGTAAGAGAAATGAAGTTCTGGTACTGGCTGGAACATGGTAGGTTGGTGATTAATGAGGAATATTTGCCATACTATACGGTGACATTCCACGTTTATCATTCCAGGTACATTGCACTAAAAATTCTTGTGTATAGTCACTTACTTTATTTGGGGTAGGGAGAGGGAGGAAGGAAGGACCACGGTCCAGTTGTGCTTAGGGGATACAGTGGGTATGGAGTGTCAGGGATTAAGCCCAGGGGCTTGTTTAAGCCTCATCCTCCATCCCATGTTTGCCTTTTTAAACAATGTTCCACCAACTCTCAAAAATCATTTCATACTAAAGTTTTTCTCCTTACTAATTTTTCTTCATACTAAAATTTTTCACCACTTTAAGTGGTATCTCAAGAAGATAAACAAAACATTTTCAATTCCTTTCTTCTTATACCTTTAAACTTATATCCTGATATAATTTCAGTATTTTCTAAGATTCATGTTTGAAAACTTGTTTCCTTAAACCTAGCATAAAGGTCTCTAAACCTATTTAGATAAATCCCTGGGTTTGGGACACTTGTTTTTGAAGACGAGAAACCTCAGTTCTCTAGCTATGTAAAATAGAAAAATGGCAACGTTTTCTGAAGTACCATAGTATGAAAAGACTCCTATTTTTTACTAAGAATCCCACATCTATACAAAAAAGAAAAGCAAAAACACTGAGCACCATTGGGAGTGGCCCCAAAACAAAAAACTTTTTTATTTTTATTTTTTTTTTTTAGTCAGGAACTTTCTTCTTTTCCAAGCATTCAACACACAGTTTGGCAGAACTTTTAGAATTTCTCAAAATTCATTGGAACAGCTTATACTTGCAGCAGGAAATAAACTGGAGAACAAAGAAAGACAATTGACTAAACTTGTTCAAGAGGAAAGAGGGACAATGTAGAAAGGAATTGAAGAAATCTTTCATAGTACTAGTGACACTACTGAAGCTTTTTTTTTTCTTTGCTTTTTGGGTTCACCCGGCATTGCACAGGGGTTACTCCTGGCTCATATACTCAGAAGTTACTCCTGGCAGTGCTCAGGGGACCATATGGGATGCTGGGAATCGAACCCAGCATCGGGTCAGCTACGTGCAAGGCAAATGTCCTGCCTGCTGTGCTATCACTCCAGCCCCTACTGCAGCTTTAAAAATAGTGTTTGTTGGGAGTGAAAGCATATTTCTAATCAAAGGGGCAGCATGGATAAGAACGTGGGGAATTTGAGAATTTTTAAAATCTCTAGAGAAGTCCAACAGGTTTTAGGGATCTATCAAGTGATTATTAACAACTGATAAAATGTCTGAGCAGACAGATGACTGAAATTGTAATGCATGCACTCACACACGTACACATAGACACACACACACACACAGAGCAGCAGGTAATCGAATTGAATAGAAGTTAGCAGCAGGGATATTATTTCCAAAGCTACTGACTAGCCTAGAACTAAATGAATCAGAATGTAGAACAAGGTGGTAATGTAATAGTAAGGAAGAATTCTGACTAACAGAGGTGTTAAAAATAGGATGAGAATGACACTCACAGGACTTGGTAACACAAGCTCTCAGGGAAACGGATTTAGATATGACCTCAGGATATTTGAACTGGAGTCACTGGTAGAACAAAAGATTAGCCTGCAAGGGCAATTGACTTGGTGATTTCAAAATAATGCACATGAGTTTTGACAGGTTAATTTTTAGAGCTGGCTGGGATTTCGCAGGGTTAAATTCTCTAGTAAGAACTGGAGTACAGATTTGGGTTAAATACAGATAAGGGGTAGTTACTATCTTAAAATATCAGGAGACTCTACATCATGTTTGCATATAAAGGGTTTGAAGGAGCCAATACAGCTTGTGAGTCTCAGCTGTTTGTTCAGGTATTTGTAATCTTGCATCTGGTCTCATTAAGGCAGAGATGACACGGTTACTTCTTCTGCAGGAGACATGCTTTGCCTGCGTCATGTAGCCAAGGTGAGTGGAAAGTGTGCCTAATGCCTTTAACACTTGCCTAATGGGTATCAGTGTTTCCCCAGATCCTTTGGGTTCCTTCATCTGTACCCTGAAAAGGACATGGACAGCAGTCACTCATCTGTCACAAACCTTTCCCAGTCTTGCAAAAGATAGAAACAAACAAAGAAGGTCACCCTATCAGAGCAATGAGGGATGCTGTGCAGACCAGGGCACACCCAAACGTATGGAGAGGTGAGGTAAAGCTCCCTGGAAATGCTGGTTCCTGTGCAGAGTCTGGAAGGAGCAGAGAGAAAGAGACACTATTTCAGACCAAAAAAAAAAAAAAAAATCAAAAAAAAAAAAGAAAAAGGAAAAGGAAAAGAGGAAAGAGAAATGGGCAAAACTGAGAAACCAGATTACCATCAACACAAATAGAGATAGCAAGGCATCTTTTGGCCTGGCTAATTTTGATTTTTACTTTAGATGATAAGTTACAACCAAAGAGAACGAAACAAGAGAATGAGAGTTAAGATTTGCATTTTAAATACATTTCAAAGGGTGAAACTTTGGAAAATGCCTGAGGTCCCTTCAAGGTCACCGTGAAGGTTGCAAAGTGACCTGCAAAGACCTGGAGTGACTAGAAAGGGAGAGAGAAGTGGAAAGGAACAGAGAGACAGATTTACCTGGTGAATGTAGAATCAGCAAGAGAAAAGACAGGAGAAGGAAAAGGCTCAGAAAACAAGTTTCCAGGAGAATGGCAAGGGAGTGCATTCAAGAGTAGAAGTGCTGATATTACACACTCCTTTCCGAGGAGAGGATGGGAGTTAATCAGATACAGTTTTAACATTTAAGAAAAGATTTTTCAGATGTTTTTCTATTTGGTAGAGGCTCCTAAAATACTATTTTTTTCCTTTTGGGTCATATCCGGTGATGCACAGGGCTTACTCCTGCTTCTGTACTCAGGAATTACTCCTGGTGGTGCTTGGGGGACCATATGGGATCCGGGGTCGGCCACATGCAAGGTAAATGCCCTACCCGCTGTGCTATTGCTCCAGCCCCCTAAGATACAATTTTTACCTTTTTCCTTTGAAAAATTATAATCGAGATAATATGGCAACAATAGTGTCCAAGTTTATGGTTTTGGTGTACAAGTTATTATACTCTCACCAGTGTCAAAGTGCCAATGCCTTTGCACCTCTCCCCACCAGGTGCCTTCCCATACTGCTTAACCTCAGTTCTACACAGAGTCAAAGTCCAAGGATTGTTATCAATCCTTTTTTTTTATTTTTTTATTTTTTTATTTTTTGCTTTTTGGGTCACACCTGGCGATGCACAGGGGTTACTCCTGGCTCTGTACTCAGGAATTACCCCTGGCCGTGCTCAGGGGACCATATGGGATGCTGGGATTTGAACCTGGGTCGGCCACGTGCAAGGCAAACGCCCTACCCGCTGTGCTATCTCTCCAGCCCCGTTATCAATCCTTAATGTCT
Organism: Sorex araneus; assembly: GCF_027595985.1. NCBI lineage: Eukaryota > Metazoa > Chordata > Mammalia > Eulipotyphla > Soricidae > Sorex > Sorex araneus. The sequence goes on from NC_073305.1 coordinate 145,167,652, forward strand.
ATTTCCTTGCTTTGTTGCTTTATATGTAGCACATAAGTGAGATCCTTTAGCATTTGTCCTTTTCCTTATGCCTGGTTTCACTTTAACAGGATATCCTGTACTCCAGTCACATTGTAGCAAAAAATAAGACTCATCTTTTCTTACAGTTGAGTAGTATTCCATTTTGTATGTACTGTAATTTCTTTAGCCTTTCCTCTGTTATGGCACATGGACATCTGGGTTGTTTGATAGATGCTTAGGTGTGAAGTAACTGAGCTGTATGGAAATTCTACTTTTTTTTTTTTTGAGAATTCTCCATACTATTCTTCCTGGGGGCTGTACAAACAAAAGTGAATGAGGGTTTCTTTTACATCTCATTGTTTCTATTCTGTTATTTCTATTCCTTTTAATAAAAACCATTCACACAGATGTGAAGTGGTATCTCATGTCATTTTGATTTGAAGTTCCTTGATAGTAAAAAGTAATCAGCACCTATTCATAGGCCTATTGGCTACTTGTATGTCTATTTCCAGGAAATATGTTAATCTCTTCTAGACATTTTTTGATAGTGTTGTTGATTTTTATTATTATTGAGCTTTGTTAGCATTTTATTTAGCTTGGATAGTAGAACTTTATCAGATGTATGGCATACAAATTTTCTTCCATTGAGTAAGGATCTTTTTATTTGAGCCCAAGTTTCTCTCATCATAAATATCTTTTTAATTTGATGTCATATCAGAAAATATCTTAAGGGTCTCTATGGTGTGGAAAAAAAGGAGCTATTAATGAACATATTATGAGAATGATCAAAGAGAAGGACCATGTAAAACTACACAGCTATAATAAAAGATGAAATCTTGCAGTTTGTTACAATATGGATAGAACTACAGAGGTATCATGAGAAGTGAAATAAGTCAGAAGGAAAAGAACAAAAATTAGATCATCTCACTCTGTGGAATATAAAGTCAAAATAAGAACATAGCACTGTAGCACTGTAGCACTGTTGTCCTGTTGTTCATTGATTTGCTGGAGTGGGCATCAGTAACATCTCCATTGTGAGACTTGTTACTGTTTTTGGCATATCGAATACACCATGGGGAGCTTGCCAGGCTCTGCCAAGAGGGCAGGACACTCTCGGTAGTTTGCTGGGCTCTCTGAGAGGGTCGAAGGAATCGAACACAGGCTGGCCATGTGCAAGGCAAACCCCCTACCCGCTGTGCTATAGCTCCAGTCCAAGAACATAGACAATACTAAATAATGATAAACCCTTGATACTGGAATGCACAGTCAATTACTACACACAGGAGAGAGGGTGGGTATAGGGGGAAGAATACTAGAAGAGTTATAAAGGCAGATGTGGAGCGTCGTGAACACTGGTAGTAGTGGTTTCAATACCATAAATTTTACCACTGTTGCAACTTCCTAAACTATAATAAAAATAAAATAAAATAGAATGATTCACTACCTATGTTTCCTCAAGAACTGCCAAACATTATTCCTGAGCAGAGCCAGAAACAGCCTCTGAGCACCATTTGCTTTTTATAAAAGGTCCAATCCTTTGAAGTGAGTGAAATGGATTAAGGAGCTCAAAAGATACAAATTTTCCATTAAAAAAATAAATCAATCCACATGTCTTTTATGTTGTATGAGGCTCTGGATTCAATCCCCAACACTGAATGCCTTATCAAGGACAACTGGATTGGGCCCAACAACAACAAATGGGAAAAAAAATTAAATAACAAATAAGTAAATAAAATAATTCTGGAGGTGTACTGACCAGCAAAGCAAGCTTTGTTAATAATACTTTGCACTGTATATTTAAAAGTTTCTCAGATAGTAGATTGTCATTATAAGGGGGAAAAAGTATAATTATGATTGAGAATTTATGCAAATTCAGTATTCCTCTTTATTTTGTGAAGGGGCATATTCTGGGCCTACTTTCCTAGGTGTAGCTGCTTGTATCTGTAGAAAGTACTGAACACCATATATATTATGTCTTTTGAAATGATCAATTTTCACAACATATAAACATTGAATCACAATTTTGTATACATCAAAACAATGTTAAATTAATTGAACCTGAAAAAACAAAGGATAGGGTAAAGAAAAAAATTAGGCGGGAAAAATAAATCAAGACTTTGAATTGAAGAGAAATAATTTTGTTTCCTTTTATTACCAAGAATGTCACTGGATATAGTTTTGATCAAATTATCAAAATGATAAGGACAGAAAGTATAAAAATAGAGGAGTCACTAAGATGAAAGGAAGAAAAAAAAAGGTTCTTATAAAAATACTTAAAAGAATTAAGGTTCTTTTTACTGGAAAAGAAGATGGGAAGTTATGTAATCATAGATCTTGTACTACCTACATTCAAATAAGAAAAGTGCTATGCATGTAATTTCTTATTTTTAACACTTTGGAGAGGCAATTCTATGATAGTTTACATTATTTTTATTTTTAAACAGTGGTAAGATTAACAAAAAGTGTGCTTATATCAAACCTTTAGGTTAATGCTGGAATCTTCTTAGAGGTATATAAAATTCAACTAGTCCTACATAAAATATTTTAATTAACCTGGAAGTACTTAATGATCAATATATTACAAATAACATGATAGACTTCAGTGGTAATTTTCTCTTTTTCCTGTATTTCCATTAGGCTAGGTATCAGGAGATTTAAAAGCACAAAATTATTTCCTTTAGTTGCAACTATTTTAAAAAAATCAAATTACAAAATTGGATATCTGTGTCTGTGCCAGACAAGATCAAGTGAAATTAATAAAACTTCTTAAATATACATGTAATTAGAATCCTTTGTAGCATAGAGAAGTATAGAGACACAGGGCTTGTCTGACTGCCTATTAACTTGTACATTCAGAGTTCTTCTCACCTTGCATCTCCTCTTTACTCTCCTTTTCAGGATCAACAGAGTAATAAATATATTTTGTAGCACCTTTAATCTGAAAAGAGGCCGCAATATGACTGTCTTAGGAAAAAAAGAAAAATAAAATTATTACCCTTGTGGATTGTTATAGAGAGCTTATGCTGACTATAAATTCTATCCTTTTTCAAATATAAATATAAAATCACCATTGTCTTACCCCTTGGCCTCAGAAACATAGGTTAACAAACTAATCTGAAGCCCTATGAACCAAGCACAAAACTATGAATACTAGTACTAAATATGCTGTCCATTTTGAAATATCACTTTTCCTGTATGAACCAGCACCCTCAGCCATTTTACTGCTTACTCAATCAATATTAAAGATGAATGTTGTTAAGTACTTTCTAACAAATCTCCACATTAAAACCAGTAACCTGGCCAAGAATTTCTCTTGATCTGATTAATAACATTTCTAGCTACACTACTAGTACCCATCCACTTTAACACAGACAAAGTTAATAGAAATAAAGAAAACTGTGCCACAGGATGATTATAATACATAAATTTGGTTAAAGTAAATTAAAACTTCCCTTGCAAATAATTTAAAAATTACTCTCTAGAGTAATTTGTATAGGATCAAAGCCCACTTAATATAATGAGACAATATGCCCATTATAAACTGCCAGATGATAAGATACTGGTCTGTACTTGACAAAGGTAAATGACATTTAGATATTTATTGTTGATGGCAGTGCCTTTGAAGCTGAATGCAAGATTCTTAATTAAAGGGTAGGAAGAAAGTATCAAAGCTGAGATTTCTAAATTTTTTATCCAAAAAAAAAACTGTATTACATTAAACATTCAGATATCTACTGTTCTCTTCCCTTGTTGTTTCTGTAAATGGTTTGCACAAAAGATACCCGGAGGTTATGGTGGAGACTCCACAATGATAAGAGATCAACAGCAGAACCTTCATTTATTCTATAGCTTTCATGGGCTTTTGATAGATTGCAGTTTCTGAGCTACAGAATGTCACTGATGTGATTAATTTTAAAATCCAAGACCTTTACACAGAATATTTATATTAAAATGCTGTGTAACGGGATGGAGAATAACCATAAAAATATTTTACATCAAACAGATATTTTCTGATTATCTTCTATCAGGCAAAGGATTTAATCAAGAGTTGACATTTCACAGAAAGATAAACCTCTCTATTTGCTTATATTTTCTGAGACAAGTGACTGTCAGTAGCATGTTACCTACCAGATAATCTTTTTAAAAAGCAAAGAAAGAAAACTCTCAAGGTAACGGTGATAATATGCATTTTACAAACAATCTGAGTTTGTACTCTTAAGAAAGAATGATTTTGAAATTGGACGTTTATGAAAATATTTATGAAAATTGTTCACCTTGAAAACTTAGAAATGGAATTTTCTTGATTGCTTTAATATCTGGCAAAGGGAGAGCTCAAGGTTTTTTAATTCATAAAAGAATTACAATGGTGTGTATGTGTGCATATATATGAAATATTTTTGTCTGTTTGAAAGGACAGATGATGATATCATGAAAGACTGAGTTTTTTAGCAGCAGTAGAAAAGTATTCTTTGCATGATTAAAGGATGGGAGTTAAAACAAACAACATGTTTTAGGAAGGTCACTCACATTTCTCTCATCAACACAATTTTCTATCTTTTCCATCTGGATAGTATTAAAAGCAAGTTTTGAAATAACACAGAATGAGACCTTTAACTATTACACTTTGTAAACGGAAATGTAAAAAGGAGAAGGAAAAAAGGAACCAGACTACTCTCACTAAAAATATCATTTAATTACTGTGACTCAAATGTTTTACTCTTTCATCTAAAACTTATTCTACTATAATTTTATTTGTCAACATTTAAAATTGAACAGTGACACACATATATGTAATTGACAAGGGTACATGTGTTCAAAATATTTTACCATAAGACAGCAAAAAAAAAATAGGAAAGGAATAGAAAGTAAAAAAGAGATTGAAAAAATCCACTTGCTCATAGCCCTGATGTAATTGTTGGGTGCAAATTCAACCATTGTATCAGCTACAGTAATTGCATGTAAATAAGTAGCTAAAAGTGTTGCATTTATATAATTTTAACATTAATTTTTTCCTGCTAGATTCAAGAACCACAAGTTTAATAACTCACAATTAATGAAATCACCACAATTTTAGTTCTTATTGCAGTCCTTATTTTAGGGTATTTCAATAATTTAAAAATAACCCTTCTTCAGCTGGGCAGTTTCATTGTGTACTTTCCTTTGTTGTCCCAGATGATGACAATTACTATGAGGACTCTATAATGCTCCCCTTTTTTGAGGAAGACTATGCATTATAAATTGAACACATGGCATACTTGTTAGAATTACAGATGTGTGTATTCATAATGTATACACACACTTCTTAACTTGAAAAATCCATTTTTCCCGGATTAGGTTTAACCTAAGTGATTGGATGGCAAACATGATGATTTCAGGATCCTAAAATTACACAGTGATCTACTCTTTTGGGTCTAAAGTCTCTTATTTTAAAATTTCTAGGTCCCGTCTTCAATATAAGTTGAAACAATTGATGTGTTTTTGTTAACATATTTTAACATATGAAAAAATAAGACTCAGAGAAAGAAATGTTATTGTGTTATTTAAAAGATATATTAGTGGAACAATCAAAACACATGATGTGAAATATACTTGTCACACTAGTCCTAAATAATGGAAATTGGGCCTATTTTTTGCTCTTTCTGCTGTCATTTTCTTAAACAGAGCTAGCAAAGTTACAGGAGTTGGTAGTGTCAGCTATTGAAAAATTATGGCAAATATAGAATCCATAATTCACTTACATTCTAAAATATATTTGTAGAGTTCCAACCAGGTACAAAAAGGCTATGCTGACATCTCTTGGGGACAGAGAGAGTGGGACAGGACATTCTATCGCTCTTGGAGGAGAGATGGCGTCAACCCATGAGCACAGGACAAAAGTAGAGATGAAAGGATACAGGAATGTTTTAATTGTTTTGTCCAAGGCATAGAGAAGAGTTCTTATAAAATCAGATGCATTGAAGGGCTTATTAGTTAATAAGTAGAGTCAGTGATCTTTGAAGTAAATGTAGTGTTTTAAAACACATAAAAAACCCAAACTATCTGTATGGTATATTCACATACAACTATTAGAAATGATGTCCAACTTAAAATTGCTTATGTAACTTTGATTGTACTTCTAGAAGGTAGAATAGATTTATGCTTAAATTTTGGAAAACTGCTCAGTGATAATGCCATTATAGTAATTGCACTGGGTCTGTTTATTAATTTGTCACAATTAAGTCAATAAGAGCTTTACTAATGTACTATTACTTGATTAGTTTTGAAAGTGATTATCTTAAGAACTCAACTTAATTGGAAGCCTCTCAATTTACAAGGTACATTAAACTCTCAGTAGCATCTTAAGATTATTCAACATATGCAGGTCAATTACCAGTAATCACTGTTTTGTACAAATGTTCCATAAAACTATAGCATGACATGACAAAGAGGGAAAGGAAATTTAATTAATAATGCTAAACTCCAATTGACATTTCTAGGATAAAAGGGCAACATGAGAATTCAGATAAAGCTTTCCTGAAACTGGGTCTGTTAGTAAAAAATCAAATAAAGGAAAGTTAGCAACTCTCCACCTTACAGATGATGATAATTTGTCATGATTGCTAAATCACCAAATTGCACTGCCTGTACTTATGCCCAGCTGCACATTAATTTCCAGATTAGCAAATTATAATTAATTCTTACTATTGCTCTATCACTTTTCTTTTTCTAGTTATAAAAGAGACTGCATCAATTATTGTTCACCCCATTTTTCAGATCAGATAAACTATAGCTATTAATGAATAATCAGGAAATATGGAGTGGTTAATGTACCCACTGAGATTCTGAGGCCTTTAAAAATGGTTGGCTGTGTTTTAAATATATTAACTTTCTATTAACCTCCCAATTCGATGTCAAAGATTAAATATGATTAGTTGAATATCTACAATGATTAACAATAATAAGGGTTGAGGGAGGGCCTTGGTTGCAAGCCTACTTTTCAAATAGTCCATTCAAATAATTTCATAAACTTCAAACTTTATTACTTAGATATTTGAAAGGTTTGCATCACACTAATAATGTGAGTCTGATCTCGAGTTTAATCACACAGAAATTGATTGTCACTCTATTAAAAACCTGGGATACCAAGTTCCTTGGAAAGATTATTTCATTGCTGACCTGAAAAGGCAATGTATGAATTATGTGTTCTTATTTGTTCCTAATCTAAATTCTGTGTACAGAATAAATCTCCAATGGCCAATGTTGATTTGACACCAACTGTCAGTGAATAGAGTGAATCTGTAAAACACTAGTTCTGTGCATTAGATAAACTTGAGACAAAATCTACTGTGAGTTTGCTGCACTGAAATAACAATTATATTTCTTAAACAAAATTTCCCTGGTGAGTTAAACTTCTTAAACTATGAGGATTCTGAGGCGAAAACAGTAGTCATATTAAACACTCTAGTCCCTTGTTTTTTTTTGCACAAAAGTGCCATCTACCCTAAACTGGAGAATAAGGAAGGCCCCTTACCAACATCATTCAATTCATCTGTGAAGGGATTCAAGCAATCCCCTTGGGACAGTTAGTCTCTAAATTGTCTTCATATCACCTTTGATAAATTACTGTACTTTTAGTTAGGCACATGCTGCAATTTATCCTTACGATGAAAACTTCAGGGAAATATATATGTACTTAATTATCTGATGCATAACTGAGTAAAAAAAATCAGCCAGTCTACTCTTCTCCCAAGTCCATTTCCACTGCTGGTCTACCAGACTTACTGCAGAAGTGTCCCGAGGCAGATATAAATTCACTAAGAACAACCAAGTGCGGTAAAGAAGAGTCAGGGTACAGAGACCTTGGGCTCAGGGACACATAGGGTCTGCTCCACTCAAAACCCCATTTACCTGAGCACAATTAACTTCAACTTGGACAAGGAAGTGAAAGAAAGGAATAGTTCAGGCATCTTAGGCTCTTTCCTCAAACTCCCCTTGCTTCGTGGACAGCCATAATAGAGTAAGACACAATATTTATTATGTGGCTTAGAAACAACAACATGTACTTGGCTCAGAATTGATTATCTCTTCAGTCTCAATAAAGGAAGCTGTGTACAAGGTACAAGGTACACACCATCCTTACTGTCCACTTGAAATAAGTAAACAAATCCAAGTTGGCAAAGCAACTGAGTGCCTGGCATAGACACTGGCAATAAGCTGAAGCTTGGTGAGTGAACTAAAGGATTCAGAGGATTAGCTTCCCTTCTAGGGTGGAAGAGTAGGTGGTGCCCCCTTCTCTTTCTCGCCTTATGATTCCCCCCTATTACATATTTAATATGGTAACACGGCTATAATAGTGTTACTTTTAGTGGCATCGAGGTACAAAGTTAGTGCATCACACTATCATCAAAGTACCAATGACCCTCCATCACATCTTGTATCACTTGTAGTCTGTATCCTCTATCCTCTCCTAATATCCTCTACAGCTCAGTTTACGAAGTGCTCAGTCCTGCATTAAAAGTCAAACCGTTTGTTATTCAGGTCTGGAATACCTTTAGGTACAGGGCTAGTTTATCAGCTACCTTAAATAAAGTTGCTTTGCCTGAAATGATAAGAACTAGCTTATGAAAATATCTCTTCTTTCTAACAATTTCCCCGAAATTCTTAAATAAAAATGCTCTTTTTATCCTAACACGGCGCAAAGTTTGCCTTTCAGTTTTACTATAGAGTGAAACAACGATTTAGGGGAATAAAGCCCACATTACCCCAATTACCCCCTGCCCCCAACTCCGAGAGCCAGCAAGAGAACACAAATGAGGACACGTGGCTTTTATACAAATTATCTATATAAGATTATTCTATATTGTACGGTGTGACCCCCTTCCCATATACTATCTCCAGCTTACCACCACCAACAAATTTGCTTTGTTTTTCCTCTTTGGAAAAAAAATCTTTCTGAATAATCGTTGTCCAGAGGTAGCTGCTTTTCAGCAGAAGCAGCTTATAGTTAAGGAGAAATTAATAATTAGCTGACTACTAAAAGTAAATCATATAAGTAGGTTCCTTCTCTCCTTATGTAGTGGGTGACTTGCTAAGCAGCTGAGATTTAAATGGTAATGGGAAAACTTAGCCACGTGATAAATAAATAAATAAATAAATAAATACATTCAGACTTTTTCCTAACACCATGCATTAAATTCAAACCAAAATGAATTTAAGACCTTGATATCAGACTTTAATCCATAAGTTATACTGAGAAAAACATAGAACTCTCCATGACACTGAAACTAGTGGCATCTTCAAGGATTTAATTCCATTAGCCAACCAAAGAGAAGCAAAGACAAAAAAATGGGATTATATCAAATTAATTACCTTCTGCACCTCAAAAGAAATTATGGCCTGAACAAAGACACCCACAGACTAGGAAAAATATACATCACCACTCATCTGATATAGTAGGTGGGTGAATATATACTCACCACATGTTACTCAAGATATATAAAACACTGGAAGAAATTCACAAGAAAAAACACCCAATCCATCAAAAAATGGGGGGAAGAGATGCACAGAAACTTCTTCAAAGAAGATACATAAATAGCCAAAAGACACATAAAAAAGTACTCTGCATCACTTTTAACCAGGGAAATGCAAATCAAAATAACAATGAGATGTTATCTCACAATAGTGAGACTGGCATACATCACAACAAAAACAGTTTTGGCATGGATGTGGAGAAAGGGGGACCTTCAATTCTCTGCTGGTGGGAATGCCGACCAGTAAGTACAGCACTCTTGGAAAACAATATAGATACTTCTCAAAAATCTAGGAATGGAGTTTTGATGTGACCCAGAAATTCCACATTTTGGCAACTACCTCAAGTGCCCCTAAACTCTATTCAGAAAGACATTTGTACTCCTATGATCATTGCAACACAGGTAGCCGAAGTATGGAAAGAACCCAACTGCTCAAGGACAGTTGATAAAGAAATTATGGTACATAGCTGGAGACTCCTTGACCACTAGAGGTCACTGGGCCTGTAGGGAGCACCCCTTTCCCGACTTCCCTGGGACCCAGGCTGTTGCCAGGGGAACCTGACATTCCTAAAAATAACATAGATTAATTGGCCTTGATTTGCTGGCGGCTGCTGTCTTGAGACGTGGGAAACAGACATCTCTGGGTGTCAGCAATACTTCAACCTTGCCTCTGCCTAAGAGCATCAAGGACAGAGCTCCAGCAGTTTCTTCTGTTTCATAACAATACTCTGCCTCCCTCTGCCACACATTAGGTATTCTCCCTCAGCCTCTATTTAACCATTGTCTTTGCTAATAAACTTTGTTATATGACTAGGATCTATGGCTCATGTGGGTGGCTGCGTGCCTCTGAGCATCCACTGCCCTAGACTGACAAAATGTAGTCTTGTTACCCTGGCCCTCTTAGTTATGAGATAACTACAGTAACATAGTAACATAATAACATAATAACATGGAATATTACATGATTATAAGATAAAATCACACAATTTGCTGCTATGTGGGTGGATATGGAGAGTATTATGCTGAGTGAAATTAGGAGAGGGACAGACATAGAATTATCTCCCTCATTACTGGAATATAAAGAAACAAAGTAGGGATATAACAGAGACCCAAAGGCAACTGTCAGAACTAAGTTTTAGCTAGATATCGTTTTATTATATACTATATATAAATATACATATTTATAAATATTTTATAATGAAAAGAACAAAACCATAAATAATTCATTCAGTATTTTCAGGGTGTTCTGTAATGACTAATCTTCTTTTGTATATTTTTTTGATTTCCACATAAAGCTTTCTGAAGTCATCAGTGCCAATGGTATTATTTAAATTTTAGTTTTACTTTTAAGAACACAAACTATGTTAAGGGAGAGCCAGAACAACAATACATTGGGTAGGGTGCTTGCCTTGCATGTAGCTAAACCTGGTTCAATCCATGGCATCCCATATGGTGCCCCGAGCACCACCAGGAGTGATCCCTGAACTCAGAGCCAGGAGTAACCTCTGAGCACTGCTGAGTGTGACCACAAAGCCAAAAAAAAAAGTTAAATAAAGGAGAGAGAAATGGGGGCCGACAAACCTGGGTTTGATCTTCAGCGCCCATATGGTCCCCTGAATCCCGTAAGGAGTGATCTTTGAGCGCAGAACCAGGAAAGTCTTGAGTGCCATGAGGTATGGCTCCACAAATAATAGGACAAACCAAAAACTCTGTTAAGTGAATTATTAAAGTCTTTGCCAAGACCTACCTGTATAATATCAATAGTGTCAAACTATGGTAATAGTAGTTAAGTAACTAATGGTAAACTAATACTAAGTCATTTGCCTATGTCCAATTTAATGGTTATTTGCCTATGTCCAATTTAATGGTATGGTTATTATTAATCCTTTAACATTGGAAAGGCCAAATAAAATAAAAACAGGAGATTGCAATATAAAATTTAATTAAAAAACAAATTTATTTAAAAGACTATAACTTATTTTATAAAGTATAAACAGAGGATCCCCGTATCATATTTAATTAAAAAATCAGATTGGCTTGAAAGACTATAACTTATTTTAATATGATATAATCTAGTTTTGAATTTTTTTTTTTGGGGGGGCGTGGAGATTGGGCTTCATCAAGTGGTGCTCAAGGCTTTATCTGGCTTTGCACTCACTCAGGAATTACTCCTGGCAGTGCTTAGGGGACCAAATGTGATGCTGAGATCTGAACCTAGGTCAACCACATGCAAGGCAGTGCCTTAACCACTGTACCATCGCCCCAGTTCCAAGAATTATTTTTTTAAAAGCAAAAAAATTTTTTTGTTTAAAGATATATGAGCCCCCAATACGCCATCGGGCTACACCAACATGCGACAGGGACTAATGGTGACGTTACTGGCATCTGCTCAAGCAAATCAATGAACAATGGGATGACAGTGATCCAGTGAAAGATATTTACTTCAAAATGGGGTAGGGAGAGATTGATACATGTTCAAGTGAGAACAAGGGCTTCTACCTAATACCCGCACTGCAAACCACAACACCCTAAAGGTGGGAGAGCGTTAAAGGGAATGTGCCTGTCACAGAGAGGGAGTGGGGGCTGGGTGGGAGGGATAGAACATTGGTGGTAGAGAATGGGCACTGGTTGAGGAATGGGTACTCAGTCACTGTATGACTGAAATGTAAGTATGAAAGTTCGTGTCTGTAACTGTACCTCACGGTGATTCATTAAAAAAAAAAAAAAAAAAGAACAAGGGTTTTCTCCAGAATAAAAAAAATACTATTTTGAACTTGTAAGTTTATACTTGTAAGACTAAATTTCTAGAGGTAATTCTGATTTTATATTCACAGTTTTTAATTTTATGACAATTTAAAACATTTTTCAGGATAACTGAGTATTAGCAAACTATTGCATAAGTCTGACACTCATACTTAGAAAATTGCTTCTTGAAATTTTAAATTATTTTTGTGATGTTCAAGTAAGCATTGTCTTTTGATTCATTTAAAAACATAATACACTTTTTGGGCTGGAGAGATAGTTCAATAGGGTACATGCTTTGCATGCCTGAGGCCTAGGTTTTATGTCCATCATCACTGCGGGGAAACTCAAGTATTAAGGTTGGATAAGTCCATGAGCACTCATGGGGGTGGCCCCACAAAAGTCAAATAAAATATAATATTCTTCTTTTAAATGTGAAACTAGAAAGTTGGAAAAAATTGTCAGAAAAGTTAATAATGCATGCATTTATATTTCAATATTTCAACCGTCAACACAAATCATAGGGAGATAAGTCAGAAATAATTCAAAAAAAATTTAACCTACCAAGAAACTGTCATAATTTATCTAAGTGACTAAATAAAATTTAATATTTCAGCCAATTATATCAGCAAAGAATTAAGAAACACATTACTATGAAAGCTACAAGTTTCACACAGGATAATCTTTCACTATTAGAAAACATTAAGCTATGTGCTTATTCTTAATGAAGGCTCTATTTCAGTTAGAGTAAAGCAATCTGCAATTTAATTAAAATAATACAAATTGCAATGTAACTAATGACAGAGTATGCATTTGTGTCAGATAATTAGAGTAGAGAGTAAATAAAGCTTTCCAAAGCAGGAAGTAAAAACAGGTGAGGGCGATGTGCGTCATTTATCACTAGCTGACTAATGAGAGCCAAAATGGAGATAAGTCATTTGCAAGCACATTCGTTGATGTGTGCAATAAAACTACAAACCATAGACACTTCCGCTCACCTATTCCCCACCAGGCTACTGTCACTTCAAAAAAATCCACAAGAAAAAACAAGTGACATGGTAGCTTGCAGTTAAAACAAACTCATTTTCAAGAAAGTCAGAATAATTATTAGGAAAGCCTACAAAGCATATCTGGTGATAAAAATAAATGAAGGAAACATTATGTTATTTTAAATTAAAAACACATTTTAGAAAACTTACAATCTAATAAGTTACTCTAACTAGGTTTTTAATATATCTAGAAATATAGAAATGGTAAAATGCTTGATTTTACAAATCACAGGGGTGATTTTTCTTCATTAGGTTGAAGGAGAAAGAAATGCTGTCTCTTGCTATAACAGTAATAACAAGATAAGATATCAAAGTTTGACATTTTTGCATGAGAGATATTGAGTTCTACAAAACCTAACTTGCTTTCCTTTTCACAGAAATGGTATATAACTAAAGCACCTTTAATCTCCTGTTGAAATGGTGAAGCAAGCATGGTAGTCTAATCAGGTACTCTGCATAATGTGTGCCTGTTCAACCAAATTAATGCTTGCAATTAAACCACAATTCTTAGTAACTTAATACATTGGCTATTGAATTAAGGATTTATTTTTGAAATAGTTGAAGGATAACTATTTTTTTAGTTATTTGAATGGATTTTGTCATGGAGCTTCTAATGTAAAACGTGTAAATTATTGAGTTTTTCTGCGTATTCCCAGTTTGTACAAATACTGAAATCCAATTTGGCTTACTGAGGTTTTGGCTAACTATGCATAAACATCCCCAATTCAAAATATGATTTATTTTAAATTCAACCTGGTGAGCACTTATTATCTCTTTTTGGCACAGTCTATCTTACATTTATCAATTTCATGTGTGAATGTATAATATAATGAATAAAATATGCATCCTGCTTTGTCAACCAGATTGTAGATATCCTGAGGGGAATATTATGTCTGTTATCTTTTTAAGTAAAGTGAAGCGAGCTGAAAATCTTCCTAAAACTAGGCTAGAACCTGCATCATAGCAGGGACAAAATTAATACTTATTATTATTATTATTATTATTTTACAAAGATGCATTAAAGAAGTCAGTCACTTTAGGCAATAACTCAGAGTATGAATAGATAACACCAAAGAGGACACAATTTTGCTAAAATATAGGTGCTGGCAAAGAGTAGCATCCATAACCATTTTCAAAATGGATCAGAAAGAAAAGAATTATGATATTACAGACAACTTATTTTGTGCTTTTCTCATCATAATTATTGCCAGGGGTTTCAGAGCCAGTCAACAGTAAAAGTGTAACAATTTATAAAAAAACATCCTGAAGCACTTTTTTTCTCCTGGGCATCCTTCTACAAAAACTCCTTTACTCTGAGAAGGTAATTAAGAAAGTAAGATTTGCCAGACATATTTCCCCTCTCTCTCTCTCTTTGAAGCTTCTCCTGGTGACAGTCTTCAAAAAACTAGAAAGGAAGCTTCTTGCCAGCTGTCCCTTATGCCCTGAAACATACTGTAAAAATAGAGATTCAATGGGAACAACATATATGTGCAGGACGACATCAACAGCACATCCCAAAATATAATTATTGCAGATAAATATGAAATTTTGTTTGCTTCCCCCAGGGAAAAAATTCTTTACGATGATAAATCAACTTCACAGATGGAAGGATAGTGGCTTCCATGAGTGTACTTGATTGGGGAAAGACATAGAAGGAATTATAGTGGATTGATATTACTATTCATTTTGACAACACTTACTGTGTGAAGCTGAGTAAATCATTGCTATTTAGTAAATAGGATTGAAAGCAGAGAAAACGTGTCACAAAAACATACAGGTTGTTAGGAAGAAATTGTTCTTATCACATGTCAAATAGTTACTAAATTTCATCCAGTTTAATTTGAGAACATCAGAGACTACATAAATGAAATGGCACATGATTTCTCACCATAAACAATTTTCCTATAATCTCTGAAATTAAACAATGATTTCAAAAGTGAAATACTATACAAAGTCGGGTTTTACAAAAGAATTTAATGCCTTAGTTGATGCATTATCAAGAAGTACAGATATGAAAGATTAAAGAGGATTTGGCATTTCTTTATGTAGTAAAAAACTTCTACTGTTTGCTAAGGATTAATCTAATCAAGAAGAAAAAAATCTTGGCTGTTAAAAATAAACACCAAGTTAAAAATATTTTAAAATAGTCCAGTTTTCTATGCTTATTTAAAAATCCTAAAACTACTTAAGTATCAGTACTTTACAATAAAAATTGATTGAACATTTGCAGATATGTGGGGTCACACCTTTTTCTATTAGTTTTAGTAGCTAGCTTTGATCTAATTTCTTTTTTTTTTAATTTTTAAAACTTTACTGAATCACTGTGAGATAGTTACAAGCTTTCATGTTTGGGTTACAATCTCACAATGATCAAACACCCATCCCTTCACCAGTGCACATTCCCCACCACCAATATCCCGTGTATACCCCCCCTTTCCCACCCTTCCCCTGCCTCTAAGGCAGACAATATTCCTCATACTCTCTCTCTACTTTTGGGCACTATGGCTTGCAACACAGACACTGAGAGGTCATCAGGTTTGGTTCATTATCTACTTTCAGCATGCATCTCCCAACTCAGCTGTTTCCTCTAGCCATCATTTTCTTAGTGATCCCTTCTCTATTCCATCTGCCTTCTCCCCTCCGCTCATGAAGCAGTCATCCAGCTATGGGGCAATCCCCCTGGCCCTTGTATCTATGGTTCTTGGGTGTCAGCCTCATGTGATGCTACCCTATACTCCACAAATGAGTGCAGTGCCTCTATGTCTGTCCCTCTCTTTCTGACTCATTTCACTTAGCATGATACTCTCCATGTTTATCCATTTATAAGCAATTTTCATGACTTCATCTCTCCTAACAGCTGCATAATATTCCATTGTGTAGATGTACCAAAGTTTCTTTAACCAGTCATCTGTTTTAGGGCACTTGAGTTGTTTCCAGATTTTGGCTATTGTGAACAGTGCAGCAATGAATATATAGGTACAGATATCATTTCTACTGTGCTCTTTTGCATCCTCGGAATATATTCCCAGAAGTGGTATTGCGGGGTCATATGAAAGCTCAATTTCTAGTTTTTGAAGGACTGTTCATATTGTTTTCCAGAAAGGCTGGACCAGTCGGCATTCCCACCAACAGTGAGTATCAGACATGAATCTATAACGTTCATAGGAGAAAATGTAGGCAGAACTCTGCATGACATTGAAGCTAAAAGCATCTTTAAGGACGAAACAGCACTGACCATGCAAGTGGAAGCAAACATAAACAAATGGGACTACATCCAACTAAGAAGCTTCTGCACTTCCAAAGAAACAGTGACCAAGATACAGAAAAAGCCCATAGAATGGGAAAGAATATTTACCCAATACCCATCTGATAAGGGATTAATATCCAGGATATGCAAGATACTTGTAGAATTGCATAAAAAAAAACCTCCAACCCCATCAAAAAGTGGGGAGAAGAAATGAACAGAAGTTTCCTCAAAAAAGAAATACAAATGGCCCAAAGGCACATGAAAAAAATGCTCCACATCACTAGTCATCAGGGAGATGCAAATCAAAACAACAATGAAATATCATCTCAAACCACAGAGACTGGCACACATTCAAAAGAACAAAAGCAACCAGTGCTGGCGTGGATGTGGGGAAAAAGGGATGCTCCTTCACTGTTGGTTGGAATGATCTAATTTCCTTATCTTTCAGGAAGTAGTTCCACAGAATCTGAACAAGGTTAAGAGTGATCAGCTGCTCCATAATTTTAAAATGCGGTCCTATGTGAACTCATATTAACTTCTAAAAATTATGTAAAAATATCTGTGCTTGGGAGTATGATTTTATGAGAAATAGCCATGTTTCTTTTATTAAGATCTCAACATGATTCGTGAATTTGAAATGGTTCACAAAACAAGCAATGAACCAACAAACATTTTCCAGATTGCAAATAAGCCTGGAAAGTAGAAATGTCTCCATGAAAGACCAACCTACAGTAGCTGTAAAATGCCTAGAACTAGACTCTGACAACCTCAGCTCAGTGCACTATTATACTCCTATAATTTTCCTCAGAAGGTAGGAAGGGGAAAAGTGTTAAATGTGCAGAGCATTCCTGCGACCAGACTTTATTTTAGAAAACAGTATTACCTAGGTCACAATACTATCTAGAGCTCCAAAGTCTGAAGCTACAGAAGGAAATGTAGAGAGTTTACATAAATCAAATAAAAAACTCAAGGGTCTCTAAACAAACATTGTGCTGCCTCTTAGTCAAGGTTCATTTTCGTTGCTGCTTTAAAATCCAGCAGCAGATACTTTTTGTTTTTTGGGCCACACCTGGAGGTGCTCAGAGCTTACCTTGTGCTCTGAGCTTAGGTCTTTCCTCCTGGTGTTATTTAGGGGATCATATGGGATGCCCTAATTGAACCTAGATCATCCACATGTGAGGTAAGCACTTTATCCTCAATACTATCTTTTTGACCAAAGTAGCAGCATATGCTCCAAACTGAAAAAGATATAGAATCCCTAATGGGAAAGGTGAACCCTGAGACACTACATTATACAGTAGAGAATGATTCAGATTAACGTGGTCTAGAGGTATGCACTCTTCCCATCTTCCTGTCTCAACATCTTTGCCTTGCTCTATGAACACAAAACTTGTAGACAGGTAATGGGGATTCCAAGTTATCGGGAAATAATGTAAAAATGAAAACAAAGCATAGCAATTATCTCATTTATTAACCAAATGATTAACTTCATGATTTTTCCTGAATAATTATAGAGGAAAATGCCACTACAAAAAAACCTGCTCATTAATTCTGCCAAATCACCTTGTATATCCTCATGGAATTTTTAAAATACTAAACTATT
This sequence comes from Sorex araneus, assembly GCF_027595985.1. NCBI lineage: Eukaryota > Metazoa > Chordata > Mammalia > Eulipotyphla > Soricidae > Sorex > Sorex araneus. The sequence goes on from NC_073305.1 coordinate 145,185,802, forward strand.
TAATTTGTGCCTATCCATTAATGCACAGACATCTAAACACACATCCTGGATCTACTATTTACATACAGTATTAGCTAAAATTATTGAGACAAATAATTTACTGTTTAGTAGGATGTTAGTTTCTTTTCAGTAAAAGGAAAATAACAATAGCCCTACCTTAAATTGTGGGAATCATATGTGCTAACATGTGTAAACAGACAAACAGAGCTTATTGTGATATGGTGATTAAAATTTCATCATTCTCAAAAAGTCACAGTTAATTATGGGGAAAAAGGAGTTAAGAAAATTTAATATGAAATTGTTTAACAACATGCTCAAGCTATCATGGAAATTCAAACCACATCCTCTACAAATAACAGAAAATCTGTTCAGCATTTTCACCCCTGGAGGGCCACAAATCTAAGGACTTGGCACAGCAGGATTCTTCATCCAAATGAGATGAGAAAGCAATGCTGATATGGGCCAGTGGAGCATTTCCCTTCCTTCCTTAGCTGTGGCTGGGTACCGAGAGTGCTGGTACACACCAGCACACTGCACGGGAGAGGACATTATTCCATGCATCTCTGCAATAACAGCTCTGACCAACAGCTGAACTGGAGTAAGTGCTGGAACCACTTCCAGCCCTGGAGTAAGTGCTCTTATATTCAAGAGGGCTCCTTCGGAAATAAAATGCTTTGATAGCAATTTTAAAAAGAACAGGCTGCTCTTGCTATCCGTGGTGACCTAGGATCAGTGACGCGGCATTAAAAGGAGATGCTAAAATCCTCATATCATGCCTGGCTTGGTATCAGGTAGACAAGTACCCATCTAATGTCAAGGAACACTGAAGATCTAACAGTTTCCAGTCCAAGATCCCAAATGATGTCTGTCAAAACCATCACATAATGATCCCCTACTACTTCTCTGTTATAATATTGAATATTGCAACTTAAAATATATTATTGGAAATAAAGAGTTTTGAGGCAAGAGAGATGGTACAGGAGACAAAGTATATGCAGCTAACCAGGTTAATACCAGGTACTTCGCAGTTCCTGGAGCATGAGAGGATGTAGCCCTGGAGACCCCCGGGCATTGCCAAATCTGGATATAGATATTCCCAGCACTGGGGTCACCCACAGACTTGCCAACATCCCAAGGCCCGAGCAGTACCCATCCTCAAGTTCTCACATTAAACTCCTGTATTGGTTCTCTAAGGATCACAGAGAAGGTGCCTTGGGTCTTCTGAGAACTGCCCACTACCCATACTACCCTCCACAAAAAAAGAAAGAAAAGAAAGACTTTTACCTTTTTAAATTCAGCAACGCCCAGGGGATTCCAGAGGGAGTTTGAAATGCAGGTAGCAATTTTACTCCAAGTTCCACTGCTTTCTTTCGGAACACCTGAAATGTTAAACAAGTAAGTAATTGGTTGCTGTAACAAGCAAAACAAAACATTATACCAGTATCTCACATTTAGTACTGTTCCACTGTAAAATATTCTTTCTAATCCATATGAATGGTAAAAAGGCACATGAAACAATATTGGCAACAGTACTATAAACCAGTGTCAAAAGTTGTAAGGAAAAAACAGTGCCTCTCATAGGGGTGGGCAGGCAGGTTGGAGGGAAGTGAGAGAGGGATGGAAATGCTGAAGGGAAGTAGACTAGTAAAGGGATAAGTGTTGAAATATTGTACTCCTGAAACCCAGTCAAGAATAATTCTGGAATCAACAGTGATTTAATAAAACAAAGTAATAAAATGCCCTTTTCTTTTTCTTTTTTTGGGTCACACCTGACAATGCACCCTGACAATGCTCAGGGGTTACTCCTGGCTCTGCACTCAGGAATTACTCCTGGCGGTGTCGGGGGACCATATGGGATGCTGGGAATCGAACCTGGGTCGGCCGCATGCAAGGCAAATGCCCTACCCACTGTGTTATTGCTCCAGCCTCATAAAATGTTCTTTTATGAAAATGTGAGCTTTCTAAAAGACAAGTCACAATAACTGTAGAGGATGTTTAGAGGGATCCTTGCACACTGATGTGACACTGTAAACTGGTGCAGCAAATATAGAATGCAGTTAGAAGAGTTCTCAAAAAATTAAAAATACAAATCCCATATAATCTAGTTATGTTACTTCTGGCTATTTTTCTGAAAAATACAAAAATCACTCACTCATTTGATGAGACATGTTCGCTTCTCATGTTTACTGCTGCATCATTAAAATATCCAAAAAAACTGGAAACAACCTTAGTGTCCCTCAACTAATGAATTTATAAAGATGGGAGCTTATACACATGATGGAATACTACTTGGCTATAAAAATATGAAATCCAGCCATTGGATGGACCTAGGAGAATTGTGCTTACTTCTAAAGTAAGACAAATGGAAAGAGACAAAGACTATATGACTCATTCATATGTGGTCTCCTGAGAAAATAAAGATAAATTAAATAAAACAAAGAAATCTTGAACTATAAGGCCAATAACTAGAAGGGAAGGTGGAAGGGAACTAGGACAAATGCATAGTGAGGATAAAATCGGACTTCCAGGGGTGACTTAATATACCATATACACATGTTGATTTTCACTGATGCACACTTAAAGCATGATACTATGCATTTTTACTTCAATTAATAAAAAAAGTTACTCAAAGTTTGGGATGAGTTTTTGACTGAAAATCAGGAGATATGGTTCTACTTCAGTTACACTTATTTACTATGGAACAGAGAAAGGAAAGGTTTGAAAAAAGACATGTAATTGAAAATAATCATTACGTTCTCCCAGTCTCTTGTAATTTAACGTCCTCTAATATTAAGTTCAGGTGATATGGAAGATGCAACACTAAATTAGGTACATATTCTGCCCAGATTTTATTAAGGAAAATAATATGCATGCATATCTAGTAGACAGATAAAATGAAAACTGGTGATAAAAGCACATTAGGAGTTCACATGAGTTCAGAGTGTAACGGCAGAGTTGGCATTTAGATGAGGATTGTATGTGCATTTAACAGAGGACCTAATAATTCTAGATACTGGAGAAGTGGTAAGTGAAGGGGCCACCTTAATGAAATCAGTGTAAACAGGAAGATGGAGGCTTACAGAAAAAGCCAACTAGGGCAGTGAGCATGAAAGAAAGGGGAGAATTACTAGTAGATAAAATTGGACATAATATGGGCTTGAATCGTGGAGAGTTTTACTTGTAGCACTAAGAATTTTTTTGTTAAAAATGGGAGAATACTGAAAGATTTTGAGCAGAAATTTGCTTCAAGAAAATTAGATGCTATCCATTAAGTTTAAGGTCCAAAGAAAAGAAATGAGTTAATTTACTTATTGAAGGAAGAAGTGCCCCAGCTTTCCCTGCAATAGCTGTGGTAAAAAACAGGTGCCTTGTCCATTCGGCACGTGTTATATGGGCCAACCCTGTAATGGTCCTTACAGATGGAAATATTATGTGTATTGACAGTGACAGTGTAATGACTCTGAGTCAAGAAAAGATGGGGGCCACTGAGTGGCATAACACTGATGCAAAAGTACAGATAACAGATTGACTTAAGCTATCAACATAAAGTAGACATGCCAAAGGTAAAAACATTGGGGTTTAAAAGAAAGCTACAAAACGCTACTCCATGAAATCAAAGAGGACATGAGGAAATGGAAACATATACCCTGCTCGTGGATAGGGAGAATCAATGTTGTCAAAATGGCAATACTCCCTAAAGCATTATACAGATTCAATGCGATCCCTATAAGTATACCCATGACATTCTTCAAAGAAATGGATCAAGCAATCCTAAAATTCATATGGAATAACAAACGTCCAAGAATAGCTAAAACAATTCTTGGGAAAAAGATGATGGGAGGCATCACCCTCCCCAACCTCAATCTTTACTACAAAGCAGTAACAATTAAAACAGCATGGTACTGGAACAAAGGCAGAGCCGTAGACCAATGGAACAGGGTGGAATATCCCTACACACAACCCCAAATGTATGATCATCTAATCTTTGATAAGGGAGCAAGAGATGTGAAGTGGAGCAAGGAAAGCCTCTTTAACAAATGGTGCTGGCACAACTGGACAACCACATGCAAAAAAATGGGTTTAGACCTTGACCTGACACCATGCACAAAAGTCAGATCAAAATGGATTAAAGACCTCAACATTAGACCACAAACCATAAGGTACATTGAAGACAAGGTCGGCGAAACCCTCCACGATATTGAAGATAAAGGTATCTTCAAACGTGACACGGAACTAAGCAATCTAGTAAAAACAGAGATCAACGAATGGGACTACATTAAACTAAAAAGCTTCTGCACCGCAAGAGATACAGTGACCAGAATACAAAGACTATCCACAGAATGGGAAAGGATATTTACACAATACCCATCAGATAAGGGGTTGATATCAATGGTATATAAAGCACTGGTTGAACTCCACAAAAAGAAAACATCCAACCCCATCAAAAAATGGGGCGAAGAACTGAACAGAAACTTTACCAAGGAAGAAATACGAATGGCCAAAAGGCACATGAAAAAGTGCTCTGCATCACTAATCATCAGAGAGATGCAGATCAAAACAACCATGAGATACCACCTCACACCACAGAGACTGGCACACATCCAAAAGAACAAAAGCAACCGCTGTTGGAGAGGATGTGGGGAGAAAGGGACCCTTCTACACTGCTGGTGGGAATGCCGACTGGTTCAGCCCTTCTGGAAAACAGTATGGACGATTCTCAGAAAACTAGAGGTTGAGCTCCCATTTGACCCAGCAATACCACTGCTGGGAATATATCCCAGAGAGGCAAAAAAGTACAATCGAAACAACATCTGCACATGTATGTTCATCGCAGCACTGTTTACAATAGCCAGAATCTGGAAAAAACCCGAATGCCCCAGAACGGATGACTGGTTGAGGAAACTTTGGTACATCTATACAATGGAATACTATGCAGCTGTTAGAAAAAAGGAAGTCAAGAATTTTGTAGTTAAGTGGATGGGCATGAAAAGTTTCATGCTGAGTGAAATGAGTCAGAAAGAGAGAGACAGACATAGAAAGACTGCACTCATCTATGGTATATAGAATATCAGAGTGGGAGACTAATACCCAAGAACTGTAGAAATAAGTACCAGGAGGTTGACCCCATGGCTTCGAGGCTGGCCTCACGTTCCGGGGAAAGGGCAACTCAGAGAAGCGATCACCAACTACATTGTAGTTGAAGGCCATGTGGGGGAAGGGAGTTGCGGGCTGAATGAGGGCTAGAGACTGAGCACAGAGGCCACTCAACACCTTTATTGCAAACCACAACAGCTAATTAGAGAGAGAGAACAGAAGGGAATGCCTTGCCACAGTGGCAGGGTGGGGTGGGGGGGAGATGGGATTGGGGAGGGTGGGAGGGACGCCGGGTTTACGGGTGGTGGAGAATGGGCACTGGTGAAGGGATGGGTTCCCAAACTTTGTATGAGGGAAGTATAAGCACAAAAGTGTATAAATCTGTAACTGTACCCTCACAGTGATTCTCTAATTAAAAATAAATAAATTATAAAAAAAAAAAAAAAGAAAGCCTGTCAACTCAACCTCCAATCTGAGTGGTTTAGATCCATTCTTCATTCTTGGTTTCTCACTGAATTGTATGCTTGTATTGTAAAGTGGATCCCACCCCAACCATATTGATATTATATGCAAAGACCTTGAGTTAGAAGGTAAAATCCTGTCAATGTAAGGGTGGCAGTTTATACTTTTACGATTCAAAATCTTATACCATATCACATAGTTAAGACTGAATATGATCAGCTAGGAACTATTTTCTTTTGTTTTTTTTTTCCTTACATAAGAGAGAAATGAAATAGTCTGGCAAGCCCTGAAAAGCGTGAAGAAAAGTAAAAAACCCGCCCAGGCAATGGGAAGGATTCACTAAAGCCACTGTCAGAGCAGTCTCATGTGGCTTCTCTTGGGGAAGGGCACTATTTCATTCCCTCTGATCTAACATCTCAGCCACTCCACAGAAAAATTCAGCTACATGGGCTCCAGAGTAAAAAGAATACAGAGGCAATGTTGATACTATCTCTAAGACTAATATTTTTTTTTGAAATTTACACTCATTTAGAAATGTAAAAATTGTAATGAGTTTTGTTGATATTTTATATAAATTTTGCTGTCAGATAAAGAGACATATATTTGCAGTATACAGTGTTAAAAAGAGACTGCATTCCCTCCACAAATGATTATTGTAATTATCTTCAAAGCGGAAATTTTTCATTTCAACAACTAGCAGTATAAGACAGGAAAGGAGAACATAAACGAGATCAAAAGGTAGGTATTCTTCCTTCCTTTTTTAGGCTTTTCCCCACATAATTCCAAATTTTCTTCTGCTATAAGGAATTGGCCAATCACTGCCCAGCCATCTGTTGACTTTCTAGTTTCCACCCAAGGTTTTAAACTGTTAATTAACTTCTTTCAAGAAACTTATATAAGAAGGAAGTCAAATGATGTAATTAAAACACTATCATGGATAATACAACCATATGGCATGGGAGATAGGAGTTTGGGCTTAGAAAATACAATTTTGACTAGAATCTTTGTCGCACTTCCTTAAATTAGGTAATCTTGAGCAAAGGGTTTTAATCTCCTGGTGCCTAAATTTCTGCATCCATAAAGCAGGACAATAATAATGTTTAATGTTTTAAAAGGTGTGAAAAAATGATATTTTTATATTTGAAAAGAGCAAAACATGTAATCAGTACTCTACAAGATTAGTCAAAGTTATTTTTTTCTGAATTTTTATGAGGAACTGTGATTTATAATTCAAGTATTTTTTATAGTTCTAGCTATTCATTTCTACTTGTTTTCACATGATAATCTGATTGACTTACCTTCTTAAACTTAACATGTTCAAGATGAAATCAGTCATGCAGTGTCCAAAACTTCACTATTCTACCATTGACAGTACTTTCCATACTCTCTGGGATATGACAGTAAACATTTTGACGTCTGATTTACTGCACTTAAGTCAGCAAATAGCAATATTAATTTCCCTAAAATGTTTCCTATAGAACTCATTCCCTTTCCATAATATCTGCACTGTCCATGTTTTTTATCACCAGGCAAAATATTTAAGATTTTCCTCTGAATCTATTACCAAAACTTTTCCTAAACTTTCTTTGACCTGAAAAAACATCAGGTAAAAATTAATCTATTGACTTTTCATTAGCCTCTGAATCAAACTGATCTAATATATTCTTTTTCTCAAAGACCACTCAGGCACTGGCTTGAGTATTTTTGGATTCTAGCACCCATTCCTTTTCAGTCCACTTTAGTGTTTTTTTTTTTTTAATAAAATGTTGCTTCCCAGTTTCACTTGGATATAATTGACATATGACATTGGGTAAGTCAAAGGTGTAAAGTATGATGACTCAGTAAGGTATTGGGAAATAAATACCACAATAAAGTTAATTAACAACTTCATTTTCATGACTATTTGCCTCCCTTTATTTGTGCTGCCAACTTAGCATATTTATATGCACAGTTCAGCCATCTCAGAAACATTTCTGGCTCCTGTAGGCTAACTGAAGTTCACCCATCCTTCAAGGTCTACATTAAATCCTAACTCTAAATTATGATTTTTGCCTTCTCTGAATTCTGACATTGACGACTGATACTACAAAATGCAGCATTTGATGGCAGAAAAGCAAGACGAAGATTTCTAAATGTTTTATTGGTTTACTCTCTTGAATCTAAAAATGATTTCCTTTTCTTTCTAAAACAGAGACCTCTGCTTCTTCTTCATTGCCTATTACACATATTCAGATTAAGAACTTTTACACTTAAATTTAGTAGTATCACCAGTTTTCTTAAAAATAACAGGTGGATGGTATGCAAATTCAATTTAACAGATAGGAAACAGCAGTCCTTTCTATCTGAATGTGTTTGTCCCTGCTGTTTCTTCTGGCTTTGCATATTTAAGCCATTCTTAATTTCAGGGATTTGATAAGTATCTTCCTTTAAAGGGGTCTTTAAAATTTCTTAAAAATAATTATTTTAAGTAACTGCGGCACAATATATTTCAGGAGAGAATTATTCTAACATCTGCATATACCACATAAAATTCCCCACAAACAATCCAATACTAGTTTTCACTTACAATTCACCTCTTTCATTTAATTTATTCATCCTACTTCCCCTTTCCCTTCTGTTAACCATTAACTTGGTCTTTTAGTTTAAAAGTTTATTTTTATATTATTCAATTTATTTGTTTGGTTTCTCTATATACCACATGTGAGTGAAATCATATGGTGTTTGTTTTTCTCTGTCTTATTTTACTCAGTACAATAATTTAATAGTTTCAAGGTCCATCCATACAAACAGCAAGATTATTTTTCTTTAATAACTGTGTAGCAGTTCACTGTGTATATATGGCACATTTTCTTTATCCAGTCATTTGCTGATTCGAGTTTGGGTTGTTTTTAGATCTTGGATACTATAAATACTGTTTAAGCTGACAAGGGTGTGTGTATATCTCTTTGAATGAGTGTTTTAGTGAGATCTTCAGTGAGATCCTGGAAGTTAGATAAGTGGATCATATACAATTTCAACTTTATATATATATATTTAAAAATCTGAAAAAATCTTCAAACTCCTTTTAATAGTGGCTGTACCAATTTAAATATATATTAAAAGTGGATATGTTTAAGGAAAGTCTCTGTCTCTTATTTTTTTTTTTTTCTTTTTGGGTCACACCTGGCGATGCACAGGGGTTACTCCTGGCTCTTCACTCAGGAATTACCCCTGGTTGTGCTCAGGGGACCATATGGGATGCTGGGATTTGAACCCGGGTCGGCCGCGTGCAAGGCAAACGCCCTACCCGCTGTGCTATCTCTCCAGCCCCGACTGTCTCTTATTTTTTTAAGGAAAGCCTTTCTTAATGACTAGCCTCACATAAAGCTGACCCTTATCATTTACTGTTTACCACTTCCAACTTGTTTACTTCCTTCCAGTCTACTATTTGTAACATCCTATTTCTCTTGCTTGTACTTAATTTTTGAGAGTCCTACCATATGGCGACTTCATTAGGGCATAGAGTTTGTTTTATCTTTGCTATACAAATGTATATATATGTTTGAAGTATATATAAGGTAGCTTTTACTCAATAAATACTCATTTAATAAATTACTGAATCAAAGATTAATGGATCTACATGAGTGCTCTAAGGAGAAACCACTGATAATTTAGTGTTTATAGATGTTTCAATCTATTCTAAACAGACACTAGTTCCAATTGTCTACAAATACTTTTTTCCACAAATATTTTTGTCAAGTATTTTGGAGCCCCAATTGTGAGCAAATTACAATACTTTTTGAAAAAAATAATCTATAGATGATTTAGGCCTGAAGTTCTCAAATTTATTTTGCCTACTGAAACATTTGAAGAGAGGGAGAAGGAGGGGAAGAGGGAGAAGAAGGGGGAGAGAGAGAACTTCCTCTTACGATAGGAAGAGAGGTTGCCAGAAGGAGGAATCGAGTTCTCAATGAGAGTATCTTTTTACCTAAAATGGTGAATATGCAATAAAATCACAAAATAGCCTACAAAATTAATATTGTTCAAGGAATGTAAGAGTAAGACCATAAATCATTCTAATGGGCAGTTAAGCTTTAAGTAGCACATATTAGATAATGTGCTGTGAAGCTGATGATCACTAAAAGTACACTAAGTGGTACTAAATGGTTCTTCAGTGATCCTTCGTGTAGGGCAGGCACAATGGAGAGCGCACTGGAGTGAGGCCAACACACGGAACTGAGCATTGGCTCCGTAGCTGAGCACTGGCACTAGGGCAGGTGGCCTGCGCCTATCACTGAACTTCTCTGGGTTTTAGTTTCCCCCACATCGTAGGACAGGGGAGCCTTTCATCTCTACCCTTGATTTATCACTGGGAAAACTGGAAATACTAGTACTCATAAGTTCCAAATCTCGCACTAAAATGCAACAAAGGAAGAAGAAAAATTATGATTTTTAATAAATATAGAAATCATTCAGGGGTCAGAGAGATAGAATAGAAGCTAAGGGAAACTTGTCTTGGACGCAGCTGACCCTAGTTCGATCTCTGATAGCGCATATGGTCCCCCAAGCACTGCCAGAAGTGATCCTGAGCACAGAGTTAGGAGTAAGCCCGGAGTACAGAGAGGTTTGTCCCTCCCCAAACAGACAGACATGGAAAGTGTTCAGTTGCCACCCAGTGTGGTAGCTTAGTTCCAAAACCTATAGATGGCTATATCTGATGGGGAATGGTTTATAAAGAGGGAAAGAAGGGCAAGAAAAATGATCTAATTAAATGTAATGCATGTTGATAAGAATTTTTCTTTTTAAAAATGAACATTAGGGGCCAGAGCAATAGTACAGTAGGTAGGGTGTTTGCTTTGCACGTGGTTGACCTGGGTTGGATCCCAGGCATCTCTTATGATCCCTTGAACATTGACGGTAATTCCTTAGTGTGAAGCCAGGAGTAACCTCTGAGCATCACCAGGTGTGAATCCAGAAAAAAATTAAAGAAAGCTTTTGGAGCTTTTGTGTAATTCATACAATTTGAAAATAGCAGATACTTTATGTAAAAAGAATCTTCAAAAATATTCTGCATTAAAGAGATTCTGAGACCTCACACATGCAAGGCAAATACTGTGCTGCTGAGTTAGAGATCCCTGGCACTGATTATAGCAAAATTAAAAGCTAATATAATGCAAAAGGATAATAGAAAATGATGATAGTTTCTAAAATAAATGTTTAAGCATGAAACTAATAAATACGTTTGAATAATAACAGAGTTAAGAATTTCAAAATAGTCATAGCAAAACTATCTTTCCAATTACATGTATTTAACAATTTTACATTATTTATAGCATGCTGTTTTCAACCAATGTTTAAAAACATCACATTTTAGAATTTATGAAATAAAAACTTTTATCATTTCACTGTATTCCCTCAGATAGGATGAGACAGAACTGTAAACAAGATGGTATAGTTTTCTTTGCTTTTATAGTTTGCAGATCCTTAAAAAAATACACAAGGATATTTACATGCCAGAGCAAAGAGTATAGAAAGAAGAAATTAATAAGTACAGAATTCTGGAAAGAAGTAATTTCAGTTCAGACATGCTTCAGTTTGCAATACAGTATATCAAAGCCTTTCTTCAAATGCTCATGCTAAAAACCTCACTGTTAAAAGATCAAACACTAATTTCCCATTAGTATAAACAGAGTTTACCTATTACTCATATTCATTACATAAAGCTTTCAGCACAAAATGCCATACATATGATAAATATCTCTGGCTGAATATAACTGAAATAACTGTTCTATTGTTAGCTAAGTTGATTAACTCACACATAATATAGGCCAAATTTAATCACTCATCCAAGAAACACTTATTAAGCTATTCTGGCTTTTTTATTTAGAGTGGAACCTCCAAATGTTTAAATATTTGAATAAAGGTAGTTAATTCAGCAGACACTTGGAGTTGTCCACTTAGTTGGAAGGGACATCAAAAGTCAACTAGTTCTATTAACTTGGCACACAAATGAGGAAAACGAAGGTTCAGAGAAGTCCTCTCTCCCAGATGCCCTGGCACGAGATGGTTTGAGGATAGTTACAGTCAGAAATGCCATCTCCATGCAATACCAGTTTGTGAGTCCCTCACACACGTGTGCATGCATTTTTCAATGTCTCTCCCTAATCTTTCCATAAATAAGATCTGTTGTAATTGTCAACTTGCATTATAGGCTTAACTTTTCAAATTTATAAATTTAATTAGATGAATAATTTTATCAGTTATTTTGTTTTCTTTTCCTGTAATTCAATGCACTCTTCAGCCTTTATCAAATTTTATTTCTCTGAAAAACTGAAGTTCTAAAATCTCCCTACCTTGTTTATTTGACATAAAAAATATAGAAGCTAACCTGCCAGCAACCAAGATAGAAATAATTAAGAATAATTGGAGCTGTAACTTAGACTTGATTTCCTAATTTACAAAATCATAGTTTAGGAGTAGGAGAGATACAGGGGTGAAGGGGCTATAATCAGAGCTTACCCCTGGCTCTGCGCTCAGGGACCACTCCTGGTGGTGATTAGCGAAGCAAACTGGGTGCCAGGGATCAAACTTAAGCTGGCTGCAATAAGGTAGGCACATACACTGCTCCACACCCCTTCTTTTACTATCTCCTAGTGAACACTAATATTTTGATGAATGAATGTACAGAGTTATAGTATGACAGCAATCTGGCCTCAGTTCCATTCTCTAACTACTGGGGAATATTTTATAAATTTAACAGGTCAAGGAAAAAATAAAAGAATATGCAGGCTAGAGTAATAGTGCAGTAGGTAGATGCTTGCCTTGCATGCAGCAAGCGCCATTTTGATTCCTGGCATCCCATATCATCCTCTGAACTTTGCCAAGAGAATAATAGTGCAGTAGGTAGATGCTTGCCTTGTATGCAGCAAGCCCCATAGAGCCAGGAGTCAGCCCTGAGCACAGCTGGGTGTGACCCCCAAACAAACAAACAAACAAACAAAAAGGTATGAGGTGGGGTAGCAGTGGTAGTATGTGGTTTTAAAACAAACAAACAAACAAACTATAGTTCAAGGCAAGAAGGCAAGTAGATTACAATTATCCATGGGAATGGCAACCAATAGAGTAACCGCTACAGATGCCAGAGTCACGGCTATCACTGGATAAGATGAGGACTCTGAGTTCCACTTCAAGGTTTGCTACTTGTCAGAGTTCTGCCACAATTATGACAGGTCACTTTACTTTTCTAAATTTTCTCTTTTGTGAAGTGAAGGTACTAAACAAGACACTTTTTGATGTATTATTGTGCTCTACTAGATCATTTTTTAAGACTTAAGAAGAAGCATTTAGCATATTCTTAAGGTTTTAATGACAACAGGAGAAACATGTAAGAAAATGCAAGTTTTCTGATCTTAGGGAGCTTACAACCAGGAAGCTTGTAAGTCGTAAAACTGTGAGTACATAAAATAGATGGTGGAAGACTATAAACCAGCATATAAGTTAATAGTGAGTGACACAGGCTTTAAGGAAAAAAACAAAAAAGGAAATTGTTTCTTGGGGGAAGAATTAAGACTGGACAGCAGTACCTTGCGTGGGCGCAGGTACCTGCTCATTTGGAGCTGGGCATCCACACATCACCCTAGGTTAATGTGGTGGGGACAGAAAAAGTAAAGAGCTATGCAAGAAACTTAGAAGGTAGCTCGCTGTTTCTCACTCTTATTGTGACCGAGGCCCCCTTCCGACCATATTTCCTTATTTGGATCTTCTGTCCTACCAGTTGGCCTCCTAGTCTTGGACTGTGGCATCACATTTATGTGACAATTTTTACCTGTGGCCTCCTTGGGATATCTTGGGTTCAGGGATGCTAAGGTAGATGGCTGTATTAACCTAGATTCTTCCATGTGTGGGTGACAACCCTCCCAATGGGATCATGTGACTTAAAAATTGTTTTAAAAGTTTTACGATCTTCAGTAAATTTTTTTGTGTTTTTTATATACCTATTTCATATACCTATACACCCAGAGTGTATATAAATTTTTCAAGTGCGGGCCAGAGAGATAGTATAGTGGGTAAGGCACTTGCCTTGCATGCAGCCAATGGGGAATTGATCTGCAACATTGTATACATTCTCCTGAGTACTGCCAGAAGTGGTCCTTGAGCACAGAGCCAGGTGTAATCCCCGAGAACTTCTAGGTAGGACTAACAAACAAAATGTCTCAAGTGAAAAGGGGTTGTGAATGGAAAAGGTTTAAGAAGCCCTGATGCAGTTAAAAATGTGAAAAAGTGCGACTGAGGAACTTCTACTTAGTGCTCCGCCACTGCAGGTGAGGCTAGTCTCTGGCTGATAGCACTGGGCCTATTCTGGAATGGGAGGCAGAGTCCTACACTTCTGATCAGGACCAGCAGCCTCCACACCTGACACATATTAACTGTCCCTCACCACAGCTCCTGAAGTGCTCAGCTGCATGTGCAGCAGCATGAAAGATCTACTCAGCAAAGTACACACTGCTCACAGTTACATATCCTGTCATTCAGTGACAACAGACAGAGAAGACAGAGGGCTACCTCCAGCCTAGTTCTCAAACTCCATTGAGGAATGCTGATTTCCAAAGATACACCATCAAGCCACACATGACTGATAGAAAAAGCTTAAAGAATGCATTGCTCTAAAGATAATCTGGCAGAGATGAGCTGGGGGAAAGTAATATGGTGCTACAAAGCTTATATCTCTTTTCCAATATGCATTCAATATGAAGTTAAATATGCATTCAATATGAAGTCCCTCCCCACCCCAAGGGACCCAGCCCTGGCAGCTGACCTCCACTACCCAACTGTCGCTATGCTCAAGGCCGCTTTCCAGACCATTATAAGACACTTCCTACCCACTTTCTAGAATTACCACACCATATTTGATGGAGTTCAGACAGTAGGCAACATATCATAGAGTAATATATATATGTATATATATATATATACACACGAGAGGATATATATGTACATACATATATACATACATAGATACACATATATGTATATAGATATATATGTATACATATATACACGTATATATGTATACATGCAGGAGAGCCCTGCAAGCTACCAAGAGTATCCCACCCGCATGGACAGAGCCTGGCAAGCTACCCATGGCATATTTGATATGCCAAAAACAGTAACAATAGGTCTCATTCCTCTGACCCTGAAAGACCCTGAAAAATCATGAGAAAGACGAGTAAGGAGAGGCTGCTAAAATCTCAGGGCTGAAATGAATGGAGACATTATTGGTGCCTGCTCGAGTAAATCGATGAACAACGGGATGACAGTGATACAGTGATGAAGTAAAAAATTCATGGAAGAGAAATAAAAGTTGCTGACTTAAAATAAAAGTTGTCATAAAATTATCTTTAGGTATACCATAGACCATGCTTTGTATGTTTATTTTGGGGTGGGGCACACCCAGTGGTGCTCAGAGGCTATTCCTGAGCCCATGAGTAAAGCCTGACCTGCTCAGAGGATCATATCTAGGGATTCAAACCCATCATGACTGAATTTGAAGGGTCATGGCCAACAAAGCTGCATGCAAGGCAGGTGACTTATCTCTTGTACTATGACTCCTGCCTATCATAATGATATTATTTTAGATGTTCTAACTCCGAGCAATAACTAATATTTTAATAGTCTAAGCCACTACATGGTGCTTGTATTATGGTTGTTGAGCTTCTTGTTCTACAACAATTCAAGTTTAAATAATGGATAAGTTATCAACATGATATTTTGAAATATTCTGAGGATCTCATTAATAATATAATAGAGTATCTACTGAAGAGACTAGAATTTAGAAAGCATATACCATATCTGGGTATGATTTCTGTCAGAATCTATCTGTAGAACTCACCATGCATAAGGGTTAATATATGGTACCACAGCATTAAAAGGATTCTAGTTTGTAATTATTTTCATAAATAAACAGCAATATTATTTGAAATACACAAAATTCAGCCTTAGAAACCTTTGTTAAATTAGATAAAAGGAATAAGACAACAGTCTCATCAATGTAACTACATTTGCAACTTCTAATGCCAGTGAATTTTTCCAGGTACCAAATAGTCAGGACTTAGCATTTTAATTTGTGTATATATTTTAAACTGAATCACCATAAGATAGAGCATTACAAAATTTTTCATGATTGCATTTTAGTCATACAATGTTCCAACACCCATCCCTCCATCAGTGCAATTTCCCCAGTTTCCCCCCCACCCCCGCAGCTTGCCCCCATGGTAGGCATCTCTCTTCTCTTTCTTTGTCTTTCTCTCTCTTATTTTAGGTATTATGGTTTGTAATACAGATGCTGAAAGGTTATCATCCTGTTTTCCTTTACTTATTTTCAACACTCAGTTCTTATCCAGAGTGATCATTTCCAACTAGTATTGCCATAATGGACCTTCCTCTATCTTAACTACTCTCCCTCTCCCACACCATTGACCAACCATTGGCCAGTCCTCCTGGCCCATTTACCCTGGTCTTGGATATTAGCTTCATACTGTTTTTATTTTATATCCCACAAATAGGTTCAGTCATTTTATATATGTCTTTCTCCTTTTGACTCATTTCACTCAAGATGATACTCTCCAAGTTTATCCACTTATAGCCAAATTTCATGACCTCATTTTCCTTAACAGCTGTGTAGATGTACAATAGTTTCTTTATTCATACATCTGTTCTCAGACACTCAGGTTGTTTTCCAGATTCTGGCTATTGTGAATAGTGCTGCAGTGAACACAGAGGTGCAGATGGTATTTCTGCTGTTGTGTTTCTGGACCCCAAGGGTATATTTCCAGAAGTGGTCCATGTCAATCTTTTCTCTGGATTTAGTACGATGTATAGAGATACTGTCTCAGTAGCTAGGTGTCAGCATCCCATAGAGAATTTGGGTTAGGAAACCTAGTTACTCTTCATCAGCTCACTTAATTGCATCATTCTCCCTTTCCGCCCTGCCTTGTGCCTCAGTTTCCAAATATGCGAATAGAGGATCACTCTCACGAATTACAAGTGATTAACAGTACTTCAATGCACAAGTGCTTCTTAAAGAGCAATAATAGTTACCACCATCAACCTACTTCTATAGATAGTGCTACCAGTTCCCTTTGGGAAAATGAAAGGAAGGATACTGAATATATTTTCCCCTTAAAATAAAGGTTCCCAAAATGCTGACTGTTAAAAATGTCTGCTTTCTATAGCTCTATTGTCTCTATCTGTACTGGCTATTAATTCATTACAGAGAAGCTCTTTTCACTATTCTAGTGTATTTGCCCTTCCTCTTTAGTGGCTGGCTAATTTGTAAATAGTACTTAGCCCAGAGGGCCTGGGGATATGTCTCTTTTATGTCTATTTTTTAATGAAGGACATGATCTTCAGGAAATGTGCCTTCCTTTCTCAGATGACTGAATTTAGTAAATAGCTCTATAGGTATAATGAAACACTAAGTTTATATATTACTTAGCTTTGAGACTTTACAAAAGTAAACAAAATACTTATGTCAACTTAGGTATTTCTGATTTTTTTGAAAAATAAAGCTACTCTTTTTCATGTAACTTAAGCAAATGTAAATCTCTCTAGCTGTTCAGTCATCCCATTAACCTGCTGGTTTTTAACCTCTGCATGACCTGTCTTTACCATTGATTATTCACTGGAGATCTCTAAGTCACCTTTGCACTCAGTTCATAATTTTATATATCAGCTGAGGAACATTTTAAGTTAACAGCAGTGATGCTGCTGGACAAACACTTTGGTGGAAATGCTATTTTTGCATTTCATTTGTATCCCCTGAAGCAAGTTAATTAACCTCTTTCAGTTTCAGTTTCCTCATTTACCAAATGCAGGAATATGCTTTTGTACTTTACAACTGACAGAAGTTCTCTCTTTTTCCTCATCCCATACTGAAGTTAATTTTTAACTTGTTACATATTTTATTAAGGAAATACATAACAAAGACAAAAATACCATTAATAATGATGTACTCAGACACAATATATTAAACCATAAGTATTTATTCTTCTTATGTATGTTTTTTTCTTTAAAATTGCATTACCCCATATATCTACTGTTTTTTCGATGGGGTTCCTAAGCAGTGCAAAGGGACTGCGGTAGGGATACTTGGTCCACTGAGGGATAGTTCAAAGGTGAGAACTAATCATGTGCTGTTCTCCGTGGTGCCCAGTGTCTCCAGAATTATACTAGTGTGTGCAGGGAACCAGGTAGTGCCAGGGTCAAACTTTAGGCAGACTCTTGAATGCTCTCCCCAGATCCCCTCATACTACTTTGTAATGTTTTAAATGTATTCCCACCTTCAAAATATAAATTAAATATAACAGTTCTTATTGGGGTCAGCAAATATAAATCTATAAATGATCATATTATTACTAGCTTTTGCCTTTTGTTAAATTCTCTAGATAGTTCATGATTTTAACTTAAAAAATTTTTGTTTTTGACAACCGGTGTTGAAGCGGATGCGGGGAGAAAGGGACTCTTCTTCACTGCTGGTGGGAATGCCGACTGGTTCAGCCCTTTTGGAAAACAATATGGACAATTCTCAAAAAATTAGAAATTGAGCTTCCATTTGACCCAGCAATACCACTCCTGGGAATATATGCCGGAGAGGCAAAAAGGTATAGTAGAGATGGCATCTGTATTTCTATGTTCATTGCAGCACTGTTTACAATAGCCAGAATCTGGATAAAACCAGAGTGCCCCAAAACAGATGACTGGTTAAAGAAACTCTGGTTCATCTACACAATGGAATACTATGTAGCTGTCAGAAAACATGAAGTCATGAAATTTGCATATAAATGGATCAACATGGAAAGTATCATGTTGAGTGAAATGAGTCAGAAACAAAGAGACAGACATAGAAAGATTGCACTCATATGTGGAATATAATGTAACTGAGAAGTACAAGTTGGCAATGATGCAACTTCTGACAGATATCTCTCCTCATACCTCTTCATCCTCAGCAATGGAAAACAAATTATCTAATGCTTCCTTTTCAGCAGGTCTGACTTTAGGGGAGAGACTCTCCAAACAATAATAGTGAGTTTTGTTGAAATATTGAATGCAATCAAAGTGAAAGTAAAGTGAAATTTATTAGTTACACAGGTGGGGGGGCTAAGAGTGGGGGGGCTAGGGGTGTGGGGGGGTTAGGGGTGTGGGGGTGCGGGGTGGAGCTATACTGGGATTCTTGGTGGTGGAATATGTGCACTGGTGAAGGGATGGGTATTCGAGCATTGTGTAACTGAGATTTAAACCTGAAAACTTCGTAACTTTCCACATGGTGACTCAATAAAAAATTTAAAATTAAAAAACAAATTTGTTTTTGAGCTACACCCAGCAATGCTCAGGGGTTACTCCTGGCCGTACACTCAGGAGTCACTCCTGGCAGTGTGACTAGCCCCTACTTCATAATTTTTAACTTTTTTCTCTTATTATATCTTAAAATATGAAAACCATTCTTAACTCTAATAACACAAAAACAGGTTTTAGACTGAATTTTGCCAGAGGACAGTATTTTGCTGATCCCTGTTTTATATTATTGAATTTATTTCTGTAAAATCTTCTTTGAGAAAATAGCTATATAGTATATTAATGTCTGAATACGTTAGAACTTAATCATTCCCAGTATTTTGACATTCTAGTTCCCATTATATTCATTTTACAAACAACCCTGAACATGGCAAATAATAATCTATGTTTGGAAAAAAATTATGTTTGGATTGCATTAACTTGATTAAATAAATAAAATATATTAAATAGTTTATTTAAATTTAGAAGTTTTAAAATATTTTCACCTGTCCTATTTCCTGATCACACTACACCCTTTTTAAACAGATCAGAGCCATGTGCTTAGAGAATAGTATCAAGAAAAATTCAGTGAAACAACCAGAGTACTAAAATTCGAGGAAATTCAACAGCTTTCTTATTAGAAGAATTTCAAAATACTAAATTAAAATAATTAGAGAATTACTTCTTTTTGTTTGTTCCTATGCCACACTCACTGATACCCAAGGGTTACTCCTGGAGTACACAGGGGATATCAGGGATTGATATCCCTAGGCCAAATGTGCGCAGGGCAAGCACCCTACCCCCTGTACTATCACTCCGGCCTGGCACTTCCTCTTTAAAGTACAAGCACGACTTAGCTTGTCTACTGTGGCACCCAAACTATCCGAAGGCTTTAAAAAATGATTACACTCAGACTTCAATATAGTTTTAACTTTCCAAATTACAAATTTTCAAAAAAACCTTCTTCCTTATAATTTTGACCTTTTAAAAATGTCAACACAAATATTTACTGAATGCATATGTACTACAATGCCAAGTTGTACAAGGCCCTTGGCACACTTAGGTAAACAAGACAGCTATGGTTAACGATTCATAGAGACACATTTTTGAAGTGTGAAAAACATTTCCACAAAGCTGCTCATATATATGAGAGGACAACTTGATATTATCTTCAAAAAGTAAATAAAAAATGAAAAAAAAAGAAGATAGCTGTAAGTCACATGGACAAATTCGTTAGTAGCATAAAAATATAGGGAAACTAATTAAGATCTTTTGTAGATTTTATTCCATTTTGATTCATTTATTTTTGGGTTTTGGGCCATACTGAGGGGTTATTCCTTGCTCTGCATTCAGGAAGCAGTTCTGGTAGTGTTCAGGGGAATATGAGATGCGAGGTATAGAACCTGGGTCAGCCTTGTGCAAGACAAATGCCTTACCTGCTGTATCATCTCTCTAGCCCTGTTTTGAAGATTTTAAATTTGGTTTCAACAAAGTAGACTTTCCCCAGTATGATCTACATATATCTGGATAAATTTTTTTGTGTGACTGGCCAATATCTTTAGTAGCTAGGAAACTATTCTAGCTTTTTTCCTTTTTTTTTTTTTTTAAGTTTGCTATAATAGAAGTATCAGGATAGCTGCACTTTAAAAAGTAAGATTCAGATCTCAGGAGGCCCACCAACACATCTCAGATCCTCAGCTAGCTCATCCGACCTGCAAGGTGAGGTTAACCTCCTGGCTGACATCCTCAGGACCTTTTTTGGGGGGAACCAGAACCTTACTTCAAATGGGGCCTGGGCAGTTCTACACATCACACCTCACACTACTCACAAGTATATTTCCTGTCACTGGGTAGAGACAGACAGAGAAGGAAAAGAACAGCTAATGTAATCTGTTAGAGTTCCAGGAGAGATGGGGAGGGGGAATGGGGAGCTGACTATAAAGATTCACCATCAGCACAGCAAATACAATGAGGAAGACCAAAGAAACCTACTCAGTGAATTTAAATAGTAAAACAGAGGGTTAAACCAGTACCAACTAGCTCAGTAAGCTCTCAGAGAATGACTTTAGTGATACTTTGTTGGGGATGGTGATTGAGTTCAAAGAAATAATAGCATACATAGTCATCAGAGCACAAGAAAACAAAGTCAAAATGAAAAACTGCAATCAGAAGTGAAAGGAATGTGTATGGTAGATTACATAAAAAACTTAATGAAGATCTCAGCAGCAGAAAAACAGTAGCTGAGGAAAAGACTGAGGTGTTCCGAGATGAGATGCAGGAAACCTCTAGAAAAGAAGAGATGGGAGAATGTCTAAAAAGAAATGAATGTCAAACCAGAGAGCTATGGGATGAGTTCAAGAGGAAAATATAAGAATTATTGTAGTCCTCGAAGAACACGAAGGCTATTTTAATGAAGAATCACTTCTTAAAGAAATCATAGATGAAAACTTCCCAGAGTTGAGTGGTGCAGGTATCCAGAACCAAAATTCCTGAAGGGTTCAGTTAAAACAGCCCCAAACAGAAAAACATTAAGACATACTGTACTCAGAACAACAAAATACAAAGACAGAGACAGAATATTGAAAGCGGCAATATCAAAAAAGAAACTTACATACAAAGGAAAGCCCATACATTTCACAGCAGATCTGTCAAATGAGACTCTGTCAACCAGAAGAGAATAGTAGGATATAGTGAAAAACAAAACAAGCAAACACAACCCCCAAAGAACCAAAAAAAAAAAAAAAACAAACCAACAACCCAAAACATTCAATGAAATAATACCTCCCTAAGAATGCTCTCACTATCTAGATTATCATTCAAATTTGAAGAACCAGTATGGAGCTTAACAAACAGCAAAGTTTAGGGAATTCAGAGCCTTGAAACCAGTTTCACAAGAAGAGTTCAAGAATTTTCTTTAAAAGAACAAGGCAGTGGGCATCCTTGTCTCCTTCCTGAACTCAGAGGGAAGGCTCTTAATTTTTCCCCATTGAGGATGATGCTTGCTGTAGGCTTGTAGTAGATGGCTTTGACTATATTGAGGGAAGTCCCTTCTATACCCATTTTGGTGAGAGTTTTCATCAGAAATGGGTTCTGGATCTTGTCAAATGCTTTCTCTGCATCTATTGATATGATCATATGGTTCTTATCTTTTCTTTTGTTGATATGATGGATTATGTTGATTGATTTCTGAATGTTAAACCATCCTTGCATTCCCGGGATGAATCCCACTTGGTCGTGGTGTATGACCTTTTTGATGAGATGTTGAATTCTGTTTGCTAATATTTTGTTGAGAATCTTTGCACCCATGTTCATCAGGGATATTGGCCTGTAGTTTTCTTTTTTGTGGTGTCTTTGTTTGCTTTTGGTATTAGGGAGATATGAGCCTCATAGAAACTGTTTGGGAGGGTTTCTGTTTCTTCAATTTCCTGGAAAAGCTTGAGAAGAACTGGCAACAGGTCCTCTTTAATTTTCCTTTCCTCACTCTTGTGTATTTTTAGGATTCATCTATTCTTATTATTTTTCTTTCTTTTGATTTTTGTTTTTCTTGAACCACATCCGGTGGTGCTCAGGGCCTATCCCTGGTTCTGGCTCTATAGTCATGGATCACTTCTGGCAGGGCTCTGAGGACCATAGACGATGTTGGGGATCAAACCTGGGTCAGCATGTGCAAGGCAAGCATCCTACTCTCTGTACTATCACTAAGAAGCCATCTATTTCTTATTAATTTTAAATGCATTAGTATAGATTATACTATAAAATTAAAAATTTATATGTGTGTGAAAAGATAAAGATAATAGTTCTTGGAAAAAATTTACTTAGTGCTGACTTAAAATTTTGTGGAATTTCAACTTAGCTTTATTTACTATACGTGTGCAGGTGTTTCTATCTCCCCAATTTAAAACCATATCTCTCATATGGGGGATAGAAAGGAACAGAGTAAAAGAACAACAAATGGCCAGAATCATTGGAACTGGAGATTTTGTTTAAAGAATTGAGTTTACATGGAAGATGAGACAGGTTGGAAGGGCCCTTGGGTGGAGAGAGTGGTACTCTGGTGATGGGTGTGTTGTTAGTATCACACACACATGAAAAGTATAACAAGCAGTTTTGTCAATCCTGTTACCTCAATAAAAATGGCAAAAATTATCTTAGTAATTTATTCTTTTAAATTTGTAAATAATCCCACAAAAATGCATCCCACAGTATTACTTTAAATTTGTTTTATGATTGTTGTACAAATTTTATGTTAATAGAGTAATGAAAAGAGGGATTTTGAGAGCTGAAATAAGTGCAAGCTATGAACAAATACATTAAATAAATCACTTTTGCAGTCAAATACTTCCTTCATATCAAAATGTTACTTAAACATTTAAATATATGAGTTTTTTGAATACTTTATATAGTGCTAGAGTTTAAAATTTGTTAAATTTTCTAGTTGTATTTGTTACAAAAACCCTTAAAACCAAAAGATGCCATATAACTTACACATGGATCTAAAAAAAAAGTGTTGAACTGATAGAAACAGAAGAATCTTGGATTCCAGAGGCTGGGAGGAGTGAGTATGAAAATAGGGAGAAACTGATTAAAGGGGACATGCATCTACTTATAAGATGAATATGTTCTGGGGATCTAATGTAGTTAACAGTATAGTTATATTATAATAAACAATACTGTATTATATACTTTAAGTTTTTAAGGGAGTTGATCTTAAATGTTTTTATGGTTAAAATGGCAATTATATGAAGTGATAAGGGTGTTAACTAATGAATCATTTCACAATATTTATATGTATTAAATCATCACACTGTACATCTAAACACTACATAATGTTTTATGTCAATTATATTTCAATATAATCTGAGATCTCTAAGACTGCCTCCCCATCCCAAGCAGAGCCTTGACAGTTGAAGACCTTTGGTACCCAGCCACAGTCATGCTCAAGGCCACTCTCCACATGTCCGGACGAGCCTCACACATGAAGGGACCAGCAGAGGGACCCAGGTGTGCAGGACCCAGGGCTGAGATCTCCAAGCCTGCTTGGATTGGGACTGAGCTTTCTCCATCCAGACCCCCCATTTTCCAGTAGCTTGGCAGCCACTCCCAAAAACTGCCCCCCGTGTCGTGTAATTCTACCAACGGCCAACATCCAGAGACTATAAGACCAAGCTCCCGGAAGCATCTAATAGCCTTGTTCTCCTTCTTGGAGAACCTGACAAGCAACCAAGAGTCTACTGCCCACACAGGAGAGCCTTGCAAGCTCCCCATGGCATATTCATATCCCAAATACAGTAAAAGATATACACATACCTCTCGGAGAGCCCGGCAAGCTACCGAGAGTGTTCTGCCTGCACAACAGAGCCTGGAAAGCTACCCGTGACGTATTCAATATGCCAAAAACAGTAACAAGGGAATGGGTCTCATTCCCTTGACCCTGAAAGAGCCTTTAATCATTTGTAAAGATGAGTAAGGAGAGGCTGCTAAAATCTTGGGCCTGAGACTACTTTTGGAACCAGCAACTGCTTGCAGCAATGTCTCTAGACTGTGAACTAAGCCATAGTCCACGCCGGCCGAGGAGGGAAAAGGTCCTTCTTTCTCAGTTTTTTTTTCCCATTTTGGGGAAAAGCGGTGTGGCATCTGCCATATTATGAGGATCATTAAGGAGGTACGAATGTGGTGGCACGGGAAGGAAAAAAAAAAGAGGTATGAACTTGAAACAGCGGGCCACATGGGCAGTCTTGGGCCAGGGTAATACCGGTGTGTGCTCCGCCTAGATGCGTCCCGGGTAGCCACACATTTGTGTGGCCACTCTGCTGCTGATTGACCATGATCCAGAGGCCATCTAGACTACTTTTGGTACCAGCAACTGCTTGCAGCAATGTCTCTAGACTGTGAACTAAGCCATAGCGCCATGCTGCCCCAGGAAGGGAAATGATGCAATTTCTAACATAAATCTCCCTGGACTTAATTACTAAAATTCTAAAATACAGAAATCCTAAACCACGTGGCCGCAATTGCGGCCGTGCAACTTCATATCTCTTCCTTCTCAGCAATGGAAAACTAATTATCAAATGCTTCCTTGTCAGCAGGGCTGTTTTTTTTGGGGAAAATTCCAACAATAGTGAGTTTTGTGTTGAAATATGGAATGTAATCAAGGTAAAGAGAAAATGAAGTGAAATTTATCAGCTACGCAGGCAGGGGTGGGGGGTGGGAGGATGAGAGGTATACTGGGGATTTTGGTGGTGGAATATGGGCACTGGTGAAGGGACAGGTGTTCAAGCATTGTATAACTGAGACATAAGCCTGAAAACTTTGTAACTTTCCACATGGTGATTCAATAAAATAAATTAAAAAAAATAAAATCTTGGGCCTGAGTGTAATAGAGATGCTACTGGTGCCTGCTTGAGTAAATCGACGAATAATGGGATGACAGTGATATAGTGATATCCCAATATAGTTGAAAAACAAGAGACCAAGTTCTTATTAAAACACACTAGAGAAAAGATCAGAGTCAAAGTTAAAAGGGGAATAAGCCAAAAGTGATGGAGGTTGGAATATAGCTCGCAGTTCAAGCTAAGAGCTATGCAGCATGCCCCTAAAATCTGCTTACAGGTAAAGACTATTTCATCTGTTTACAAAATAGAATAAAAGTAAGGTTATTATTACTTTGGTCCAACTTTTGTCACTACAATGAAGCAAGACTTCAAAGACTTGTAAAAATATTTGCTACATATTAGAATAAAGATAGAAATTTGTGTCATGTCTTCTTCAGAGATTATAAGGCTTCCTAATTACTACACTGGTATTTTCCTGAATATAAATAAAATCCAAATAGCTTATACGCTATTTCATATGTTGAGATATTTTATAAAAGCTTTATTATAATTGTTTAGAAAACATTTCTTGCAATCTTTTGATTTAATAAAGACAGTTTTCTAAATATTCCAAATTTGGATATGAATTTGCTTAATTCATTCTTTATCTTAAAAAGAACTGTCTTATTTTAATATTTTTTGGCTTTTGATCCATAGCTTGCTGTAAGTAGGGCTTATTCCTGACTCAGCTTGGGAACCGTATAGTGTAAGGTATTAAAGCTGGTCAGCAGTATGCAAGGCAAGTGCCCTACCCACTGTGCTATCTCTCCAGCCTCCTCTTCACTTTCTTCTTTCTCCTTTTTATTTTTAAAAAGCATCCTGATCATTCCAATAGGAAGTTTCAAAGATCAGTGGTTTGTGAGGAATGTGAATTATTTAGGTCCCTATCCAGAGGCAGAGAACCATAAACCCTGAGAGTGGAAGCCCATAAATCTGTGTTTTAATACACCTGTCCGGGGCTTGTGAAATACACCATTTTGAGAAGAACTGAACTAGGTGAACTCTGGGAATTCAGTAAGAACAGAAAATAAACTGATAAGAAATAACAGTTTAATTGAAGTCTTCTATTGTGTCATATATGTCAATTCTGTAGTGAACCATGAAAAATATAGTTTTCACTAATCTTTAAGTTTAGCAAATAACACAATATGTATGGAAGCCATGCGCTGCTGCATTTGCAGTTTAACTGTTCACTATATGCTATATTTGTGTGATGTTTAGGAGCAAATGGGACAGTCGATTCCTAAGTGAATGGTAGTCATCACCGCATAATTTCAATCTTATGTGCTTGCTACTGTGGTTTAGGAGCTCATTTTACTGTTAAGTTATGTCTCTAAGTCACTTAATAGCATTAGGATGGAAGGATACGGTCAAATTTATGAGGCCAAGAACAAATCTCTTGCGTGTACTTTATATCACACTGAGAATCTAATTATTGGTTCACAGTGCAACATTTATTAGTTTTCCCCCCTCCCTTCATACAAATTGTTGTTGCAAATTGGTACAATAGGATTCAATTTTAAAGGGTAATTTACACGTAAAGTTTCTCTTATACCTACTTGTGGTAGATCATAGGTAAAATAACCATGTTTTAGTATAAAACTGGTAATATAAAGTTAAAAACAACAACAAAAATAAAGCAATTATTTTTCAACAGTTAAGAGTTATGCCAATACTATTGATTTGGAATAACATAATTGAGAAACATTTGCAAAATGATGATGGTTTATATTAATAGTAGAAAAAAATGAAGCACAACATTAAGATATGATTTGAGTTCCTTTTCACTAAAGACTTTTTTCTTTTTGAGGTGGAGAGATCAAGTCCAGGGACCTTCACATGGAAGGCTCCATCACTGAGTTTCATTCCTGTCCCTAGTTTTCATTAAAGTTGCTAATAAAAAAATCAATAGGGAAAAAAACGAAACCCAGTAATTGTAATTATTAACTTCACTGAATGAATCTTTGTACACCTGGAAATTTTACATACATATATACAAAAAGTTTCTAAAGATCTTTCTGAACTAATTTCCTCACAGGTTAAGCTTCATTAACAATTATTGGTTAGAATCTAGAATGGGTGTTTGCTTGTGTGTGTGTGTGTGTGTGTGTGTGTGTGTGTGTGTGTGTCTGTCTTTTGATACTACACATATACTTAACTGCTAAATATTCAAGGTATAAAGCACACGTAGAAATATATTCCCAGTTACCTCTAACATTTAAAAGAAAATATTTGAACATAAAATGTAAAATCTCAATTAACATGATGTCTATACAAAGCTGTTTAAATAGAATATCTAGTTTTATAAAATCTCAACTTTATAAAATTTATAAATTCCCAAAGACAGAACTGCATAAATGAGTTTGATTAGATATGATAAACTGTTTGTAACACATTTCATATATTCTAGCAACTCTTCCATAAGCCCACATCTACTAAATCACTTAATCCTTTTGGACAAGGAAAGGTAGGAAAGGTAATAGTTTTAGTTTTGTTCATAAAGAACCAAGACAAGATAGAGTCAGAATTTGAATGCCAGATCTGGGACTGGAATCCATGGTCTTGACCACTACTCCATAATGCTGAAACCGAATTTCAAGATAGCTATGAACAAAAACCATTTGTTGCAAAATAGGAATTGCTTCATCTCTCTATACAATGTACTACATCATAGTACGTTGTGCTATGAAATATACAGTATGTTCATGACTTTTTTTTAGGGGGGGCCACACCCGATGATTCACAGGATCACACATTCAGGAATTACTCCTGGCAGTGCTTGGGGGACCATACAGAATGCCGGGGAATCGAACTCAGGTCAGCCGCATGCAAGGCAACTCCCTACCCGATGTGCTATGGCTCCAGCCCTTTGTTCATGACTTTTAAATACCCGACCTAAAAAAAAATAGAAATAATTTTTTTTTTCAAATGCTAGAGTTAAAAATGCTAATGCTACTTAGGAAATACTTGATCATCTGACATGCAAAAACATATAAAATACTTCTTATAATTGAATGTTTTTTGTTTTCCTGAAACATCTCAAATCTATATAGATCAAGGTAATGCAAATATACTAAATATATTTTAGAAGGTAGAGTAGATCCACATTAGATTTCAAGATTCAAAACTGATTCTAAGGACCATGGACCTAGCTTAGATGGGTAGAATGCATGCATGCATGCATACCTGTGGCCCCAAGTTTGATCTTCAGTACAAAATGCCTCTCTGAGCATCACTGAATGAAGTGCTGGTAGCCCCAGAACCACTGGGGATGCCCCTATAAAATGTATTCCATCAAATTTTCAATCATTGTGAGTAATATTTTTAGTATTCATTCGAAATTTTATGTAGTTTCTAAAAGTAAAAGATACTCCCACTCATGAAACACATGGCTAAATGTATAGCTTACAGTAATTATCATGACTGACACACTAATAATTACTATCTAGGTCGAGAAACAGGTCACCTAGAAGCTCTCCCAATCATAGCTCCATTTTTCTCTATAAAAAGTATCCTTATGTTTATTCTCTTTTATGCTATCCTCTAACATAACATCTAACATAGGACCGGCAGAGGAACCCAGGTGTGTGGGATCCGGGGCTGAGATCTCCAAGCCTGCTCGGACTGGGACTGGGCCTTCTCACCCAGACCCTCCATTTTCCAGTGGCTTGGCAGCCACACCCACAACTGCCCCCAGCACCATGTAATCCCACGAACGACCAACATCCAGAGACCATAAGACCAAGCTTCTGGAAGCTCTCATCTGCAAAGTGGCCGTGTGACATCTAATAGCCTTGTTCTCCCTCTTGGAGGACCTGACAAACTACCAAGAGTCTATTGCCCGCACGGGAGAGCCTTGCAAGCTCTCCATGGCGTATTCATATGCCAAATACAGTAAAAGATACATACAGACCTCTTGGAGAGCCCGGCAAGCTACCAAGAGTATCTTGCCCGCACGGCAGAGCCTGGCAAGCTACTCGTGGTGTATTCAATATACCAAAAACAGTAATGATGTCTCATTCCCCTGACCCTGAAAGAGCCTCCAATGTTTGGGAAAGACGAGTAAGGAGAGACTGCTAAAATCTCAGGGCTGAGTGTAATAGAGAAGTTACTGGTACCCGCTTGAGTTAATTGACGAACAACGGGATGACAGTGACAGTGATGTTATCATCTAAGTGAACATCCTTAAACATAACAGTCAGATTTCCCCACTTAAAAATTATTTTTAAGCCTCTTTTAAATCATAGACTCCTCCTTTTTCCTTTTCCTTATAATTAACTGGAAGAATTATGATCATCTGACTATCATCTGTACAACATTCTGTACAGATGCAATACAACAGTGTCTATCACTGATCCCCCTTTGCTCCCCCAACCTCCATACCCCAAATCTTGATAAATTGGAAGCCAGACCTAGAGATTTGATCTCTTTGGCAAGACCACGTATGATCTGTCCTTTTAGCAGGAGCCGTACATTTAGGTCTGTTCTTTCAAGAAGTCAGCAGGCACTGATGATCATGGCTTAGGTCCAATGACTCATCAGGGGTTGTAAAGATGGATTATTTTCTACTTTAATCATTTGACTTTCATTAAGCAGAAACAATTTTATTAGCAGACACTTACTTAGTTTATCTAGTTACCGCTGATATAATTTATCAAGAAAGGGATAGATAAATACTTGATTCCTTTTCTTTGCCAATTTTCAAGATAATAATTACTTCCCTGTCATCTCTGAAAGTATCCAATTGAGTTTGCTTTTTAGTATCATTATGAATGTATCAAATACAATGAATATTTCAAGTATCCCCCTATTGAGAAAAGGTTTATTTACAGGCTCAATTTCTGACAATTCCCATTAGAAATACAATTTTAAATAGTGAGGACTTCATATTACTATAAGTCTATTCCAATTACAAAACCTCAGACAGATAGTTAATCTGTCTGGTTTAATCTGTTAAACCATCACAGGACGGAATCAGAGTTTTTGGGTAAAGAAAAAGTGGTGAAAGAGAATATTCATATTTTTAATCACATCTATAGAGCTTTAAAGATTTTTTAATCTTCAAAAATGTATGAATTACTAATATCTGTATATCTAGAAGAAAGCAAAAACAAGTCATATCACAGAATCATATATGCTTGCTTTGGATTTAAAAATATTATAATTATAAATCAAATAAGTAGTTTCTAATTACCTCGTGTTTCCATCATAAAATGATTTTAGATATTTGTTCACTTGAGAAAACCCAGGTTTCCTAGTAGGGTATATGCTTCTCTTATAATAGGCACCTCCTTTATTTCAGAGCAGGTTTTATTTTTTTTCCTGGCTCATTACTGAAGAGCTGTTGACTTAGTCTTTTCTTCCTCAAGTTAGAATGAATTGGTTTTGAAGTTTCTTAGGAGATATATACTGTTCAATCAAGAAAAAGGCTTTCTATTATCTCTTCCCTAACAACTTCTTTCAATGTGATCCTCTAGAAAAAAACAAAATCACAAACTGTGCCTCTGTATGACCTATTTCCTTCTATGTGAAT
Organism: Sorex araneus; assembly: GCF_027595985.1. Lineage (NCBI taxonomy): Eukaryota > Metazoa > Chordata > Mammalia > Eulipotyphla > Soricidae > Sorex > Sorex araneus. The sequence continues at coordinate 145,216,570 of NC_073305.1, forward strand.
ACTGACCATCAACTTTACCACTGAGTTTATATACTTAAAACAAATAATTCTACCTTTTCACATTCAAATGGTTACTCTCTAAAAATTTTAGAGATCTCCAATGCACATTTTAAAAAGAATATGAAATACTCTAGGTACTATTTTTTTCTACATAATAATTTGTGCAACTTTTTACTTTTATTTGTATTTTCATAAGTGCTGAGTATTATAAAAAACATGTAACCATAATTCATCTTTGTTTTTAAAAACTATTTAAAAAAATACAAAAGTTAAGTAGAGGGATTAGCAAGGATCAATCTGTTTATTTAAATTTGTGTTAGCTCTATTTCCATGTGAACTGAGGAATATTAACCTCTAATTGATGCTGATGCAAATAACAGTCCAAAATGAAAATCTATAAATTGATTATGAAGTAGGAAATTCAATTATCACTGAACAATGTCATATTTTTATTTTTTAAAAAAACATGTTAGAAAGGGGAAATAAATTTTCATAACTTTATGGGGTAGGTTTTTATACAAAAAATTAAACCTTTATAAGCCAGAAAGATAGTATAGTGGGTAGAGTGTTTACCTTATATACTGCTGACCTGGGTTCAGTCCCTAATACCACATATAGTCACTGTAACTGTCACTGTCATCCCGTTGCTCATTGAATTCTTCGAGTGGGCACCAGTAACATCTCCACGTGAGACTTGTTGTTACTGTTTTTGGCATATTGAATACGCCATGGGAAGCTTGCCAGGCTCTGCTGTGGGGGCGAGATACTCTTGGTAGCTTGCTGGGCTCTCTGAGAGGGATGGAGGAATCGAACCCAGGTCAACAGCGTGCAAGGCAAATGCCCTACCCTCTGTGCTATTGCTCCAGCCCATCATATGGTCCTGAAACTTAAATTAAATCTTTAGGAAAACTAAAGACTGGAGGAATAATTCAATGGTTGAAGCAAATACTTTTACACGCAGGAGGCCCAGGTTCAGTACTTGGCACCACATGGTCTCCTGAACAATGTCATATATTTAGCACTGAGTGGAGTAGAACCTGAGAACCATTGGTGCTCAAAAAAAAATAATAAAGGAAAGCTAAAACAATGATATCCCAAATTACTTCAAGGACAAAGTTTGATAATGTATCTTTTGGAAGTCTACTATAATTTTTGTGGTTCTTTGATTATTAGTAGGTCTCTGGGGAAATTATAGTAGGCATGAAAAAGCAAAATGCCAGGGGAATCATATAATAATCATAAAAATATATTATTTATACTTAAGAATAGTTTCTTATGTTGTTATTCCATTCATCACTTTATATAATTTTTTATATTGCTTTATTATGTCAATACTTATCCATACCATTAATTAAATTAATAAGTATAAATGATAATGATTGTATAAAACCATTATGTATGCATTTCATAGCTGTTGAATATTTTTATGTCCCTTCTTATTTGGTATACAAATATATAATGAATGAGTATATATCTATATTTAATGAAGGAATACTTGAATTGCTTTAAGCATAATGATTATAATATGATTAATATGATTATATTTCAGATTTCTCCTTTTGGATAGATTCCATAACACAGAATAACTAGGGTCAAATAAATACTCTCACTAAGGATCTTCTTATATACATGTTGCTTAATATCATTCCAGAACAATTCATCTCCTCATATGCCCTTCAGTTTTATCTGTGTTATAATCTAATCCTTAGTTTCACCAAACAGCATATTAACATGGTTTTTAGTACCTGATAGTTTGATAGGAAAAAGGGAGTAGAGAGAAAAGTGGTAGGTTTGATATTCTACTTTGATTATTTAAAATATATAAATTCTATTATACAGGATCTGAATATGGGAGATACTCAATTTACAGTAGTTCCTATTCCCTTACCCACGGTGTCAGTTGGATCACAGCTGGAAAATATTATGAATGAGATATTTTGAGATGATAATCACATTTCTTTGATTGTAGAACATTGTTTTAATTGTATTATTGTTTACCATTAGTCACTGTGGCTAATGTACAGATTAAACTAGCATAGGCATGTATACATAAGTAAAGATCGAATATATCTGGGTATGCTACTAGTCATGGTTAAATAAACTCACTTAGGGTCTTGGAATGTATCCCCTGACAAAGAGGAGATAAGTGCATAAGCAAAAGTAGTGGTAATTGCAACACCAGGAAGTGGTAAAATGAGTCTGGCAAGAGTTCAAAGTGTGAAAGTACAAATGAACCTGGCCACTAACTAAATTCCATCATATTTAGGAATATGAATCTTGGAATTCCACATGGGATGGAACTTAGGAAAAACTACTGGAGGAATGTTGGGCCACTAGGCCAATTTTAGTTCAACTGCAAGGATTCTGGTTTTAAGGCTTTTTCTTTTGGAGGTAGGGGTGGGTGGGTTATACCCAGCTGTGCTGCAGATCAAACTGAGGTCAGTTACATGCAAGTCAAGAGCCTTAAGCACTTGTATACTATCTCAGGTCCTAGTTTTGAGTTTCATCTTTTTATAACAGTATACATTATTAAGGAAAACATACTATAAAATGTTGTCTCAGAGAAATTCTTTAATATCTAAGATAATATCTTAATTATTTTTATAGTTACTTATATGATACATGACAATAAACCTCGGTTTTCCACCTTCTATTTGTCTAAGTGAATAAATACAAAAAGAAAACAGGCCACTAGATTACAAATTTTTATCCAGTCATGAGAAATTTATTAAAGTTCTGTCAACATATAGTAGATCTATTAGCTATTTCTAAATCCTTTATGGAATTCTCCAATTACATAAAAGCATTCCAATTGTATTGGTAAACCTTCAAAATTTATGTCTGTTTATAAAGCCAAAGCATTATAGTTTCATTTGAAATGAAAATGCTTTGCCTTTTCTCTTCATATTTCTTTATCAGAAAATATGATTCAGAAATTGAAAACACTATTTTCAAAAAATTGTGTACCTCTATATCATTCAGTGTCCTTAATTGCGACCACTGCCAATATGCCTAACATTTAAAGAAAAGGAAAAATGTGTATCTTAAACAATATAGACTTACACCAAAGTGTAGACATAAATTTCATTAACATTTTGAATTGTGCCCTAAAATAATTCAGAATAAAAATATTAATGAGAAAATCACATGGGTATTTTATATATAATCAAGGTTTTAGCTATATAACCTTACTAGATAATGGGAAGCATTGATTTCTACTAAGAAAGAGGATGAAGGGATGAAAAATAAAGTTACAGAGAAAGTCAAGGAGAACTTGAGGGGTGGGAGAGAACTTAAGGTATTGGTGCAGGGAAGACAAGACCAGTGGTGGGACTGGTATTGGAACATAGTATACTGTAAAAAATTCACAAAGGCAGCTCGAGTGTGGGAGAGGGAGACACGATGATGTGTTGTGTTATGTTGTGTTATGTCGATGATGTGTTGTGTTATGTCGTTCCGTTGTCCTTGGGCACTCGGGGCAGGGGCAGCTCTCTCTCGCACGCACCGCTCGCATTCAGTGTTCCCAAGCCACTGTGTATGGACCAGATCTGGACGGCTCCTCCTTGTGCTCTGCTTCTGTGTGTGCTGCTGTGCTCTCTTCTGTCTGTCTCTCTGTCTCTGCCTCTGTAGTCTCTCCTTTGGTCTCTTCTGACCTCTCTCTGTCTCTATTTCTGTGTCTTCTCTGTTCTCCCATGTCCTCTCGTGTGTCTCCTCTGTCTCTTCTGTCTTCTTTTTCTGTCTCTCTCTGTCTTCTTTTTCTGTCTTCCCTTCTGTCTTCTTCTTCTGTCTCCCCCGGTGCCCCCCAGTCTTAGTTTATATAGCAAATTACATAGGGTGGTGACACAAAGGTGGGTTGAATAATAACAAATCAACAAGGAAGGGTACAACCATTTCTTGAGGAGATTAACAAAATCTCATCTAAGGATTTTGATAAGATTACTAGGAGATCTGCTCAAGGATGGGGTCCAAACAAGGGTGTGTCAGGGTGTGTCTCTTTCTTCCTTCTTCAGCTAGTAATCCACTTAAATAGCTATAGTAAATTTACTTCTAATATTTCTAGCAATGTCATTCTGTATGAGCACAGTAAGAGATATAAACTTAAAGTTTGATTCTTCCTGAAGACATTCAGTATAGATTCTAGACCACAGTCAGGTTAGCCATCCTAACCCCAGCAGTGTCCTAGCCTCATCATTACTTTTGGATCATGACAGCATTTGTCTATGACCATGCCCTCAACTTATAGTTGAGTATTGTGGTGCTTTGGCCTGGCTCATTTCGATGCCAGGGTAGCTCAGAGCTTGCCCTGTGTCCATTTCATCCCTCTTTGGGACCCTGCTTTTGGGGTATTAGGAACTAAGGGCAACTGAGTTGAGAAAGCAGATGCCTGGGAGTAAATATTATTGGAGTCAATCAGCTCCCAAGTTTCAAAGCATATTATTAACTGTCTTCCTGTGTCCATACAGAAAGACCATTGCTCTAAGGTAATTTAAGTTCCCTATGGCAAGGCTAAAAGGACAAACACCATGTTATCCTACAGTATACTTGAAACTCAATGATAAATAACTTTGCAAATCACAGTGCCTTAATTAAAATATTTTTTTAAGTAAATGGGAGGGGACTGAGAGATAGTGCAGCAGGTAATGTCCTTGGCATTCTACATAGTTCCCCTGAGCCCTCTAGGAATGACCCTGGAGTACAGAGCCAGGAGTGAGCCTTAAGCACAGTGAGATATAGACTCAAACTTTAAAAAATTTGTAAGTTAGAATGCTTGTTATTGAAACCATTGTTGCAGAAAACTCATGGGAGAATTTGTTAAGATTTTTGGAAAAGAGACATAATGCAATGAATAAAAAATTCTGTATACAGTTTGAGTAAAAATCTGTTATAAACTCAGTTGATATGAACATGTATGATTTAATTTTTATACATTACTCTTTTGTGTTAAGGAAGTGGAGACTTCATGGGTTACAGCTACACGCTAGTTCAAAATAGAGGTTTAGATGCTGAATTGAAAAGCAAGCATGAAGGAATATTGACAGGATCATGAATTGGGCAGAGCAGGGGCTAATCCCATTCTGTCTCTCCTAAATATAAGTCAGCCCTCTTAGAGTTTCAGTGTGCCTACAACATAGAGATTATACATTGTAAAATAAGTAATGTAGAATAGACATACAATAAACCATCAAAAATGGTCTGATTACCATCACCCTCATCTTTAGCTCACTGGTTAATGAGAGATAGAAAGATAGATTAGATAGAAGATAGATAGATAGATAGATAGATAGATAGATAGATAGATAGACAGACAGATAGAGACAGAGAGACAGAGACAGAAACAGAGAGACAGAGAGACAGAGGAAATCTAAAATAAATTTAGAACTAGTTCCTTTACTTAAAATGTTGATTTTTGCAAATCTTCAATATTGTCATTCAGATCCTGATTCCAATTTAACCTAAAGTGACCTTCTCATCATATTTTATCTCTTCTTATTACATTGACTATATTCTATTTATGTTATTTTCACTATCTGAAATTACACTGTGAACTTAATAAACATTTTACCTCAAAAACATATAAGTTTTATGAGAGAAGGGCATTTGCCTAATGCCTTCACTGTTGAATTCTTCAGAGACAAGAACACATCCTGATACATAAGAGAAGCTCCCAACAATCACAAATAGCACATCTTTGCTGAATAATGGAGTAAAACTAAAACCCTGAGTAAGGAAACAGAACTTTAAGGTCTAATATAATCAATTCTCCACAATTAAGCTTTAGGTTAACTAAGACTAGTTATATAGTATAAAATAGTATTATAAATGTTGGATTATAGATCCAAGCATTTTAGGTTTAATTTTTATTTTTTTATTTTTTTAAATTTTTATTGAATCCCTGTGAGATAGATACTAGCTTTTATGTTTGGGTTACAAACACACAGTGATCAAACGCCCATCCCTCCACCAGTGCACATTCCCCACCACCAAAATCCCGGGATATCCCCCCTTTCCTACCCTCCCCCTGCCTCCATAGCAGACAATATTCCCCATACTCTCTCTCCTTTTGGGCATTATGGTTTGCAACACAGACACTTAGAGGTCATCATGTTTGGTCCATTATCTTCTTTTGGCACGCATCTCCCATCCCGACTGATTCCTCCAGCCATCATTTTCTTAGTGATCCCTTCTCTATTCCATCTACCTTCTTGCCTCCACTCATGAAGCAGTTTTCCAGCTATGGGGCAATCCTCCTGGCCCTTGTATCTGCTGTCCTTGGATGTCAGCCTCATGTGATGTTATTCTATACTTCACAAATGAGTGCAGTCCTCTATGTCTATCCCTCTCTTTCTGACTCACTACACTAAGCATGATACTCTCCATGTCTGTCCATTTATAAGCAAATTTCATGACTTCATCTCTCCTAACAGTTGCATAGTATTCCATTGTGTAGATGTACCAAAGTTTCTTTAACCTTCCACAACTTTAAATTCTACTACAAAGCAATAGTAATTAAAACACATAGTATTGAGCTAAAAACAGACCTGCAGACCAATAGAACAGAGTTGAATTTCCTGTCACAGACCCCCAAATATATGGCCACTTAATCTTTGACAAAGGAGCAAGAAATGTGAAATGGAACAAGGAAAGTCTCTTCAACAAGTGGTGCTGGGAAAACTGGATAGCTACCTGCAAAAAGAAAAAAATGAACTCTGACTTCTGTCTAATGCCAGGCACAAAAGTCAGATCAAAGTGGATAAAAGACCTCAATATCAGACATGAATCTATAAGGTACATAGAGGAAAATGTAGGCAGAACTCTCCATGACATTGAAGCTAAAAGCATCTTTAAGGACAAAACAGCACTGACCGTGCAAGTGGAAGCAAACATAAACAAATGGGACTACATCAAACTAAGAAGCTTCTGCACTTCAAAAAAAAAAAACAGTGACCAAAATATAGAAAGAACCCACAGAATGGGGAAGAATATTTACCCAATACCCATCTGATAAGGGATTAATATCCAGGATATACAAGACACTAGTAGAATTGTATAAGAATAAAACCTCCAACCCCATGAAAAAATGGGGAGAAGAAATGAACAAGAGAAGAAATTTCTTTTTCCTCAAAAAAGAAATACAAATGGCCAAAAGGCACATGAAAAAATGTTCCACATAAATAGTCAGGGAGACGCAAATCAAAACAACAATGAGATATCATCTCACACCAGAGACTGGCACACATTCAAAAGCAACCAGTGCTGGCGTGGATGTGGGAAAAAAGGGATACTCTTTCACTGTTGGAGGGAATGCCGACTGGCTCAGCCTTTCTGTGAAACAATATGGAGAGTCCTTCAAAAACTAGAAATTGAGCTTCCATATGACCCTGCAATACCACTTCTGGGAATATATCCCGAAGATGCAAAAAAGCACAGTAGAAATGACATCTATATTTATATGTTCGTTGCAGCACTATTCACAATAGCCAAAATCTGGAAACAACCCACGTGCTCTAGGTTTCACTTTGTTTTGTCAAATTCTTCCAAGGGCTCTGGATTTTGTATATGTAAGTGAAAAACTACTTTTTTCTTTCATGTTGTCTGCATAGTATATTTCAGTGCAAGGTCCTTTTTGTACAGAAACAGGAAGACAGTTAAACCAACATGCTATATTTGTGATGCTTGTATTTGAAGCACTGAGCACTGTTGGGGGGAAAAATAAAGACGTTGGAAGACTGAGGCCTCAATGAATTCATGGTCATCAAGAAATTGGGTCATCAGAACCTAAATTCTGTTCAGAAAGTATATCATATTTATCTAATCAATTCTCTTCAGAATTTTGAGTTATTTATATTTACTTAAATTGTGTGTTTTTCCTCCTCCCCAAATCTCAAATGATGTCCCAGCCTTCAATAGTTTGGTTAACAAGTACCAACACAAAGTTAATTTTATTATGTTCTCACCACAAAAATATCTACCAAATTATTGGTATATGTGCAAATCTTTTCTGTTCTTTCACATAGGGAAGTACTCTCAGTCATCCATGACCTTCATATTGCTATATCCCAAAGACATATTCTTTTTCTTATAAAATTTGTCCTAGTAATAGTATGTAAAATAACTGAATACCTCTATATTTTTTCTAATACTTTTTTCATCTAGCTTCTATAATAATCACAATCTACCTTTTTTTAACCCTGCCTCTGGGATCATGCTTTTCTAGCTATTTCTACTCACCAAAACTTAAAAGTTAATGCTCCTTTTTCTATACCTTTATACATACTTGGATAATCCATTCTGTATCTCTTCAATTCTCAATTGTCCGTTGAGGATTTGGGAATTCAAACCTATAACCCATGTCTATTTTCTGTTTGAGATTTTAATATCCAGCTGCTACTAAATACTTTGGAGTCAGACTCCCAAGTTTGAATTGAAGCTCAGCTCAGCTACTTTTTATGCTTCAGTATACTATGTAACTTTCATCAAGTTACTTAACTTACTGTGCTGTTTCTTCCTCCATAAAATGAGAAATAAAAACAAAACTTACTTCAACATAATAGGGTGTTGTAAGATCTAAGTGAATTAACATTTGTCATTGAGGACTGCATTTCTCTTGTTTGTTGTTTCTGCAGTACCAAGTGGAGTGCTTTAAAGCAGGTATTCAATAAGCATCTGCTGATTCACTAAGTTAACATATGGCAAATTATCACAATTTAAAGGAGTTTTCTATTAGCCCTATTAAATTAAAATTTCCTTACTATAGCTATTTCATGATATCCTTTCAAAGGACACCATGATTTCACAGAAGTAAATTTAAAGGAATATTCCTGGAAAAATATAACTTCTATTTAAAAGGCACACACAGTCTAGTATCAGAAATGCATAGCACTATGATTCAGGCAATAAAATGATTCGAAAAGTATTACTTTGAACAGAGAATATAAATTATAAAATGATTCATCACAGTGAATCTAAATATAAACATATTACTTCATCTCTTTCATTAGGTTTTTGTGAAATAAGAATCACTGGCTGGAAAGAAAACTTAAATCAGAGAGAACATGACTGAAGAAAATGCATTGGTCGTCAGTATCTGATCCACACACATTTCTCTTTGTTTAGACTAATGACTAGCCTCCACACAAATAAACTGTAGTAGAATTAATACTTTTTATAGGTTAATGCCTGCCAACATTGCTGTTTGAGATTTGAAAGACTGGGGAGAAGCTTCTAGAGTAGAGAGAATTTCTTGACAAAGCAGAATTTCATAGATGAATGGTAGAAAAATAGTAGCTTTTTATTTGCAAAGCCTTTACTTACATCCTGGTGTCACCAGATGGAAGTTTTTTTCTACTGATGCAATTAGACCAATTTGGGCACTTTTGAAAAAATTCCCCTCTTCTCATTAATTTTTTTCTTCTGATAATTTTTCCCAGTTTGTATTTAAACCCAAGATAGTGGCCATCATGCCAGCCATTTATGATGCACACTAAATTTACTTCTACTTTAAGTTATTGTGGTCAGGTGACTTGCTCTAGCCAATGAGATGTTAACTAATCTAACATGGCTCTTTCAAAAATATTTGTCAGTGTATATTTTTTGTTTGTTTTTGCCCACTGTCCTATTGTTCCAGCCCCATCAGTCTGTATTTTTCAACATTTCTTTTGTACCTCTCATGTGCCAAGTCCTCCCTTGGCAACTGGAAATGGCCCACATAGCTGCTGCCCCATGTCTCTAGACCGAGAGATGGCAAGAAACAGAATCATGGGCAGAACATGCAGGGGGCAGAACTCAGTTCACAGAACATATCTTAAACCTGTGAAGTTTTGAGGTTGTTACTTCATAACATATGTCTATTCTCACTAACATAAATTTGCATTTTCTTTCTTTTCATAAGGTATAGATCTAAACCAAAAGTGAACAATATATTTCACTAAGAAACAAGGTAATTTCCTACTTTCCCTACTCCTTTATGAGCAAAACTGTCTTGTTTGGTCTCCTATAAAAATCAGATGGGAGATCAAGTCTCCCATCCAATGCAGATAAAAAAAATTAGACCAAGTTCTGTTATTTATGTATCAGGATGAATAATTTTCGGCTAAAACTATTAGTTCACAGAAAGTGTAGATGGCTTCGATGAATTTCAGAGGTAACATTTTTTATAGCTGATTAAAATTTATTGCTTTCCTAAGGAATTATAAGTATGAGAGGTTTTTGCAAGAGACACAGAATATTGAACTATGGAGCAACATTTCTGTAATACACTCTAGGATTAAAAGGATAGTAATTTTTTACACTAAAAAGGGTATTATTTATGAATCAATTAAATCCTTAAAATTTTTAAAAAGAACAAAACTTCCAATCATAATGAAACATTTGAAGTGACAGTTGCAAATCATTAACTATGGAAACTTTATTACAAACACAAGGAAAATTACTACTAATCCCATGTTTTACTAAGTTAAAGCTTTTAAATGAAAGTATTAGCTATTTATTATAATATTCTTTTTATAAAAATTTCAATAATGAATGTCAAATAGTAAGTCACTAAAGTATACATAAGGATCATCCTAAGTCTCTAAAAAACCACAGTAAAAAATAACATCAGGAAATTATATAAGTCATTTAATAAATGATTAAAACTGTTCCTTCACATAAAATTTGCATAAATATGTCAGAAAATGGTTTCAGAGTTTTTCACTGAGTAATTCCTGCAAATACATGTCAGAGTCCTTTCATATACATCTTAAAATTTCTTCTTTGGTTTAAAATTTCAGATGTAACTACTGCCAATGCTATTGAAGAATTAAAAATAAAATCAACTACCATATTTAAAAATTAAAATAAAATGACCTACCATATTTAGCAATGATTTAAATTTAGATATAAACCCTATCTCACAGGTTTTCAAAACTCTCCACAAACTAGCATGTATAGAACAAATTTAAAGAGAGATGTTCTGCTGGGGTTGGAGGCAGGGTTGAGGTAGAGTGGGCTATACCTGCAGCAGTTTCTACAGGAACTAGGGGTCATGCATATTTTCAATTATCTTATTACAATCTCTTCTCCACATTCTACTTCAGGATTCTCAAGATCGGTTACTTATTTATATTATCAATGTACAGATCTTACTTTAAATGTTTATGGAAGTACTTTCCATCGAAGCCTTGAATAAAATAAAGGTCACAAAAAAAATCTAATAAAGGCTTAGTCAACAAACATATCATAGGCAAACAGTGGAAACTGAACCCTTCATTTGAATTGTACGATTTCTACTGGGGAGAAGCAGCAAGGAGGTAAGATAACCCATAGATCAAAAAACAAAGAAGTGCAAAAGTACAAAAAGAGAATTCTGGGTAGGAAGTGCATGGATTCCCCTTGACGAGAAGTATGGGGACAGTAGTCAGGGAAAGGTAGAATCTAAGTTGGAGGAGAACCAATAAGTTGGTGAAACCCATTCTAAGCAGAGTAAGTGTAATGAATTATACAGGTATTCTCAGATGGTTTGAAGGTGAAGTGGAAGAGGAAAGCCCATTATAATAGTAGAAAGGAAAATGTAAGGCGCCTAAGGAATGATATCAGTAAAATAAAATATAGGACATACGATAAAGGGATACATACTTTAAGCCCTGTGGACGAAGTTTTCCTATATCCTCTCATTTTCCCAAAGCTCCAAGATTCTGCATGTAACTAAAACTATCCATTGATCTCTTTCTTTTGATATTTTGTGTGCTGAAAGGGGTAGGAAAAAATAGTGAATGTTAACAATTTGAGGATGTCCCAGTGTAGTTATTGTCTTATGGAGACCTATAACAACCTAAAAGTTTAAATCTCTCTTCTTCAGCCTTCTCTGATTTTGTGGCATGAGTAGGTGCAAAAGTTCATATCCTACTCAAGAGAGCCCTTAGCTTCTGTGGTGAAACAAGAAATTTGTGGTTATATTTACACATAGTGTTTTTCACAAATACCATCTAGTTCTGTTTTTGTCAAATTTCAATATTGCTTTAGTTACTTTTGTTCTACATTGGTGTTTGCAAAACTTGTGAGGAAAGCTATCTTTACAACTCAATGCTAGCAGATGTTATCATAAGAACGAGGTTATAGTGTTTGTATGTAGAAGACTGGATAAATACAGAAAGAACAAGGACAAATAAGGCTCTTAATTTTTCTGTCTTGTGAATCTCTCAGAGATTCAGCTTTTTCCTAGTTTATTTTTTAGCATATATACAGACATAGGTTTATCCTCCCATATCTAAAGAAACTAATAGTCTGTAACCAGTCATCTGTTCAAGGGCACTTGGGTTGTTTCCAGATTTTGGCTATTGTGACAGTGCTGCAATGAATATATAGGTACAGATGTCAGTTCTACTGTGCTTTTTTGTATCCTTGGGATATATTCCCAGAAGTGGTATTGGGGTTATATGGAAGCTCAATTTCTAGTTTTTGAAGGACTGTCCATATTGTTTTCCAGAAAGGCTGGAGCAGTCAGCATTCCCATCAACAGTGAAAGAGCGTCCCTTTATCCCCACATCCACGCCAGCACTGGTTGATTTTGTTCTGTTGAATGTGTGCCAGTCTCTGTGGTGTGAGATGATATCTCATTGTTGTATGCATCTGTTAGGAGAGATGAAGTCATGATATTTGCTTATAAATGGATAGACATGGAGAGTATCGTGCTAAGTGAAATGAGTCAGAAAGAGAGGGACAGACATAGAGGACTGCACTCATTTATGGAGTATAGAATAATATCACATGAGGCTGACACCCAAGGACAGTAAATACAAGGGCCAGGAGGATTGCCCCATAGCTGGAAAACTGCTTCATGAGTGGAGGGGAGAAGGCAGATGGAATAGAGAAGGGATCACTAAGAAAATGATGGCTGGAGGAATCAGTCGGGATGGGAGATGCATGCCGAAAGTAGATAATGGACCAAACATGATGACCTCTCAGTGTCTGTGTTGCAAACCATAATGCCCAAAAGGACAGAGAAAGTATGGGGAATATTGTCTGCCTTAGAGGCAGGGGGAGGGTAGGAAAGGGGGGGGTATACCGGGATATTGGTGGTGGGGAATGTGCATTGGTGGAGGGATGGGTGTTTGATCATTATGTGATTGTAACTCAAACATGAAAGACTGTTTGATGAACATGAAAACTATATCATGGTGATTCAATAAAATTTTAAAAAAAGGCTCCGAGGAAACAGGATCCCAGAGACCTCCACTGGGAAAAATATGGAACCATTAAACAATATCAATGACTGAGCAATGACTGGAGGGACAGGTGTTGGATCATTGTATGAGTAAAACTCGATCATGAACAGCTCTGTCACTATTTCATGGTAACTCAATAAAAAAGAAAAAAAAGAAACTAATAGTCTGTAGAACCTATTTTAGATAATGATCATCTATTGTGATATTTACTTTGTCCAATGAGATTTTGGTTCTGCTTTAGCTAGAGCTTATAAATGAGCATTACTATCAATGTTTAATATTCATCATTTATATTCAGTATTGATCATTTCTCAACTGTTGCTGTTCATAATTCTTGGGGTGTTAGAATTTATTGTGTAGACTTTGAAAGTATTGAGGCTTGACTATCGTTTAAAATATAACTGTCACTGTCACTCTGTCATTCGAGCAGGCACCAGTAACGTCTCCATTGTAAGACTTGCTTTTAACGTTTTTGGCATTTGAGTATGCCACAGGTAGCTTGCCAAGTTCTGCCACGTGGGCAAGATACTCTTGGTAGCTCACTTGGCTCTCCAAGAAGGGCGGAGGAATCGAATCCGGGTAGGCTGTGTGCAAGGCAAACACTCTACTGCTCTGCTACGGCTCCAGCAATATTTTGCTATATAACACAGCAAAATATGTTAACTTAGGGCATTTCAAGTTTCTATTATGCCATCATAATCAAAATATTTATTGGCAGTTACTTCATGTTTGCATAGTTCTTCTAAGTAGGTTCATAGTTCCATCAGCATTTTTGGCTATTGCTCAGTCTCTAAACTGCCATTTTTCTGAGCTATGTACTATAAATCTGTGCCACTTCTTTTCTTGTTTTTACAATATAAATTCAAGTATTTTGAGTTCTTTGTTTACCTGTATGCTTGTATAAGGCAATGTATAAAATATTCTCAAAATACTGAGTCTCTAAAACAAAATCAGAATGTTAAATTATTGTGGATTAGTAGACCCTCTATGTGATACTATAAGAAGATGAATTTTTCCTAGTGTTCCTTAATCTTAATACATGAAATTGTATAGTATAGAACTTATTAATAATCTGGAACCAACTTATTCATAACTAGGTCAAGCTGGTTTTCTTTCTATTAAGCACTCTTCTTTTCCATTTTGATAACGGAGAAAAATAGGTCCAGCACAGGCATAGACTAAAATCATTTCTGCTAGCCAATTTCCCCACGCATATTGGTTAAAGTGCTATGATGAGGGAATATGGAGGAAGCATCGGTAGATGATGCTAAAATAGTCTAACACCAATCATTTCATATGTGGTAATCACATTTTAAAGAACAATTATTGACTGATTACAGCTATATTACTCATATATAGAAATACTGAAAATAACCCAACCATCAAAACATTTAAGAAGGAATTAAGCAAACACTTGGCTGAGAAAACTAATCCTTATCAATTAAAAAACTGAATAGGGCAGAAGCGATAGTACAAGAGTTAGGCAGTTGTCCTATATATAGTTGTGCTAAACCTTGGTCTACATGACCTCGTATATCTTGGCGGGTTTACAGGGTCCAAGCAGTAACACATCCTCAGGCCCTTACATTTACCCGAGCACCCCTTGGGAGACCCAAAAATAGAAAAAAAATGAAAAGAAGGTGGAATTTAAATCCAGTAAATTAAAATACATCTTAATGTATTTTATGGCAATGAAAATTAGTGCAGATATTCTGATAAATTGGTATGGATCATGCTTAAGATGTTAACTAAAGACCATTATTTCTGGCTGACTATCTGAAAATGAAAATATTAACACAAAAGGGTATGCATAACTCTATGCTAACTAAATCATTATTTACAATAGCAAAAATATGGAATCAACTGAAGTGTTTGTATGTGGAAGACTGGATAAGGAAGGCGTGTACAGTACATTAATTTAATGCATACTATTCAGCAATTAAAAAAGATAAAATTTTGCTATTAACAGCAAAATGAAAGGAGCTCTAAGGGATTTTGTTAAACAAAATAAGTCAAAAATGAAAGTACTGGATGATTTCACCCATGTGTGTAATATAAAGATATAAAATTTATGGGCAAAGAGAAATAAAAAAGAACCAAGCAGAGATTAACAACAGAAGTAATATTTCCTATGGGAAGAGAAAGTATATCAGAAACAAAGTGAAGGGGGCATAAAAAAGATGGTGGGTTTTGTATAAAATATACACACATATATATTATCTACATACGTTTATATGTGTATAAGTTGAAAAGTATATTCTATACAAAAATGTTACCATAAAATTAAAATCTAGAACAACAATAATTTTTTACATTGAGATACAGAGAAAGCAAAAATAAAATAATTTTATTTTGTTATTAAAATATGGAAGGGTTCTTTGTAGTGATTTATTTACTAAAGTTAACTAAATATTGAATAAAAAATTGCTTATATGCTCTTAAGCAAGTAATTTTATCAACAGGTAACTAAAATATATGTGGATATTATATATATTATATATTTGTAAGGATATACTTATGTAGAAATATATGCATCTTAACTTAAGACTCTGTTATGAATGAAAAATTTCCTAAATATGATACATATTTTGAATAAGTATCACCTATTTCTGTTTGCAATATTTGTTTCCCTTGTATGCTTATCTTTTTGAATCTAGATACAGAATGATATAATCCTTAATTCCTCTAAATTGTTTCACTTCTACATAAATAATAAAAAAAATTAAAACCAAAGTGATTCTAATACATATCATATATAAGACAATACCCAGGCATCAAATATTGAAGACAAGTATTTTAAAAGCAGACATTTGTTAACAACTAATAGAAATGGTAAATTGTAAGTATTAATTTTTACAAGATGGATCCACTGGCCCAGAACACTTAGAGCAACAGAAAGTCTCTAGCTATAAACATGATTATAAACATAGTTTATAAAGAACAGGTGCAACAATTAAACAAAACATATATATGAGAATACAAGTTATCTGAATACTTTAAAAAGCTCTATGGTAAACAAAATATATGCCAAGGAAAATTATACTTGTATGGACTGTTTTGCTAAGGCTAGGGAAGTACATGAGTGATAGGAACAAAGTAAAGCTGCTTTTCTCATTGAACATTCATTCCTCTGTTTAAATCTGTTTAAGGAGCATAGAAATACATGAAATACTACAGTAGGAAAGATCCACACTTCCCCTGACAGAATGCCAACGTATCTCTGGCTGATGGGAAATTGAAATCTTTAACTATTTTATAGTGATGCCAGCTTTTAACTCCATAAACTTAAAAGTGGATGCCCAATATCGTGGATATTGGGTATCTTCAAAGATGACACGGAACTAAGCAATATAGTAGAAACAGAGATCAACAAATGGGACTACATTAAACTAAAAAGCTTCTGCACCGCAAAAGATACAGTGACCAAAATAGAAAGACTATCTACAGAATGGGAAAGGATATTTACACAATACCCATCAGATAAGGGGTTGATATCAATGGTATATAAAGCACTGGTTGAACTCTACAAGAAGAAAACATCCAACCCCATCAAAATATGGGGCGAAGAAATGAACAGAAACTTTTCCAAGGAAGAGATACGAATGGCCAAAAGGCACATGAAAAAGTGCTCTGCATCACTAATCATCAGAGAGATGCAGATCAAAACGACCATGAGATACCACCTCACACCACAGAGACTAGCACACATCCAAAAGAACAAAACCAACTGCTGTTGGAGAGGATGTGGGGAGAAAGGGACCCTTCTACACTGCTGGTGGGAATGCCGACTGGTTCAGCCCGTTTGGAAAACAATATGGACGATTCTCAAAAAACTAGAGGTTGAGCTCCCATTTGACCCAGCAATACCACTGCTGGGAATATATCCCAGAGGAGCAAAAAAGTATAGTCGAAGTGACATCTGCACTTATATGTTCATCGCAGCACCGTTTACAATAGCCAGAATCTGGAAAAAACCCGAGTGCCCTAGAACAGATGACTGGTTGAAGAAACTTTGGTACATCTATACAATGGAATACTATGCAGCTGTTAGAAAAAATGAGGTCATGAAGTTTACATATAAGTGGATCAACATGGAAAGTATCATGCTAAGTGAAATGAGTCAGAAAGAGAGAGACAGACAGGAAGATTGCACTCATCTGTGGAATATAGAATAATAGACTAGGAGTCTAATACCCAAGAATAGTAGAAATAAGTACTAGGAGGTTGACTCCATGGCTTGGAGGCTGGTCTCTCATTCTGGGCAACTCAGAGAAGGGAGCACCAAGTAAAATGTAGTCGGAGGTTATGCGGGGGAGGAGTGACGCGTGCCGAATGTAGACTAGAGACTGAACACAATGGCTGCTCGACACCTTTGTTGCAAACCACAACACCTAATCAGAGAGAGAGAACGAAAGGGAATACCCTGCCATAGTGGCAGTTTGGGGTGGGGGGAGACGGGACTGGGGAGGGTGGGAGGGACCCTGGGTTTACTGGTGGTGGGGAATGGGCACTGGTGAAGGGATGGGTTATCGAACTCTGTATGGGGGAAACATGAACACAAAAATGTATAAATCTGTAACTGTACCCTCACGTTGATTCACTAATTAAAAATAAACTATTAAAAAAATAAAACTGTGCAGCATTTCTCCTAAAAAAAAAAGTGGATGCCCATTATGAGAATCTTAGTGGACACTAGGTGGACATAAACTTGCCCAGACCTTTCAAGAAAAGAACATCTGTGTTTTTCAAGAGCATGAATCAAAAGCTTTCCTTACTCTACCAATAAAAAAAAATACAACTCAGTTAAAAATCCCTACAGTAGTTAACTAATTAAACCTTTCCTTGAAAGAGCTCCCAGAGTGCTTTACGCAGACACTGGCTTAGAGGATTTCTTACTGCCGAGCAGAGCATCTCACCACCTCAGATCTTAAGCACCATAATTTTTCTACCTTACCTGTTATACTAACTTAAAAAAATTTTTTTTAAATTAAGCTCATGTTACACTCACATTTAAATACTTAACAAAAATGAGTCTGTAAGTACCCACAAACCTGCCACCACACTAAACCACTTGAATATATTAACAGACACTTTTAACTTGTGGTATAATTACACCTGGTGTAACACAATGGAGCCAAAATTTTAAGACATAGCTTAACATTTCCTGCCATGTTCTGCCAAACTTTCCTAGGGTGCTCATTTAATTCATACAAATCATACAAAATTCTGTATATGCAAGACACTCACCAGAATATGGATATTTAACAGCTTAAGAATGTGTATCCTAGGGGGCTGGAGCTATAGCACAGTGGGTAGGGCATTTGCCTTGCATGCGGTCGACCCGGGTTCAATCCCCAGCATCCCATACAGTCCCCTGAGCACCACCAGGAGTAATTCCTGAGTACAGAGCCAGGAGTAACCCCTGAGCATCACCAGGTGTGATCCAAAAAGCAAAAAAAAAAAAAAATGTGTAGCATAAGTATATATACATAAGTATGTACCACAAAAGGCACATCTTGTCCCAATAATGTAATTTTAAGACAGTAAATAATTCACATTTACGTGGTACTTAAAATTCCATTATGCCATGCCTTCTTACCTCTTCTCCAGACAAATAGTAAGCTGAGAGAAGTCCACCAACAAAGCGTATATTTACTTCAAAAACAGAAATTTCAGCGTTCTGTGAAAACAAAATAAAAGAAATCCATATATAAATGACAGTACACAACTACAAAAAATATTGGGATAAAGTATGCTAAATATTTTAAATTTTGTTAAATACCTCTAGATAGTTAGATATAAGGGGTCAAGTCCTACCTTATAACAAGTTCAAAATACATAAATAACTACTATTACTATATTAATGAAATAGTCACCCCCACCCATGCCTCTATTAACTATAGATTCAATACTCAGTATTCTCTATTTGTATAGATGAGGTAGGTCTTTGCCAAGCAATATTTTAATGCCATGCTCTCATCCAATTTCATTTGCTTAATTTTCTTATTGAAAGGCCATTCAGACTCTATATTTTGGCTGACAGTTCAATATTATTCAGTCACTTTTCTCAGATCATGTTAAAGTAGCACAGCTAGGTTACAAGTAGGATAGAGGTTGGGTCCAGAACCTTTTCAAAATTTCTGTCTCCAGTCTGGTATGGTTTCACTTCTCAAAGAAGACAGTTCATCTTTGCAAAAAAGGATACAACATGCAATGCTATATTTTTTCTGAAGCAGTTTTTAATATCAATAATAGATTATTTTTATTAATGTTGTTGTTATTAAGTACAATGTGCTAGATGCAGCAGACTGCTAAATTATATGGATTGTATCTTCTAATCCTCACATCAACTATGTGAAATTATTACTATTCTTATAGAAAATGTGACATTGGAAAAATGGAGCTGGAAAGAGAACAGTGGGAAGGGTTCATGCCTTCCCAGGTTCAATGGTCAACCCAGGTCCCATCCCTAGCATTCCATGTTGCCCCCTCAAACCCACAAGGCATAAGTCCTGAGTACTGCCAGGTGTGGCCTAGAAATAAACAAAAATTAAAAAGATGAGCTTTAAAGCAGTTAGCGACTTTTTACCCTTTCCCTTGTTGAACTATTTGATGATTGTACACTTGGTTGCCATGTTTGCTGTGCTTATGGTGTGCTAGAAATGGCACAACCATTATGGTACCAGGGTTTAACAATCATAGTGCTGGTAATCACAATTGAAAATGTGGCATGTTCACTCAATACCTCTATTGCAAACTACAACAACACCCAAAAGGAGAGAGAACAAAAGGGAATGCCCTTCCGCAGCGGCAGGGTGAGGTGGTGGGGATAAGGTGGGGGTGGTGAGAGGGATATTGGGATCATTGGTGGAGGTGAATGGGCACTGATGGAGAGATAGGTAAATGATCACTGTATGAGTGAAATGCAAACACAACAGTTCATAAGTTTGTAATTGTACTTCACAGTTATTCTCTAAAAAAAAAATAAAGAAAGAAAATAAAGAAAATGTGGCATGTTCCAGGGAAAGATCACTAAGTGGCATGCATCCAGAGCAAGGGCTCAACCACTGAGTCACATCCTCAGGCCCAACTGAGACCTTGGGCAGAGGGAGACTTCCAGGGAATGAATAGTGGGCTACTTTTTTAAAGAAGAAAACTAATAAATGGTTGAAATATAATTTGAAGTTGAGTACTTAGATTCTCATTCAGAGCTCTGCTGCCTGATTTCTATATCACTTAACTGATAATCATCAAGTCCCCTAATTACTGGTTGCAGAATTGTGTTATAATAGTAATTATTTCCAATAACCATGTTATTTGATATCTGATTATTAAGCAGAACTGTCCTGCATTCTGTTCCTAGATAATTTAGTACAGATAACTCATAAAAGATCTAGGCTATGCTTCAAAGCTTTAGTTAGCTTCTTTTTCATGTTTATTGGGTCTTATTCAGTAACTAGTTTTGCCTAACATCAACTCAGTTACTGATAATCAAAGGAGTTCACACCAGACTATAAAATGTGGAGTCAGTTTTGAGCAGATGAGCTTAGTCAAATTCATCTGAGATATTACTTCTTTTAGTAAACACGTATTTAGCAACTACCTCGAGCCAAGCACTGACCTATATTCTAGAGACAGAATAATGAAAACTGACAAAATCTTTAAATGTAGCAGTCTATATTTTAGTACACTCATGGGAGATGATGATTCTTTTTAAATAATAAGATTTTCATTTAATTCGCACAAGTTTTCTTTTAAAAGTTACAAAGATTTAACAACAAAAGTGAAGTAATTCCTACAGTTAGAAGTTTTTAAAAAAATTTCCTGGAAATATACTAAATAAATGTTAGGCAAAAACATGCTAAAATAAGATTCTTTGGTAAGTTCATTAATTATAGTTTGAAATCTGTAACATGTACCTAAGTTTATTAAAACATTTTACATAGGTACAATTTATGTGTCATGTATCTCTGGATGTTATACAATTACAAAGTCTTAATATTCCACAAAATTACTGATAAGAAAAAAGAAAATCTATTAACATATACTGAATTACATAAATATATTATTCCTAAAATTAATAATAATATCTAATAATAAAATATAATATATTTAAACCTTCACCTTTTATTATTCTTAATTTAGACTTGTGTTTTTTCAGTTTTACACCTGATTTTTCCACATTTCTGCCTATGAAACACTTATTAAGATGATTTTGTATTCTTATTCAAGATACATGCTCATTACACATGCATTTTTCTTTCTCATATAAATTTTTTCATAACCAGAACTTTTATATAGACATGTGCTAAAAATTATTGCAAAAAGTAGAAGGCTGAGATATGTCAAATATCCCCAGATATCTATCTTCAGGTAGACATCAATCACCTACTGTATGGTTGTTTAAAAAATTATTGACCCAGCAATATATTCAAGAATATAAGTTCTATTTATCTTTCTCTGTACAATACTGACAAATGACCTTGCAAAATATGACTTCTGTGGTCAGTTACTTTGCATTCTGAACTTCATGGATTTAATATAATACTCTAGTGAGCCAATTCAAAAGGCATATCTGGCTTGTTAGTAAATCCACACTAGTTTCTGGTGATTGCTGCTTCCTTTTCTGTAAAAATGTTGCTCATGGGGTCAGAGAGATAATTCAGTGATTAAGGTGCTTGCCTTGTACACTGCTGACCTGGGTTTGATTCCTTGCACTGAGGTATGGTCCTCCAAGGACCAACAGGAATGATCCCTGAGCACAGTCAGGAGTAAGCCCTGAGACTGCTGGGTTATGGCCCTAGTACCCTCTCCCCTATCCCCATACCCAAAGAAAAATATGAATTTTACATCAACATTGTTAATACCAATCATCATAATGTACAGCCATAATTTACCAAGTTACTGATAGTTGGTTTTGGCATGTAATAATTCAATACCAATCCTTCCACCAGTGTTCCCAGATTTCCTCCCCATTCCAACCCCATTCTACCCCGTCTGTCAAGCTGACAGGCACATTACAAAGTTTCAGTGGCTGCTGCTTAAATCTCATGTTTTCAGTTTTGTTGAATCTGTGTTTTATATATATATATATATATACATACATACATAGCTATGCCCCTCACTCAGGTCACTGGTATAATTGAAGCCCTGGTGCTTGTTCACCCATTACTTCTCATTCTCTTCTTCCACCCTTGATTTTTTCCTCCTCCAGTAATCTCCTCTCTAAACACTGTAGTCAAGGGTGATCTAGGCATTTCGCCTTTACTATATTTTCTCATCCAGTATTCTAGATTTCATAGATAAGTGGGATCAATTTGTATTTGTCTTTCTTCTTCTGGCTTATTTCAATCAACATGAAAATTTCAGTTCCAACCATTTCACTGCAAACTGCATGATTTAATCACTCTTACAGATAAATAGTATTCCATTGCTTAGATATACCATATCTTCATAATCCATTCACCTTCTGTTGGACACCTACGCTGATTCCATATCTTAGCTATTGTACTGAGTGCAGTAATGAATACTCGTGTGCATATGTCCTTTTGAGAGAGTGTTTTTATGTTCTGGGATATATGCCCAAAAGTGGACTTGCTGGGCCATATGGCAGTTCAATTCTAAGTTTACTTAAAATTCTCCATACTGTTTTCCACAGGGGTTATATCAGATAACATTCTCACCAGCAGTGGATGATAGTTCCTTTTCTCCCACATGTCAGCCAACACAGATTGCTCCTACTATTTTTGATAAGTGCCATTCTCACTGGTGTGAGATGGTATCTCATTGTCATTTAGATTTGGATTTCTCTGATAAGTGATGCATATGCCTACTGCCTGTCCTCCTGTCCTCATCAGAGGCATTCATTTCTTCTCCCTATTTGTTAATGGGATTTTTGAATTTTTGTTGTTGTTGTTGTTGTTGATTTTTGTGAAAACTATATATACCTTGGATATCAAACCTTTATCTGATATGTTGAATGTTAATATTTTTTCACAGTTAGTGTTAATTGTCTTTTAGTTTTAGACCATGGGATTTTTTTTTTTGCCATGCAGAAACTCTTTAACTTTATGTAGTCCTATTTGTTTATTTTTTATTTTGTTGCCTTTGCCAGTGGTATCAGATCACTGAAGACACCTTTGAGGTTCAAATCTTGAAATATTCTGCTTATATTTACCTCACTGTACTTAATAGTTTCTGGTCAGACTTCAAGGTCTTTGATCCACTTTGAATTGACTTTTGTGAGAAGTGTAAGATATTGATCCAGCTTTAGTTTCTTACCTGTACTTATCCAAGTTTTTTCCAGCAATATTTGTTGAAGAGGTTATCTTTACTCCATTTAATGTTTTCAGCTTCTTTATCAAAAATTAACTGCCCATATATATGGGGCTTTGTCATAGGGAATTCAACTCTGACCCATTGATTGGAGGGTCTATCTTTATTCCAGTACATTGCAGTTTTGATCAATATAGTTTTATAATACAGTTCCAAGTTCGGTAATTAAACACCTCCCAATTTCTTATTTTTCAGTATGGTTTTGGCTATTTGTGGTCTTTTCTGATTCTATACAAACTTTATTACTGAATTTTTTTAGATCTTGGATGATTGTCACCTGAATTTGGATGGGAAATGCATGGAACCTATAATAGTTAGGTAGAATACTTATTTAATAATATTGATTCTTCCAAACCATGAGCATGGGATATTTTTCCACTCCCTAAAGTCATTCTCTCTCTCTCTCTTAAGTGGTTTAAAGTTTCATATTATCAGATCTCCTATATCTTTTAAGCTTACGCTAGATACTTGATGTTTTTGGATACTATTTTTAATGGGATAAAGTCTTGATTACTTTTTCCTCTGATTAATTTGTTGTATATTATAATGCAACTGATTTTTGTGCATTGACTTTGCAGCCAGGTAGTTTGGTATTTAAGTCTATTTTTTCTAGAAGTTTTATTTGTGGACTCTTTAATGTCTTCTGCATATATTATCATGTCATCTGCAAAGAGAGGTAATTTGAGTTTTACTTTTATAATGTAGAAGCCTTTGTTTTTCTTGCCTGATTACTGTGGCAAGGACTTCTAATACTATGTTGAATAAAAGTCTCTCCTTCCTTTTCATTCAAAGTTAACTCTAAATTATTAAGAAACCTTAATATAAAAGCTCTTTCTACATTCTGACCAATATTGTTTTAAGTAAGAAGACTGCAATTAAAACACATTTGGTCGCTCATTAGTAATCCTTAAATATAAAGGGCAAAGGAAATATTCTCCCACCACAGCAAATTGACACCACTAAAGAGTCAGGAGACCTGGGACTGAAGTCTGGTTCAAAATCTGGATGTGTGTGAAGTCCCAAACAACATTCTTAGTCTTGTTTCCCTCAATTGTAAAAAAGGACAAGGCTCTGTGGATTTGTAAAGCACTGCAGACATTATTGAGCACAGTATGCAACTCAGCAGATGCCTGCAGCTATTACCAAGTAGCTCAGTTTAAACAAACTAAGAACTGTCTTTCACCATTATTATTGGAAAATCAAAAGCCCCATAATCATAAGTCTAAATTCCAGAATGAAAACTGTTGCTCTCTAACCTTTGTAGAGTCATATTTCTCAACAGCTAAAAGTTTTTTGAAATTTAGTATCCTGACCAAACTTCCTTCTCAGTTTAATATACTCTACCTGATTTCCAAAAATGAACTTATATAATCTAAGCATTTTAGATCAATTCTATAGCTGGTTTTAATTCCTATTAAAATACTGTCAATACATTTAATAATGTCATCATGGCATCAATATTTAATTACCCCTTTAATGCTTATAAAATATCTCCAGTAACTGATAAACATTACTGACAAAAAAAGGGACTGGGCAAAGCAGAAAATTTATAGAAGAATATCCAAAACAGAAAATCCTGACTAATTTGTTCTAATACTTGATATGAAATTTGAAGTCTTCTTCATCTCTGCATGTTTTAAAATAAAATTAACTTTTTCAAATACATTAAGTAAGGGTTAATCCAGGAATGTTTCTCATGTATTTTATGGCTTCTAGTACATAATCTATGTAGTATCAGTTTGAGAAGTAGATACAATCATAAATGGAAAATGAAAACACTTTGTTAAAGATCAACTACAAAATTTTTTTTTACTGAATAATCAGCTTTCATTTTGATTTCCCTCTATTAGTAGCCTACGAATCAAAGAATACACTCAGATTACCATATAAATTTAGTAAAGTATATGGTATAACTAAATTTATATCTTAAATCAAGAGTCAAATATTGCAAATCATAGAAAAAGTAGTACTAAACTCTCATACTGTATAGGTAGCTTAAACCTTCTGATAACTTCTACTTTGTCCCTTTCCTTATACTTCTGCCCTCTGATTTACAATGTTGCATCCCTCTGATTTACAATGTTGCATACATAAACAGGCATATATACATATTTGTATGTGTGTGTATATATGTGTGTGTGAGTGTGTGTTTGTGACAAAAAATATCTGAAATAGGAAATATAGAAGGGGTAGTAGTGGTTTGGGCCACATCTGATGGTGCTCAGGATGTACTCCCAACTTTATACTCAGGCTCTATGCTCAGGGATTACTCTTGGTGGGCTTGGGGGACCATATGGGATTCTGTAGATAGAACCAAGCCTGTCATATACAAGACAAGTGCCCTACCTTTGTACTATCACTACACATCCCCATGAAACAGAAAAAAATTAAATTGTATAATCATTTTGTATGCCTCCTTCTCCCATCCTTATTATGTTCCATCTCTCAACTAGGAAAAGCTTCCTCTAGATCAAGATACCATGAGGAAGAATTTGAAGGAGGGAGTACAACAGACTACTGTGGAGGAACATTAGTATTCTGGTAGTAGTTGTGGATGGTAACACATAACTTTAATTTTTTTTGTTTATTTTTTTATTTTTTTGCTTTTTGGGTCTCACCCAGCAATGCTCAGGGGTTACTCCTGGCTTTGCACTCAGGAATTACTCCTGGCAGTGCTTGGGGGACCATATGGGATGCCGGGGATCGAACCCGGGTCAGCCGCGTGCAAGGCAAACGCCCTACCCGCTGTGCTATCACTCCGGCCCCCACACATAACTTTAAAGAAGCACAAAATTATACCCTAAAACATACAAGTCATATAAACTAAAGCCATCTCAATTTGAAAATACAAATTTTAAAATACAAAACAAATTTTGTGGACAAGATAGATAATACAGTGGGGTAGGCACTTGCCTCGCACATGGTTGACCCAGCACTACATATGGTCCTACAGCACTGTAGGATAATGGTTGGTTTACCCTACCTCCTTGGCTGCTGGAAGCTTGTGTTTGTTGATTGTCCCCACCCCCCAACCTGTAAATTACCTAATACCTTTGTCTCCTGATCAGACTGTGACTTGTAAATATTGTCTTTCTCTTCTCCTTAGTGTCCTTTGCATGGTTAGTTATTTCAGAGCAATTGCTTTTTTTTTTTTTTTTTTTTGCTTCTTGGGTCACACTTGGCGATGCTCAGGGGTTACTCCTGGCTCATGCACTCAGGAATTACTCCTGGCAGTGCTCGGGGAACCATATGGGATGCTGGGAATCAAACCCCAGTCGGCTGCGTGCAAGGCAAAAGCCCTATCACTGTACTATCCCTACAACCCCTGCAATTGCTTTTTTTTTTATGGATATAGT
The DNA here is from genome assembly GCF_027595985.1 of Sorex araneus. NCBI lineage: Eukaryota > Metazoa > Chordata > Mammalia > Eulipotyphla > Soricidae > Sorex > Sorex araneus. Next base: position 145,243,463 of record NC_073305.1, read on the forward strand.
AAGACAGTTAAAAAGACAAGCCTGTGGCTTGGGAGTTGATTGATTCCAGATAATATACCTCCTGGACATCTGCTCTCTCAGCTCAAGCCTCAGTTGCCCTTACTTTCACGTGTAATCCCGGTGCTCGTGAGGGGCTTACACAGCCCTGCGGTGGGGGGATTCACATAGCTCCCTGCTCGAGCACAGTATTTGCTTTTACACAGCACTACCAAGACTGATGCCTAAGCACAGAAACAGAGGGAGCATCAAATCAGACAATAGAAGATGGTCCCCTTCATAATTCTAAGTTTCTTACACAATTCCATGTATTATCCACCCAGTACTCTTATGTCCCAGTAAGGAATAAAACCACTGCATACCTCTATAAAACAGAATTAAATGTAAATTTGGCAAAAATAAAAAGGATCACGAGCATAGACAATCTATCCCCATCAGATCAAGAATGAGAGTGAACATTTCAAAATCTGTTTCAAAACTTCCACAAGACTAGATAGCATATTAAACAACTTGGAGAAATTTATTAGGTTGGGTATTTTAATAAGAAAGTAAAAAAGATTACCTATCAAACAATATAGTTTTAATAGAACTCAAATAATAGAACTGAAATAAATGGTTTTGACCATTACACATACACTTAGATTTTGAAATAATTGAGCCCCAGTTTCCTTTTGATTGAAGAACTACAAAAGTGCCAGCTGTCACTTAAAAACAGATAAGTTTCTTTGTGCCTTCAATTCTTAGTTACTTATAATCAGGCTTATATGAGAATTCTCCTTACTTAATTCTCCATAATTATTTTGTGACTACAGCTTTACAAATTTGTTTGAATAAATTGCAATAAAAAAGCTTTTGGAAAAAGAACTTTTCTTCTCAGAAATATATAAATTCTATTGAGAATTTGGTCCTGATCATTATACTTTTTTAAAAAAGAGAAATATTAGGAGCCTTGAAATGAGAGGCTACTGCCAGCTTTCTATTTCTTCAAATTTGCTTTCAGCTTTCTACTCAATGAACAAAGCCTGTGTTTCTCAGAGTAGTATCACATGTGAGAAACAAGCAAACATCAACAGCAGGCACACAACAAACCAATACAATTATGCTTAATAATAACTGCTCCACTATTGACTAATATGCTAACTATTCTTTGATGACAAATGTTGAAAGCATGACTTTTTCAAGGTCATTGATTAAAAAAGAGATAACTGCCTCTACATGTTGACTATGTTTAGGTTTAGCCTATACTTTATTTAGACATGGTGTATATACCATATTACAAACTGCTTTTAGTTAAGTGACATTTAAGTTTTATGATGAACCTGTTAAGATGAACATAGTGCTAATCTATGGGCCACAAATATAGGCAAACAACCATCTCTTCTATACAAAGTAGTTTGTTTTACTATGTAGGTATATAAGGGTCCTCAAGTAGCAATCTAATCTATCACTAATTACTAATCTATCACTAATTACTATCAGAGAGAATAGTCATTATCCTCTTACAGCCCAAACTCAATCATCACTCTTGACAGGGAATGATTATTCAGATGTAAAATACTAATAATCCCATTCAATAGGATAACTATTTTTATTATCTAGTCCATCAAGAAGCTACTCTAAAACAGAACTTTTATAAGACAAATACCAAGACAACAAAACTTGCTTTGCTCATACTCATGGCATGGTATTCTGGACCTATGCAAGCGGCCCTCCAAACATTTGAGAAGAATCAAAGTTGCTTTTTGGAGATCAGTTTACATCTCACAGGGTGAATACATAAAGATACACTTAATTTTTCTGAAGAGTAGCATAAAATTTCAACAGGGTAGTATTTAAAAATTATTATTTTTAAGTATTTAACTTTCAACAATAATACATTTTTTTAAATACCCGCACTGCTGCGGGTATTTAATTTGTTTGAATAAACTGCAATGAAATCACCAATAGAGTGCAGGGTCTTTTCACTATTAATCATTACCTGAATCCTTAAACAAAAAAAATGTTACCTCTGTTATCTAGAACATTATAATCAGAGGTATGTTTTGAGAGCATGTCAAGGATCACAATCTCAGCATGCTGCTAGTTAATATCTTGAGCAAGTTAATCATCTATTCATTATCTCAGAGCTCTACCTCTCACACTGAGATACTACTTTACCTCAGAAAAATGCTATTAAAGGATAATTTTAATGCAGCTTTGGCCTTAACTGAAGGTTCACTGAAGAAATTATTATCTGATGGCTCAGTTATAAGCTTACTGAGAACCCTCCATATTGTTTTCCATTGGGGTTGAACCAACCAACCTTCCTACCAGCAGTGGATGAGTGCTCCTTTCTCACCACATCTCCATCAAAACAGATTGTTCCCAGTATTTTTTATATGTGCCATTTTCACTGGTATGCAATAGTTTACAAGAAGGATGCCTAGCTCACCCTTGGTGATCACCTTAAAAAGGTGCCTGTGAAGATGGCAGACTATGGGTGGAGGGGTAAGAGAGGGAACCTGGGAACACTGGTGGAGGAAGACTGGTGGTGGGTTTGGTGATGGAACGTTGCATGTCTAAAGCCCAACTATGTAAATAATAACTTTGTAAATAAGTGATTTAATAAAATAAAATTTAGAAAAATAGAGAATTCCACTACAAAAATTATTATCTGCAGACAATTTTTAGGTATAATTCATCATTCGGGTTGATTTTCAATGTCTCCCATGTAATGATCTAAATAAATCATCCTTTAAAATGGCAGGAAGCTAAAAAATTCAGAAATACCCAAACATTAATGTCTTGGTCATTTATTCATCTATCTGTGATTTTCCTATATCAGGAGTCACCACAAATTCATTCTACTAATAGGTAAAAATAAGTGAATGAACTGCATTTCAACTCCAGATTGCTTCTACGTATATAAAAATGTGACATGTAAAATGACCGTTATACCCTGTCAACTCATTTTATACCTGAGTCTAGCATAGTCTATCTAGAGTAAGGCAGGAAGGTTTACCTTCTTATTCACCCAATTAATTTTTATTGACCACCTACACAACAATACACTCTAATTAGTACTATGATATTAAGATTTGCATGCTGACCTTGGAGGACTCAAGTTCTTTGTTTGCTTATATATATTATCTCAACTCTACATTTCCTCTCCATTAAAAACAGAGTCACTTGAGCTAGGCAGATCTTGTTCTTAAGTCAAAGCTCTTGTTGCATAATTTTGGCAGATTCACCAACTGTGCAACAATTAAAACAAGGAAAACACAACTTTTCCTATATGGCTGTCACTAATACTAAATGGCAGAACCTTAAAAAAAACCCAAATGAATGTAATATTTGATATTTACCAGTACTCTTTAATAGTGATTTCCTTTTTACTTCCTTCCACGAAAACCTGGCTATTTTTTCTACTAGATTATAAACTCTCTGAGGATAAGTAACCAACTCTTAAAAGGCATTTAGTAGGTAATTTATATAGCAATGAATAAACAATGGGTAACAAGTGTTCCTTTTAGATTCTTTGTAGAATGACAAAAATAAACCTTTGAATAATAATTAGAAAATGCATACAATGTCATCAACCCTGGGAATTCTGAGATAAGATGCATATGCCTCTAACTTTTTGTTTGTTTAATTTTAATTTGTTTGTCTGGTGGTGCTCAGATAAACAAATTAGCCAAATGCTTATTCCTGGCTCTTCACTCAGGGATCACTCCTTGCAAGCTTGGGGGGGGGGAGGGCATATGAGTTGCTGAGGATCTAATTATTATTGGTCTTATGCAATGCAAGTACCTTAGCCACTATATTATCTACCCAGTCCAATTCAATTCTTAAACTAAATACAAACAAACCTCCGACTCTGAAGCATATGCTCCTAAGCCTTATACTAGTGGTTTATTTTTGTCAGTTGTTAAAGTCATTTGAACTTTGTGTTACCAACAATTCAAAGTCAATTTGATATATTTTCATAAATTTCAATATATTTTTAATGAATTTCAATTATATAAGCCAACGAACACATTTACTAAACACCTTTTAAGCAATGCAAACTGAATCTTCAAATATAAGCAACTTTATGCTTAACTCTTAAGATTTTATAGTAACAAGCATTTATATGTAGGAGAAACCAATTCTACACAACTGGGTTTCTATTTTGGTTTCTTTCTTATTTTTTCCTTAAAATAAACTTGGATGCACTTTTTATTTGAAATCTTACACTGTCAATTAAAATACTTTTTCAAGAAAAGTGTTAGTTGAAAACAAACAATAATTTATCAAAGCTGGAATGATACTACATGTTAATCCATAAAATAAGGCTTTTTTCCTATTTTTGCTTGAACTTTTCCAATTTATGCTTCCTTCAGATATAAACAGAGTGGGAAAAGAAACAGTTTATTCAGAAACAAAGATGTATTATTAATATAATTTTATATAATTTATATAATTACTTGAATCCTAGTAGACAAATTCTCACATATGACATATTAAAATCAACTCAAAAACTGTAAGTTGTTGAAGATCTTTATAATGAAATAATTATGAGTAAAAAAAAACCTAGATCTCACCAATTAAAAGTTTAATTTTAATGTGGGAAATAGTACCCCATATATGTCAATGATACATTTTCATTTTATAATGGAAAATATGGTGTTTGCCAAAGAGAGAACTGCAACAAATAGATTTCAAGACCTTTCACATCCAGTATAGTATAACAACTAGAAAATTGAGGGCTGTGGCTACAATTTATTTAAATATGTTTTTATTTTTATTTTTTTTGTTGGTTTGTTTTTCAGTCACACCTAGTTGTAGTCAAGGACCACTCCTGACAGGGCTCTGGGAACCATATGTGGAGCTGGGTATCAAAACAGGGTAGGCCAGTGCAAGGCCTACCTTATGTGCTGTATTGGCAATCCTCTTAAATGTATTTTGAAGTATATTTTAAAAGGAAAAGTCCAATATTATCAGTAACAACTCTAAAATATTTTAGAATATTGAAGGAAAAGTCTATCAACTAATTGAATCAAGCCTTATTTAAAACCAAAATTACAATTTTAAATACAGAAAACTTTAAAGTTCAATACCTATCACTCAGCAATAATCCGTTCCTTTTATCTAGTAAGGAAGAAACCAGGAATTGTTCTCTTTCTTCTATGTAATCTGTTATCTTATAATTGATCCCGTCTACTTCCTCACAGTTCACAGAATATATTAAATATATCCTGGTCATGGTCTGAAAGCCTAGTGCCTTCTGTTTCCTTGCCCATTATTTTTTAAGAACTATGTACTTACTCATTTTAAATAAATGATTCCAGACATTTCACATTACCATGGGTCATTAAAGCAAAGAACTGTTCTATTTGGGGAAATTAGGGGCAACAGAGCTATAATAATCAAGCAAAGGAACTGGAAACTGTGCAGCTCTAGATATTTTTTTGTTGCTGTCATTTTGTTTTTGTTTTGGGTCACACTCTGCCATGGTCAGGGAATAATCCTGACTATTTGCTCAAGAATCACTCCTGATGGTGCTGGGGGAACTATATGCAGTGCTGGGAATTAAATGGGATGTCTACGTGCAAGACAAGTGCTTTAAACCTTCTACTAGCTCTCTGGCTCCACTGTTTAGGTCAAGTGTCATCGAATATCTACTTTCCTATTTTCCATTGTTAGATTTTGGTTGACTCTAATTCTCATTCCTCTGTCTTTTCTTGAGGAGAAAGAAGGGGGGCGGAGGCTATGGGAGAAAGCATATAACCATCCTCTGTCCGATCTGTAGCTGAATACAAATTCAATTACTTAAAAGTACGTGGCTGAATTTGCTTATAAATACTGAGAGAAGAACGAGCCAACCCACTAAAGGAAACATGTTTTTCCACTACCTAAATTTTTCATAGCTAGTTTTACTATGGAAATATCAGGTCTATTACAACTTATTCCAATCAAGAACCTTGGAATATTCCAATGCAGAACCTTCAGCAAATCACAAGCTCCTTGGACCTAAGTTCTCACAAATGAAAAGGCTTAACATACTGATCTCCAAGATCCCTTAATACTGGTATATGTCTCTTTTATATTATAATTTAAATAGTAAGGCAGATAAAACAGATTCATTTGCTTCTTCTATAAGGTTATTTCCAAAGTCGGAGACACATAGCAATTAACTAGTGAAGTGGAAATAAAATATTAAACTTTTATATTTTTTAACCCAGAGAGAGAAAAGCAAGCTCAGTTGCTATTGATCATGTATATTTTCACATGGTCTGGGGAGAACAAGAGCTCCATTAGCAAAAGGGGAAATGCTTATTCTTTGTCGATTCTCAACATATAGCATGTTATTTTTGCTCAGTTATGGAAATTCACAGATATTATCAAATCCTAGTATCGATAATACAAATTTAAATAAGTGACTACAGAACAGCAGGACTGATATTCTTTATTTTCTTAGAACAAGTTTTTTGTCAACTTCATTATGAAGTAAAACAAGGACTCTGGTATTAGATTAAACATGATCAGGTGTACGCCGGCCAAGGAGGGTAAATATCCTCCTTTCTCAGTTTTTTTCCCTTTCCAGGGAGAAGTGGCGTGGTGTCTGCCGTATTATGAGGACTATAAGCAGGTATGAACTTGGTGGCGCAGAAAGGAGAAAAAAAAAAGAGAGAGAGAGCAAAAGAGTTATGTACTTGGAACAGCAGGACACTTGGGCAGTCTCGGGCCGGGGCTTATTCCGGCTCACGCTCTGCCGGGACTCGACTTGGGCTGCCACATTTTGGTGCGGCAGCTTTGCTGCTGATTGACCACGATCTGGAGGCCAGCTAGACTACTTTTGGTCCCAGAAACTGCTTGCAGCCATGTCTCTAGACTGTGTACTAAGCCATTGCCCCATACTGCTCCAGGATGGGAAATTATGCAATTTCTAATGTAAATCTCCCTGGAATTAATTACTTCAATACTAAAATGCAGAAATCCTAAATGGTAGCAACCGTGCGACTTCATATCTCTTCAATTCTTAGCAATGGAAAACTAATTATCAAATGCTTCCTTGTCAGTGGGCTGTTTTTTGGGGGGGATGAACTCCAACAACAATAGTGAGTTTTGTGTTGAAATACAGAATGTAATCAAGGTAAAGAGAAAATGAAGTGAAATTTATCAGTTATGCAGGCGGGGGTGGGGGGATAGGAGGTGGGAGGTATACTGGGGTTTTTGATGGTGGAATATGGGCACTGGTGAAGGGACGGGTGTTTGAGCATTGTATAACTGAGACATAAGCCTGAGAACTTTGTAACTTTCCACATGGTGTTTCAATAAAATAAATAATTTAGAAAAAAAACAACCATGCCTTGGGAGATTATAGGAGTCGAGGAATTTATCCATTTCTTCTAGGTTCTCTTGTTTCATGGCATAGAGATTTTCAAAGTAGTCTCTGATGATCTTTTGAATTTCATTGGTTTCTGTTGTAATGTCCCCCTTTTCATTTCTGATTCGGCTTACAAGGGTTCTCTCTATCTTTCTTTGTGAGTCTTGCTAGTGGTTTATCAATCTTTTTTATTTTCTTGAAGAACCAGCTCTTGGTTTCATTGATCTTTCGGATTGTCTTTTGGGTTTCCATGTCGTTAATTTCTGCTCTAAGTTTTATTATCTCCTTCCTTCTGCCTGGTTTGGGCTCCTTTTGTTGGTCCTTTTCTAACGTCTTGAGCTGTGAAGTCAAGTTATTTATGTGGGCCCTTTCTTCCTTCCTGAGCTAAGGTACATTGAAGATAAGGTCGGCAAAACCCTCCACGACATTGAAGCCAAAGGTATCTTCAATGCTGACATGCCACTGGCCAAGCAAGTGAAAACAAAGATAAATAAATGGGACTATCTCAAACTAAGAAGCTTCTGCAACTCAAAAGAAACAGTGACCAAAATACAAAGATAATCTACAGAATGGGAAAGGATATTTATGGAGTACCCATCCGATAAAGGGTTGATAACAAGGATATAAAATGCACTGGTTGAACTCCACAAGAAGAAAACTGCCAACCCAATCAAAAAATGGGGTGATGAAATGAATAGAAACGTTTCCAAAGAAGAATCCGAATGGCTGAGAGGCACATGAGAAAGTGTTCAACATCACTAATTATCAGGGAGATGCAGATCAAAACAACAATGAGATATCATCTCACACCACAGAGACTGGCCCACATCCCAAAAAATAAAAGCAACCGCTGTTGGCGTGGATGTGGGGAGAAAGGGACTCTCCTTCACTGCTGGTGGGAATGCCGACTGGTTCAGCCCTTTTGGAAAACAATATGGACGATTCTCAAGAAGTTAGAAATTGAGCTCCCATTTGACCCAGCAATACCACTCCTGGGAATATATCTCGGAGAGGCAAAAAAGGTATAGTAGAGATGACATCTGCATTTCCATGTTCATTGCCGCTCTGTTTACAATAGCCACAATATGGAAAAAACCAGAGTGCCCGAAAACAGATGATTGGCTAAAGAAACTCTGGTATATTTACACAATGGAATACTACGTAGCTGTCAGAAAACATGAAGCCATGAAATTTGCATATAAGTGGATCAACATGGAAAGTATCATGCTGAGTGAAATGAGTCAGAAAGAAAGAGACAGACATAGAAAGATCGCACTCATATGTGGAATATAAAGTAGCTGAGAGGTACAAGCTTACAATGTTGCGATTCCTGGCAGACATTTCTCTGGACTTAGTTACTAAAATACTAAAATACAGAAATCCAAAACTATGCTGCTGCTAGTGCGGCCTCCTGACCTCATATCTCTTCATTCTCAGAAATGGAAAACAAATTATCAAATGCTTTCTTTTCAGCAGATCGACTTTAGGGGGGAGAAACTCCAAATCAATAATAGTGAATTTTTTTGTTTAAATATTGAATGTAATCAAAGTAAAGTGAAAGTAAAGTGAAATTTACCAGTTACACATGTGGGGTGGGGGGCTGGGGAGGTGGGGGGAAGAGGGGCGGTATATCGTGATTCTTGGTGGTGGAATATGTGCACTGGTGAAGGGATGGGTGTTTGAGCATTGTATAACTGAGACTTTAACCTGAAAGGTTTGTAACTTTCCACATGGTGAATTAATAAAAGAATTTAAAAAAAACATGATCAGGTGTACTTCTAATTTATCAACAAGAATCAGAAGCATCCAATATGTCTAATTTTGGCCCCCTTTCCTACACATTAACAATTCCTCTACATATACATTTTTTTTAATTTAAAATATATTTTTATGAAATTTTATACAGGAGTCAGAGTGATAGGACAGCAGGTAGGGCACCAGCTTAGCATGTGGCTGGCCTGGGTTTGATCCCCAGTACCACAGGTCCCTCAGCACTGTCAGGAGTGATCCTTGAGCACAGAGCCTCATGGAAATCCTGAGCAACATCAGGTACCTCCTAAACTCCCTCACCAAATCTTTTTTTATATACAGTTTGCAAAGAAGTTCCCACTGTGTTCTCAAAACAGCCTTGTAATCAACATTCTTTCTAACCTCCCTGGGCCTTATCCTTGTGGTTTCATTAGATAAGAGATTCATAGAAGTTACCTGAACTTTGGATTTCTTTGGATTTAATTAGTTGATCTGGCATTAGCTCAGAAACTCCCAAACTTTCTTCCATCTTAAGAAAGGCATGTGACCCAGATCAAATCTTGGCAATCTGCCTTAACTTTTCCTGTTTGCCTCTGAGGCACACTATCACTTCCTCAGGACTTATAAGTAATAAACTTATCCAGTGCAATTTCTGTGGGGGTCCTTTGTTTAATGTCATCTGACAATATGGCGCCTTGTGTTCCCTAAACAAACACTGATTTTACAAAGTTATAACATGACACATTAACACATGCAAAAGTATGAGCATTAGAGCCAATGTGGACTAGTTAAACTCATAGCTCTGAATATACAACTAGCCATGTGGTCTGGGCAAGTCAATAACAGTGTGCATATAATACCATCCCAAAGAGTTGCTGTGGAGCTTAAACTACTTGGCACATATAGGATGTATACCTATTATCTTTTTTTCCTTTAATTTGCCAAAAAATAAAGCTGCGTATTTATGTTAAGAAGGAAGGGTGGGGCTGGAGCAATAGCACAGCGGGTAGGGCCTTTGCCTTGCATGAGGCCGACCTGGTTTCGATTCCCAACATTCCATATGGTACCCTGAGCACCGCCAGGAGTAATTCCTGAGTGCAACAACAACAACAAAAAGGGAAGGCAAGTTAAGATTATAGTACAATACTATTAAAGTTGCATTGTTCCTTTTAGGGTATAACATAACAATCTGCCCACAGCAATTCTATAAATTTTAACTGAGATTTTAAGAACTAAATTAGTAATTTTTATTTAACATACCACGTTAAAATTGAGATATTCTTCAACCCATGCTTTTGCTTCTTCAAATTCATCTTTCATTTCCATGATAAAAAGTGTATCCAGGGCATCAACTATTGTTGCTCCTTTGATATTACCTGACAATATTAGACAATATATTTAATCAATAGAATATTTTGACGTACATATACAAATTAGCCTTACCATGGAAAGACTTGTAATGAACATACAGACTATGGCTATAGATTGACACATTAATCTTGAAAATTTCTTCTGAATTGTAGAAAATAAATCTTAGACACTTCATTTGTAATTCCATTTTCTAATAAGAAAAGTAGAATTAAGACAAAGGAACAAGAACATACTACTATTAACTGTATTAAACTATATGTATAACAAAATTTGTTTTTTTTGTATTACTGATAACTAATTTCAGTTATCAGTAACTGAAATTAGTTACTGATAGCCATAAACTCCAGTAAGATATAATCCCATACCCTTTTGAAGTCCTTCCTGATTCTAACTTACTCCTCCCATCATACTCACAAATCCAAAAAGCTTTTTATTTCCTTGAAACTCCTATTATTTTAGGTAATTTAGAAGGTGTTAAATTAATAGATACAGTAGAAGGGCACTAGGTGGAATTCTGGGTAGGGACCCAAACACTTTATTTTTTTTTTCTTTTTGGATCACACCTGGCAATGCACAGGTTATTCCTAGCTCTGTACTCAGAAATCACCGCAGGGGATCATATGAAATGCTGGGAATTGCACCCAGATCGGCTGTTTGCAAGGCAAACGCCCTGCCCACTGTGCTATTATTCTAGACCCAAGAGACCCAAAGACTTTATATACTGATACTGTTACTTAGCTTCCTCACTACTATAATGGGAATGCCTATAGTTAATACCTATAGTACCAACTACAATGAGATGCTATGGACTAAAGCATGCGAAAGTGGGTAAACACAAGTTAAAATAACTGACCTGATCCATCCTTTATTTTTCACATCAACAAAAGAAACCCAGAGCTAATACTCTAAGGAAATATTGAGAAATACAAATATAATGAGTATTACCATGGCTGACTGCCCTGATCATTCTATCTATAAAAATTCAGTTCTTATTGATAGAAAAATGTTAATGCAGTGGATCAAATGTTCTGTTGAGAAATAATCCTGACAATTGTATTTTATGATGCTGTAGTTGTATCCTCTAAATGAGAATTTCTGAGAGTAAACACCCCAGGTATCAGTATTTTGAAAGTCATAGAGATGATCTGAATGTGCAGGACGTGCTCTGTATGAAGGACACTCTATGCACAGTCCTTGGAGATAACTCCATTGGGCATGCATGTTTCCTAGCAACATGGCCTGGAGGATCACACAAACTTCATCGCCCACCAGTTCAGTCAACTGCAGCGATGTCATGGTCACTAAGAAACCGAAGAACATTCTACTTACCAAACAAACTGCTTGAATGGCCTCCTTTTGATAAAGGTTTCAGTTCATTTAATCCCCAGGCATAATGTTTATAGTTATACCAAGCATGTTTCATCATCTGAGAAAAGAAATAAAAATGGAATTATAGCTGAATTTCAGATGTTTTTTTATATAAACACATTATTCATTGAAGACCTGAATGTCTAAATATTAAATTTTACTAATATTAAATGATTAATGGAAAAGATGACTAGATGATAAAACACATACACATTCCCCCTTTTGCATTGGCCTACTGATACTTTTTTGAGACTATTTAATCCTATTGATATATCTGTAATTTTCAAAACTCCTTTCTCATCTATAAAAATTTAGCTTATCATAAACTGTAAGTTCCTAAGTTATTTTGCCTACTAAACCTGTTTGAGATAATAATAAAATCAGCACTTCTTGCCTATCCACCCCACCTTCATTCCAAAGTCTACCTCTTTAAGTGAACAAACAAAAAGCACACTAAAACTGCAGTGGAAATTATTTACTACCCATCTCAAGAATGTTCAAGAGCATAGCTCTTTGCCCAATGGTATTGCCCAATTTGTGAAATTTTAGATAAGCCATTACTACACTTGGATATCTATTACTAAATGGATAAGCCATTACTACATTTCTTATTTTAGTATTATAATAAATTAAATCTGTGGAAACTATATTTAAACTTCCTATTTTTGCACAATTCTGTATTTTTTAAGCCTCAGTTAATACATAAGATTACTGACAAACATTTTGATGTATCGTAAGTCTATTGAAAATATAGGAAATTTAAAATGTAAAACTGATTATGCTTAGATTTTTTAAAATACAACTTATTTTTATGTAGTAAATGTCTGACTGAATACTAGATAGATATAGGTATATCTATATACTTAAAAACTGATTTGCTGTATTTCTAACCTAGGACCTTATGCCAGCAATGTGTAAGGTCAAATATCTCTGCCATAATCAGATATATAAAATGTTTTTAATGATCTAAAATATACACAATTATATTCATACATTTTAAAGAAGAATTTGGACTTTGTAGTTATCTAGAGTTTATTCATGCCACTATTGTCATCGTCATCATCATCATCATCATCATCATCATCATCATCCTGTTGATTGTCAATTTTCTTGAGTGGTCTCAGTAACATCTCCATTCGTCCTAGCACTGAGATTTTAGCAGCCTCTCTTTACTCGTCCTTCCCAATGGTGCTGCATTGGAGGCTCTTTCAGGGTCAGGGGAATGAGACCCATCATTGTTACTGGTTTTGGCATATGAATATGCCATGGGGAGTTTGCCAGGCTCTGCCAAGGCCCAAGTCCTTCTGCCAAATAAAAGTGTCAACAAAATCACCACATATTCACCCTAAAATATAACTGAGGGCTACAGAAAAATCTATTTCACAAAACACAACTATGGGGCTGGAGAGGATGCTTGCCTCGAAGGCTGCTGCTGACAGGTTCTGTCTCCAGCATCCTCTATGGTCCCCGAAGCACAGCCAGTTGTGATTCCTGAGTGCAGAGTCAGGAGTAACCCCTGAGCATTGATCGCCAGATGTGGCCCGCAAACAAAAACAAAACATAAAACCACAACCACACCATCATCCTGGAAAAGACAGGTTCTTCAGAGAAACAGAAGGGATATCTTAAAAAGCCAACCAATAAAAGTGCCCCCCAAAAGTTAAATACAGACAGAATCTGAAAATGTATTACTATGATTCCAGGTTTTAAAATATCTTTAAAAACCTTATAGAAAATTATAAATAGTATGCAAAGACTGTTTATCACTAAACATCTGCAGTGATATAAATACAATTTTATTAATAAGGTTTCCATATGTCCCTGAGGAAAAAAGTGAACATCTTTCATTAACCAATCAGTACATATTTTTTGTTTTCCAACACTATTGCTACTATTAATATCTGCTAAGAAAGGCTTCTAAAGTCTCAGGGCTAGGACGAATGGAGACGTTACTGAGACCGCTCGAGAAACTCGACAATCAACGGGATGATGATGATGATGATGATGATGATGATGATGATGATAAAGGATATCTTTATTATAGGCTGGGGATCTGTTAAATATACTATACTCAATGATGCAAAATTTTTATTACAAGCCTGTGAACTATTTTACCATTGTTTTGGAGAGTAAAAAACTAAAGCTGAGGAGTTAAAAAGCAAACAACTTTACTCAATCATGACACTTCCACTCAACTGAGGGGCTTGTGCATGTGCCTGTCTCAGTGTGACTCTAGGTGACGTCATCACCAACACTGCATCACATTCCTTTATGAATTCACAACAGGACCCTTATCAAATTACTGACTTTCCAACAATCAAAAGAACTGGTGTTTTCACTCATATTTTCACTTCCAAATTAATTTTAATTTATAAATTAATTTTATTGAAAAGCATAATAGATCTGAAGGTTAGAGAAAATGATTTATAATCCTCACAATGTCACTAATTGGCCATATTAATTAAGTTTGAGTTGTAGGTTTCTTGGATTCCTTATCCAGAAAAAGTTGAGATCATAATTCCTGAGAGAATCTACGAATGGATTTCTGTGTGGTTGCAATAACTCAAGGTCATGTGATCAAATGTTAACTGAAGTTTAAAATAATACTGAAAACAATGAAATTCATATCACATAATAAAAAAATAAATCTCTGAAAGACTATGAAATACACAAAATACCTTGAGATAAAACCTGAATTTGATTTGATTTTCCCATTAAATATATTACATTTAGTAAAATCTTCATTCCAGTAAATTTGCAAAGATTTATAAGTTCAAAAGCTTTGGGATACGTCAAACACAGAAGAGAAAAATATTTTTATGATGATTTTTTTCCAAGTTTAAATGAAAATCCAGTGAATATACTACTGATGATTCAAAGTTATCATAAAGCCTTCCAGATGGAGTCTTGCTTTGTTTAAATTACCATTTCTATAATATATCGTGAGTACAGAAACTACTAAAGTTACCTTTGGGGTACTTATTAACTTTTTAAAAACTTTTTTTTAATACCAAGGGGAAAATCTGACACTAATTGCTTAGCTTTCCACATTTCCAAAGCTGATGTGACATGTTTCTCAAAATGGGTTCCCCATCTCATGGGATTTCTATGAGCTAAAGTTAGAAAAGAAAAAAAAAATGGTGTGATTAAAGTGCTCAAATTGAGCATCAAGAGTGGTTTCTTGAAGAAACCATGAAGAAAGGAGGAATTATCATATTGTGGCTTCTAGTGGTTTGTCACCTCTGAAAATAATTTACTCCATGATAAAGTAAAGCACAAGACATTGTGAATGTGGAGTAACAGAGATTAAATTCACAAGTCTTAAATTAAATCAACGGTGTCTCTCAGATTTAAGATTTACTTAAATACCTGACAACACCAACATGCTACTAGCTTCTAATTTTAAGTATTAATCCACTAGCCAGCCGAGGGACTGCAAGGATGAAGGCATTTAATCTCTCCAGGATCTATGTACTTGTGAACTGACAGAAAAAGAGTCACTTCTAAAACTCAACTACTAATAAGAAAGTCTATGAATTGCATTAATCCTCTCTCTTCTTAGCCTCCTTAATTTTGTTTTGTAGTCTTTTCATCAATTTAATTAGGGTTCTACAGTCTGACATCCACGTAGTAGGATTAAAATAGGCCTTAGGCTGACATTGATTAGGATTTCAAATGCAGTTTGGGAATCTTCATAAAAAGGTAATACTGAAATTATACCAAAGATTTTTTTCTTGGATATTCCTATTTGCCCTATTAGGTAGTATATGACACAAATGGGGTCAAACAAGAGATGTGATGGGAACTTCATAATAGCAACCTAATATTTTGGCCCAGAGAAGGTGGAATTAAAGTATAAACTATCTAAAAAATAGCATTACTTCTTGTCTTTATGCTTATAGAATATCTTTCGATTAGCACTTTCTTTGCAATTAGATAATTACTCAGCAGGGCTGGGTAATTAGACAGTTATCTACTGAATGCCTGCCACAGTATGAGCAATAAAATATAACGGACTAGAGGAGAAGTGTACATAACTCTATCATGCTTATGGAAGCTTAACATTCTCCTTCTTCCTTATATGTTCACAAATATTTCTAAGATTTGAGACAAAATAGAGTGAGTCAAATATTCTACATTATTCTGTTCTAACAGTTTGTTTGATTTTTTAAAAAACATGGGTCCTCTAGCAGTGTTCAGCTGTGCGCAGGATAGGGGTACTTGGACCCATGTGATACTGGGGGAATCAAACTCAGGGCTCTGCACATGCTAGGCATAATCAAGGACATCAGAAACCAAGAAAAAAAAAGTTTTGAACTTCCCTAACTATGTTTTTATTTCACAATAACATTTCTGTTGCTAGAAACTACCCTTAGTAAGTACTATTATTTGCTTAAGCTTTAATCACAAAATCTTACATTATTCATAATGAACACTTTAAAAATCTTCTTGAAAATGCTTTTATCAAACAACTAATAACCACTTTGGGTTTTTACCCACTTCTTTAGGAAGACTAGTAGAGGGCCAGAGAGATAGCACTGTGTAAGTAAGGTGCTTTCCCTTCTATGTGCCCAAACCAGGTTCTATCCCTGACACCGCATAGAGCTCCCAAGCCATCCAGGAATGACCCCTCAGCACAGAACCAGGAGTCTGCACTGAGCAGGGTGGACATAACCCTCAAATCAAAAATTATTTTTAAAAAAGTTTGATAGTTAAAATTCCAGTTCTCTCTGGGGCAGAGGTCTTATATCAAACTTCTCTAACTGTAGTGTGATTTGGATCTGTGGTTCTAGACCAAATCCAGACAACTGGGAGCTAGCTGCAACCTTGGACATGTCTTGGAGTGAGGTTTTGTCTAAAAGAAGAATCAACCATACAGAAATCAGGAGACAGTAGGAGCCAGGAAGGCAGCAAAGGTGAGGAAAGAGAAATAAAAGGTGTCTGAACAGAGACCTTTGGTCCTTACTCATTTTCCTGGCACCACTGGATGAATGAGGATAAGTCTGGAGAACTGCCTGAGGAGGCAGCTACAAACAATGCAGATGAGCCCAGAATGTTGATGACTTACCTTCCTCTCCTCCAGGGCTGTGGCTCTTTGTCTGCTAAAATTGTTCATTTCTTAGGTGTTACAGAAAATCCACTTCCTTATGGAGGAGAGATATGGAAGAACAGGTTGCCACATCTAT
Source organism: Sorex araneus (assembly GCF_027595985.1). Lineage (NCBI taxonomy): Eukaryota > Metazoa > Chordata > Mammalia > Eulipotyphla > Soricidae > Sorex > Sorex araneus. The sequence goes on from NC_073305.1 coordinate 145,260,482, forward strand.
CTAAGAAACTGGCACCTATGTGAGTTCTGCCACTACAGAATGACTCTATGTGAAGAAATTCTTCTCGCTGAGCCCACTTTCCACACCCAATCAGTACAAACACCTTGCCAGCTACTGTGGCAATAATGCACTGAAAAAACTCAGTATATTATCTGACACATAGCAAAGTTATCTATACAGAAATAAACACACACACAGAGAGAGAGAGAGAGAGAGAGAGAGAGAGAAAGCTGGAGAGAGAGTACAGTGATCTAAGTACTTGCTTTGCATATGTGGCCTACATGGGTTTATATCCCTGGCACCACATATGGTCCCCTGAGTAATACCAGAAGTGATCCCTGAGCACAGAGCCACAAGTAAAGTTTTGAGCACTGCTGGGGGGTGCCCTCTAAACCAAAAGTAATTAATTTATATATATTATATATAGTGTATATATATATTGTAGAGCCTGACAAGCTCCTCGTAAAGCATTCTATATGCCCAAAACAGTAACAATAACAGGTCTCATTCCCCTGACCCTTCATGAAAGAGCCTCCAATCGTTGGGGAAGACGAGTAAGGAGAGGCTGCTAAAATCTCAGGGCTGGGATGAATGGAGACATTACTGGCACCTTCTTGAGTAAATTGATGAACAATGGGATGACAGTGACAGTGATACAGTGATATATAATATATATGTGTGTGTATGTGTGTGTATACATATATATACATATATATATATATATATATATTTGCTATCCACAAAGAAGAAGAAGAAAAAAACCTTTCTACAAAGGGTATTTTCCAGATGTAAGGCAATATGCAGTGAATTTCAGTTCTGAAGGTTCATATAATCACTATATGACTGTAGTACTGTCATCCTGTTGTTCATTGATTTGCTTGAGTGGGCACCAGCAACATCTCCATTGTGAGACTTGCTGTTACTGTTTTGGCACATCGATATGCCATGGGTAGTTTGCCAGGCTCCGCCGTGCGGGCGGGATACTCTCGGTAGCTTGCTGGGCTCTCTGAGAGGGACGGAGAATCGAACCCGGGTCGGCCACATGCAAGGCAAATGCCCTACCTGCTGTGCTATCGCTCTAGTCTGGTTCATATAATGGCTTTCTTAAAATCTTGGTGATGCCATATCTACTTGGGTAGGAGATGAGCTTTCAGGATATTGGAGCTGAGCGAAGGGCAATAAATACACAATGAGCAGGGTGATAGCTGGACTAGGCTACATAGGAGTGGAAGTTCCTCACAGTGTGAGGCCCTTCAGGGGCTTTAGGGAAGAAGGGTCAGCATCCAGAAGGGCAATGAGGGAAATGATGTAAGGGGAGAGAGAGAGAGAGAGAGAGAGAGAGAGAGAGAGAGAGAGAGAGAGAGAGAGAGAGAGAGAGAGAGAGAGAGAGAACTTACACATCTAAATGAAGTCATTTTATTTTATTTTTTTTTTTTTTAAAGAAATATTTTATTGAACCACCGTGAAAACAAAAAAAATACAAGGCTTTCAGGTTTAAGTCACAGTCAAATACTGATTAAACCACCATCCCTTCACCAGTGCACCCGTTCCTCCACCAAGAACCCCAATACACCCCCCTCCCACCCCTCCCCCCATCTAAGTAGCTGATGATATTCCCATTATTCTCTCTATATATTGAGTACATTTCATATTTCCATACAGAATTCACTATTGTTGATTGGAAATTTTCCCCAACAATCAGGCCTGCTGAATAGGCATCATCTAATAATTTCTCTTCCTTGGCAAAGGTGAAGACTTTGAGTCCGCGCGGCCGCTATCGCGGCCGCGCGGTTTTGGGTTTCTAATATTTTAGCTCAGTTCGCAGTCAAAATGGATGGCTGCAAGAGTCTGCTCTGGTGCCAAAATGGGTTAGGAGACCTCAGGATCACAGTCAGTAGGCGGGAGGCTCTGCTTCTCGTGCCGCGGCTCTTGGTTCATCTCTGGGCGGAAGGCGCGCCGGGAACACCTCCCCTCCCAGGATCACCTACGGGCTACGTCACTAAAGAAAGTCCTACCTCCTGGTGTAGGGGTCTTAGAGGGTGGCTCTCACCGCGTGGCTGCTGCCGCTGCCGCCATTAAATGAAGTCATTTTAAAAACACACAGTATACCTGCAAAATGGAATACTATGCTGCTGTTAAGGAAAATGAATTTATGAAATTTGCATAAAAATGGATAGACCTGGAGAGTATTATGCTGAATGAAATGAGTCAAAGGGAGATGGATAGACATACTTGTGGGATATATATTAAAATAAATGAGCCCAATACCCAAGTACAGTTGAAATAAGGGCCAGAAGGACCATGGTTGGAAGCATGCCTTAAATGCTGGGGAAGAAGGCAGTTGGGATAGAGAAGAAACCAGTATGACAAAGACAGTTGAAAATGATCACTCTGGATAAGAACTGTATGCTGAAAACAGGTAAAGGAACAAACATGATAACCTCTCAGTACCTGTACTGCAACCCATACTGCCCCCAATGGGGAAGGGAGGGAGGGTTGGAGGGAAGGAGGGAGAGACAGAGAGAGAGGGGGGGGGAGAGAGAACAAAGGAAAGTGCCTGCCATAGAAGTTGAGGGGAGGGTGGAGGGAAACTGGGGACATTGGTGGTGGTAAATGTACACTGGTGGAGGGATGGGTGTCGGAACACTTTATGACTGTAGCCTGATCATGATTGGCTTTGTACTGTATCTCATGGTGGTAAAAAAAAAAAGAATAAAGTGACAAAATTATAAAAAATACAATTGAGAAAAGATACACACACACACACACACACACACACACACACACACACAAGAATCTCTGGGTGAGACTCTGAAGGGCAACAGCAGCTTAGGATCTTAAAGTCAAAAGTTCCTTCTTATCAATGACCAACAGACTCCAGATAATGTTTTGTGAGGTACATAAAGCAGGCAGGCTCTGAATAACTAAAAATAAGCTTGTTTGGACTATGCTTAAAATAATTGAATGTGTAAACATTTGAATTTGGTGCTAGCTAAGCAGGCTTCTGTGATAACAAATCTCACTTAGCCTGCATAGAGAGAACAAGCAATCAAAGAGTCACAAACCAGAGGCCATCTTTGGCTCACCATCATTAAGCAGTAAAGGGAGCTAGCTCTGAATCCAGTGACTTTCACGTTTCTGCTTTTCCGGAGGCCATGAAGGGTTGTGCATGGATCAAGCAAGGTCGATGATGGGAATTCAATTTACCTCACTGATTGTTAAATGGATGACCTTTGTGCTTTACAATGATGGTTTATGCTTTGGAAAACACTGATTTTAGAAGTCTGACGCAGTTACTATCAAACTGCCTGAAATTACAATCAGTCCCTGACTTAGAGTGCTTTGACTTATAATTTAAACTTTATAATCATGCAAAAGTATCATGATACAAAGGGCATCCCTTCTTCCTGGTACTCTGTTTCTTAGATTCTGTGCTTTACAATATTATTAAGAATGATTTCTTATGCACATAATTCCAACACCACCGATGTACCTTCACCAATGTACCCACCTCCTTTCCCAAGGATCCCAAAGCCCTTTCCTTTCAAGACCCCCGCCGCAAACCCAGCCAACTCAGTTGTGTGGATCAGTTTTCCCATTATGTTGTCTTTGGACTTTGTTGCTACCTTCTTGGTAATTTTTGGTGGAACTGGAAAATGGATAAGAGAAAAAACTGAAAGAATCATTTCAGGTACTCAAATTCACATCTCTCCAATTAACTCTTGAAAGACATTTTTTAGGTCTATGAGTGAGTAGAAGACAACATTGTGCCTCACCTTCCTCTTATCTAATCTCATCTCTCATCTCATACCCTCTTCTAAGGAATGAAGACTGGCAGAACCAGAAGTCCCTGGGACCAAGGTCACCTAGTAGCTGAGGATGCTGCCTCAGGGAGCAAGATAAGGAGCCTACAGCTGGGGAAGCCTGTGCTTCCTTGTGAGTAGTCAGACCTCTCAAATTCTTATTCTCATTAAAAAACTACCAATTTGAAGGCCAGGAATGTGGTTCAAGTAGAGCATGTGCCTTGCAATGGGAGGTCCTAGGTTTAATCCCCAGCACCTTAACCCTTTCCCCCACCTGCTACTCAGCACTGCCAGGGTAGCAGGAAAAAATTAAGAACCATTATAAACAAATAGTACTACTGTGGTGAATGGTGTTGACAATGGGGTGGGAGGGGGCATGCTGGGGTAGGGATATAGGGATATTTCTATACTTTGCATTTAATTTTGTCATAAACCTAAAATTACACTAAAAATCAAAACTACAGTGCATGCGAGAGAATAACATTGTCTTCCTCACAGCATGCAGAGAGAGCAAATCTGCTACTGTGCCTGGCTGACAGGTCCAGTGAGAGTGGTTGGCCTTCCTCCTCACCAAGCACTCACTGCCCTCCAAGCCTTGGGAGTAAGACAGAGAAAAGGAAAAAATGCTGAGGGAAGAAGACACAGCAGTTAAACCCAGAGCAGGTGGGACAAAGCAGGGGGAGATAAAGTAGCAGGAGGAAAGATGCCAATGTCATCTAGAGGTGACTACAGACAAATGTGGGATGACCACATTTGCAGAGACTGAAGGCCTAGAAGTTAGGGTCACCACAATCACACTCCTCAACTGATGTTAAAAGCATCAGGATGCCACAAAGACTGTCCTGCTAAGGTCCCTTCTCCTCACACAGGTCCTCATGGAGCCTGGCCCCATGGCCAGTCACCTTCTGTCATTGTCTCGCACTGAGAAGAGTCCTTCCAGTCAGCAGTTTTCAGTTTTACTCCTTATCAAAGTCAAACACTCATTCATGCACCTTGCTCAGTTTATCTCTTTAAGACCTGGAATGTATTTGTTCTTTCCCCAAGATGCTGTACCCAGAATGCTGCAATGACAAATACTACTTACTGAATAACTATTGGTGGCAGGTGGTGAATTATAAATGAGGACAGAGTAGGGTTGCCAAAATTTTAGAATATAAGATTGAATGAGGTGTAATTATACTAAAAATGAATATCTATCTAAAGAGTAAATTTAAGCAGAGAGTCCTGTATTTAATTAAATAACTGTGATTTACAAAGTTACTTACAGCTGAGCTTTAGACATTTAATATTTTAACACCAATCCTCCCACCAGTGTCAACTTCCTTCCACCAGTGTTCCCATATTCCACCCCAGTCTCAAGCACCCACCACATCCCCCATCTGTCAACTTGAAAGGTGCATTGCAAAGTTTCAGCGGTTGCAGCTTAAATCTGATGTTTTCAGTGCTGTTGAGGTTTGTGTTTTGGGTACGTGGCTCTACCTCGAACCCATATCACTATTATAACCGAAGCCCTAATTCCTGTTTCCCCATTACTTCCTGTTCCTACCCCCTTGATTTCTTTCTATCTTCCTCCATTCTAAACACTGAAATCAAGGGTGAACCAGGCATCTGCCTGTTACTACAGTACATTTCCTCATCTAGTATTCTATTTTAAACAAAAAGCGATTGAAGAAAATTCAGAAGAAACATGATGAAAGAAAAAACAATGCCTAAATCTGCAGTTTTCTGAAAGCAGTTTTATCTTGAAGCCTACAGTGCATCAAGACTGGGCCAGTGTGGCCCAGCAGATGGCTGTGTGCCAGAGGGTAAGGAGCTACTGTTCTAGCCGAGGAAAACCACAGCTCACACAGACAAATAAACCCTCATCTCTGACCATGGACTAAATGTCTATTACTTTAATGAAAAAAAAAAAAAAACAAAAACCACTGAGACCACTAAGACAATGATAGTTGGAAGTTGGAAATGATCCTTCAAGACAAGAGCTGAGTGCTCAAAGGAGGTATAAGGATATATATGATAAACTTTCAATATCTTTATTGTAAAACATAGTGCCCAAAGGGGTGGGGGGAAGTGAGAGGAAGGGAGAGAGAACAAACAGGGGAGAGAGAGAGAGAGAGAGAGAGAGAGGTAGGGAGGGCAAGAGAGAGGGGAGAGAAAGAGGGAGGGAGAGAGAGGGAGGGGGAGACATTGGTGGTGAAAAATGTACATTGACAAAGGGGTGGGTGTTGGAATAGTGTATGACTGCAACTCAATCATGAACAACTTTGTAACTGTGTATCTCAAAGTGGTTCAACTAAAAATAAATGAATAAGTAAGTATACAAAACAAAACCCAAAACCCAAAAACCCAAAGGACCACAGTCAGGTATAGTATAACTGGAAATGCCAGGGAATACTGTGAAACAAGAGAAGCCCTAAAAAGTTGGGTCTTTTTTATTTCTTTAATGCTACCAAAGAAAAAAACAAACACAAAAGGCTGTCTTCAAGGTCTTCAGCCAAGTTTTCCAAGGTCCTAGCATAAAAAATTCTATGTGAACTAATGAGGGGGAAAAAACACTGCAACTGCAACCATGCCTGGGCCCTGCTCTTTATTTAGATCTGGGGACATGCTGCTTCCTTCCAGCCCTACTTCCCACCTGCCAGCAAGCAGCTGAGGACACTCCTGGCCCAGATTATCTTCAGGGCCCATCTCTGAGAGCCTTCTGTCTGCTGTCAGGGGTATCTCTTCGCCGAGACCTGAGATGTACAAAGCACTGCACAGAGATCTCGGTAATGCTGTTATGGAATAAGTCATAGTTTCCCATTTCAGAAAGCACTTAGGATTCTAACGGGTCAGTTTGACTAATGAAACCCCAGAAAATGCAATGGGGGAAGTGATTTCACTTTTGTCAAAGGCCAACCACAGGGGAAAGGAGGGCAATCCTATAATCTACCACACAATTTTCCCTCCCAACACTTCCCTGAATATTACTAGCCCATTTCACAAATGAGGTCACTGAGGGCCCACCAGTACAGAGGAAGCAATGAACTATGAACTGTCCTATTTGGATTCTACTACAACCACTGAGATAGTTCAAACACTTGGGCTGCCTGCAAACCTATAGCGGGCCAGCTGCATGCACAGCCCCATGCACACTAGGCAGCCCATTCTGGGATGGAAGAAGTTTCCAGACATGCCAAATCAGGAGTGTGAGGTGTTTCGACATAAAAACTTCACCACACGAAATGAGTCAGAAAGAGAGGGACAGGTATAGAAAGATTGCACTCATTTGTGGAGTATACAGTACCAGAATGGGAGACTAACATAACAGTCAAGAACAGTAGAGATAAGTACCAAGAGGATCACTCCACAGCTTAGAAGCCAGACTCGCATGCTAGGGGAAAAGGCAGCTCAGATAGAGAAGGGAACACCAAGTAAAGGCTGCTAGGAGGGCCTGCTCAGGATGGGAGTTGCGGGCTAAAAGTCAACTATAGACTGAACATGATGGCCACTTAATACCTCTACTGCAAACCACAGCACCCAAAAGGAGAAAGAGAGCAAAGGGAAATGCCCTGCCACAGAGGCAGGGTGGGGTGAAGGGGAGGACAGGGTAGGGGTAGTGGGAGGGATGCTGGGACCATTGGTGGTGGAAAATCGGCACTGGTGAAGGGATGGGCACTCAACCACTGCATAACTGAAATGCAAGCATGAAAGTTTGTAAGTCTGTAACTTTACCTCACAGTGATTCACTAATTAAAAATTACAAAACAAAACAAACTTCACAACACCTCTCTTCTGAGGAGTGAGCCTTGCCTGCAAAGAGGGGAGGGCGACTCTCCTCAGCCCAGAGAAGGTCCCTGAGAACTAAAGAAAGGCCAGAAAGGTGTGGCGTCGGGGGCTCTGGGTCCAACTCTGGAGCACCATTTCTGCTCCCCAGGTCAGGAGTGAACCCTGACGGCAGAGTTTCTTCACCTCTCCTTAAGGCAACATACACATACAGAGACATCCTCACTGTAGGCTCCTAACCACATAAGAAACTATTCCAAACTGCAAACGCCACAATGGTAAAGCAACACCTCCCTTTTTCACTACACATCCTTAAAACTCCCCTGACCTTCCCGTCCTCTCTCTGTCTTTTTCTGTCCACGACTATCCTCTAGTCCCGCAGGCTACCTGGACAGGCAACAATCACAGTGATGCTTTCCTCAAACCTGCTTGTATCCTGATTAAGAGAGAACTGAGATCCTTCTCCTTCATGTCAAGCTGTCGACTGCTCACTCATACCTGCTCCCTCCAGCTGTGAGATTTTCCCACTAGCCAATTTTCCTTTCCTGTTCTTCACTACCCAAATCTTCCTTCTCACTCCATGTATGAAATTTGTTTTTTAGCAGTTACTCAAAGCTTCCCCTTAACCAAATGAATATATGTATGCACATTCATTCTCATTCAAATGTCCTGCATTCGCCCACAGCCAATGTTAGTATACTTAAAAAAAAAGACAGCAGGAAATATATTTTTAAAGGAGGAATTATTTAATGATATTGTGTGAACCCTAATGGGCCACTGAGCATTAATTCCTCAGTGAAGTGAAAGAACGGTTAGCAGTTAGCAGCAGCAGCAATCTCTTTAGGAAAGAGTCAGGATGTCTGATAAAGTCAGTCTTTAAGAAGGAGAATTCCAGTTAATCGCTACTTGGAGAGGACAGATTGTCCTGCTTCTAAGAAGCATATCTTTTCTTTGGATAAAGACAGTTTTTCTAGTCTGAGCTCAAGGAACTGGATCAACTGTTATTTTCTTTCTTTATGAACAACTTACAAGATTATTCTGTGAAATTTCTGTAATGCCATTAAATGGATGAAAGTACAGGGCAAAAATAAATTAAAAAAAAGGAAAAACGACACCTACCCCACCTCACCCCTACCACCCCCATGAAATTGAAAATGAAACAAAATTACTCTCCCTTGCTACTGCTTCAGTGGGGAGAAAAAAAGACTAACATGTAAGTACATTTATTTAAAATGCTCTACAGGGTAGCAATTTAACATCTTAAAAGCTAGAGATTACAAAAAAGGCTTGCTTATATGAGTGTGTGCAACATATAATCCCCTCTCCCCCTTCCTTTGGGTAAGACGCACTCTTGCTGAGAATGTTTTCTTTATACAAACAAGCCTCACATTACTTGCAGTTATTTGCTCATCAAAATACATGTCTTGTGGTTAATGACTATGGTCTAATGCAGAAGTTGTCACTGTGTTCAAAGGTTCAACCTTGGGGTTTGTTTGGCAGATTTACAATTGACCTGAAACTGCATTCACTAGATTCACCCCACTAAGACCTCTGTGGCCAATGTGAGGCCAGCAAGTGTCCCCTTGCAGGCCCAATGCCAATTAATCTTCCTTGCCAGGTCCCCAGGGGAACTTGTAGGGTTTTTCCACCTTGGAGAGGAACTACCAACTACGGGCTTTCCTAGAAATCAAGACGAAATGGGATTCCCTGCTAAAATATCAGGAAGCCCCATTTATTCTATGACAGAGACCTCAATTTTTCCCAGAACAAATACTATCCTCATAGAATGCCTCATCTCAAAAGCTGTTTTCCCCCATTATTTAGCATTTGCAATAAAAACGAGTGCACATCACTCTGTAGCTTCAACTCTTTCTTTTTGCAAAAGCGAGTTTTTGAAATGCTTTTTCCTTAAGGGGTTACTTATCTCCATATATTTTTCAGACTAATAACTTTTATCTTCTTTAAAACTCCTTTGTTAAGCCTTTACAAATACTATATCTAGAACATAATCATGATCAAGAAAAAAATTAGCTTTTAAATTTTATAAAAATAAACAAGTCAGGGGATTTTTGCTCTTTTAAATAATTCCTTTTCCTTCTCCTTTAATGCAAATTGCTCTAAAGAGTAGTCCTGCTCTTTCAGTTACTAAGAGAAAAGTAACAAGATACTTTCTCCCCCGTTTTTTCTCTTTTTTCTTTTTTGACTTCTGTGTGTATGTGGGCTTTTTAGAATTTTCTGCAGTGACAAGGCATGTGCTCTGACCACTGAGTCATGGCTGCCCCTCCCCCCCCGCCCCAGACCTATAAACTTTCCTTCCCCAGGTAGTCTTCCATTCACAAAGAAACTGAGTAGAAATTACAGATTCCCTATATGCCCCCTTATGGAACACCCTCACCTATCAGTATTATGTTCCACAATGGTACTGTTCATCAATGAACCTAGATTTACACATCATGATCACCTAAGTCCAGAGTTTACACTAGGGTTCACTCCTCTTGTATACTTGATAGGTTTGGGCAAATGTGTTTCCCCCATTATCATATTAAAACAGAACAGTCATACTGCCCCATCATCCTCTGTCTACTGACCCCTCTACTCTCAGTTCCTGCCCCAATTCACACTCCTACAAGGACAGATCTTGTAATTGTATCCATAGTTTTGTCTTTTCCAGAATGTCACATAGTTTTATTATTATGGCATGTAGCTTTTTCCAGAGCTGAAGCAATAGCACAGTGAGTAGGGCATTTGCCTTGCACAAGGCTGACCCAAGTTTGATTCCTCCGCCCCTCTCTCCGCCCGGCAAGCTACCAAGAGTATCCCTCCCTCACGACAGAGCCTGACAAGCTACCTGTGGCGTATTCGATATGCCAAAAACAGAAACAACAAGTCTCACATGGTGATGTTACTGGTGCCCACTTGAGCTAATCCATGAGAAATGGATGACAGTGATGACGGTGATACAGCTTTTTCCAGTTGGCCCCATTCAGTCAGTAATGTGCATTTAATGTTCCTTCATGTCTTTTTTATGACTTGACAGCTCTCTTCTTTACTGCACTGAATAATATTCCATTATCTGGATGTACCACGGTTTACTTATCCATTAACCTTCTGAAGGACACCTTGGTTTCTTCTTGATTCTAAGTCTTGACAGTTACAAATGAGACACTTTTTAAAAAACAGGTTAAAGGTTCAAATATGTCCTTTTCAAATTAAAGCAAGAAATTACACTACTCTCTTAATGAAAGGATTATAGCTTTTCAAGTTACTACTATTTTAAAGTAGAATAAAGAAAGATTATATTGATCAAAAAGTCTCATACCATAATTTTTTTCAAAACTTCTGAATGATTATCCTTAGAATTATCCATTATCAAAAACGAATTCCATAAAATTCTCAAAGCTATATGCTGTATACTGTAGATAAGTTTTATATTTTATATACATTATTTTTATTATTATATCTGGGAAGGGCAATAACAAAAATGTTTTACCAGAAAAATCTGTTCTTAGGTATAGTCTTAGGGTAGCAACTAGTGATTCTAAAAGACTTGCAATCTCTAACCCAGTGGGACACAGATCATATTTTTTTACACTTGTGGTTTAGGCTGATGAGTTCAAATTCTTAATAGTTATGTTGCCTTCTTAGGCAGAGTCTCTTGCCCCATGCCTGGCTGTCTTCACTGGGGCCCCTCAGAGTGGGTGGGTTGAGGTTCCCTCCCACCCTGAGCAGAGCCCCGGCAGCCAAAGACCTCCAGAAGCCAGCCACAGTCATGCTCAAGGCCACTCTCCACACACTCGATGAGCTTCATGCATGAAGGAACCAGCAGAGCAACCCAGGTGTGCGGGACCGGGGGCAGAGATGGCCAAGCCTGCTTGGATCGGGACTGGGCCTCTTCCACCCAGATCCCTTATTTTCCAGTAGCTTTGCAGCCACACCCACAAACTGCCCCAGTGCTATGTAATCCCACCAACAACTAAGATCCAGAGACTATAAAACCAAGTTCCCAGAAGTGTGCAACCTCTTATAGCCTAGTTCTCCCTCTTGGAGAACCTGGCAAGCTACCGAGAGTTTCCTGCCCACAATGGGAGAGCCTGGCAAGCTCCTGTGGCATATTCATACACCAAACACAGTAACAATGATGAGTCTCATTCCCCTGACCCTGAAAGAGTCTCTAATGCGGCACCATTGGGAGGGATGAGTAAAGAGAAGCTGCTAAAATCTCAGGGTTAGACGAATGGAGACGTTACCGGGCCTGCTTGAGCAAATCGATGATCAACAGGATGACAGTGATGCAGTGATAAGTGGTAAAACTTATTCTCAGGGCACCACCAAGAATACCCCTGCGGACTGCAGTGTATGAGCCATACCACGATCTGCCAAACCCTCACCCACAAAAAAAATGATGAAAAACCCAAACCTGGCATTTATTAAATAATTATGTGTCAGTAAATACCCATGACATTCACATACTTTTCAGACCTCACAATACTCTTACATAAGAGGCAAACACCCCATTGAGATTCCCATTGATAAAGGGAGATTCCCATATTCACACTTACTGAGAAAATAAGAAGTTATCAAGAAATTAAGTAATTTTTCCAGGTCAGTTCTTTTGTGGAAATCAGGGAAGTAGTGGTGATGGATTGAATTCACACCAACTCTGAAGATAGTAAGAGAGTCTTGAATGTTGGTCTGAGCTAAACACTCAGCTGTACAAACTAGGGAACTTGCCTGCCAAATAAACATTTCAAAAGCACATTATAACTCATGTATTATTGGTATGCTGCATCTTTTTATATTTTCTATTACTGATTTAATTATTCTGGAGACTTTGACACTTAATAATAAGTTTGTCTTAGAAAACTAACAAAAATATCTTCTAGGGTCAGAGGAAAAGCACAGTGGCACAGAGCATCTATCCTGCAAGTGTATGGTCATGAGTTTGAATCACTAATATTCCATACGTGCTGAATATGATATCAATAGTTTTTGTGTCTGTGCCAGGAAGCTCCTGCTATCTGTGATCCCTGGTACCACATGCAACTTCCAGCCATAACACAGATATATATGTAAGCAACACACACACAAACATACACCACAAATACACACACACACACACACACACACACGAGTGCAATCACCAGTTACCACAACTCAAAAGACATGTGAGCACCACCGCCAGGAAGTGAGACTCCTAGAGAGCTCACAATTCTAACTTGTGTGTCTCAACTGATAGACAACATCAATAAGCATGAGTGAAACCACCACATGGAAAGAGGTCAAATCTCAGGGAGCACTGCAGATGGATATTAAGCACCGTAACCTAAGACTCCTAGGCTATGGAGGAAAGGCAATTCAAATTGTGTAAAGAACAACTGAAAAAAAAAAAAAAACGTAGTCAGGCACTTGTGCAACCCCAGTACTATAGCAGCGGCAACAACAATGAAAGGAATGGAGGAAAAAAACAAAATTAAGAATTGCTTTCTAGTTTTATGAGTTTTGTAAACCTTGCTGGTAAAAGGGAGAAATAACAGAGATTCATAGAATGAGAAAGTAAGTTATAAATAAAATGAGAGACTATTTCTTGCTCCTTATGTCCTACAGAAGAAGATGTCTTTTATATATTGGAAGAGAATTTTGATTCACATAAATTTTAATATCCTCAAGTTTCTTCCTTTGAAAGGCATTAATTTATCTTGATTTGGACATCCTACAGGGTTAGCTCATAATCTTTACTCATTGTGTATGACGTTTCATCACTAACAGAACACCATAATAATTTTGTTTTATGGCTACTGAAAAAAAATACATAATGTTCTATGAGTTTAAATATCAACACTGCTCTGTAGTTGCCCTAAATTGGCAATGTAAGATTTCTTATTAAGCATTTGCAAAAAGAAAGAAAAGGAAATGTTCATAGATATTATTTTTCAATGCTCTTTTTAGTATAGTTTCATTTAGACTTCTATATTGCTATGGTTATTACTGAAGATAGAAAACCATTACTTTGGAATATATATGGCACCAATTTTAAAGAAAGCATTAACATCTAATATACTTGTGTCATTACCAGCCTATAAACTATTTTTTCTATGAACCAAAGATTATCTGAAATGTTTTATAAATGATGGTCAGTATTTCCTGGGCCTGAAGACACACTGCTCTAACCATTTTCTTAGAGCTTTAAAATATGATAAAGCCCAATTTCTTTCAAGTGATGGAGAAAGATAATCATCATTCATTCTATTGTTGCTGGATGGCAAGTGCCCAGCATTAAATATATGCCAGATTCAGTGACCTGTGAAAGTAAGCCACATTACTTAGCATTAGGTTAGGGTACAATGACTCCCAATTTTTGTTCAACTATCTTAGGGCATAAAAATCAGGCAATCCATTATGCTTAAGAAGAAAATAAAACGTTCATCAAATGAACACATTTTTATCAAAGACTATATCAGGCTTCAAAATGATAGAGAAAATGAAAAAATCTAAATATTGAGTATATCAAATATTACAAACTGATTCATTACACAACCAAGTCCCCTCCCAAGCTTCTTTCTTAAACAGAAGCTGCAAATCAAATGTTTGTTTTCTTAACTTCTCCACAGTTAGAGAGGGCTTTTGTGACAAAATTCCACCAATGAGACATTTGCCAGAACCTGCTGGCAGCCTGCTTTACCTCTCCTTTTCTTCAGTGAAAGTGTGATAGAGGTGAATGTACTGTCACAGAAACCCTTCTGCTACCATTATGAATGTAAATCCTGGAGAACTGCAGGGTTCTGGCTCTCACGGAGGGGCCAGAACAGCCTGCCCTTAATATCTTAAGTTCAAACTTAGGTTATTTTGGTTCTTCTTAACCAAATCTCTATAAAACCTAATATTTGAGTGTAGGATAACATTGGGTTTGTCCTTTCAGCCTTTCTGCAGGGAACTTAGTTTACCTTAAAGCAATGTCCTTTCTCTATGGACACAGGAAGACAGTTAATAGTATGCTTTGTAACTTGGAGTTGATTGACTCCAATAATATTTACTCCTGAGCATCTTCTTTCTCGACTCAGCTGCCCTTAGTTCCTAGCACACCAAAAGCAGGGTCCCGAGGAGGGACTGAAATGGACCCACTGCAAGCTGTGAGCTACCCTGGCATTGAAATGAGCCAGGCCAAAGCACCACAATACTCAACTATAAGTTGAGAGCATGGTCATAGACAAATACTGCCATGATCCAAAAGTAACGATGAGACTAGGACCCTGCTGGTTTTTGGAAGACTAATCTGGCCTGAGGACTGTGGTCTGGAACATATAGTGAGATGTCCTCAGGAAGAACCAAACTTTAAGTTTGATATATCTCTTACTGTGCTCATACAGAATGACATTGCTAGAAATATTAGAAGTAGATTTACTACAGGCTGGAGGGATAGCACAGTGGTAGGGCATTCGCCTCTCATGCGGCTGACCTGTGTTCGATTCCTCCATCCCTCTCAGAGAGCCTGGCAAGCTACCGAGAGTATTGTGCCCTCACAGCAGAGCCTGCAAGCTTCCTGCGGCGTATTAGATATGCCCCAAACAGTAACAAATAAATCTCACAATGAGAGATTTTACTAGTGCCCACTCGAACAAATCAATGAGCAACGGGATGATAGTGACAGTGACAGTGATTCACTACAACTAATTAAGTGAATTACTAGCTGAGGAAAGAAGAAAACAACACACCCTGGATGGGATCCCGCCCTTAAGCAGATTTCCTAGTAATCTGGAGTATTCTCCTTAGATGGAATTTTGAAATTTTGTCCTTGAGTTAATCTCCTGGAGGAGTGGTCTTACCCTCTTTGTTGATTTGTTAATGTTCAACTCACCTTTGTGTCCCCACCCTGTGTGATTTCCTATATAAACTAAGACTGTAAGAGTGGAGGGGTAAGAGTCAGAAGTAGGGGTCAGAGTCAGAAGAGCAGATTCAAAAGTAAGAGTCAGTCAGAAGTGAGACCGAGTGAGGCTCCAGAGAGAGAAGCAGGAGAAATCGGAAGAGAGATTGGTAGAGAGATTGGAAAAGACCGGAGAAAACATGACAGAGACAGAGTCAGAGACAGAGAGATAGACAGAAGAAAGCACAGCAGCACACACAGAAGAAGAGCACAAAGGAGGAGCCATCCTGATCCAGTCTATACACAGTGGCTCGAGAGCACCAAATGCGAGAGGGGAAAGAGGGAGAGAGGGAGAGAGAGAGGGATGGAGGGAAAAAGGGAGAGGGGGAGAGAGAGGGAGAGAGGGAGAGAGGGAGAGAGAGAGAGAGAGAGAGAGAGAGAGAGAGAGAGAGAGAGAGAGAGAGAGAGAGAGAGAGAGAGAGAGAGAGAGAGATGCCCGGGAAGCCCGGGAACAGATCATCACATCACCCTTCCGCTGCTTGCACGCTTATGTTTTTTACATTTAAGTAATTATCCTTTAGTTGTTTTTTAAAAAAATGATTATCACTAGTTTATACAATGCTAGAATTTCAGAGTAATAGTTTTTCACGTTTATAGATGTATAACCATAACTACACCCACCAAAGTTTCAATGCCATTCCACCTCCAAAAGTGGAATATTAACCATTCATCCCACCCCTGCCTTGCCTTTACCTATGCTAATCACCAAGGATTTCAATGAGTTTAGGCCTTAGTTTTGTGCCCATTGGTTTTCTTTATTCGTATTCCACAGATGAGCAAAACCATCTAGAAACTGTCTTTAAGTTCCTTAGTTCACTTACCATTCTTACCTCAAGTTTTATCCATTTTTCCCCAAATGAAATAGTTTAATCTTTTTAATGACATATTCATATTCCATTAAGACTATATACTACAACTTGCTTATCCAGTTATCTGTCAGTGAACATTTAGGTTGATTACATGCTTTTGTTATTATGAATAATGCTGCTCTGAACAGAGTTACAGATAACTTTTCAAATTAGTGTTTTCTTATCTCTCTGATAAATGCCTGGCAACAGCACTGCCATATCATATGGTGTTTCCAGTTTTAAGAGAATATTCTGCCTTCTCTTCATACTTTTGGCTGGTCTTTTAAAAAATCTAAAGTGATCATATAAAAATCGAACTTAAATCATAACCCCAATTTAAGGAAATTAGAAATCTTTTTTTCTGTATAATATATTTTTATAATATTTTGGGTAGTTCAGACTAAAGTTTTGGTCAGAAAAGTTATATGAATACTATAATTTACCAGATAAATTATAGTAGCCGCCAAGTACTCTGTTTTAGCTTTTAGACATGGAAGGGTTGTAGGTTTTGGGGGGAGAGGCAGAGATGGTTAGATAATGGAGTCTATAGTAAGGAATTCTGGATTTATTCCAAAAAGAGTAAAACCCTGAAACAATTTGAATTGCTTTTCTCCATCATCCTAATGAACTGCATTTCTGAAGCAGGTGTTACTAGATTTTGTACATATATTAAAAGGCCAGTTTGTAGGCCTCAAGATACGCATTCTTTGATTTCTACTTTATAAAAAAAATACTGGACTGGAGCAATAGCACAGCGGGTATGGAGTTTGCCTTGCATGCGGCCGACCGGAGTTAGATTCCTCTGTCCCTCTTGGAGAGCCCGGCAAGCTACCAAGAGTATCTGCCCGCACAGCAGAGACTGGCAAGCTACCCGTGGCATATTTGATATGCCAAAAACAGTAACAACAAGTCTCACAATGGAGATGTTACTGGTGCCCACTTGAGCAAATCGATGAACAGGAGGACAGTGCTACAGTGCTACATCTTCCTACACCTTCTGAAAACAAGGACCATAGAGATGGTATTGGAGATATGGTGCTTGCCTTGCATGTAGCTTGCCCCAGTTCTATCCCTGGCACCACATATGGTCCCTTGAGCACCACCAGGAGTAAGAAGCCCTGAGATCTACAAGGAATAGCCCAAAACAAAAAATAAAATAAAATAGCATAATATTTGTAAGGTTGGAGAGATATTACAGTAGGTAAGGTGCTTGCCTTGCACACAACTGACTCAGGTTCAACCACTGGTACAACATATGGTCCTTAGTCCAGCCAGAAGTGCTATCTGAGCACAGAGCCTGGAGTTAGCTCTGAGTACAGTCCGATATGGCCCCAGATCAAAAGCAAACAGAAGACAAAACAAAACAAAAATTAAAATATTTGTTTAAAAGCATTAAACTTATTCAAGTAAATATTGTTCAAAAAATCAGAAAAGATAATTCCATTAATTTTTTAAATGAAAATCTCCAGTATTAGTTAAGATTTCTTCTATAAAGGAATTTAGCGATAGTATTAGTAAAAATGGAAATGCTCTAATGCCTCCACTCCATTCTTGTTTACCACAGTAAATAGCTTTAGCTATCTGAAAAAAGTTGATTTAGAGAAATTATAACTAGAATTCTAAGTACTATACTTCTGGTTGGTAAAATCAACAGTGGTTGATATGCTAAATTTTAACTTAATTTGATAGCTGTTTTAATTTTGTTCACAAATGTGAAATTTCTTTCACATATGTGCATATATATGTGTGTGTGCACATGGATATAAATATTTATATATTTGAAATCAAATGATATAATTTCCCCCAAATTTTATCATAACTACAACAAATCTATTTAAAATAGGTCACCAGATTTGTGATCTTCAATGATTAATTTCCATATATTTATATGGAACTCATTTACACTATGTATTTTCTCCTCATTGTTTGAGCAATATTCAAATTCCACATCCTTCATTTCTGAAAACAAGACTGTTGTTCTAAATAAAGTAGTATGACCTTCTACCATTGACAGAAAATACCTTCTCAGTACTGAATACAAAACACTGTCCTTGGCTTAGGACTCGCACTTAATTTAGAATATTCTTGTTTAAAATGTTCCTAAGAATCAGGAGAGTATTTTGCCCTCTCCCATGATATTCTATCATAATTTACGAAGAATCTATCTGCCCATCCTATTTCCTAACCCTGTCCTGGAAAGACGACCTCTCAACAATTAACTACTTACCTTTAAATTTTACTAGCAAGTGAGGTCCTGAAATCTAATAAATCAAATACATGACCTGCCAATGTTTACACTATAGACAAGCTCCCAGAGAAGGTGTTCTCACAGAAGGAAGTAAAATGAGCCTTTGCTAGTCAGGCAAGAGGAAATTCTAGAATAAATTATCTTGGGAAGCAAGGTGCGACTGTTCACTGGTCCTACTACTGGATTCTGGATCCAAACTCCATTCCCACCAGGTCCTTTGTGCTAGACTGAGCAATTCATTCCTTCCATAAACATGTGAGAACCTACAACTAAACGGCCAAAATTATATTCAATTTCTAAACAAAAGGGGCTGGGCTAATCTGTGCAGATTATGTTCTATGTCTTCTTGGCATTACTAAGTGCTGAAATACTGATTCCACTTTTGCTTTTTCTCCTCTTCCTGATTTGGTCCACTGTGTTCTGTATTCTGCTCCGCTGAGACCCCTACCTATTATGATATGCTTTCATGGTAGTTTGTGAAACCCAGACTTAGACATCAACACTGTTCTCAAGGCAACTTACTGGTGAACATCTCTTGTAAAGAAATGGTCTTTCTCACAAGATCTCTGGTGTGGGTTACAAAACATTTTGTACACCAAGTGAGCAGACTGGCTGGCCACAGGCACAGCCTCAGAACACCTTGATGCCACTGCTACAGTGATTATCAGTAAAGCAGGCTGTATATATCATAACATACTACCCCTGTGAGCAACATGCACCATCCCTCTGCTCTAATGCCACCAATCCCCACCCCGCAGCACAGGATGGGGTCTTCAGTCTCACTGCCTGTGTGTTCAATGCATCTGTTCTTCCTTGCCTTTGGTAAATTCTTTTACCCCTCTACCCCAACCCAACTCCGTACCCAAACTTCTCAGAGTCTCTTTACTCTCTGAGTCCTTCTATCTACTTAGTAGTCCAAGATATCACACCAAAAAGTCATTTTTTATACTTATGTTTAGGTTAGGCAAGTAGTACATTTTTGTGATGTTTGCTACTTTTCCAATTATGCTTAGCAACGTTCTATTACATGTTAAATACTGAGTCACAAAGTCCATTTCCTCAAATTAACTAACTTTTAATGGAGAAATGGAAGGATTTCCCATGTATCAGTGACAAAGCTGTCTGAAGATTTTCTAAAATGTCTCCGAGATAAGGTTCTAAATTATAAAATGGCAAAAGAAGATTTGAGTAATGCTGATTTCAAAATTCAAGGCCTTACTTAGTTTGCAACCATTTTGATCTTGGATGTACACAAAGACACAGCCATATCCACAGGGAGGTGCCAGCTGATAAAATTATTCATTTTAACAGACCAAGTCAAAAGCAAGCTGGGTAGGAAGGTGGGAAAAAGTATGAATCTTACACACTTGAGACCAAATTTGATATCAGGACTGCATAAATCCACCTCCCCCAAGTCCTCACTCCCCAACATAGTGTATATTCTTTGTGGCTCCTTATGAAATGTGAACCCGGTGGCCACTGAGCACTGCCAGGCTTGAGCATCACGGCATCACTGGACATGAGTACTGAACAATCAGGCCTGCGATGACAGGTCAAGTAATGCTGGAAATGGCTTCGGGTTTCCAAGACAGCTGGGAGGTTCCTCCATTTCTCCCTGCCCCCTACCCCCCCCCCACCAAAAAAAAAACCAAGCTGGACTTTGTGCAGACCCCTGAAAGATACCAATTACAGTTAAAAGTGAATCCATCTCTCATGGAACTTGTGAAGTATTTATCATTGTTTGTTTCTGACACTTCTAAAGTGTCAGAAAAACAAATTTGTGAATTTAACAATCAAGAAAAATGTAATATTCTTTTAAACTGCTTTTCTGGGTTTTTAGATTTCATTAGTGTATGACAGAAACGGTTTGTATCAAAAACATTTTGTTTGTTTGTTCTTTTAAAACGACATGCTTACGTGTTTCTCTTTGCATGTAAAGACTCAAACCTGTAACATAATAACCCTTATCCTTACTGCAATTAATCTTCCTTTTGATGACATTCTTATAAGCTAAGAATGTGTTAAAAACAAGAGAATATATTTCTATTACAGTAGATCACAATTGTATTTTACCAATACTTAAAAACTGTATCTTATCATCATGGGGTCAATTACTAGGTATTTTTAAACACCTAATTGGTGTCAGCTGATATGCACTGTTTCGTCTGTAAGTTTCAGCTGTAGATTTCTGTGGGGTTTTTTGTTGTTGTTTTGTTTTTTGTTTTTTGGGGGGGTATTGGCTTTTTGGGTTATACCTGGTGATGCTTAGGGGTTACTCCTGGCTCTGTACTCAGCAATTACTCCTCATGGAGCTTGGTGGACTATATAGGGTGCCGGTAATCAAACCGAGGTCAGTCGCATGCAAGGCAAATGCCCTACCCCCTGTACTATCACTCCAGACCCCGATTTATGTTTGAATCTTAGGGTTACAGTTTATCCAGGAAGGCGAAAGAGTAGAAAGTTTGGGAATGCACCCACATTCTTTCCTGGCCCTCCTAGGAAGTCAGAGGTAGTACTGATACAGACAGAATTACACAGTCATCAAAAGGAACAATTTGATGGAAAATGAAAATGATTAGTAGAATCTTGGATAGTAAGAAAGACAAATAAAATAATAAACTTGAAAGAGGGAGGCAAAGGGTGTGGTAGGCATGAGGTTACTAGAAGAAAAAGAGAAGTTGTAGAACATTCCAAATTAGACAGGAAAATGAAATGGAAGGCAACAAGCACACAAGCCTCATATAATATTCAGGAAAAAAAATGACAATGCCAAGAAAGAACACTTCCAGCCTTCCAAACCATATACCACAATGTTGGTCACCTTGAAACAGTTAACTTGATGTTATCTTGACTCTTCCTGTCAAGGATACAATGTTCACAACGGGCTCTCAAATTCAAGAAATTTATTTCGATAATTTCCATTAGAATACTCACAGGAAAAGTAAGAACTTAAGGTGTCAGAAATTTCACTCAGATTTTCATAAGAACAGAATTTCTCACACCTATGTATTCTAGCTGTCAGGCACTTTCTCTGTGGTTGCTTGCATTACAAATACATTCAGAGTCATTTTTCTCTTAAACAAAAGAAAAGTGTTTGTCCTTTTATTGTAGAACTCAAGAGCTCCATGGCTGCAAGGCATAACCTGTGTTTAAAAACCCATTAATGAAATACCTTATTGCAAAAAACTGTTATTTAAAACAATAAAAGATCACACTGGTTTAGAACAAAAATTCTCAACCTTAGCACTAGATACATTTTGGGTGCATGCTTCTTTGTTGAGGTGGCTGTCCTATGCACCTAGCACTCATCTCCCTTTGTTCTCTGCCTGAAGCACACTCCACCCAGATATGGTAGTATCTCTGGAGGTTGCCAAATTTCCCTTTGGATGGAGGCAAATTAACTCCCAATTGAGAAACAAGGTTCAGTTAGAATAATAATGTCAATATCTATATAGTACTATGTACTAGGTGTGACTCAAATTGAGGATCTTCAATAACAGGGAAGTCAAACTCAAGAAATTTGGCTCCAAGTTTAATAATGCCCTTAAATCTCACAGTTTGGCCTAGGGGGAATAAACACAAATCAGAATTATTGTTTACTCAAGATTTTCTAGTAGTCTTACAATGGACAACTTACATGTTTTCTATGTTCAAAATTGTTAAATGCAACATGATTTTAAAATGATATTTATTAATGACACTTAGGCCTCAACAAAAGTTCTCAGACAAAAAACCTGTCCTATTTTTCTTCCCTCCCCTCCCCTCCCCTCCCCTCCCCTCCCCTCCCCTCTTCTCTTCTCTTCTCTTCTCTTCTCTTCTCTTCTCTTCTCTTCTCTTCTCTTCTCTTCTCTTCTCTTCTCTTCTCTTCTCTTCTCTTCTCTTCTCTTCTTCTCTTCTCTCCCCTCCTCTCCTCTCCCCCTCTCCTCTCCCCTCCCCTCCCCTCTCCTCTCCCCTCCCCTCTCGTCTCTGCCCCTCCCCTCCGCCCCTCCCCTCCCTTCCCCTCCTCTCCTCTCTACTTCTGTCTTCTCTCTTCTCCCCTCCCCTCCCCTCCCCTCTCCTATCCTCTCCTCTCCTCTTCTCTCAAAAATTGTTATTGTAACCTTCTGAGCTCAGTTTTATCTCTAGCATTTGAGTGCCACCAGGAGTGATCCTGTGCACAGAGCGGAAGTGCACAGAGCCCTGCTAGGTGTGGTCCCCCACCCCCCATTCCTCAGCAGTACTGTCAATATTTACAATTCTGATGTAGAAAGTCATTGCATCTTCACAGTCAAAGTGCCCAAGACCTTCTATCATAGTCCTTTTATCAGATCTAGTCGGCCTCTTCTTACTGCCTCCCACCAAACCACTAGGTGTTTTTCAACAGTCCTTACAAGAGGATACAACTTAGAGTTTTCCCTCCTATTGATCTGTATATAGCAACTAGAGTTACTTATGCAAAGGGATGACTATAAAACCTGGCTTCATTTTGGCTATGTGACTCTTACCAGCGAGCTATGGCACAATGTGCCTCCTGGGTAACAGCTTGTTTACTGAGCACAAACCACAGAAACAGGGCACCAATGTGCCATCCGCTGGTGAATAGCTCTTGTATATAAAGGACTGTGCTGGACTTCACACACTGCACTACACATGGAACCTGCAAGTGGAAAGCAAAAACGCCCCCAAAGACAGCCACTTCTGAATCCCTGGACATGCAATCTTGTTATTTTTACATGGCCCAAAGAGAGTTTGCATAAGTAATGAAAGGATAATTAGGGTGACCTTACAGAGAAAAGCCTGGATTTTCCAGGAATATTCAAGCTAGTCACCTGAGCCCTTGAGAAGTGAGTGAGAACAGAGAAGTTCTTTACCTGGAAGAGAACTAGGAATTCACCTGAGCAGCACTCAACACAATGTTCTGTCTGACCGTGAAGGGGCAGTGTGAAAGTGAGTAAGGGTATCCCTGAGGAGCTGAGAGGAAGGCAGCAAAAATGAAGGACAACCTCCATCTACCAGACATCTTGATTTGTCTTTATGACATCCAGTGTAGGGAAATCAAACAAGACCACTCTGACTCAGTGCTACAGAAAATAATCTGCATTTTTTAAGCTACAGCATTTATAATAATTTGCTGCAGCCATGATTTTAAAAAAAAGAATGATACACAATACTCTTGAAACAAGAAAGAACATAATTGATCCACAGCTTTGCTATGAATTACCAAGTGGCAAACCATTGTTTGGAAACCTGGTCATTTTTATCCCAAAACAGTTTTCTTAAATAATTACTGTGTACAAATGTAAGCAAATTGTTTTGCTATTATACTGACTGATTTCTAACAAAGCCATGAAAGGTAAGCATTATACCTTTTACAGATAAGAAAAGACTTAAAAGCATTGTGCATTTACATAAGGTTGGACTATTAATAAGTGACAAAGTCAAGATTTCTTTCATCTAATTGCTTTTTGTGTGCTGCCATTAATAGTAAGAATATAATAAACACATAATGGAAGACTTCAAAGAAAATAAGCCATAAAATCATAGTGAGAAAAGTGATTTTTCTGAAGGGAAACAGAAACAGGTAAGAATTTATTGAACTAAAGCTTTAAATTCGGTATTGATGGACATGTAAGAGTTCAAAAAATGAGTCATATGACCTAATTCAAAAAACTGGAATCAAATTCTGATGTGTATGTGTATGCATGTGCATGGTGTACTAAATGGATACCATTTACCTTAATTAAATTAAAAGGCTATTTTCAGAAAGAATTTTTGAACTTGCTAAATTTTAGCAACTATCCCTAATCAGATGCATTCACCACACTCTCTACATTACCCATGAAAGCACTCAACACACCGCCTTTTTCAAAACCATGTTGGATTCCAGTTTGTCAGTAGTTCTGTCTTGCTTATTCTTTTCACTGTTTTTGGACCACACCCAGTAGTGCTTAGAGCTAACTCCTAATCAAAATCCTGGTCAGTAGCATGCTAGGCAGATGCCCTTCCGTCTGTACTATAGCTCTGACCCCTACCTTATTCTTATTTGTCCAGATCTTTGCACAAAATGAAACTCATAAATAATCTGGAAGGCATATTGTTAGAAATATTTCCTAGTGAGCTTAAGATAAAAACAAATGGATGTGAATTTTAATAGCAAGTGGATCTAAATGGTTGCATATGCTTTTGAAACAGTTCAATTATTCAGTGTATCTTCACTTAGGGCTAATGAAACGCCTTTATTGTCTCTTCTACATAACGCCTGAGAGTAAAGTCAGTAAAAGAATAATTTTTAGTCTTTTAGTAAAATCTTCTCTGTGAACTTAAAATTCACATTTCATTTGATCCTAAGGACCTCATATGGCACACCCCAAGTTCAACCAAGAATCATCCCTGAGAGCAGAACCTTAAGCCTTGCCCTAAATCTAAGCCTATGCACTGCCAGATATTTCCTGCCCCCCAACATTTACATTTCATTACTCTGTCATTCAAAAATATAAAATAATCCTTCTGGGGCTATGACGTATTATATAAGCAGATGAATGACAACTACAGATGATTTTACTCATATGTGAAATGTGAGTTACTAAAGCAAATGAACTGGCAAAACACTACAGAATTCTCTCCTAAACCCAAGTGACAACTGCAGTAGCTACAGACAGACAAGAAAGGTGGAAGGAATTTGCAGAGGTTTTTTTAAATGGTGGGAATGGTAACAATTATATATAGATGGAAATTCAATGCCCTGGGATTTCATACTACTGTAAGGATGACAACAAAAGGTAACATAAAAGTCACATGTAGTTTTTGTTATAATGGTCTTATTTATAGAACACCTCCCTTTAAAATTGAATGACTTCAAACTTCTTTATTCTAACATGTAAGAGTCACAGTTATCTATCTAAGAATAGCAGGAGAAAAGAAAGAAAATTTAGACCTTTTTTTTATAGGATATTTGATTTAAATTTCAAAAACTCTCAGTTATTCTTGTTAATGTTTAAAGCACTTCATATAATTATATACACAATCATGTATATATTATTTATATACATATCATTCAGGTATATTAACCAGCACACTAACAAAGCTTAGTTTTAAAAATCACATTATTCTTATGAAATTCTCTTTAAATTTTACTCTTAAAATTAATTTTAAAATATAAAAGACATATTTTTGCCAGATGTTTGCCAGATGGAAAAGTGTCAAAGCTCATAGTCCTGCTAGTGGTGGTTAATGAGGAATGTGTGCAAGAAGACAAATAGTGTTGAACCAGACAGACCTAAGGTCAAAGCCCAAGCCAGGAATCCAGGTTCTGTAACCCTAGGCAACTGCCATGACTCTTCTCTGCCTCAATTTCCTGTGAATAAATTATGTGTGCGGGAGTGGGTGGGAGGGATTGCTAAATTCACAGGGTTGTTCTGAGAATTAAATGAGATTATGCATGTAAAGTGGTTAGCATGGTGCCTAACAAAAAGCAACAGCTTTAACAAGTGATAAGCTGTAATTACTTTCATACTATTCACCATTCTAGAATTAAAATTGCAGATAAAGAGACAAAAATCCAGGCAAAGATCAGACTTTAAAAATCTAGTTATTGGTTGCTTTAATTATATACAGAGCAAAATTAAAAAAAAAAAATCACTTGAAGGAGACTATTACCAGAAGAACAATAATATACGCATTCTACTGGCTGTAAGAAGTGGTTTATTTCAGAGGTTAAGTGAGAAGTTCTATTTTTAAAAAATTAAATGTAATCGAATCTTAATAACTACCTAGTTTAAACTCGAGAAATTTACCAGTCATTTTATTATTCATAAACCAAACATACCTGAAAATTAATAGCTGAAGTTTGAGTGTGAATGAGGAAATACAATAATTATTGGGCTGGGAGACAGCTTATGCCTTGCAAGTGTGGTTCTAAGTCTGATTCCTTGCACTGCATGCCCCTTCTCGCCCCCAAGCACCACCAGGTGCCCTGTGGCCTACGGGGCTTGGGTAATCCTCATCACTGGGCCCAAGCAACAGACCATCAGCTGCCCCCAGCCCCACTGCTCCCAGCACCACTGAGAAGACCCCTGCCTCCCTCTAAAAAAGAGAGAAAGATGAAGACAATTCTGATTTATTATTAAATAAAGATACTATTTAAAAATGTGCCTAACTTGGGGTTGTGTTACATGATGGTGGAATAGTCAGGTATATTATATAGAAAAAATACTTCTTTTCATGGTCACCAATATCTTCTGTGGCCAAATACAAGTACCACCTTCTGACCAATCCCTAAAGTCGCTGTCAGTGAAAAATCTTTTATGTTTTGGAAAACACTAGCAACACTATGGTGATGCAAGAGATTTCAAGTCAGTTCAGGTATGCCTCCCAGAAATAGATTTTGAAGCAGTTCCACTGAAAGCCAAAGCACACAAAAATGCTAACCAATCATGTAACTAGATAGCACTTCCTTCCTGAGTTACAAAACCTAGCTCTTCAAGGGTTAGAAAAAGAGTGATTCATCTGTACACCAGAGTTCATGCCTGGAATTCACCTCAACTTTTTAGAAGTGAAAATGCTACTCCACCTGGCTGGTAACCACAGCCGTTTCTGCATTATAAAATGACAAGTGATTCTGGAAATCCCACATCTCTGCAACACGTGTCCTGCCATCTACCTCTGTGCTATGAGCACACCCTCTTCTTGGGAGGAAATACAAAAGGATACATGATTAACTACATGGGTAAAAATGCACAAGTGGAGAAGACAATTAAGGCAGTGAAAACAAATATATGATTATCTTTGCACATCTGTCTATAAAATCCAAAACCTCTGATACCACAGCAACAAGTAAAAAAAAAATAGGGATAATCTTTTTTTTTTTTTTTTTTTTTTTTTGCTTTTTGGGTCACACCCGGCAATGCACAGGGGTTACTCCTGGTTCTACATTCAGGAATTACTCCTGGCAGTGCTCAGGGGACCATATGGGATGCTGGGATTCGAACCCGGGTCGGCCACTTGCAAGGCAAACACCCTACCCGCTGCGCTATCGCTCCAGCCCCAGGGATAATCTTTCACTTGTCAAGAATACACAGGTCCAGAGTACTTTTACTAGTGAGGAATTTACAACATGCTCATTAAAAATCATATCTGATGTTTAGAGTTTGTCACACTTTTTCTCAATCGCAAAGAACCTTCTAAGTACTCTAGGAAAATACTCCAAATCACAGTTAAGAACTGCATCCAAGGAAGCAAATATTCTGAGTCCCAGACATATAAGCATGCTTTAATGGACTATATTAAAGAAGCACTTAGAAACAAGCAAAGAACAGCATTCCCTGGTTCCCCAAGGGCAACGTTTCTCTATTTCAATTCATGACACCATATTCTACTTTGAATAAATATTTCCTGTTTGTAAAATTACTGTTGTCTATCTATTTTCAATCAAATTTAGAAACATTTGACAAAGCATGACAAGTAGAAATTGCCTTCTGATTTTAACTTTTCCTATTTTCCTTATCATCAATGGCAAGCAGATTTAAAATACTTAAGATCGGAAGCTATAGATGGGGTAAGAGATTTCTAGAGATGCTAGGAAAAAAGAGACTAAACCATATTCATGGCCAATGAAGACCTTTACCTCCATAAATTAATCAGTGTTTATTAAATATATCCTACTATGAAATCTAACATGACATAACTTAAAATTGAAATTATCACAGATCATGGGATCGGAGAAACAGTACAGTGGATAAAGCGCTCGCCCTGCACACAGCTGACCTGAGTTATAGCCTCAGACTTCCGTATTCCCTTTCCCCTTCCTCACCTCCCCAGCACTGCCAGGGGTGATTCTTAAGTGCAGAGCCAGGAGTAACCCTTAAGCATTGCTGATTGCACCACCACCACTCCCTCACTAAGCCCCCTACCCCCCAAAAAAACAATCACAGCTCGAACTCAGTTTGAGTCATAAGAATATAAATGTGATTACAAACATTCAAAACTAAACTCAGCCAATATGTTGTTCAGTAAGTTTTTCAGAAATATAAAATGCCAAAAAAAGAAAAAGAGAGAAAGAAAATGAGAGAGAAAGGAAAGAAAGAAAGAAAGAAAGAAAGAAAGGAAAGAAAGAAAGAAAAAGAAAGAAAGAAAGAAAGAAAGAAAGAAAGAAAGAAAGAAAGAAAGAAAGAAAGAAAGAAAGAAGGAAAGGAAGGAAGGAAGGAAGAAAGAAAGAAAGAAAGAAAGAAAGAAAGAAAGAAAGAAAGAAAGAAAGAAAGAAAGAAAGAAAGAAAGAAAGAAAGAAAGAAAGGAAGGAAGGAAGAAAGACTTTTAGAACATTAGTTGAAATTCTGTTTCCAAATCTAATCCTCCAGGCAAGAACTACAAAGTTAATAAAGAGCAGATTAAAAGCAACCAAGAACAAATTATTAATTCCGTTTTCCATTTCACTCTTCAATTCTTGTTTTAAACGCACCAAGAATCTCTTCTGCCAATCTAGTAAAAGCAGCAGCAGCTCTAATAGTCAACGGATCTTATCACTAAGGGTGTAGATACTTCCTAAACGAAAGCACTATACGCCTAATTATTGAGCTAAATTTATCCCTGCAGCTATCTCTGAATGAAACATTTTTAGCTTTTTAGCTCACAAAATCCTTTTATGCCTTTAAAATATTTCATTCACTGCATTAATCCAAATGTGAGCATTCGTGTGACATCAGGCCAGGAAGCCTGGCTAAGTGGGCACTGATGAGTGGACACCTTCTCTTTGACTTTCCTAAGAGTAAGCAGCACTTTAGTAGGCTCAAAAAACAAGGCCAAACAAAGCTTCCTTTCCTACGACCAGGCCATGTGGCAGAAGTGGTTAAACACATTCATGCATATGTGAGATCCTGGGTTGAATCTCAAGCCATGCATGGCCCCTGATATCAACATGAATCATCCTGGAGTTCTGAGAACTGCCTGGTGAGACCAAAAATAAAGTGCTTCCTTTCCTATCACAGGAAGCAGGGATTCTGGCAATTGCTAAGGAAAAATAACAGTGGAAAACTGCAGCAAAACTTCATTTCCTGGAAATGATTTCTCCAATTCATTTGCTGACACATTTTCTTTTCTTTCTAGTTTTTGGGTCACACCTGATGGGGCTCACGAGTTACTTCTGGCTCCATGATAAGGGATCACTCCCCATAGTGCTCAGGGAACTATATGCAGTGTTTAAGATTTAAGTTAGAAGATTAGCACTTTACCCTCTATACTGTCTTTCTGGCCTACCAATCCTGTTTTTAATAAAAGGCATAAGTTATTACCCTAACCAATCCCAGTTGCTAATAAAAAGTATTTATGACGTAACGTGCCAGACATTGTGCTCAAATTCACGTTCACTTTCTACTTTGATTCTGACAAGTACTATTAGTTCCATTTTGATGGTGTGGAATGGAAAACTCAAGAAGGATATTTTTACGCTGTCTTAAGGTCTTGCAGTCTGATTAGGTTATAAAGAATTTGGTAATATTCATCAATTGCTTCCCCTTTTGTTTGTGTTTTTTTAGAAAACTGCCTTTCGTTGTTAATTTCTGGACCTTGAACCTAATGGAAGATAACATATATGCCAATTAAATTAACAATACATGTCAAAGAGAGAAACCTGAATACCATAGAAATTTGGAGAAAATAGTGACCAATAAAGTTGGGAAGATGAAAGAAGACTTCATAAAGAAACTTTATTTTAAATAAAGAAGATCCATAATTTGGGAATGTTGGATATCATTGGTTTGTCCTTTCCCCCTTGCCACTAGGAGCTTAGGTTTATCAGTCACACCCATCAAAGTGCTCCCGAGTCACTCCCATTCCTTTGTTTATCTGTAACCATTTCTACCAGTTTATCTGCTCTTCCCTTAATCAAACTCTGTTAATTGGTAAGGTCAGAACTTCCTAGGACACTGAATATTATAACATTGCCTTTCTCTCCTCTTTATGCCTTTTGAATAATTTACTTTAAAGCTATGTCTTTTTTGTATAGACACAAGAAGACAATATTATGTTTTTATAACTTAAAACTTAATTGGCCTCGATATTCCCTCCTGGGCATCTGCTTTCTCCACTTAAGCCTCAGTTGCCCTCAGTTCCTAGCACCCCAAAGTAGGGTCCCCGACGTGGGACGGGAAGGATCCAGGGCAAGCGGTGAGTTATGTGCTACCCTGGCATCAAGATGGGCCTGGCCAAAGTGCCTAATTCTTAACTATAAGTTAAGAGCTTGATCATAGACAAATGCTGTCATGATCCAATAGTAATTATGAGACTGGGACCCTGCCAGGGATAGGAAAGACTGATCTGGCCTGAGCACTGTAGTCTGAGATTGAGATGGCCCCAGGAGAGCAATTCTATAAGCTTTAATGCATCTCTTATTGTGTCCATACAAAATAATTAATATTATGAATTCTTATATGTTTGCTGGCTGAGGAGAAGAGAAACACATTCATGGGATTCTGCCCTTGGGTGGATCCTCCTGCTGAAAGATAATTAAGTCCTAGGAGAAGCATACCCTGAGGGAAAAGAACCTTACCCTATTGCTGACCACACCTATGTGTATGCCCCAACCCCCTCATGCTGTGGAGATTTAACTAGGCTGTAAGAGTGGGTTGGGGGCCAGATCCACCGGGGCCAGATCCACCGGGCCAGATCCATGGGGCCAGATCCACGGGGCGAGATCCATGGGGGCCAGATCCACGGGGGCCAGATCCACAGATCCAGAGAGAGAGACCGAGAGCCGGGAGAGAGGCAGAGAGAGAGAGAATGAAGTAGGATGGGGGAGAAAGAAGCAGGAGGAGAATCAGAGGAGAATGGAGATGGACATGAAATAAACTGATCGAGCAACCAGTTTGGCCTTCTTCCTTCCTTCGCCTGCCTCGCCGCCTGCACGCCCTTTCTTTTTATTTTTGTGTTTTACACAGGGAACAATAAAAAAATAAGAAAATATGGAAAATGAAATGCATTTTGGAGACAATAACAATGCAAGCTTAACTAAAACCGAGTGTTCCCTAACATACAAAATGACTCCAGGAATTAAACTGAAATTTATTGTACAGGATTGCAATCTAAAGTCCTGGGACTCCATTCTATGACAGGACTTCTTAAAGTTTTTCCACTTGAAACCCCTTTTCATCTTTTCTTTCTGCTTTTCGGGGGGGGTTCACATTCAGCTATGCTTAGGGGTTACTCTTGGCTCTGTACTCAGAAATTACTCCTGGTGGTGCTCAGGGGACCATATGGGATGCTGGGAATCGAACCCGGGTTGGTCTCTTGCAAGGCAAACGCCCTACCCACTGTGCTATCGCTCCAGTCCCTCATCCAAGAAATTTTTATGTGACTTTAGATATTAAAAAAAAGGCATACAAATCAAACCTTCACTGATAAATAACATTAGAAGACTAAATTTAAAATAAAGTTTTCAGGATCCAAACATTCAGTAACATGACCTAGAGTTTAAGTAGCTAGGTTCTAGAGCAACACTTTTATACTTTAGACCCTGGGCCAATGGGATCAACATCACCTCAAAACATATTTATGCAAATTGTGGGGACCACCCAGACCTATAAATCAGAAACTTTGAGACAGAGTACAAGAATCTGTGTGTTAGGTGACTCTGAAACTTGATGAAGTTTGAGAAGATTATGGATACAGAATTGAGGGTCACAAAAACAAAGTTGGACAACATGAAAGTGATTCTTCCTTCCTTCCTTCCTTCCTTCCTTCCTTCCTTCCTTCCTTCCTTCCTTCCTTCCTTCCTTCCTTCCTTCCTTCCTTCCTTCCTTCCTTCCTTCCTTCCTTCCTCCCTCCCTCCCTCCCTCCCTCCCTCCCTCCTTCCCTCCCTCCCTCCCTCCCTCCCTCCCTTCCTCCTTCCTTCCTTCCTTCCTTCCTTCCTTCCCTCCCTCCCTCCCTTTGTAGCCACACTGGAAGTATTCAGGATATACTCCTGATTCTTTGCTCAGGGGTTGCTGCTGCACTCTAGGGACCACGTGGTGCTATGAACTGAAAGTGGTCTGTGAGCAAAGCATGCACTCTGTCTGCTGAATCGTTTATCTGTTTGGAAAAGTGATATTTTAGGAATACTAACGTAACAGTAACCTGAAAGAGACCGTATGCAAATTCATAAAATGTATAAAGCCTCCACGATGTAATAAATTACATGTAACAATATTTTTCAGGAGATAAAATACTGAATTGTGAAAACAATAAGTTGTGAAAACAGAAGACCAAGCCTTTTTCTCAAAATATCATAACTTTGTGTAGAGAAAATTGTTAAATTTTAATTTTTCTAGTGGAAAATAATAACCTATGGCTTTTTATTTCAGAGTGGTTCAGTAGACATTACTCATAAAAATATCCATGTCTTCAAAAATTTTGCTTGGGAGGAGGAAAAAGAGTCCTTCAATTAGGTATATCATGTACAAAATGAAAAGTTATTTAAATTACAATTTAGTAGAGGAGGTCCAAAACGCTATATAATCATGAACAGAAATGAATGAACACTCTACCTAACTTAAAAAACCACATACCTAACTAAAACTCTGGTATAAATATAAAGATACCTTTTAAATGAAACAAGGGAAGTCTTACATCTAGGTAAGTGCTCATCTTCAAAGGAAACTCAAAACTTCTATGTTTCTTTCATCAAAGTTAAGTCAGCTCAAAGGACTTTTATGAACCACCTTCATAGTCTGCTGACAAGTCATGTAAGACATTGAATATAGTTTTGCATTTTGTAAATTATTCCGAAAACAACATTAACTGGATATGTCCTACATTGATCATTGCCTTTAGTGTTATGTGGTCTGAATGACAGCAATTATGAGCAAATCAAGTCTCCCCTCAAAAGACAAGGGTTATATAGCTAGAGAGGGGGCTCCTTCTAATAAGTGACACAGTTTTGAAATATGTGATTATTTAAAGTAGATAGTTGTCACAGGCAATCTGAGTAAAGCTCTTGCTACGTTTGTCTTCAAAAAGCATATTCCTTCAATGAATATTTACTGGCTGCTTTCATGAGAAAGACCCAGGGATAGTAGATAATTAATGAGGAAGCTCTGTCTTCTGCTTGCAACCTGGTAATTCTGGGATAGAAATATGAATATACAGAGACAATGTCACAAAAAATCAGAAATACTTCTAACCTATATTATAGCTTCATTTTATTACTGATAGAGTACTTAATAAATCATAACTTTTATTCTTCCTAACTGCTAAAGTCGATTTCAACTCAAGTTAATAAATCATCTTTATGTTGTATGCGTCTTAAATTTCCTGTCCCCTTTCTTAAAGCTACTGAGTTCTTCATTACACATTCTAAGTAACCCCACTAAGAGGATTAAATAATGAAGATTAACCAAAGGCTTCAAATAGTGAATAGACACAAAGTATAAAACTCATGTCATTTATAAAACATGTTTTTACTACATGTTCCTATGATACTTCTTAATAAGAAAACCTTATATAATTGCTGATGAATATAATAATACCCTAAAACTATAATATGGAGTGTTGAGGCATTTTTAAATTATGAGACAAAACCTATACTTAACTACACATATTATAATATTCAACACTGCTAACTGACTAAAAAAAATGTATCAGAGATCAGTATCCTAAATATTCTAAAATTGCTATCATCTCAAGTTTCAATTTATAAAAAAAATAGCACATTTATGTCAATCATTATTCATCATGTTAACTCAGTCTCAAAGCCAAATTTAAACAGTTCTTGTGCTTGGCAGACTTTTATGAACTAACCAAGGTCAGAATGTAAGTACATTATGAAATGTGCAGTTCTTCATTTTCTTAAAAGCACAACTAAAAATATTTTATTTGAAGGAGCTAGGAAAAAACACAAATATAACAATTACATCTTGGACTTTCATAAGCAAACTATACTTTGATTGTAAAATCAAATTGCTTAGAAGCACATATTTATCTTACTTAAAACATAAAGACCTCTAATACATAAATGATTGATGTATTAAGCAACTCTTTCAAGCATAAAAATGCATGACGTGATAAAATCTTTTAAATAATTTATTTTTGGTTAACTTTACTTCAAAAAAACTCACTTTATGAGACTTATCATTCTCTCTTATCACCAAATTCACTTCTGAAATTCTTTCTGGTCTGTTTTTAACCTTAAAATATTAGGAATACACTTGATAAATTATATGCCTGAAGCCCAATTATGAGTAGTAATTAATGGTGACTAAATAAAAATATATGTTTAGGAATACAACTGATAAATTCTAAAAAGAGAAAGATCCACCCTCCCTTCTTTCTGAGACCTTCAGAGAAGTCGATACCTTTTTGACCTGTTGCACAGAAACAGCACTAAATTAAACATAAAGATGAGCTGATAGATCTTACATGGGAAGGAAAAGTGGGCTATCCCAGGTGTGTGATAAGAACTCTGATCAGGACACCCCATATGGTCCCCTGAGCACCACCAGGAGTGATCCCTGAGCACAGAGCCAAGAAGAATTAAGCACTGGGGATAGCCAAATGTGGCCCCCTCAAACAAAAAAAAAAAGAAAAGAAAAGAAACAAACCAAGAAACAACAAAACTCTTACCAATAAATTTTTTTTTTAATCCAAGGTTTTCAATTGGACTAGGTCTCCTGAAGTAAAATGCTACCATATTTTAGAACACTGTTCCTTCAAGAGTGTCCATGTCCCTCCAGTTAGTCTGTAAGATCTACTTTCTCTGATAATGTACTACTTAGGCCTTCAAACTCTATCTTCTCAGTCCTTCTCCTTCAAAATCTTCACTCTATATAACTCACAATGAGACATAATTCTAGTCAACCAACACAAGAAAATGTTACTCAAAGAAAGGTAAACAAATCTACTATGAACTTTTTTTTTTGGTTAATAGGCCACACTAGGTGACGCTTATGGGTTACTCCTGACAGTGCTCAGGAGACCCCATATGGTATGCTGGGGATCAAACCCAGGGTGGTCACATGGAAGCTAAATGCTCTACCAGTGTACTATGATTCTAGCCCTAAATGCACTATGAACTTTTGATCTCTTCATTTCCCCTTTTAGGAATTTAAGGGGATATCCCATTTATGGGGAGTGGGACAAAGGAAAATAGATGGACCAAGTTCTTTTATTTCAGCAATTGTTACAGTAATTTAAAGGTTTAGAACCAAGGAACTGACTGAATAAAGTATGATGTCTCTGTTAGTATATTATGCTATCACAAAGTAACAGTTAAAAAGAAAAATTTCTAAAAACTTTAAAAAATGCACCCTATGCATACATAGGGTGCTTAATATTGTGTTTGTAAAGGGGGTAATCTGTATGTTAGGACAGAGGGAAATACTGGCACATTCCTTGTGACTGGTTGAAACAACCGTGAAGAATTTTTTTTCTTGTGCAAATTCAAAACTGTTTTTTTCTCAGCAAACATTCATCCATAACAAAATAATGTACAGCAGGTAGGGATTTACCTTGCATGTGGCCAACCTGAAATTAATCACTGGAATCTGCCCAAACCCAACTAAGAATGATTCCTGAGTAAGTCCTCAGCACCCTTGCTCCAGAAATCAAAAATTATTTAACAGTATAATACAAAGAAAAAAGCTTGCTCTGGAAACCTATTCTCACACTTGCAAAGACAAATCACAAAGTATAACAATTTCTGCTAGAAAACTTTAGTAATGCAATTTTTTTTTTTTTTTTTTTTTTTTTTGCTTTTTGGGTCACACCTGGCGATGCACAAGGGTCACTCCTGGCTCTGCACTCAGGAATTACCCCTGGCGGTGCTCAGGGGACCATATGGGATGCTGGGAATCGAACCCGGGTCGGCCGCGTGCAAGGCAAACGCCCTACCCGCTGTGCTATCACTCCAGCCCCCATAGTAATGCAATTTTAATGGAACCTATGAGAAACTACATCCAGGAACTGGAGACACTTGGTGAAATTTCAGATAGCTGGAAATGCAATCTTTGAGACTGGGTCCATATCCTTGCACTGCTTTAATCATTTTATAGGTGTGTCTTGCTCTTTATACCCTGACAGACGAACTCAGGGAAAAAAGGCACACTTTCAGTAGCTGTAGCACATGTTCTTATAAAAAAAAAAGAAACTTAGATGACATACTTTGTTTAATCAGAGCTTCCTAATCTTAGTCTCCAACAAACCAGCTGAGGAAAACTGGCACTGCATGGTCCCATGAGCACCACTAATGTACTCCTCGTTGAACTCATCAGTTCAAACATCACCAATTGTGTGGACTGAACCCTGCCAAGAGTGGCCCCTATAAAAATTAATAAATACTGGCATGTAAAAAGTAAACTTAAAAAAAAATATTAGAAACCTCTTAGGAATAAATACATATAAGTATATTCACTTAACAGTGGAGATACTTTCCAAGAAATGCATTCCTAGGTGATTTCATTGTTGTGATAATGTCAGAGTATAATTACACAAACCTAGATGATTGCCTACTATACACCAAGAGTAGATGGTACAGTATATTAGGACTGCCATCATATACAGGGCTCACCATTGACTAAAACATCATTAAACAATGTATTACATATGCTTAGGTTGCACAATTGTATGATGTTCACTTTATTAACAAAAATTAATGCAAGCATAATATATACATAGATAAATTATTTTCAAAAGCTGAATTCAGATTCCTTATAAAATTTTCCAGCAGATTACAAAACAAACCTATATGTTATTCTTTGTATACTTATTAAACTGCCTACTACCCCACTACCCCCAAATTAAGAACTAAATTCCACATTAGGAACCAGAAGTCTTGCCTGAGTGGGGATGACCGAAAATGTCACAAATGTCCCAATGTCACAAGTAACACACTACACATATGAAGTAAAGGCAAGAAAGTCTTGTCAACAAATAATGTTGGAAAAACTGAATAGCCATGTGTGAAAGAAGGAAGGAAGGAAGGAAGGAAGGAAGGAAGGAAGGAAGGAAGAAAGGAAGGAAGGAAGGAAGGAAGGAAGGAAGGAAGGAAGGAAGGAAGGAAGGAAGGAAGGACGGAAGGAAGGAGGGAGGGAGGGAGGGAGGGAGGGAGGGAGGGAGGGAGGGAGGAAGGGAGGAGGGAAGATGGGAGGGAGAGAAGGAAGGAAGGAAGAAAGAAAGAAACTGGATCAAGATTTATACCATATGTAAGGCTAATTCAAAGTGGACCAGAATCTATGAAATACACCAAGGAAAAAATAAACAAAACTATCCTTATTTAATTCATTGGCAAATTAAACAAACAAATGAGACCATATAAAACTACGAAAGTTTTGCATAGCAAAGAGAAACTCAGGCTTAATTTGAAATTAAACTTATTAAATGGGAGAAAAATATTCACATACCACACATCTAATAAAGGGAATATCACAAAGCTCAACAACAAAAAAATGACATCAAATAAGGGGAGAGGAGATGAATAGACACTTGCCTGAAGAGGACATGGAAAGCCAATAATATATGAAAGTGTTTATCATTACTTATTATTAGAGAAATGCAAATCAAAATGACAGTGAGATAGCATCTGCTACCTGATGATATAATGGAAACATCATCTCATACTGGAATGACATCTATCAAAAATCAATGGAACCAATGAGTGCTAAAGGGGTGTGTGAAAAATAAACTTTCATTCACTGTTGGTTGGGATTCAGACTCTATGGAAAATACAACAAGTTCTCAAAAAGTAATACAGTTTCCATAAGTCCCAGTTTTCCACTTCTTGGCATTTACCCCACAAACACATAAACATTAATTTAAAAATTCATGTGCACCACAATAATAGCCAGATATGAAAATAAGTCAAATGTCCAAGAACAAATAAATGGATAAAGAAGTTGTGGTATATATACAATTGAACACTATGTAGCAATAAGAAAAGATAAAATCTTGCAGCTTACTGCAACCTGGGTGGGACTGGAAGATATTATATTATTTGAAATAGATAATATTTCAGGTAGAATAATATTCAGAGATAGAATACCCATCATATGCTTTCACTCATCTATAGTATATAGAGAAACAAAATAAGGTAATAGATAATATCAAATAATGAAAAACCTTTGGCCTTTGTTTACAAAACTGAGAGTACCAAAATTGGGGGCAAGTGGCAAGAAAAAGAGGTGGATGAGAAGTGACATAAGGACAAAAGTAGAGGATTTTGGGCTCTCTGGTGGTGGTGAAGGTGCAGTAAAAATCATAAGTGTTAAAACTTTTGTAACCAAGTTACCTAAAGTACAATAAAATTTTTTGATTAAAAATCTTCCCTTTATTGAGAAGAGGTGGAAACCGGAGATCTGTATTGCATTAACAGAAGAAATGTGCCTCAAGGGATCAGCCATCACCTTGAAGCCCACCAGTCTGTAACCAATCCTTCCTACAAATGCTTCCCTAGTGTCTATAAACACTCTTTCACAAAAAAATGGCATCTTTGAGGACATGAATCCTCCATCTTCCATTCTACCACTTGATATCAATTAAGTCATTCCATTAAAGACATTGCCATTATATAATAAGTTATCAGATGATATCTCATTGTCATTTTGATTTGCATTTCTTTAATAATGAGTAATGTTGAACACTTTTTTCACACACTCACTGGCCAAACAACATATAATAAAAAGATGTAATTTGAGGACCTGGTCTCGTTTATGTAGTTTCACTTAAAGTAGCAGTTTACAGGAACCCATGGATGATGTGATGTGAGTACACACAGTAAGAAACTTGCAGGGAAGTTTTCACATGAGAACCCTACAACAGTCAAAGAAGGGGTCTCTAGATGTGCTTCTGTGGCATACTGATTGTTCTGAACTGAAAGATGTGGAGAGACAGAAGATCCAAGATGTTTTTATCTAATAATCTTTCCATAAAATAGTTAATATCTGGGGAGATGAGACACAGTCTTGTTTTTTTTAATTTTTTTTAAGTTTTATTGAATCACCGTGAGATAGTTACAAGCTTTTATGTTTGGGTTACAATCTCACAATGATCAAACACCCATCCCTCCACCAGTGCACATTCCCCACCACCAATATCCTGGGTATACCCCCCCTTTCCCACCCTCCCCCTGCCTCTAAGGCAGACAATATTCCCCATACTCTCTCTCTACTTTGGGGCATTATAGCTTGCAACACAGACACTGAGAAGTCATCATCTTTGGTCCATTATCTACTTTCTGCGTGCATCTCCCATCCCAACTGGTTCCTCCAGCCATCATTTTCTTAGTGATCCCTTCTCTATTCCATCTGCCTTCTCCTATCTGCTCATGAAGCAGTCTTCCAGCTATGGGGCAATCCCCCTGGCCATTGTATCTACGTCCTTGGGTGTCAGCCTCATGACAGACACAGTTTTAGTCCCCAGATCAGGGTTTGCAAAATCTACTTCTGATACATATGTAGATAAGCCTTGCATACATACATACATACACACACACACACACACACACACACACACACACACACACACACACACACACACACCCCTCCTTCTCTTTCAGTAGCAAAGGTTTATTTGCTTTGATCGTCCCTGCCAAATTTTATCATGACCTTCTGAAAAATCTCTCTCTAGTGACTAAAGATAAGTCAAATTCCTTGTCCTCTCTTGCACAGGTAACTAAAATTTGCCATTCACTCTTGTTAATCTCTCCTATGTCCATTTAATTATTTTCCAGATAGAAGGATCCAGAAGGCGAGAAAAAGATGTGCTTCTTCTGCAAGAGGAGCAAGAGTAATGGGAAAGTGGAGTAAATCAGGGACTGTTCCTCTGATAAGCTTAAGAGCAAGGGAGACAAATGGGCTGGCAGGAAAAAGGAAGTGAGGGAGGCATTCTAGTTATAAAAGTCAAATAAATACAAAGGATATGTGGGCTTTTAAATTTTATTATCTCTCTCCTGGATTATCTACAGGACTGCTGGGCTCTAATGTTCCTAAAGCAACTGCCAGAGTATTCAGACAGAAAGGAAGACTGTGACTTTTAAATGCTCTTAAGCTTTAATCTCATTTGGTTTTCTTTCAAGTACCTAAGGATCACAGAAGTCTTTATCAGGACACAGTGGGGGGTGGGGCAGAGAGAAACACACTTCAGAGCAAAGGAATTAACTGATACTACTTTCTCCAGCAATACCTTATTGAGCAAAGACCTTCCATCTCCCTCTTGGATAGTCTTGATGGGGTTTCTCATGGCTGACCTGCCATTCTGGGCTGAGAAGGAAGGAGGGTCAGGGCAGCCAGCTATAAACCCTGGTTTCCATTAGTGTCCAGATAACACAGGCTGAGCAGGACCTGGGCGCCAGGAACCAGTTCTCAGCTCTGCTATGTGTGCACTGGGAAATCTCAGGGCATCAAAGCTCACCAGCCCAATTTCTCATATGTCAAATGAATTCTGGACTTGGGATTACCGAAGTCCTTTTGGGCCTGAAATCCTAATAAATCTTAAAAAAAAAAAAAAAAAAAAAAAAAAGACCAAAATCTGAGTTACGAAGTACAATTTGTGGGTTATCTTTTTTTCTTTTTTCAGGTTTTGGTTTTAGGGTCACATCAAGCTGTGTTCTGAAGACCATAAAGTTCTGGAGTTCAAACATGGGCTTCTCACAAGCAAAACTGCTACTCTCCCATTCAGGTATTGCTCCCCACTTATGCAATTGATTATATTATTGACTGTCCAGAGTCAGGTCAAGAAATATCAAAATTGTATCAATTTTTTCCACATCTGAAATCATACAAAGCAGGTGAAAATTTACTTTTCTTAATCTTGTTTTCTATTATGCTGAACATTTTCAATATTTAAGGAGGTAGTTCAAGAACTGAGATTACTCTAAGAAGATTGTTCTTCAGCACCAAGCTCATTCATCTATGAAAAACAAATTAATTTTTTTAACATAGATTTTGAAGTACAGAAGCTAACAAACGTAAAAAATTTAAAATGTTCAATGGCTTTTGGTAAGAATCTGAGAAAATCAATGTTGACAGTGGCACAATAAAATGGTTATTGTCTGGAAAGACCATGCTAATTGACTAAAAACATTTCATGATAAGCACCGAAACTAGATTTGAATTGTTTTGGACAACTTTAAAATTTTTTAAAAATTATCAAGGAACAGTGATTTACAAAGTTGCTCATAATTTAGTTTCAGGCATACAGTGTTCCAACAGCAATTCCACCATCAATGTCAACTTCCCTCCACCAATGTCTCCAGGTTTCTTCCTACCCATCAGCCTGTCTCCTTGACAGGCACATTTTTAAATTTAGTTACTATAACTTTATGAAGGTTTATTACTAAATTCTCAGCTGTATAAAAAAAGGATGTGAAACTGTAATCTTGATGATTTCATATAGATTAACAGTGATGATAGCAAGTAGCAGTCATGGCATGCCTGAGACCATTCTAAGCCTTGTGAGCCAAGGATATGTTGTCATTTTTACCTCCAGTTTTCACAAATGAGAAAACTGAAGCTATGAGGGATTCAACATGCACAGTTCAGACTCAGATAAACTGATTCTAGAACTAGTCTTTCCTATCATATTACTAGAAATGGATGGAACAGAGCAAGATTGGCCATTCAGGGCACTTTTAGACTATTTGGGTAAAGAAAACTGTATGCTCCTCCAGTGAAGAATCTATAGATTGGTGTAATTCCTAAATGTGTATTACTTAGAAAATGTATAGTCCTTCAGGTTAGCTGGGAAGGGAGGTCCCCCAAGGGGTACTCGGGATACCTGGAGGCGCCTCCCAGGAATATTTGACAGAAGTTGTTCTCAGGTTT
Source organism: Sorex araneus (assembly GCF_027595985.1). Classification (NCBI taxonomy): domain Eukaryota; kingdom Metazoa; phylum Chordata; class Mammalia; order Eulipotyphla; family Soricidae; genus Sorex; species Sorex araneus. The sequence goes on from NC_073305.1 coordinate 145,302,817, forward strand.
TGAGGTGGTACTTAGTGGGTACTCAAAGTCTACATGCAGCAGTGCTGGGGTCACTCAACAGTGTTCAGTGAGTCATGTGTTCAAGGATTCAAGCTAGGGTTGGGCATAGTCCAGGCAATTGCTTGGCTAAACCCTGTACTATCTCTCTGACTCAGCTGCCAATTCTGAAAGAGAAGCACAATGTCAAAACAGCACATGATTTACAGCTTAGAAGAGCTCTGTGTCACCCCCGTCTTAAGGAGTTTCTGTGCATTCTTTTCTCTGACACTTCTCCTTATAAAGAATGTTCAACTAAATGATTTACAAATGTCTTTACATCCTGTATTCCTTTATAATGAGAAAAAGATGTCAGATCAAACTTACCCTAGGCACTGTAAAAGCTTTTCTCCATCATGACACTAGTAATTTTTTTTAAAAAAAAACTGTAGTTAATATAACTTAATTAATATGAGGTCAGATTTTTATTACTGTAGACTGTGTTGTAATTTATTCACTCTACATAAGTGCCTGCAAATAACATAGACAGCCCTTCAACACACTTATTTGGTGTTTTATTTAGGAGCAACACTTCCTGTAGCTCAGGCTTCCATTTGAAACTGAGGTCTACCACTAATAGGCAATGTGATTTCCAGAACAATCTTTTGGTCTGCTCAACCTCTACAATAAAAATATGTTAATTTAGCTATCTCTAAAGTCTCATTCAAATAATACTTTATACTAAGGACATACTTCTAGTGCTAAAAATCAGAGTTTAATTTTTATGTCGTATTATTGATAATTGAAAGAAATAATCTGTAGTTTGTATAAAGGACCTTAAACAGACTAAGAATGAGGCATAAGGGTTTGAGTTAAAGCCAGTTCGATGATAAAACACTAAATTAAAAACACTAAGAGAAAATTCAAGACTTTAAGATTTTTTTTCTAAAGTACCAAACAGGTTTCTCTTCCATTTTTTTTTCTATGTAGGGGAGAGGCATTACTTAGTAATTCTGAAGCCTCCCACGAGACTGCTCCTGTGGCCAATTAGAATTCATCCTTCATAACCACGTGCAATTTTATAGTTTTGTAGATTAAAATGATTTAAGACTGGATAAATAGCTCAAGGGCTGAGTACATGCTTCAGAGGCAGGAGGCCTGGATTCTACCTGTAGCTCTGGGTGCCATCCCAAGCACCTCAGGGATCCTACGGCACAACTTGGTGTGGACCAAAAGCAAAAGTCAAAAAACAACAATAAAAAAGAAATTAAATGGACACAGGAGACAAACTGGGCTATCTGGTATAAGAAATCCTAGTGCAGACCTGATCTATTAAATATCCCTGGATATTTAATCTTGTCACCATACTTTATACGGATTCTCCCTTCAGACCTCGAGACATTTATTGACTTGTCAGAAACATAAATCTTTTTAGTTTTCTTAAGAGTTATCAGCTTTGGAAAAGGTTCTTTGAGTGGGGAATCTGATATTTGCCCTTGTTTAGTATCAGGGGTGTCTCAGAGTAGGGTAAGTAATAGAATAGGCAAGGCAATGTGATCAAGAGATCTAATATACTCTGAGTCAGGACTTCAATTTTGGTTTCTGTTATTTTGCAAATTTTACACACCCAGATACAAATAAACTGGACACTCACAATTTTTTTTTTTTAAATCTTGGTTTCTTGGGCCATACCAGGTAGGCCTTGTGGGGATCATACGTGGTGTCAAGAATCAAAATCAGATCAGCCTTCTGTAAGGCAAGCACCTTACTTGCTGTATTATTGCTATGGCCTTCCTATACAAATAAACTGGACAGTTAAATTTCAAAGTACAAGTGTTTTGTTTTAACCTGTCAAGGGAGATTATTCCCATGTTTGATTTTTAACTGTTAGGCTAACTTAAAGGGTTATCAATAGTCAACATAAAAATTTTAAAAATAATCTAAGGCCAGTATATGTAGACATTCTGTAGCACTGTAGCACTGTCGTTCCATTATTCATCAATTTGCTTGAGTGGGCACCAGTAATGTCTCCATTATGAGACTTGTTGTTACTGGTTTTGGCATATCAAATATGCCACAGGGAGCTTGCCAGACTCTGCTGCATAGGTGGGACACTCCACTGACTGGAGCGATATAAGACATTAAAACGTATTTCACCATTCAGTAATTTGTATGAAGTTTTTGAAAACTTAGAAATCTCTAAATAGGTCAGGAATAAAAACCTGAAGTCTGTTTCGATAATTTCAGAGAAAACAACTGTGACCCTGACAGCTGACTCACTCAGATGGTCTTACCCAACAGACCTAAAGTTACTACTAAAGTTAGCTACTAGCCCCCTAAACCCACCTTACTTAGGTTTTGGGGGATTCTAGTTTGAGAAGGGAGCAATTTCCACTAAAAATCTGACCACCATAAGTCCCTATTATGCATAAACTCTGTAATTTCATGAAATTTAAAAAAAAAGTTCCTTCCTGGTATCTGGGGATACAGCTCAAAGGATAGAGCAGGGTTCTAACACTGAAGATGCTGACGTCAATCACTGGTATGTCAAACTTCTCCAGAATCCAGTCACCCTACCACAAGGTATAGCCCCAGTTGCCCCTGAAACAATAAGTGGGCCCAAGAACCAAATGAGCCTGAAATACTGGAAAATTAATTGCTCATCCCAAGGAAAAATGGGGGCTCTATGTGGCACCAAAATAAATAAATAGGTTCTTATAAAAAGAGGTTTCCTGATTCTATAAAAAGATATAAAGGGTAACAGAGATAGCTCAATAGGCTAAGCACATACTTTGCATGCAAGCCAGGGTTCAATGTTCTGCACCACTACCTGGTCAGTCTCTTGAACACCACAGGCAGTGACACCCCACTCCTACCCACAAGCAGAAGAGAAAGTCCTGAGTGCTGCTAAGTGTTATTGAAAACAAAATTAAGCAAAACCAACCCCCCCCCCAAATAAATAAAAATGGATGGGTGGGAGGAATGAGAAATCTTTCTAACAATTTCCTGGATCTATTTTAACTTTTGAGTTTTGTTATTCTGACACTGCAAAAGTTAAAAACAGCTCAAATATGATTTTATAAAAATTAAACTGAGAAAAATAAGCCATATACAATGGAAGTATTATAATTTTAGAGATTTCCAAAAGTTACTAATAACATTTTTCTGGGGAAGGATCTTAATCTTAATTTTATCATTAATTAAAAAAAATTTAATGTGCAATATAAATTTTGCACATTGGACTGGAGCTATAGCACAGCAGGTAGGGCATTTGCCTTGCACACTGCCGACCCGGGTTTGATTCCTCAGTCCCTCTCAGAGAGCCTGGCAAGCTACCGAGAATAGCCCGCCCACACGGCAGAGCTTCTCAAGCAACCCGTGGTGTATTCGATATGCTAAAAACAGTAACAACAAGTTCCACAATGGAGACGTTACTGTGCCCACTCGAGCAAATCGATGAACAACGGAACTACATTGACAGTGATTAAATTTTTAAACCCCATCAAATTAATACTGAAAAGTACGTAACATCTTTCTGTGATGAATATTTGGCAATATCTAACTGAAATATTAGCACACATTTAAAAATTTACCATAAAATGTTCATAGAGATGGTGCAACAGGTTAAGTACTTGCCTTGCATGCAGTCAACAAGGTTCAATTTCTGTCAGCACATATGGCTCCCTAAAGCAGACAGGAATGATCCCTGAGTGCAGAGCTAGGAGTAAGCTCTGAGACTGCTGGATGTAGCCCCCAAACAAATAAAAATTTAGCAGATTACCAGCAATCCAACTGTGTTATTGATATAAACATATTATTGGCTGCAATTAACTTAAATTTACATAGTAAGAGCTGGAGTGATAATACAGTGGGTTGGGCTTTTGCCTTGCACGCTTTGGACTCGGGTTCTATTCCCCCGATCCTCTTGGAGAGCGCGGCAAGCTACCAAGAGTATCCCCACCCGCATGGCAGAGCCTGACATGCTCCCCATGGTGTATTCGATATGCCAAAAGCAATAAGTCTCACAATGGAGACGTTACTGGTGCCTGCTGGAGCAAATCAATGAGCAACAGGATGACAGTAATAGCTTGGCTCAGAAGGTGAAGTCCAAACTCTTAACATGTTAAAGACTATCCAATTTTCTAAATTTTAATTATACTGTTAATTCACGATGGTGCGGTAGAGAACTTAAGTACATGAAAAGAACCAACAATACAGGACAAGAAAGATAAAGAGCAAAGTTAACTGGTTCAAGACAAGAAGTCCAGGTGATGGAGTTCTGAAATGCGCAGAGTCTAGTGCCCTCTCTACTAACCACTCTTTCCTCTCTGAAAGCAAACATTTATATAGAATAACATGAATTGTTATTTTGTTTTTTGCTTAAAAAAACACATTTCACAGACCTAATGTGATAATAAACCATAATGCATTTCTTTTCTTTAAAACTTTGACTAAATGCTGAAAGCTTTTTTTTTTTTTAATTTTTGGAAGGAGTTTTAGTTTGAGGGCTATAACCAGTGGTACCCAGTGGTCAATCTTGATGTGGCGCCATGGTAGCACATGTGGTGCTGGGGATCAAACCTAGGTATCATACCTGTCCACTGTACCATCTCTCCAACCCACAATGAAGCTAATTACAGTGGACTTTTTGGTTTTTTCAAGGCCACATGGAATTTTAAAGAACATATTTAGTTCTATCACTTCAAGCAAGAACTACAAAGTCCAAACAATCTATGTGTTAAAATACTGGTTCCACACAGACACAGTACAAAACATAACCTCCTTTACATGCTTAATGAAGGCCTTTTGGTGGAGACAAAGATAACATGGATGTATATGAAGAGATAGGCATACTGTTAATAATGCTATTCTGAACGGACTGCCACTGACCTACTGTTTTTGCTCAAAATGAACTTTTGTCACTGGTCGATACCGGCAGCTTTTAAACACATAGACATCTCTAGTACTTAAAATAATTTCATTGGGCAATTGTGATGTTCACTCACTGGCAGTTCACAGGAATCCAGAGGCATGAAATACATGAGTTACACTGATTCATATCATGACAACACAAGCAGATACAGATTTGAGGTTAATTTAGAGTTTGGTTGAATATTTTTTAATGGGGCTGAGGAGATGAGAAGAAGGAGACTGTCAGTAAGTAGTCTACCTTCTCAGTTTGAGAGCCTTGCACAATTTCAAGGAAAAGGGAAACTGCTTTGGAAATCGTAGGAATTTAAAGTCCATCATTTTTCCAAGTCTTGGAGAGTTCTCTGCTTGAGAAGGGGACTCAAAGAAACAGAAAAGCTCATGGACCAGGAAAGAAGGTCTCTGCACAGAAGAATGAAGGCATTCTGCCTGCAGTAAACTGAAGAAAATCCAAATCCACTTTATCAATTACAGTTTAAACAAATTCAGTTATGCATTAAAGTCACAAATCCTATGACAAGCTACTTCCGAACTCACACTGGCTAAATAATACCTCTTCACCACCTCGAAATTAATTCTGTTTACTCTCTGAAAATGGGGCAATCAGGAAGCTTCTTAAGATCTACTGAATGCCAAAACACAAAATGTACTGTCAGACTCCATTTTTTTTTTTAAACACAAAAAAAGTTGCTTCCACTTGTAATGCACTTTAGTTATCTGGATCAAGATTTGGAATGAAAAACTTTTAATTTTTTTCCTACAGCACTTGGATTGTGCAAAATTTAGGCACAGTTTCAGCCAGAGAAGCAGAGTATATATAACCACAAAGAACCAGGTGCCTGGTGACCAGGAGAGAGCACAGGATTCAAGTTCTGCTTGACTCTGACTGGATCAACTGAATTGTTTTGGAGCTCTGGACCCTTCAACTTTTATTTGTAGAATTACAGTCTAAAGTCCTCTTCAGCTTCCAACTGGTCACAAACCAAACACATGTCCCAAGCTCCAACTGAAAATTTCGATAAATAAACCATAAAAGCCTTATCAAGTCTATGTTTGACCTAAAGTTTATCACAGTGGTTGTGAACACAAACCTGTTGCAGTTTCTGGCTGGATCCGAGAAATACAAGGGATAGTGGACCAGCTTATCCCAGTTTGCATTCTTCAAAAAATAAAAAGGGTGCCCCCTAGGATGGGTTGTTTTCAAGTTTCACCTTTTCGTTGGAAAGTGCACAAGATACTCCCTGGCATAAGGGCACCAGATGACTAAACGTCTGGGCGTGGTGGCATGCTCTTTGAACCTTTTTCTAATCAAGCTTGACTGATGCTTTGCCTTTACGTTCAAGCTTCAGTCAGCTGCCCAAGCCTTATGATGGGACTGTTTAGTACCTGCGCTGTCACTGTTCTCGGGGAATGAGTGACCGTTTACCCGCTGGTTACTACGGTTTGTACATTACCTGCCGGTGCCTTTCTTTAATAGCTACCTCTCTCTCTCGTGGCTCAATCACCAAATCACATCGGTTAAAAGACAAAAGGGTTCAACCTCTCAGCTCGGAACTGAACGCGTCTACCAGGACTTTGAAAAATAGAAAATGAAAAAGCGTCTTTGACCCTGTACCTGGTGGGAATGAAAAAGGCACATCCCTCCCCCGTCCCACTGCAGTCCTAAGAGTTCCAAAGGTTAGTCTTTCGGGCCAAAAAACACCCGCCCCGCCAGGGGTGGGGGGGTCGAGCCCCGGGCACTCACCTCTTTGATCTTTGCCCTCTTCTCGGAGATGTCAGCGTCGGCTGGCTGCCGGCCCACCGCCCCGATGGGGGGCACGAAGTCCACGGCGGGCAGTCTCTTGAACACATCCTCCTTCCGCTGCTGGTCCTGGGCCACCTTCTCCTTCTCCAGCAGGATGTCCCTTTGGATCTCCTCGGGCAGCTTCTGCAGGGTCTCCTTCGCTTCCCGGAGAGCCTGCTCGTGGTTCTCGCGGATCCTGGCTAAGTTGTCGTCCAGGGCGCCCGCCGGCTCCCCGGGTCTGTGGTCAGCGGGCGGCTGCAGGGCGGGGCTGGAGTGGAACAGGACCCCGCTGAGCAGCTTGGACGAGTCGGGCAGGAAGAAGATCGCCCCGAAGCAGAGCGTGATGAAGGCGCTGAACACCAGCAGCAGCACGAACTTCTCCGTCAGGCGGAAGGCGGCGGGGCCCGACCCCTTCCTGCCGCCGCCGCCGCCGCCGAGCCCCCCGCCCAGGCCGCCGCCCGCGGGGCTGCCGAAGAGCGGCAACAGGCCCCCCGCAGGCATCGCTCCGGCCGCCGCGATCGCCGCGCAGCCGGCCGTCCAGGGGCCCCGCGCCGCGCCGCCCGGCGGGCAAACTTCGCCCGCGCCCCGCGTCAGCAGCTGCGGGGCCGGCTCGGGCGCATCCAGGCCGCCCCACCCCCGGGGCCGGGCTGCAGGTCTCCCCGGGGCCAGCAGCACCCCTCCGCGTCTTCTCCCCGGGGCGGATCCGCTGGCAAACAAGCACGCGCGACACACCGCGGGCGGCAACCCCTGTGGGGAGAGAGAGAGTCAAAGGTAGTAATTAGGGGGTGGCGGTGGTCAAGTTTCCCCGCGGCTCTCCCCGCCCTCCGACAGCCCGCGCCAGCCGCCGGGACAGCTCCCCACGGGGCGGGATCGGGGGAGTCCCGCTCCAGGGCACCGCCCTCCCCGCTCACACTTGAGACTTGACGTGAAGTTTTCGTGTCCCGGCTGCGGGGGGTCGGGGGTGGGGGGAGTGCGGGACGGGATGTTCCGCGCACACCTGGAGCAGGACCGCCGGCCGGCCGGCACCTCGGGGAGAGGGCAGTGCACCTCGGGGCAGGAGGGGCGCCGCGTGCGCGGGGCGCAGAGGTGCGGAGGGAGGGGAGGGGGTGTTGCCGGTCAACTTCGCCCGCTCTCCATCTCCCAGCGGAGACTCGGCAATGCCGCTGCCCGGCGGGCGGCCGCGGAGCTTGCAGCCCGGGTGCCCGGCTCCGGCGGGGCGCGCGCGCCGACCTGCGGACGAGCCGGAGCGAGCAGAGCCGTCAGACCGCCGGCGCCGCGGCCCCGCGAGCACTAACGCCGCGGCCGGTCTCCGGGCGGTCGGAAACGGGGGCGGAGACGCGGCCCGAGAGTGATGGCGCAGCCGGGCCAATCACGCGCCGTTCGGGGGCCCCCCTCGCGGGGGCGGGGCCGAGGCGGGGAGGGGGCCGCGCGGGGCGGGGAGTTTACGGGAAACGCAGCCTCGCGGGGGCCAGGCCGGGGGCGGGGAGGTCGCGGGGTGTCCGTGGCGCGTGGCGGCGCGAGACCGGACGCGGGCCGGGGTGGGCGAGACACCCCCGCCCCCGGGCTCGAAGCGGCGGGCAGGGCTCAGGGTCGCCGACCTGGGCCCGGGGTCCTGGGGTCGAGTGGACGTCGAGGAGCTGACAGTCGCCCAGGCTGCCGCGGGACCTCCCAGCCGCGTCTGGGGATCCGCGCCCGGCTGTGCAGGGTCCTCCCCGAGGGGCTCCTGGGAGGTGCAGGCTGTCGCTGAGAATCACCCGGCACTGGGTCATTCCGAAGCGCATCTTTGCTCGGCTTACTCTCTCTTGTCTCTTTTTAACCCGTGGCAGGGATTTTCCCCTCCGGTGCCCGGGTGGCAGTTAAGCCAAAAGTCCCGGTGACGAGCCCCGATCCCGAGAGCCAGCAAGCTGCCTGGTCTAACATCCCTTTACCATCCAAAGCGACTAAGGTTTTGTGATTGCTTCGATTTTTTTTCCTATGCACCCTCTCCCCCTTAAAGAAGAAGAAGAAGAAAAAAAAAAAGTACCTCCCCCACCCATTTCCACATTCCAAATTCACTTACCTCATAGAAGCTGGTGGTAGAGGCAGGCTGTGGGGGCGGGAGGCGGGCAGGAGAAACTGGGGTCATTCGTGGTGGGAAATGTTCCCTGGTTGAAGGGATGGATGTTGGAACGTTGCATGACTGAGACTGGATCATGAAAAAAACTTTGTAACTGTAGATCTCACAGCGATTCAATAAAAGAAAAAAAAAAGGAAAAAAACACTGGTCAAATTTTCCATTTAAAGAAGACCGTTTTATGTTGCCATAGCTTCATGCAATAAATTTGAACACTGCCGAAATTAAGTTTGTATTTGGCTACTTTCAGCGAAGCAAGACTGCGTCCAATAGAGACTGCTTTCAAGACAGCAGTAATTTCCAAAATGTGTTAGTTAATTCCCTGTTGCTCTGCAAACAAGGGTTATCAGGAAAGGGAAAAGTCAACTGACTTCCCACTCAGAAAACTATTATCCTATAATAATAGCTCTCTCTGGAAACGTGACTTTAACTCTGTTTCTGCCTGTTGTTTTAAAAGGTTGGGGACAGCTGGCACCTTTAGAAAAGTGCCCACAATGTGGTTGCTTTCAGGTGTTAGACCGAGAAAACAGAAAGCAGTTTTAAAAAAATCCTTGTTATATTTTCATTTAAGTATCAATTAATTTAGCTATCATGATTTGTTCTATTTTTTTTTTTGTAAAGTGAGTCATACATTCAACGTGTTTGTTAATAGCTAATTTTTGTTTGATAAATCCAACTTTATTGGCTTGGTTGTTTTGATAATTGCTATAAAATTCTATGCCCAGAAGAGTGCAGCATATCCAAACAGGGTAAGAACATTTAGGAGGATTGTAAAAGCAAACAGGGAATTTTTGTTTCCAAGTACAATTGTTAAGTTGTGAATAGGCTGAAAAGTTTGTTTTTAATGATACCATTAAAATTGAACTTCCTCATAAAAAGATAATTACCATTACTTATCTTAGAAATAAATCTGTTTGTGATCACCTTTTGGGGGAAATGTTTTATTATTTTACATTTTATGTTTAAAAATGGAATAATTACTCATAGCCACAAATACATTTCACTGTATCACTACCATCCCGTTGTTCGTCAATTTACTCGAGCGGGCATCAATAACGTCTCTATTCCTCCCAGCCCTGAGATTTTAGCAGCCTCTCCTTACTTGTCTTTCCCAGCGGTTGGAGGCTCTTTCAGGGTCAGGGGAATGAGACCTATCGTTACTGTTTTTGGCATATCGAATATGCCATGGGTAGCTTGCCAGGCTCTGCCCGTGCGGGTGGGATACTCTTGGTAGCTTGCCGGGCTCTCCAAGATATATACATATATATATATATATATACATATGTATAAACTTTAAATTTAATATTACAGAGTATTTCAGAAAAACAATGAAATTTACTTTTAAGGGCTTATTAATATGGGATGAAAGATGGTTATAAACCTAATTCTATATCTGGCACTCTAATTTTGATATCAAACCAAGTTGGCATTAATCCAATTGTATAGAGTGGAAACATTAAGAATTTAGTCTATGGACTTAAAAATATTTTTTCTAAAATTTTTAATTTGACTTATTTCTATTTATATCATTTAAAGTGGGTGCTCCATTGACTTTTGTTCATCTTTATTAAGTTCAAGATTATAATCTTATGAAATAGAATTACTAAGAGTGAAGGCTAGCTTTAATGATTTGTTAAGTGAGATGTTAACAAATGGCTGTTGATTATAGGATATGTATTAAACGGTGTTTATCTGGGTTAAATCAGACATGTGGGAGACCTTTTACTAGGATAAGAACAAATTTTAAAAATTCACAGAGAAATAGTTAAATCACATTAACTATATAAAACAAAAATAAAGGTGGCTGGTTTTAGTTCCAGATTAGCAGAACCTTGAATCCAACCCTGCCATATATACTTGAAGATTTGTTGTGATATTTGTGAATATTATAGATCCAATAATGCTGTTGCTTTCTTATTATGAGTAATGTAATGGGAATTTAGTAACCTTAGTAATCTTGACCAGTTTTTAAAATTTAGTTGCTATATTTTCTTTTTTTTAAATTAAATTTAAAAAAATTTTGGTTGAATCACCACCAGATACAGTTACAAAGTTGCCCATGTTCAGGTTTCAGTCATACAGTGTTTCAATACCCATCCCTCCAGCAGTTCACATACCCAACCACCAATGTCCTCAGTTTCCCTCATGCCACTCCTCCCCCCATCCTGTCTCTATGGCAGGTACTTTCCTCTTCTCTCTCTGTCTCTCTGTCTCTGTCTCTGTCTCTCTCTCTCTCTGTCTCTCTCTCTCTCTCTGCATCACACACCCAACAGTGTTCAGAACTCATTCCTGTCTCTGCTCTCAGAGACAACTCCTGGCAGAACTTGGGTACATATGAGGTCCTGGGGATGAAGCCCTGGTTTTCTGTATATGAAGCACCCTACATAGCTGTACTATCACTCTGGCCCTCAACTTCACATTTTCACTTAAGTAAATCCACTGGAGAAGAAAGAGTGCTGTTAATGGCCTCATGTATTGGTAGAGAGAGATTCTACAGTGTTTCTATACTTTATATAAATAGGACCAAAAAGTTTACTAATAATTCTCAAGAAAATATGAGTGACGGCAAAGTCTTTAAGAGAGGAGGATGACATTACTGTTCAGTGTCGGGTTAGATCAGGAAACTAAGGGTTCAGGACAAAATGCAACATCAACTTTTAGGGAGCAGTGTATAAAACTCTTTGAATGTTATGACTTTTGGAGAATATATTATTTCAAATAAATGAAACTAAAGGAAAAAATTCTAAGGCCAGTGAAAGGTACATTTTTTCTTAATTTTTGCTTCACTAGATCTATTTTAAAAAGAAATCGATTTTTCTTTAAAAAATCTTTTCTGTTTCCATTCAGTCTCATAAAAGAGCTTATATTTTCTCCAGAGAAGCCAAAGAGCATACTCAGAAAAAGAGAAAAATTATGACACATTATTCTTCCCCACTGAAACTTTTTTTTTTACCATGAAGTAAAGTGAAATGAAACCACATGTGCTTGTTCCTATTTGGGGAAAACTATCTACAATGATGACACGACAGCACTTGTCTTCCTGGTTTTATTGCAAAATAAATATGTTGTTTGCACTCCATGTTCTGTGTTTTATATTGTTATTCAGGGTAAAACTTCATCTTAACCCCAGTTCTTTGTAAACAGATGGAAATTCAACTCATGGCTTTTTCCACAAAACTTACTTTTAAACTTCACATGGAGCTTTCTTTTGCAATCTATAGACTCAATTAAGGGCTACAATGAAATGTCACAAATTGTATCTACTAAATGTGCCACTGATAGTCTAAAATTTGTTTGGTATAATTAATACTAGCATAATCAGGGTAAATAAGAGAAATATATAAAAATAATATAGAAAATGAGCAGGGAATAGTTCCAAATCAGCGAACCATAATATCTATTAAGTGTAATGGTCTGGAACTGGCAGCATCTCAGAGTGGGTATCTATAAATTATTAAGCTTTATAAATTGTAGCTGAGTTTAAAATAATCTGACTCAGATTATAAACAATTTATTTCCCCATTCTTTGAAATCACTTCATTCCAGATTCTTCCAAATATTTAATGAGCATGATAAAAATTTGCTATTATGATCCTGTCATGTCCTAAAAAGTAACCAACAAGAAGTGAAAGTCAAGAGCCTAAATGCACCATCTACTTTACAATATTAGAATCCACATATATCTTCATAAAAATTTAATTTAATACACTTTTTTGTTTGGGGGTATACCAGGTGGTGCCCAGCAACTCCTGGCAGTGATCCAAAACTGTGCCTCCTGCATATAAAGCATGCAGTAAGTCTTTGACTTTTCTCTTTAGCCTAAGTACACTTAAAAGTAAGTAGTTATTGAAAGAAATTAGTTTAAATATTCCTAGAGGTATTTTTAGAAACTGTACACTGCTGAAGGGATGGGTATTGGAGCATCCTATGAGTGAAACCCAATAATTTTGTAACTGTGAACCTCATGGTGATTCAATAAAAAATTAAAAAATTAAAATAAAAAAATTAGAATATTTTCATAGGTATGCTGTTATAGAATAAATTACTATAAGAATCAAGTATGGAAATGTAAATTTGTGAAAATTTTTGATAATGATCTGTATATAGCATCATTACATATATTGTATTGTTTCCCTTAATAGTGATAAAAACTTTATAAAACTGGGTGTGATGATGTTTTTCCTGACTGTAAATACATTCTTGTATCACATATTATAAATAGACAATTTTTATGGCATGAAAATTATATTTGAATAAAGTCATTATAGTTTTCCTTTCAGGAATTTTTTATAAAAAATTCCCTCAGAAGGCAGGTGGAACCCCTCCCCGCCCCACAAGACCTAGTCCTGATAGCTGAAAACTTCCAGAACTCAACCACTGCCATGCTCACACACTTGGACCGAGCCTCACCCATGCAGAAAATCCAGTTATGAAAGACTTTGTGACTGAAAACTCTGAGTTCAGTGGAACCGGGAATGGGGACCTCCTGCAACTCAGCAATCATGCCCATAAACCACCTCTGGCTGGTGCCAGAAAATCTCGTCATTGCCTATCATCCAGATTGCATGTCCTTCTCTTCAGAAGGGGAGCATAACATGACACACACCATAACCATTCTGCTGGACCTCACGCCAGGCTGTTTTACTCGGGGTGCCTCAGAGGTGGGTGGGTGAGAGAGACCCCTCCCCGCCCGAGGGACCCAGCGCCAGTAGCCAAAACCTCCAGAACTCAACCACTGCCATGCTCAAGGCTGCTCCCCACATCCCTCATCCAGGAGTGATTGTATATCTGTACTGCTAATGTGGCCACTCGACAATTCATACCTCACACCACCCATACTCAAAGAGTACCACACCACATTTGATGGGGTTTAAAGTAGGATGCAACTGATCTTAGATGGAAATTTTTTTTAACAGATACATACACACAAACACATGCACACATTCACACACGCACACATGCACACACACACACACATAAAGGCTCAACCTTTAACAACATGTTAGTCATCTCTTATAGAAGGGCTTAATGGCCCCTGGGTGAAATACAGCAATCTTCACACTCTTTCCTCTAAGGAAACTTTTTTGAAGCATTTTCAGTGTATTTTCATAACAAACAATATAAAGTAAATTATTCAGTTCTGCTTTGGGGCAGGGGTTGGGGTTTCGAATGGCAACATCCAAAACAAAACATGATGGTGGAAAGGTGTAATGGTGGTGGGATTGGTGTTCAAATATTAAATGTAATCAAATATTGCGAACCACCTTATACAATAAAAGAAAATTTCTTCAAGAACTCTGCATGGAATACCTTAAGGAAAAAGAAAACAATGTTAACTTAATTCTAAATAATATCATTACATATTTAAATACAAATGATAATAAGTAGAAAGTCAAGAAACATTTTCAAGAACACAGAAGAAAATGTTTCTAATATGAGACTGACACCCAAGGTCAGTAGACACAAGGTCCAGAAATATTGCCTTATAGTAGGAAGCCTGTCTCATGAGCTGGGGGAGAAGGCAGCTGGAATAGAGAAAGGATCCCTTAGACAGTAATGGTTGGAAGATTTGTGATGAAAATGGATAAAGGACCAAACATACTAACTTCTCAGTATCTGTATTGCAAACCATAATGCCCAAAAGTAGAGAAAGAGTTTGGGGGAAATTGTCTGCCAGGGAGGCAGGGGAGGGCTGGAAAGAGGGAGGTGTATACTGGGGACATTTGTGATGGAGAATGTGCACTGGTGGAAGGATGGGTATTTGATCATTGTATGATTGATACTCAAATATGAAAGCTTGTAACTGTATCTCACAGTGATTCAATTAAAAAGAGAGAGAGAGAAAGAAAAAAGAAAGTGTTCAATTGTTAGAATTTGAAAAACATATTTTTGGTTCAGAGTCAAACCAAAAGAATGTAGGTATGTTATGACTTACTTCTATCTCTCACAGTCTTTCCTCTTGCATAAAATATGAACAAGTGATATCATTCATATTTTGATGTATGAAAAGAAGTACTATTTAATTAAAACAAAGTCTCATAGCACTATAGTGACTAAAATGTTTCCTGGAAGAGTGAAGTGGCTAGAGAAGTCACCTTAAGCAAACAAAATGATGCAATAACCTGACAACTGGAGTAAAACCAACCAGAAGATCCATTTTTAAAACTAGCATTATGGGGACCATGAGAGAGAGTATAAGAGCTTACGTGCATGCCTTATGAATGGAGTGGCCGAGCCAGCACCATAGGACCAAAAATTAAAATAAACTAAATAAAATAAACTAAACTAGCTCTGATTCATATGGATAACTCACTAAGTTTCAATAGTCTCTTCAGTGAAATAATTTGGTTTCCTATTTGAGAGGATTGTTGTCAAGATTAGTCATATGTATATTAGAGTATATCACAATATAAAGTATAATCACTGTTTATAATCACTAATCAGCAGGTAGAGGATCTGGTCATTTGTGGGGAGAGGGGTTAAAGTATTTACTGAAGGTTAGAGTAAAGACAAGTCTAAACAGATTCATTGAGCATACTGCAGTCTGCCCCAGGATTAGGAACTAGGAGCATTGCATAGCCTTAAGGCTATGCTGTTGGTGGTATTATAGCAATTATGGAGCACAGTTGTGTCTATTCTGTATCACTTTTTCCTATGTAGGTTTTCTATAATGGGTGGTTTTCGATCTTGCAGGAATAGAGAACCCAATGTACCTGTGTCAGCTAAAGTGGGTAGAATGGGTAATTATGCTCAAAAGAGTATTTTGTAGGCCACTTTGTAGCTCAGTAAATAACACTTATTTAACACAATAAACTATAGTGATATTAGTAGTAATTATCATTACTATTAAACACCCAGAGAATGTAGCATTATAATGTAAATACATTAATCATTGAGAAAACCAAAGGGATATGGTTTATAACTATATTTTATTTACTTAATTGTCTATCCTTAAGTCACATTCAGGCTATAAAGAAAACTAGTAGAAGAATAACAAATGTCCAAAGGCAACAAAAACTGAAAATTTGTCTTCGAAAGGAAACTGGAAGACAGAAGTGGGTGTTGGGGGACTCTGGGACAATGGTGGAGGGAAACCCACTCTGTGGTGGAGCATGTGGTGCTGGAATGTTTTATTCATGGAATCCTACCATTGACAGTTCTATAAACCATGGGGTGTTAAAATACTTAGTTGTTTTAGAATGTACTATTGAATTAACACAGCCTCATAGTGTTAAAAATCATGAATACCAAAAATAAAATACCTACTAGGATATATCAAATTTGTAGCATGAATTTTAGCCAACTCTTCTGTTCAATTAATCCAATGAAAATAGAAACCATTATCATGCACACCTTCAATAAATAAAATCAGAACATCCTGGGAAATTTTGCTTTTTTGCTCATAAGTATTTCATTTCTCAGTAAACTTGTTTTTTTTTTCTCCTTGCATTGATTTTTCAGTAGTCTTATCATCAACACCACACACACACATATACATACATTTATATATATGTATATATATATATGCTTAGTATCAAAATTTAGATGAGGGATCAGAGTGAAAGTACAGTGGGGAGGCATGTAACTGACCTGGGTTTGATCCCCAGCACCCCATATGGTCCCCCAAACCCACCGGGAATGATCCCTGACAGTGGAGCTAGGAGTAAGCACTGAACACTGCTGGATGTGACCCCCAAACAAACAAAATCCAAAACAGCAACAAAAAAATTAGATGATACTGAACCAACAAAAAGAAAATACCTTAAAATTATTACAAACTGTGTTTGGTAAACATACTACAAAACACATTAGTTGTGCTCTTTCAACCCTTTATCAGTAATTTAATTGTTTGAATCACTGCAATTTTCTTTTTATGCTGATTACCTATTTCTTTATTTTCATTTCACACCAAATCATTCAAACATGACAATGTATTTTAGTACCTATATGTTTTAGAGAAACTTTGAAAATAAAAGTCACTAAGAATAAAAATAAACCAACTATTCCATCTTATAGAAATAATAGCATTTTATATGTCTTTATGTCTTATCATTCAAAATATATCTTAAAACCAAACATTACCAACAGAAAAATGTTCAGGAGCAGTATCTTTTTCAATCAATAGAGTGGCAGCATGTAGAGGGAATTATCTGAATGAATTCAAGAGAAATTTTGTAGCATTAATTTTTCTTCTTATAAGACTGTATATCTTTGCCTAGTAGATTTAAATAATAAAACCTTATATGATTAACTAAAAGATGGCACTATCCTTCAGTGTTGTTTAAAATTTGCCTGAGAGAGAGCTTGGGTGATAGCACAGAGGGTAAGGCTTTTGCCTTGCATGTGGCCGACCAGGGTTCGATTCCCAGCATCCCATGTGGTCTCCCAAGCACCACCAGGAGTAATTCCTGAGTGCAGAGCCAGGAGTAACCTCTATGCATTGCTGGGTGTGACCCAAAAGCAAAAAAAAGTAAAAAAGTAAAAAAAAAAATTCTAAAAATAGATCTTATTGTTGTTAATTTCTACCATTAGTGTTACTGGTCTTTCTAAAAGATAAACTTTAATTTCAAATACTACCCTAAAATAGTTTTACAAGTCATTTTAGCAACGATTTTTAAGTAAAAACAGTTCATTACTATTTCATAGTGCCTTAGAGTTTATGTATTGCTTCTAGAAAAACAAGGAAATCTAAAACGCAGAAGTAAAATTAAAGCAGTTTTCAGGAATGATCAAAATAATGTGTTGAGATTAGGATACAAAGTAAATGCAACCCATACTACTTTTTTTTTAAAATCCTAGTTTCCTCACTTTCATTAATAAAGAAATAATGATGTCAACTCTTTTTTTGAATTATACATCTGTGGATCTTTGATTTCACCAAAACTAATTTTGGGTTCCTAAATGTATCTCAAAAAATTTGGTGGTGAGAGAGGGGGTAAGTTAGAGAGATAGTACAGAGATCAATGTGCTTGCTTTGCACACAGGTAGACCTGTGTTAGATACCCATCACTGTATATGGTCCTGGAGAGCCACAAGGAATGATTCCTGAGCATTTCTCTGGCATTATGCCCCTAGCACTTCTGGGTGTGGTTCCAAAGCCCCGCTGATTTTTTTTTATCTACTCTATTCCTCTAACCTTGTGGCCCATAATTCTAATAAATGTTATGCCAATATATCCACTCTTTCTTTGGTCATAATTATCTAGCAAATCCTTATCCCTGGAGAATACAAACTTCTTTTACAGTGTCCATGCACTGATATTGCCTTGCAAGCCAGCTTCTATTTGGCTTATTTATTTTCTCATTCTACACATTTTCAGCCCTCTGCATCCTCTCTATCCCCAATCCAGTAATTGAAAACCAGGAGAGCTTTGCTTCTCTTCCTAAACAGCCCAGCAAGGACCACTGGCAGAGTCATTTAACAGAAGTAAATTTTGGTGGTTACATCTGGGGGTTGGTGGCAAGAATTGTTCCCATCTTAGATGGAGTAAGGGTCAGGAGTGCTGTTGGGCATTCCACACTGCAGAGGACAGGTTCCCCAAATATAGGATTGTTTGGGCCAAAGTGTCAACGAAGATTGATAGAACTAACAGGGTCAAACGTGTTTTTCTTCCTTATAGAAATGATAGCACAGCAGGTAGGGCATTTGCCTTGCACACGGCTGACCTGGGGTTGATTCCTCTGTTCCTCTCGGAAAGCCTGGCAAGCTACTGAGAGTATCCTGCCCCCACGGCAGAAGCTACCTGTGGTTTATTTTATATGCCAAAAATAGTAACAACAAGTCTCACAATGGAGACATTACTGGTGCCCTCTCTAGCAAATTGATGAACAATGGGACGACAGTGCTACAGTGCTACATAGAAAATAAAAAGCATCCAACTTTTGAGAACTCCCTCATATTTTCAAGCCAGAGCCTTTCAACATATTATAACAGAAGAAGGTATTGTATCTCCTCCTGGCTGTGCCTAACTCCATGACTTGTGCTTTGGACTTCAAAACCTCTCACTTTCTCCATAATAAACTATTTATTTTCACTCACTTTTTTCTTGTGTATATGTAATCTTGCTTTCTAGCTTAATTTTTTATATGTAACAATCTTTACTTCTCTTTATCTTTTTTTTTTCTTTTTGGGTCACACCTGGTGATGCACTAGGGTTACTCCTGGTTCATACACTCAGAAATTACTCCAGGCAGTGCTCGGGGTACCATATGGGATGCTGGAAATTGAACCAGGTCGGCCACGTGCAAGGCAAACGCCCTGTCTGCTATGCTATCAGTCTAGCCCCTACTTCTCTTTATCTTTAAAGGATTATCAGTCAACTAGGTAAAAACCTAAGATTCTCTTAAATTCGATCATCTAGGAATTTTGATTAATTATCCTCTAGTTTTCATTCAAGTCTCCTCTAATTTGGTGAGCCTCATCCCTGGAGAATACAAACTTCTTTTAGTGTCCATGCCTGAGTAGTCACACGTTTGGAGAAAAAGTTTAGTATGACGAATTGATGGACTGATTTCGAAATCTGATTTGTTTGTTAGGTTGGTTTAGGTGTGTGTTGGGAGTGGGGTTGGACTATACCTGGCAGTACTCAGGAGCTACTCCTAGCTCTGTCCTCAGGAGCCACTTCTCCCCCAAAAGTGATAATTTTCAACAGTGCTCATGGGACTATACATGTTCCCAGTGATGGAACCTGGGTTGGCCACAAGCTTGGCTTGTGGCTTAACCCCTGCACTGTCTCTCTGGTCTCTCATCTCCTCCATGATTCTCTTTTACATATATAGTCAGGGTTAATTTATATTAGTTGTACATGTGTTTCACATCTTGAATGACACAATATTTGAATGTTAAGTGTCTCTTATTTCCTTAATCCAAATCCAATTTTAATATATTTTCTCACTGCATATGAGAAAATTCAGGAATTAAGGTGCTTGTCTTGCATGTGGCAATGCCAGTTCAATCTCTGGTTCCTGAGCATTGCTAGAAGTGATCCCTGAGAACAGAGCCAGGCTTAATTCCTGAATACCACTGTGGCACCAGGCCACCCTCTTCCCACTCCCACAAAAGATGCCAATTCATGAAGTATGACAGTTTTCCTTCATTACATCATTCATTCCCTTTCACCATCAAAGTTTGTTTAAAGTAGAAGTATCTGCTGGTAATATCCCATCTCTATTCCTGGCTTCTGTTGAGATGACTATTCAAATCTATGAGTAACACCCATGATCACTTTATCAATTGGTTGCTCAGCTACACGCTTTGCATTTTAGTATTTTTTACTAAACCAGCTTGCTCTTGCTCTTCTCCCCCTCCTGCTCCGCCCTCCGACTTTATGTATCCTTTCTCCTTTCCACTCTCTCCCCATGATGCTGATTACTGGGCTGCAAGCCTAAATCTTT
Organism: Sorex araneus; assembly: GCF_027595985.1. Lineage (NCBI taxonomy): Eukaryota > Metazoa > Chordata > Mammalia > Eulipotyphla > Soricidae > Sorex > Sorex araneus. The sequence goes on from NC_073305.1 coordinate 145,323,011, forward strand.
AAGAGCTTGTACATGGTGAGTTTCTATTCCAAAGAAAGCACTCGGAGAGCCAGAGGTTAGAGACATGACTTTAATGTTGTGCACTTAAAGAAGCAGAGACAAGACAAGCAAAACTAGCAGAATCCATCCAACAGCCGAACCAGTCGGGAGGAGGAACTAGCGAGGAACTAGCAGTTGTGTACTAGTTCAGGTATTCTACCCATGCCAGGACTTTGTCAGCAGGAGATACTGATTCGTCAATGGCAGAAAAAAAAAAAGCAATTGGGCACAGCCTTGAGAAAGATCAGGGGGAAGGAAGATGCTGTACTGGGCACAAAGATAGGGCTATCACCTCCATTTAATGTTTCCATGCTCTTCCTGGGAGTTGTTCAGTCAGAACTGCTCCCAGGGCCGTCTCTGGCTTTGTGCCCAGAAGGCAGAGAAAGGATGGGGGACAGTGTCCTTCATTTTCCTATATTCAACCCCAATACCGACACCATCACTGCTCTTACATTCTGCGCGTCACACAGTCTTCCGGAGAGTCCCTGGAGCAGTGGATCTTGTCAAACATGGCATCTATGCCCCGCAACACAGTAGAGCATAAAACAACTTATCATAATTAATACTATTCCCCCTATAATTTCACAAAAGACTGTGCCACACTGTAGGAAGAGATGAGAGTCTGCGAAAGAATGGCCCCATTTGTAGATCACTAACAGCCTTAATAATGAGCACCTGGCATCTGCGATGTTTGGGCAATGTGGGGATTTATACAGAGCATTCTCTATGCATGCAGCCTGGCACACGTGCCACTGCTGGAAGACTACTTTTTGTTGCTGCTTTTGGCTACACCCAGCAGTGCTCAGGGCTTACTCCTGGCTCTGTGCTCAGTGATCACTTCTGGCAGGGCTTGGGGGACCATCTGGGGTGCCAGGGATCAAACCCTGGTTTGCTGCTTGCATGGCAAGCCCCTTGCCTGCTGCGCCCTCTCTCCGACCCCGACCACGACCACCTTTCTTATTTGTGAGGGTCACAGCATACTTAGTTTGACTTACAATAGTGGTCGTGTGATTGGTCATAGCTTGTGCCTGGAATTCCATATCCATGGCTGCTCCTTGGGGACAACAGATGGCTACTGGGTAGAACCACCATGCAGCCCTGGGCACAGGGTATCTGGCTCTGTATACATTCCAGTTGGGGGGAGCATTAGGCAGGTTCTTTAGCACTCTGCCAGGAATATAAGACCACTCCCAAGGGCACCTCCCTCTCCCACTGACTGGGACATAAGCCCATCCTTGGGGGCCATGTGCCCATAATGGAGGGGCCCCAGCACACAGAGAAACATCTTGGCGTCCCCATCTGTCAGTGGAGGTTAGAACAGTCACGTTAGTAGACTGTTCTTTGGGAGGTCCCCCAACCAGGCGCATAGAATCTCCATTCCATCTTTCTACACCCTGAGGCACCTGGCCAAACATTTCCATTGGAATGGCCATTGACCACCCAGTACCATCGCATGGATAACCCATCCAGGGCCCAGTAGCACTCGTTTGTTCAGGAACCAGCTGATACACTTGTCCTTTGTTGTCGTCATAGGTGGCCCATCCGATAGGGGCATAACCAGGACTCCAGGGGCGGAGCTGCTGCAAGGCTGAGTTGTTCATGCCTAGAAGCTTCCAGAAGACAGCTCAACCGTCACTGTGGTTCTAGAGAAGGGCTGGTGTACCTGACAGAGGTGTCAGTACAGTAACCTAAGGATGGGAAAAATAGTACCTAGTAAGCACAAACAAGGAAAATGACAGACATGTGTAATGGTTTGATCTTGAGACTATACACTTTTAGTTAGAAATGGGCTTCTGGATGGACATACCAACCCCTTTCCCATATTACATGGGAGTGATCCATGACAGACATAGAGAATGAAACCACTATGTAGAAATAATTAAGGTCCCAGAATAGTGATACTTTATTATGGCTGGACACATTGATTTCCAGGGGCTGGATCTCCAAGTCTAACTCAAATGCCTTTCCCCTTTGGTGTGCAGAAGATCCCACCAATGAGGCTCCATTTGAAACATCCCAGGTCCCAGAAAGGGACTAAGCACTTTGGGCTAAGTTGCTAGAAGCAGAATACAGCAGGTTATTATATGTCCCACATTGCAGGCAGAATCACTTTCAGAGGTTTTTAGTTGTATGCAGAGTGGGGCAGCCCTTGTCTGTCTAAGGGTCTCAGAGGCAGAGGGCTGGCCAGGCTGGGGTTGTTTGTTCTGAATTCTAAATGTAGCTGACAACCTATTTTCCACCCCTGCAGGCTGTTTTTCAAGGTTTCATCCATTCTATCATTCAAGCAGCCTGCTCCAGTGGTATTGTATCGCATATGGAAGTTCTATTCTATGTTAAGCATATTATTTCACATATCTGTCCACTATTGTATATCATGACTGATAATTTTCTGATATTGTATATCAATACTGATCATTTTCAATCCCTATTAGGGTGACACCTATGGCTGCAATCAGAGAAAGTCCATGATGGGCATAGTTAGAGGGGAGGGCTTACATCAGACCTGTGATAGTGTCTGTACAGGTGAGCATAATCCCACTGAGCACATGAGAGGTTCAAGAGAGACTATTTGCTGCTGGGTTTAAAGCAAATATCTCTGTTGTATATGCCCCAGTGTCTAATTGAGTTTTCTCCAATTAATTAGAGAGAGTGTTTGCTTTACCTTTGCTGAAACTGTGTACAGGGGCATGGCCAAGTAAACAAAGAACATGTGTATAAGTTTATGGTGTGCATATTCCCCAGTGCCATGCCACATATAGATTCCCCAGAGTGGGTGGTGCAGGGCCATCCATCATGAGCCATAGGTGAGAACCTTAAAAATGGTCCCACTGTCTGTGGTAAATTTGAAAGGAGCCAGATTTATGGATGATGACCATCCATGCAGCCCCTAGTCCAGCCTATTGGCTGCTCTGACACACAGCATTCTCCATCCAAAGTGTGACTCTTATCAGATAAGAGGCCACCGTCTGCACCGGTGGGGATTGCCTATTTACCTCTTTCAGTAGACCAGGCAGTGTCCAGTGTGATGTGACAGTCTCATAGATAGGCGATGGAACCAGATGCATATCTGTGATCTCAATAATTCCTTAGCTGAGAGCAACATGGGTAATGGGGCTGAGAAGTTGCTGCAGTTGGTGTCTTAGCGGACTGGTGGACAGGACACTCTGTTGTTGGAAGTAAGCCTGCCACTTGGTCAGTGTGACTGTTTGGGCTGCACCTGAGTGAAACTTATTCGTGAGGTCCTGAATCCAGCCTCTTCTATAGTGCCAATAGTGATGGAACATTACCTATAATAGGGTCTCGACTAGTTATACACAGAATCACCTGTTTCTTGATTCAACTGTAACTCTCTTTAATTCCTTCCTTAACTGAGACTCAAGCTCAATTAATTGCTATATCTTGTACAAATGCAAGAGCTCCCATTAAATATATTGGGTGTCAGTAGCACCCAGTAGGATAGGGCTGGGTTAATAATGCCTAATGCTAGGATGGCCTTGACCACTGAATGCTTCTTGGTATTCCTCTGTCCAGTCCCACCCTACCTCTTTCCTGCACAAGCGATAAAGAAGTTACATTAACTTGGCCAGGCATGGGGAGAATGTCCTCCACAACCCAAAGAGGTCAAGGAATTCCTGCAACTGTTTCCGTGTGGCAGGGAGGAGAAAAGCCACTGCCCACAGGGCCATCTGAGTCATCGACTCTTACTTCACACACCCCTTCTTGGCCTGACTCGATGTCTTCCCAGGGTCAGTTACAAATTGCACCACAGATTGTATCTGGGACCCAGTTAAGGCAATAGGATACACTCAAAACCAACATCAGAACTCGAGGGAGCAGAAACAGTGCCTTTCTTTCTGGTGGTGAATTCCCAGTAGCAGGGGGGTAGAATTGCCATTCCTGCTTCTCTCGGGATCTCCTGTAATTCTTCCATAGTTGCCCCGTACACAGGGACATTTGGAATGTTACCTTCGTTAGGCCAAGAGAGGTGGGTGGCTCCTCAGAGTCAGGCAGCAAAGGGGCCTACTCTTCCAGGCAGGGCCTGCACTCCCAAGCCTCTGCCCAGGCTGGTAGCTGATAACTGCTGCTCTACTGGCCAGCTCTGTCCCAGCTAACACAATCTCACCAGCATGCCTGTATTTTGCAGGTGAAGGAGCCAAGCTGGCATGCTCTCTATACCTCTCTGTGGAATTTCGCGGAGATCTGCAGTGGTGTAGGGCCGCTCATTGGGATGCACAACGTTGGGTGTTTTGGTACCCCTCAGTACAAAGCTACTCAGCATTTCTACCGAGTCTTCATCTTTTGCATAAAACACAGGTCTGGCTCTTCCTAAGACATTCTGCTGCTCCTCTGTCCCTTCTGCCTCCACCTCCTCTGAAACTGAAAACCCTATCTTGCAGGGATCCCAGACTCATCTAATAAGAGCGGCTGCCAATGTCCTCCCTTCCACTTGCACAAAACCACTTACAAGATCTCTTAAGGGATCCCCAATCTTTCCTAACCTTCTGGTTAGTACATCTGCACAGTTGGCCTGGGCTAAGCAGGGGCTTCATTCCAATTTCTGCTCACCCAGCCTGGCTTGTGCTGTCCTCAGCAAGTAAAGCTGACTCCTTGTCATCCGCTAGTTGGATCGCCCCCAGCAACAGCCAGCCTACAGAGGCCACCCCCAAATGCCCATCTTTGCACTTCCCGAAGTTTCCTTAGGTCAGCGATCTGCCTAGGCGGTCTCCCAAGGCCACCTGCCATCAGCGCATTTCCACTCTCTCTAGCAGGCGCCTGGGGTCTAGAGGTTTAGCCACTCCAGATCACCTAGAATCTGGGCCCCACCCTGGGATTTCCACCTGCAGAGTTTCCGCCAAATTATCCAGGCCCTTTTTGTGGCCACCTCAGCAGACGTTTCTTTGGAATTCTGCCGGCTATGCCAATTGCTTATGCAGCATTGTGGGCTGATTCCAAAGAAAGCATCGGGAGGGCTTGAGCGTCAGGAATTTAAAGTTGAATTACTTACGGAAGTACAGCAAGGCAAGCGATGGGAACAGAATCCGAGCAGTCAGCCTAGTGGAGCCAGGAGCTAGCCGCGGGCTAGTTCAGGTATCCTGACAGCATAAGGGCAGTTCGTATGGGATATATATACGCCACAGAGCAAGAGTAGAACAAAGAGCAATTGGGCACAGCTCTGGGAAAGATCGGGGGCAAGGAAGATGCTGTACTGGGCAAAAAGATAGGGCTATCAGCTCCGCTTAATGTTTCCACACGCTTTGGGGAGTTGTCCGGTCCTGGGAGCTCCTAGTCACGTCCCTGGCTTCCCTCCCAGAAGACAGGGAAAGGGTGGGGGTCAGTGTCCTTCATTCCCCCTCATTCTCTGTCTCCTCCACCTCCTCCTCTTCTCTCTCCCTCTGTGTCTTTGTCTTTATCTCTCTCCTCCTTGCTCTCTGCCCCATGCCTTGAGTGAGAACATTTCAAATATCCAAGTTCTGGTGCCTTTATGCTTAACTATTTCTTCTTTGATTTAACTCTCTCCTCTCACATTTTACTTAAACAGTAAGGCGAACCCTAGCTCACTTGCAGAGCTTTGCTTAGAAATCTCTAATACTCCATGTCATTGCTTGAAGGATCTATCTTGCACCAACAACACAATTCAACCAAATTTTTTACCACTTGATCAGAAAAATCACACCCCCACCACCAGTTTCCAGTAAGTTCCTTCACAGTTTGTGCTGATACCTCAGCAATCTGAGTGTGGGTGGGGTTTGAGAATTTGCATTTCTGACTTTCAGAATCACTATTATAGCTATGAAAGCATCTCAAAGTTTAAGGTGCTTTTTAATCCCTGGCCTTCCTGTGAAATGTGAAGCCTGATTTTGCAGGTGGGAGTCAGGTGGGATTTTGCATTTCTAAAAAATTATCTGGATGAATGGCAAAAAGCTTCTAGATGAGTGGCATCTGTGTCCTCCAGGAGCTTGTTAAAAATGCAAAGTTTCTCTCTGATCCTCAACCATCTGATCTGAATCTACACTGAACAATGCATTCACACTGAACATGACTTATTTTTACTAATGTTTGAGAAGCACTGAGCTAAAAAAACTTAGGGGAATTGCTATGGAAGAAATGATGAACTTGTTGAGTTCACAGAAAACTTACAGACAGAAACTTTGTCCTTGATCCATGGTATTTAATTACAATTGACTCACTTTCAATATTTTGCAGTTTATAAGCCACTTTGAAAATATATTACTTTCTTTGATCTTGAAAGAAACATTGTCATACAGGTACAACACGTATTCCTGTTTCCATTTTATAGTTAAGAAATTAAAGCTCCATGCATAGAAATCACCTAAGTTCACCAAACTCGACAGTCTTTAGTTTGAACCAAATATTCTGCTCCAAGCCCAGTGTTTTTTGCTTTTTAGTAAACTGTCATTCCAGATCCTCCTATCTATTAGTAGAATGCTAATTTGAAAATTGTATCTCCTGAAAAGATTCGAATAGGTGTCTTTATGCAAATTGTTTCACATGACTTGTTAGCTTTTTTTCAAATTCTCAAAAAAAAAAAATAGCCTTCACCTGACTATCATCATCATGTTCTCCTAAAACAATTTTGTCTGTATATTTTATCTTTTCAACATCCAGAAAACATTCTGATACCAGCAATTAAAGAGACATCTGCATAGTCAAAGAGTGAACAAACAGGTCAAATTATTGATATCTATGCCATTTTCTCATGGATAAGTTGTCTTTTATGTACACAAGTTTCTGAAGTTCTCTCCCTTGCTCCCAGACCTTGTTTTATTGTGTTTTGCTTTGTAATACAATGCAGATAGTTTTTGGAAATTGAGAGTTTGTGGCAATCCTGTATCTCGCAAGACTGTTGGCAACAGTTCTCCAACAGCAAGAGTTGTTTGGTGTCTCTGTCACATTTTGGGTATTCTTTTAATATGTAAATATTTTCCAATATTATTATATATGGTGATCTATAATCAATTATATTTGATGGTACTACTGTAATTATTGAGGTGGGGGCAGAAGTATAGCAGTGGTACTTATGTCTTACTCCTGTGTTTAGTAATGCTCAGGAGACCATATGTGTTATCAGGAACCAAGCCTGAGCAAGCTACATACAAAACAAGTGCCTTAACTGCTGTATTGGCTTCCTGATTCCTGCTCTATTGTTTCAAGATCCCATGAACTATATTGTATAAGATAGCAAAGTTAATTGATAGGGTGTGTGTTCTGACTGATCCAGGGCCAATTGTCTCCCCCCAATTGCCCCAGAACAGACTGTTCTCCACCCCATTACCCCATCTCTGTCCTTCTCCATGGGCTAAGCTACTCCCTGAGAATAAAACTATTAAAATTAGTCAAAATGATGGCTTTACAGTGTCCTCTTAATATATCTCTCACTGTAAGTAAAAATGCAGAAAATGATGCTTAATGAAGAAGAAATGCTGAAAGCTGACAGGTCAAATGCTAGTTCTCTTGCACAAATTAGCCAAGTTTTATTTGCCCAGCAAATAAAACAAACCACAAAACAACCCCCTCCTACGAGCCCTAGAGAAAAGTTCTTGAAGGAAATTGGAAGTGCTACTCCAGTGATTCAGAAATTTTAAGAAAGTGAAAGAACCTTATCGTTGATGGTGGTGAAAACTTTACTTGCCTGGATAGAAGACTATCATAACATTTCCTTGACACACAGCTTAATCCATGACAAGGTGACAACTTTTTTAATTTATATTTTCAAATTTAGCCACTGTGATTTACAATACTGATGGAGATAATGTTTAATGTATATAACATTCCAACACCAAGCTCACCACTAGATTATGTTCCTCTTGACCATTGTCTCCAGGTTCTTTGCCCTACCTCCGTCCCATCTCCTGGCCATTGTGAGCTCAGTTCTGTAGACTAGATTTCAGGTTCTATTGCCTTTGGCCATTTGTTATTCCCTTACTGTACTTCTTTATATCCTACATCTGGGGGAAATTGCTCTGATTCTGTCCCTCTCTTTCTGACTAACTTCACTCAGCATGATCTCATCCAGTTCTATCAAGGTAATGGTAACTTGTGTGGCTTTGCTTTTCTTATATCCAAGTATTATTCCACTATGTGTATATATAATGGTTTCTTTATATTGTCATTTGGGTTATTTCCAGATTTGAGCTATTGTGAATAGTGCTGCCATGAGCAAAGCTATCTTTTTCTAAATTGAGTTTCTAAATAATTGGGGACCTTGGAGTAGATTCCCAAAAGTGGAATTGCTGGGTCATATGAAAAGGTTTTTCTAGAAATGTTTATGTTGTTTTCCTAGGAGATTTTACCAGAGGTTCCACCATCAATGAATGAGCATTTCTTTTCTACCATATCCCTGCTAATTTTGGTTGCTTTTGTTCATTTTAATTATTTTTGCTATACCTGCACTTGCTTTGAATTGACCCGACACTGTTCAGTTATCACTTCTGGTAGGATTTGGGAGGCCATTTGGGGTGCTGGGGCTTAAACTCAGGTTGGCAGGGTGCTGTGAGGAAAGTGCCCTACTAGCTGTGCTGTCTCTCAAGTCCTGTTTCTGTTCTATGTATATGAAAGTTTTACTTATGTCAGGTGATATCTCATTGGTTTGATTTGCACCTCCCTAACAACCAGTGATGCACAACATTTTTTCTTCATAAAACTATTGGCATACATGATGGTTCTTAGGACATATGCCTTGCTCTGTGCTCAGAGATCATTCCTGTTGATACCCACGGAAATCATAGACTGTACTGGGATTGAATAAGGGCCCTCTATATGGAAGACAAATGCCTTAACGTGTGTACTATTTCCCTGCCCCTATACATAGGTTTTGAGCGTACAGCATCATAAAACAGTCAGTGTCTGCTGGCCTACATTTTTTTTTAAATTTATTTATTTTTAATTAGAGAATCACCGTGAGGGTACAGTTACAGATTTATACACTTTTGTGCTTATACTTCCCTCATACAAAGTTTGGGAACCCATCCCTTCACCAGTGCCCATTCTCCACCACCCGTAAACCCAGTGTCCCTCCCACCCTCCCCAAACCCATCTCCCCCCCACCCCACCCTGCCACTGTGGCAAGGCATTCCCTTCTGTTTTCTCTCTCTAATTAGCTGTTGTGGTTTGCAATAAAGGTGTTGAGTTGCTGGCCTACATTTTGAAATACATCAAGTAGCTACTTAGCAGGTAATTACCATCAAACAATTGTACCCTTTTACCCAATTTGTCTATCCCTATCCCATATGAAGGATAACTTTATATGAAATGTGAAGTTAAACATTTTATATCATTTACTTTCTTGTGACTTTTAATTTTTGGGGGGTCTGAAACCAGCCTATAATATTTCTTAGATGTACTTATAAAATGACAGGTGAAAAGCCCTTGGACCTTTTGCAGAGGAAGGAAATGACAGTCATAGAAGAAAAAGGAGAAGGTTGAAGAAGAAAGGAGGAAGAGACGAAGGGATTGGAGATGAGTAATAGAGAACTGTAAAAGAAAAACAGCAACATGCAGTCCTTTTCACCACGGTTGGTCATGTAACCATTGCTTTACACTGGAGAAAAAAATTTTTTAAAAAATAACAATGATTGCACATCATTAAAGGAAAGGTTAAGTAATATTTAAAATACTTTGTTTAGTAAAGCAGTAAAATATGTAATGCAGTTGATATATTTCCACAAATATTTTTGAGAGAAAATATTCAATATTTTAGAGTGACACACTTCTAAATATTCCTGATAACTCAGATTTTAGTATATATATAGTCATTTTGGGGTCTCTTTCAGTTGTACTGTTTTTGGATATAGAGAAGATATAGTAAAATTCAGTTTCATTTATGAAAATTTAGCTATATGTATTCAGAGAAGAAAGGAAGATAAAGAAAAGAAAAAGAAAAGAGGAAAAATAATGGTGAATCTTCTCCTGGTTATTCCCATTGCTGAGCACATTTTTTGGCATGAGCTTGGGTCGGAAGACAGGTCTTTGCATTTACTTTGATCTCAGTTCCTCATAGGGCTCTCATGATACCAGACTCTTACTTTGTGATTTTAGTGTGAGAAAGCATTGATTTTGTGCCCAATTACCAAAAACATATGTTATCTGTAGGACAACTGAGAACACATTAAACTTAAAATGCAAGAGGAAAACCTGATTTTATTAAACTTATTGAGAGATGCTGTGTTGGTTTTCAGTGGTTTTTTTTTTGTGCCTAATAAAATAATAACTAAGACTTAGAAAGGAGAGACCTTATTTGAGAAGATTATTCCAAAGAAAAGAAAAAGGCAAACATCTCAAGAGTTAGACAAAAATTTTGGGGGGTTAGGGGATCTGGGGAGGGGGGAAATGGTCATTTTTTGGTGCTGGGAATTAAACCCAGATCCTCACACATGCAGGGAAAATGCTCTCTTATTGAGTTATACATTTAAATCTGATTTTCATCTTGTGAAAGGAGTAAGAAAAGACTGGAATAAAATAGGTAAGAAGTGGAATGAGAATGACATGATTTGGTAGCTGTTTAGAAAATATTTAACCCTGAGATCAACTTTTTTTTTTTTTTTTTTTTGAGGAATTGTGTGCTGATCCAGGAGGGAGATAAGCTAAAGTCCAGAAACCTTGAAAAAGAGAGCTTAATCGGAGTTTGGTAAAAAACAAAAACAAAACAGAAAAGAACCCACTATGTTCACATTAATATGTGGGAATGAGAAGTTTAATTATTTATGAAGGAAAGAATGGAAATTTGGAGGTTTTGTGTCTGGTCTCATGGTAATAAGGGACCATCTATAATTTTCATCTAAGTTCTATAGTTTTGGATTATGCTTTACAAGTCATTTTCTGGAACACAAAAATCTTGGGGAATTTTAAACATTTGGCATATTAATTTTCCTTTTAGGTCACACCGGGTGGTGCTTAGGGACTATTATTAACTTGGTGCTCAGGAGTCACTCCTGGTGGTGATCTGGGGACTATGGGTACAAGTCCTGGGGATCCAACTTAGGGCCTCCTGCATGCAAAGCATGAGCTCAAGTTCATCGAGCTGTCTCACTGGCCCCAACCTGGTAGCTTTCTAGGTATACAGGGCTCAGTTCAAATTCACTGTTGTCAATCACCTATAAAGATTATGACATATACTTAATCTTGAAAGGTATTTCAGAAAGCTAAAAGTTAATTTTAACTGTATGCTACAATTAAATGACAATCGCCAAATCTAACACTCCTTCAAATGACTTTTTTTATGATTTTAAAAACCGTATATGTAATTTTGAAATTTTATTTCCAAGTTTTTCTCTAAAGGAATTAAAATTTAAGTATCTGAAGTACAAAGTGAAGTCATGTCTTTCGATAAGCCTTTCCTGATCCAGATAAACTTTAGGAGATTTTTCACATGTTGCATGTCTCCTTAAAATTATTTATTTATTTTTATTACATTTTTAAAAATTTGTGGGTTTTCAGAATTACTCCTGTCTCTGAGCTGAGGAATAATTCCTGGTGGTGCTCCGAAGAACATATGAGGTTCGGAGAATTGGACCAGGATTGACCACATACAAGGCAAATGCCCTATCCACTGTACTATCTCTCTGGCCCATATGTCTCCTTTACAATATTTGTCATATTCAGCAATTCCATTCTGGGCCTGGGTATGTACTTCAATAGTAAAACAGTTGCTTCGTATGTGTAAAATCTTGAGTCTAATCCTCCACACCATACATACACATGCAGAAAACACAAGCAAACCCTTTCATGACAGATTGGAGGCTCTGTGGGTACAGAAATCCTTAGCACTAAAATTGAAAAGAGATGCTCAATACATATTAGTTGGATGAATGAAAGGTGTTTCAATCACTATCACATTTTAAATAAACTGATAATATAATGAAATTGTTATTTGTTTAAATATATGCTTCAGCCTATGTCCTCCAATGTATATTGTTTAGACTAGGCATTCCTAGTGACTGTGACTAACATTTGTAAACATTGGGCATGTTTTAAAATCATTTTATAAATTTTTGGATAATGTATGGTTAAGTGTATTGCTGTCATTTATTATCAAAATTACTACTTATTATTATAATCATAAATATTCCTAGACTATAGAAAAATGGATTCCATGTAAAAGTGGTACTTTTACTTCCTACACTTAATTTGTGTAATAATTCTGGAACATAAATTATGAAAAGATGGCTTGCTAAATAGAATTTGGGAGATAAGTTTTGCTTTTGGAACCCCAATTTACAGCCAGAACCATGCAAAATAGTTTTTTTTCCCCTGTGGTTGTTAAGTATCATTTTTTTTTGTGGGTGAAAAAAAACACATAATGGGAAGTACTTTGGATAGAAGTTACATAGCATCAGTTCACCTCTATGTCATACAAAATAATGATGAGAATTTGATAAGCCAAAAATCAAGTAAAAATTAAGCACTAGTAATATTATTCTAAGTAAGATCAATCTTTGTCCTAGAAACCCAGAGGGCAGAGAAGTTAAGAGGTGATGTCAGTAGCTAGTACTGGGTCCTTTGACTGGGCCCATCAATCCAAGTGTTTTGTCGCCATTTAATTTTTCACATCTATGACAAATTGAGTGGATAATAAAAGATTGAACATGCCACTTAGAAATGGAACAGCTTCACAGACTTGACCCATTTTTAAATACTTCGGACTCTCAGGCTTGCTGGGACCTGTTGGTTTATGATGGGTGGAATTAGCGTGGGCAGGCAGCTCTTTCCTTCTAATGAAGCTTGGCACTTCTGCTTTTTGTCTCTTCCTTCTTTCCTAATGTTTTTTTGTGTTCTCAGTAAATGTAGGTCTTGGGGAGGATGAAGGACAGTTAAAAAGAAAAATGTCTTTCTTGAACCTCTGTTCTTTACTCTCCATTGCCCCAAGGGAGTACCTTAATTATAACTTTGAATTCAAAGCTAGCTTTAGATTAATAGAAGAGTACTGCAGTTTCAAGATCTGTATGTATTATCCTGGAATTCTTTCCAGAATCTACCCTACTCTGGATCCTCTTATTCAAACTTAGTTTGAGTTAGGGTAATAATGGTCAGAATTAATTCGGTCAGCTACTGGGGAACTAGTTTCTCCTTTACTCAGGTCCATGTCAGCTGCAGTTCAAAGCACTGTGAATATTTGCATGAACGAAACAAAGTTTTTGTCTTCATGTAGCTTAATTCTAAGGATCAAGACAAGGAATAAACAACAAAAGCATGATTTCAAGTAGCTCTTGAAATTAAGTGCTCTAGTTAAGTGCTCTGAATCATTAAGTGCTGTGAAAAGAAAATAACATAAAGCATAGGAAGTGAATTGTGGTGTATGTGGGTGTCCTTTCTGATGAGGTGAGGCCAAAGGAGAGCTTTTCATGAAATGAGAGATCAAGATAAGGAATAATTCCAGGGAATACCTATCTATAGGGTAGAACAAGGGGTCCCTTTTCTGGGGAACAAGAAATTGGCAGAAGGCCAGAGTGGCTGGCTGCAGAAGAGTTTGGGTGTGATTAAGAAGATAAATTAATGGGAGAGGTAACCTAGGGTTAGATCATAGAGCACGTGGGAGGGCAAGGTGTAGAATTTGTAGTTTAATATTAAATATAATTGGCATCCATTGGGGAATTTGTGTGTACATTTGTGATCAGACCTACAACTGTGAAGGAAGTCATCTGATGGAAGCAAAATGACAACATCAGAATACTGAGTCTATGCTGATCAGTCAAGACTTTTGTAAATGGTAACCATGGAGCTACATATAAAATACTTAAAAAATTAGAAATCTTGAAAAAATAGCTATTTAAAAAGCAAAAATAATGATCATAGGGATTGGGGAAGTAGTTTGGGAATCAGACCAGCACCACATGGTCACTGTCTTAGCTCCACGGGGTCTAATCCTGGAGACACTGAAGTATTATGGAGTGTGGCCCCAGGGCCTCTGACAATTGCTAGCCTTGCTCTGATGTCCTCTAGCATTACAGGTGGAGCTGCAGTACATGATCTGAGTACTGAACTGGTGAGTTTGATTGACAGTATCTCTGAGTATGGACTCAGAGCATTGCTAGATGTAGCCCCAAACAAATAAAAGCTGTGACCACTTTAATTCAGTGATTTTAAGACACAGGCATTACTATTTATAATATTAACATATATTCTCTTATTCCACCCATATACATAAGCTAGATAGACTGGACACATGTCTAAGGTAATCTTTAATTTCTTCCTAAGTTTGTTACTGGAAAAGTTTATTATTTAAGTTGTCATCTAAATTATTTAGAACTGACAGATAGTTAATATTTAATAGACTGTTGTTGCCAAATGATTTCTCTTTTAAAGAGGAAGCAGGACTTGGGCCACACTTGGCTGGATTCAGGGTTTATTACTGTCTCTGTGCTCAGGGATCACTCTTGGAAGAGCTCCATATTTGGTGTAGAGGGTCCAATCAGAGTCAGCCACTTGTCAGGAAAGCATCTTACCTTGTGTACTATCCTTCCAATCCTAGGCTGTTCTCTTCCATTGATTTTAGTAGTAATCTAGGGCACATTGTTTGTTAATCTTTCTTAAGAGTATATCCAATAATATTAAAAATAAATTCCCATCCATAACAAAATTGACCAATATTGAATAAGTCCATAATAATAAGAAAAATAGTTTTAAAAATAATTTATTAACAAATGTGTTCTTCACTATTATTACATCAAGAGGTGGATTGTGAATGAGCTCTGAAACTGCTTTGATTTACCAATTTGAATAGAAGCACATGTTGTACAAATTCTGGGAACAACTAATCTGACTGCCTCTTTTTCTTAACTTTTGTAATACTAACTCTTAGGTCACTCTTTTTAAAATCAATTATTTATTTTTATAAAGTTGTTCATACTTATTACATCCAATATTTGAACACCAATCCCACCACCAGTGTACCTTCCCACTCTTGGGTCACTCGATTGGAATCCAGCTGCCATTTTATGACTAGTTGAAGTCAAGGAAAAAATCACATGAAGGAACCACATGAAACACTGTCAACCCCAGTGGAGCTTCCAATGATGATATCCACCATCAGCCATCAACCATAAGAGTTAGGCAATATAGCTCCTGTATAATTCAGTTCCTTCTAGTACCAGCTACCAACTATATACAATTGCATGAGATACCTCAAGTGAGAATTACCCACTTGGCCCAGAAATCCACAGAACTATGAGAGATAAAACTAGATTGATTTTTCACTTTATCTTGTTTTTATTTTCTGTATATTGAGCCATACCCAGTGTTGCTCAAGGATTATTCCTGGCTCTGTGCTCAAAGATCTTTTCTGATGGTGCTCAGGAATGCAGAACCAGAATCAAATTTAGAAAGGCTATGGGCCAGGCAAACATTCTAATCAGTCTACTTTTCCCCTGGTCTGCTAATTTACTTTTAAAAATTCATTTAACATGATATATGGTAAAATTTTTAAATAAAATATTATACTCTGACTAAATATACCTTATCTGGTTTTCAGGAGGAAGCTTACCATTGGTGGGTGGATTGTGGGATGGAGACGGAATGGGGGGAGGGGCACTGAGACAATGATGAAGGAAAACGGATACTGGTGGAAGATGTGGTGCTAAAAAAAATGTTCTATGTATAAAAACCTACCATTAGCAGTACTGTAACAATAGAAAAAATAAAACAAACAAAAATAATTTTAAAAGAAAAAATTGAAGAGTAAGCTACTTAAAATATCTCAAATTATGACTGTGAAGACTATTAGTGTTTATTTAAAGACTAATTTACTGAACAACTTAAAGGTGTCATTTCATCAACCTTGTAGTTTGCTATAGGCTACTTTTACTTTAAAGTAGCATAAAGTCTCTAACATATCAGAACTACCTTATACCCTTTATACATGTCCATTTCTTCATTTGCAAACTTATAAATCTTATATATTAATACAATTTGAAGATCCTTGAGCAATTATGTTATCTTGAAATATAAATCCTGAAAGTCACTACCTAAAGAATTTCAATAAAGGTAATTTGAGACCAAGGTGTTTTGAGCTGTTCTTCATTAATAATGTTAATTTATAAATTTTAAGTCTCTTCATTTCAAGCAAATATTCATATTTTATTTTGTAAACCCCTCTATGCTACAGACCTTGATGCTCAAAGAGAACAAACATAAAAACTTAAGAAGGTAGGAGGAGGTATACTGGTGGTGGGTATCATGTTGGAATTATGTGCATGAGAAATCATTATTAATAGCAGTGTAAACCACAGGATCTCAATAAAGATTAAATAAAAGAAGATAGATTGTGTGGAACAGAGCCTCAGACTAGTGGTAAGAAAAACTAGATTCTAGTTCTAGTAATGTAATTAGACTTCATTATTTTATCATTTTCTTCTTCTATAGACAGACAATAACTCATCTTTAAGAACTTTTTCACTGTAATTAATTGAAAAATAAAGTATTTTAATTCCAAGGCCTGCACATGCTTCATTTGTAATGCTTCTTCTGGCCATTGGGTCTTGAGAAGAGAACAAGTACTGTTTGGATAAAACTGATTTTTTTTTTATTTTTTTAAATTTATTTATTTTTAATTAGAGAATCACCGTGAGGGTACAGTTACAGATTTATACACTTTTGTGCTTATACTTCCCTCATACAAAGTTTGGAACCCATCCCTTCACCAGTGCCCATTCTCCACCACCCGTAAACCCAGTGTCCCTCCCACCCTCCCCAATCCCATCTCCCTCCCACCCCACCCTGCCACTGTGGCAAGGCATTCCCTTCTGATAAAACTGATTTTTAGTTTAGCTGCTAGAGTGTTCAGAATGTTCCAGTGGCCTTCAGATACTAATCGTATGTGACTGCAACTTTGAGAGGCAAGTTGTAACTTTTGAAATGAGCAGATTTAGTAAGACAGTTACTTACTAATTCTATTTTATTTATAGGTATTTATAAATTCACAAGATATTATTTTGAATTCTTCCCACATTATAATTTTCATGATTGAATAGATATGAACATAGGAATTGACACATAATAATAGGATGCTCAGAAGTATAGATATTTTGCACATTTAATTCCTTTGTTTTTCTCTAGTCTTTTAGGTATATATAGCTTTTGTTTTCAGCCAACCATGAAAAGCAAGATGGTACTCTCAATCTTTCATTCAAAACACTGTGACAAATACTTCAGAACAAAGCTGCTATCCCCATTGCATTGTGATTTAGGACTAACCAGTAGAATGAATGTAGAAAGTAAATTTCAGTAGTTTCCCACTAATTCAACAACTGTATCTAAGGAATTGGTTTTTAACTAAGTGCTCCTAATTCAATACTTTTATAAAAAATTAAAATAAACTCATATCTATAAAAATAACAAATACATTAGTAAAAAGTATATAAAAAAGTAAATAATTGCATGAAAAATTGTTCACCTTTTTGAATAACAGAAGATAAGTACATGAAAAATATTTATTCTTTAATTCTTTTTTTCCTTCTGTTTGTTGCTTCTGCTGTTTGAAAGATTTCCCATTTTCCATTATTTATAGTGATAAAAAGTGAAAACCAACACTTAACATCAGAAGAATGGTATGTAAATTATAGTATATTTGTTTCTTGTAGTACGGTTTTTAAAAACAATTTTACAAAATATGTGAAATGGCACACAAACATATTCTTGGAGTAATGTATATGTATGAGTGAATAAAAATATAGCACTAAGTAATTTGACCTTCTCTAAATACTAGATTAATATATATATACATATACACATATATTTAAAATCTTTAAAAAACCTTGAAAACACATATATGTTTAAAATTCTAGAAAACTAAAAGTAGAAATACTCATTACCTAAGAAAATATACTCAGAATTCAATAAAGAAAACAGAAAATTGAAGCTGGAGTATCTGTATAAACCGTGAAAGTGAATTTTTGGGCTCCACTTGGAGCTGCCAGCTGGAGTGGCATAGGCACCCAGAAACAAAGTTCAGGACTGAGCCGAGATGTGGGGTTAGATGGAGAAGCATCTCTCACTAAGGGGAACACCGGATGAACCCTCTGCTAAAAGATGAAGTAACAATATTTCAGACAACACAAACTGAAAAGCTTGAAACTAGAATCTAGCTAAAGAAAAAATGAAATTTTTATATCAGGGAGGAGAGGAAGGCAGAGCTGAGATGTAAGAGAAAAATAAAAGGGTCAAGGTGCCAGAGAGATAGTACTGGGGTTAAGGTATGTTTCTTGCTTGTAACTAACTTAGTTGGATCCTTGGCACCCCACAGTGCTCTGAAAGCTGGTGGTTGTAGCCCTGGAGCCAAAAGCCACTGCTGGGGGAACCTGAATAATTCCTGGTAGGGAAATTCCCTAGCTGGATTCTAGCAGCACCACCACATCCTTCCCCATTTAGGCCTTTGCTTGAAACTACTGGCCTGGCTGGAAGAAAATTGACAGAATTATTGAGCGCTGCTTGGGAGGTTTCCCATCCCACAAAGCACAGGATTTAATAACTATGAGGGTAAATTTAAGCTTCTAAGGCATATTTATTACTGTCACTGTCACTGCCATCCCGTTGCTCATTGATTTGCTCCAGCAGGCACCAGTAATGTCTCCATTGTGAGACTTGTTACTGTTTTTGGCATATTGAATACGCCACATGTAGCTTGCCAGGCTCTGCCTTGCAGGTGAGAGACTCTTAGTAGCTTGCCGGGCTCTCGGAGAGGGGCAGAGGAATCAAACCCAGGCTGTTGGCGTGCATGGCAAACGCCCTACCCACTCTGCTATCGCTGCAGCCCAGACATATTTATAGTATTATTAAAAAGCACACTCTATGGAGTAAAAATGTAGTAACAAAATGCTTGATGATACCAACATGTAAATTGGGATGGGGTTAAATGGTCTTAAAATATTCTGACATTCTTATATTAATCAGGTGAAAGAAAAGATATTAATTAAAAATTGCTAAGATAATTATGCACATTAAAATTCCTAAGGTCATTAACCAAAATAAGAGACATAGGACATATAAGTTCTGAATTAGTATGAGGATATAGTAATCTCAATTTAAAAGGAGACCAGAGGATGAGAAAGAAAGCAGAAAGACAGGATAAATTAAAATAAATTTTAAGTAGGAAAAAAACCACATAAGTAGATCAAAGTTCCAGTTAAGATCTTTCCGAATTAGTCATAAATTTAATGTATATAATACACACGTGTTGATTTTTAATTATGTACACCCTCACATTTACATAATGTTATATAGGGCAATGCTAAATCAACAAAAAAGAGATGTAAAAAATTCCTACCTAGTGCTTTTCATAATCAGTGTTTGTACCTCCAAAATTCTCTTTTTCAAATTTTATAACTATTTTCTCCTTTAGTACATATTTATCTCTTACAAGGTTATTTATTTCATGTTTAGAATTGTGTCTGGCAATTTGGGA
Organism: Sorex araneus; assembly: GCF_027595985.1. Classification (NCBI taxonomy): domain Eukaryota; kingdom Metazoa; phylum Chordata; class Mammalia; order Eulipotyphla; family Soricidae; genus Sorex; species Sorex araneus. The sequence continues at coordinate 145,342,461 of NC_073305.1, forward strand.
ATAAAGTGTACACTTATGGAATAAATGTATAATCAATTCAAACTTATAAAAGAAATAAGAACTTGTATAAAAACCAAAACTCAACTAATATGTCACATTCACAGATTAAAGGAGGAAAGCCATATGATAATTTTGATAGGCACAGAGTACGATATGTAGAAGCCACACATGCCCTAATTTTCCTGGTGGTCCTTGGGCTGCAGTCTTCAGAAGACACAGTCTGCAATCACCAGGGTTAAACTAGGTGATGTTGGGGTGGGGGTGGGGGGTTGAAGGGCTGAGATCAAACTCAGGGTCTCATATGTGCTAGATATGGATTACCATTTGACCTATATATTCTGCCCCACCTTTATAACATTTATTTATTTATATTTTGGTTTTGAGGCTACACCTGGCCATGCTCAGGAGTTACTCCTTATTTTATGCTCAGGGGTCAACTCCTAGCATGCTCAGGGGAACTGATGGGGTACCAGGGATTAAACTGCCTTACAAGTGTCTTAACCCTTAAACCATCTCTCTTACCCTTACCTGAATCCTCTGCATACAAGGCAAGTACCTTAACCCTTGAACTATCTCTCTAGCCCCTACCTTCTTCTCTTACCAAAATAGCAACAGAAAGAAAATTCCTTAACATGATAAATCTTGTCTATTTAAAAAATAATCTGTAGGAAATAAAATAGAAACCTCAAGCTTTCCCTTTGATAAATACTCCTTCTTATGTCTTTATATCTATTCATTATAATTGTGGAAGGACTAAACAGCACAAAAAGTAAGAAAAAAAGTATGCATATTGTGAAGAAAAAAGCAGTCATTATACCCAGAAAATTTAATTGACAGTAAAATTCTAAAGAATCTACAGAAAATGTATAAAACTGTACACATTTAATGAAAGTTCTAGTTCTAAAACTCTATATAAACATCAATGGAAATTTTAGAGTATTGTATAATATTTAGAGTATGAGCATTCAGAGTATGAACTGTACAATATTTAGAGTATGAACATTTATTTTTATTTTTTATTATTGAATCACCGTGAGATACAGTTACAAGCTTTCATGTTTGAGTTTCAATCATACAATGATCAAACACCCATTCTTCCACCAGTGCACATTCTCCACTACCAATGTCCCCAGTATACTCCCCCTTTCTAACCCTCCCCCTGCCTCCATGGCAGACAAGTTCCCCCAGAGTATGGACATTTTTAAATGATCCCATAAATAATTAATTCATTATTAAGAAATGCATATAATCACATCTCTATGGAGAAAGAGATAAGCCTTTAAATAAAGTTATTAAAGAAGATATAAAAAGAATAGATATTGTAGTATAATAAATTGAACAATTAAATGTAGTTTTTTTTTGGGGGGGTCGGTCATACCCAGTAATGCATAAGTATTACTCCTGGCTCTGCCCTCAGGAATTACTCCTGGCGATTCTCAGGGGACCTTATGTGATGCTGGGAATCAAACCTGAGTTGGTTGCGTGCAAGGCAAATGCCCTACCTGCTGTGCTATTGCTCCAGCCCCACTAAATAGTTTTTTAAAAGTGAAAGTAACATTGCATTATAGAGTTATATGTTTTAGATCTGCAGAACTCAAAATCAACATGTGATATACTACATTAAGTTCATGACTAAAAGTTCGATTTGTTGCCTCATTATGCATTTATTTTGCTCTGATTTACCTTTCTCTTTGCTTTCTGGTAATTACTAATATGCTTTAGTTTAAAGTTAGTTTTTGTTTTATCTAGTTCATTGATTTTTTTGTTTTCTCTCTACATACCATATCTGAGTGAAATTATGTGGTATTTTTCAGGTTCATTTCACTCATTGAAGTACCCTCTGGTTCCATTCATGTTATTGCAATGTTTTTGCAATATTTTTTTTTATTTTGCAGAATTTCATCTTTTTAACAGTCAAATAGTTTTCTGTAGTGTATAAACTGCATCTTCCTCATTCACAGATGGGCTGTTTCCAGCTTTTACCTTTTGTAAATAATGCTGCAATAAACATGAGAGTGCATATATCTCTTCAAGGAGTGATTTGTATTTTTTTTCAGGTAAATATCTAAATACAGGGTAACAGGCTTTTATGGAATTTCTACTTTATTTTTTTTAAGGAATCTTCAAAGTGTTACCCATAATGCCTAAACAAATTTACATTCCCACCAATAGTTTGTACAGTGTGTTTTCTCTCTGTGTTCCTTACAACACTTGCTGATTCTTATCTTTTGAGTCAGTCACTTTCACATACAAAAAGCAATATCTTCTTGTTATTTTTATTTATATTTCCTAAATAATAAGAGAATTGCTTATATCTTTTCTTGTGCCTGATGGCCATTCATAAAGGAAAATTGAATATTTAAATTAAAATAACATATTTTTTGTTTGGGAGCCCCCTCCTGGCTCTGTGTTCAAGGATCACTCCTAGTATTGTTCAGTGACCATACGTGGTGCTAAGGGTTGAATGGGAACCAGTCACGTGTAAGGCAAGTGCCTTACCTCCTGTACTATATCTCTGCTCCCCGTAGTAAATGTTAAAATTTAGTGTTAATATTTTAATAACTAATATCCAATGTTAATTTTAATACTTAATCTTAATTATTCACCCATTGGCTCGTGGCTATAATCATGAGTTAGATTCATTTCCAGTAATGTTTCAGTTTAAAAATGGGGAAGATTGTTGCAATTGCCACAAGCTGATTGTACATTTTGTGTAGAAATCTCAAGGGTTAAGAGCGTCCAATATTCCTGTATTACAGAACTGAGAATACTAAGTAAGGAAGAGAGTGGGTGAGAGGGAATGATGAGGTGGACCAGACACAACATAAGGTTATTGGAGGAGAGTCTTTTTGGGGGGGTGAGGCAAGGTAATTGTGTATCTTGAAACCATAGGCATTAATACTATTGTAAACATATGACTCAAGCTATAATAATTTAATTTAAAGAATGGTTTACCAAGGAGGTGGGGTGGGAGGGGGCCTTGAGATATTGGTGGAGGTATGCCAACACTGGTGGTAGGTGTGGAGTTGAAACATTGTTTGTCTGCACTTTATTATTAACAATATTGTTGATAACAGTGCCTAAACAAAGATTAGAAAAAGAAAGAAAAGAACAGTGGCCAACATAAACTTAAATATAAAAACTGTAGTGTGGACTTTCAGAATTAAAAAAAAAATTTTCTACTTAAAAATGTCATGAGATATGAGACCTGTGACAAACATGAACATTACCCAGAACAGGCGACCCAGGAACAGACCATGAATAGGAGGTTTGATATAAAGGTTTTATTAAAGTAACTGGGAAAAATGACTTCTTTTTAATTTTTAAATTTTATTTTAGGTACCATGATTTACAATACTAATAATAAGGTTTCGTGCATAAAATAGCACCGCACCACACACCCCCCACCAGAATGTAAAATGACCTTTGTAATAAACTTCATGTGAGAAATTGATTATCAATATGAGTAAAATGAAATTCAGGTTGTTTTTTTTTCCCAATACAAAGATCAATTCCATGTGGATTTAATATCTAAGTGTGATAGGCAGCATTTCAAACATTTGAAAGAGTATATTTAAGCTGGGAAGATAGCAGAGGGATCCCGGACTATGCCTCATGGCTCAAGGCTTTGTTAGATTTCCGGCACTGCGTGGTTCCTGAGCACACCAAGTGTGGTCCTGGAGGCTCCTGGGCACTGCCGGGGTTGCCCTTGTAGGCCCAACTACTTCTGGGCCTGGTTAGGACCACCTCCTTGGCCCTAGCATTGAACTGTTCTGTCTCATTTCCTGAGTTTTACTGCATATTACCAAGGTCCCTGAGCCTTGCTTCGGAGGCCAAACCCCAAATAAGAGAATATATTGAAAATACCTTTATGAGCCCAGAGTTGGGAAGGGTTTCTAAAGAAAACAAGAGTATAAACTAATGAATAGTGAAGATAAATTTGCTATCACAAAAACTAGCAATTATTTCACTGTATGACCGTCATCCTGTTGTTCATCAATTTGCTCGAGCGGACACAAGTAAGGTCTCTATTATACTCAGCCCTGAGGTTTTTTTTTAGTCAATAAGTTCCAGTTTATTTAGAAGTAAATGATGTGGCCAGTGTTAGACACATTCTTAAAATAAGGAATGTCCATCAATCTTATTTAAAGAATTCAGAGTTTTTGGGTAAATTTTGCTTCAGTGTCTTTGGCAATATCTAGATAGAAATTTTCAAATGATATTGCATGCAGCCCTGAGAGTTTAGCAGCCTCTCTTTACTCATCTTTCCCAAAGATTGGAGGCTTTTACAGGGTCAGAGGAATGAGACCTATTGTTACTGTTTTTTGGCATATCAAATATGCCACAGATAGCTTGCCAGGTTCTGCCATGCATGCGGGATACTCTCGGTAGCTTGCCGGGCTCTCTGAGAGGTATGTATATATCTGATACTGTATTTTGTATATAAATATGTCATGGGGAGCTTGCCAGGCTCCCCCAAGTGGGCAATAGACTCTCGGTAGCTTGTCAGGTTCCCTAAGAGGGAGAACTAGGCTATTAGATGTCGAGAGGCCACAATGCGAGCAGCCTTGGATATCTTGGCCCTGATCCTGCACACCTGGGTTCCTCTGCTGGCTTCCCCATGCGTGAAACTCCTCCGAACCTGTGGATAGTAGCCTGAGCATGGTTGTAGCTGTGTTCCAGAAGTCCTCAACTGTCAAAGCTCTGCTGGGGGCCGGGGGAGGGAGAGAAACGCAACCCGTCCCCTATGTGGGGCCCCAGTGAAAACAGCCAGGTGATAGGGCAAGAGACTGCATCACTCTCTTCCGGGAGTTTGGTTTTATAGTCTCTGGATGTTGGCCATTGATGGGATTACATGGCACGTGTGTGTGTGTGTGTGTGTGTGTGTGTGTGTGTGTGTGTGTGTGCAGTCTCTGGGTGTGACTGCCTAGCAACTGGTAAAATGGGGGATCTGGGTGGAAGAGGCCCAGTCCTGATCCAAGCAGCCTTGGAGATCTCAGCCCCGGGTCCCACACACCTGGGTTCCTCTGCCGGCTCCCCCCATGAGAGAAGCTCGTCCGAAGCAATTATTTATTAAAGAAAAATAGAAAATCAAGTAAAAAACTAAACTTTGCAAGTAGTATAACTTATGAAAGAATCAGTGTTTGCTATATATAAGGAATTCTTGTCAATATAGAAAAAAAATAATCTGATGGAAAAAATTACTTAAATAGATCTTATTGAGCAGGAAATCCTAATAGCTAGTGAGCACATGAAGTTAATAAACTTCATGTGCTCAAACCCAGAAATAATAGTCAATAAAAACCATTAATCATAATATTTAAAATTTTCAACTTTTAAAAAGATACACATGGTAAGTATTGATAAGGATATAAAATAGTAAGAATTCTTGTTTAGTTCTGATGATGCTCATACTTAACAACGCAGACATTTGCCTCACAGATTACACTTATATTCATTCATCCATTCATTTGCTATTGAGTGCCCTATATGACAGGCTGGGAAAAGACTAGTTCAAATGCTGGGAATATAGCAGTGTAAAAGCAGTGTAAAATTTTTCATAGTGAAAATATTCTAGTGTGGAATAACAGGCAGTAAATAGTATAGAAGTAACTTGATAAATGCTATTGAATACATAGATCAGGGCAAACAGGATTGAGCATTCAGATTGAAAGGTAACTTTAAATAGCTGCACAGTGCAGACCTCATGCAGAAGGGTGTTTAAGCAAAGCTTTGAAGACTCTGTGAGTTAGTCATGCATATACTTGGGGTTGCCATAGCAAAGTATTGCAGACTGGGTGGCTTAAAAAGCAGAAGTCAATTTTCTTAATGTGCTAGAAGCTGGAAAAATATAAGACTAAGGATCCATCAGGGTTGTGTTTGTGTTGAGAGCTCTCCTCTTATTGATGCCAGGGAGAGAAGAGAGAGAGAGACAGAAAGAGAGAGGGGAAGAGAAAAAGAGGCACTAGAGAGAGAGAGAGAGAGAGAGAGAGAGAGAGAGAGAGAGAGAGAGAGAGAGAGAAGGGGGGAGAATTCTGACGTCTTTTTTAAAAGAGATATTAATCTTCCTCCAGTGAGTTGAGGAAAACCAAGCTCCTTGCCTGGTCTGAGTGGGGTGAGGGAGGAGAGGATATTAAGAGATGAGGTCAGAAGGGTGATGGAGGCCAGACTTTTTAGGACTTTATAAATCATGGTAAAGACTTTGGCTTTTACTATGGAAGAAATGAGGAACAGAGGAATGACAGGATATGAATTATTTCTTAACAGTAAAAGTTCAGTAGTTAAATAGTCTGTGGGAGAGTAAGATGGAAACAAGGTGACACGTGAGGAAGCTATTATGATAATACGGATGAGAGACGACAGTGACTGGGATGGGGGAGAGTAGTGCAGTTGGTGATAAATGGTTATATTCTGGGAGTCTTTTGAATTGGAGTCAGCAGGGTTTTCTGAAGGACAGGAATGGAGGTGAGTGAAAGGGGTGGGCATCAAAAATGACTTTAGGCTGGGGTTGTAGCTCAATAGTAGAGCACCTACCTTGCAGGTATGTGGACCTGGGCTTGGTGTCCAACACTGACCAAAAATAAAAAATAAAAAAGAAAGGAAAGAAAATAGAGAAAAAAGACTGAGGGGAAATGGGAAAACATTGGAGGTCAAGTTTTAAAAATATTATTTAAGATATTTGTTAGAGTTCTAAAGGAGATATTGAAGTGTTCTATATGTAGATCTGTAATTCAAAGGTGAGTTCTCGGTTCAAAATCTAAATGCAATGCCAAGGAGATAGCACCAAGGGTCAGAGCTCATGTCTTTTATGTTCCAACCTCTAGATCATCAGGGGTTGATTGGACTGCAAGGCCTGACCTTGCCCAACCCCTAGCACTACTGGGTATGGCCCTGGAGGTCCCCAGTACCATATCAGTGAGTTCTAGCTCTGAAACATCAGGTCAGTCCACATTGTTGCGTGATTATTACTGGAAGTAACCCACAGATTTGCAAACACTTGTTTGCTTGCAAAGAAAAGAAAAGAAACAATAAATTAAACGTTGAAGTTGGTAACATACAGGGGGAATTTGTGTATGATAATGCATGCAATCACTTATAAAGTGAAGAGAGATAGGTAGCAAGTTCCAAAGAATGCGGTGTGGATAATTATGACTCTAAGATAACTTCTTTGCTGTGCCAATACATTTATACATATTTTATGTACAAGAATATGCATGGCAGCCCTGTTCATAGTAACAATGGACTAAAGATACTGAAATTCCCATCAATAGTAGGGTAGAAAAATCTTTAAAATTTTTTCAACCTTTTATGCATGTAGTCTATACTAACTGGCAGATTGGCAGTTAGACCTCGAATTATTGTAGATTATTTGTATGATAGTATACTATACAGTGGATGATGCAGTGAAAGAACTATTGGTAACTTTTACCAATATGGGTGAATCTCAAAAAGATTAAGGACAGAATTCAGGTCACAAGGAATATATAAAGTCTGATTTTATTTAGGAAAAATCAAAGTTGCAGCAAAATTGAGTGAAGATTATATTGAACAATATTATCTCCAAAGGAAAAATTCGAAAGAACAGCAAGGAATGATGAATTGAAAAAAAAGTTGGAGGGAAAGCCAAGAGCTAAACTGGTGATCAGAGCAGTCTCCTAGAGATTCTGATTTGGTTAGCAATATGGAGGATTTTTTTTATTACTTTTTAAAAATTTGGGTCTTAAAAACAAGCACTGTAGCACTGTCTGTCATCCCATTGTTCATCAATTTGCTCAAGCAGGCACCAGTAACGTCTCCACTGTGAGACTTGCAAAATACATTTGGAGATGGGAAGAAATATCAAAGTGCTGGAGCACATGCCCGTGATCAAGTCTCCTTCCAGCATCACATCCTCCTCTCTATCGCAAGCACCGCCAGACTCAGCGCCTTAACATCAGGTCTGTACCCTAGGGTTAGTATCACCAGGAATGACTCCAAGTATTGCAGGGAGGAACTACACAAAAAACCTCAGAATATACTGTATTAATTGTAATAAAATAAACTTTATTATTCCCTTATTTTTCAAAATTAAAGCAAGTTACTAAAAAATGTTCAGGATGTCCTGATACACTGTTAGCCAGAAAAGATGACTCTGTTATAAAACAAGATGGCATCATCATCCTTCAAATCCCGTAGCCTATAAGCAGCTCTGACTTGAAGCATGTTTAGGTCAGTGGCCGGGGTTACATCCAGGATTCTGCAGCCTGGCATGAGACAGTAGCATCTCACTAGCCAGAAAGCCTGGACTTAAATGTGCATTCTAAGGCCCATGTTTCTGGACACCCTAATAATTTTCCCTTCCACGGGAAGAATTTTTAGAACACAATGAGATAATCTGGAACTCAGGCTGCCAAGGAGAATTGCTGTCTTTTAATAATAGGAATTATTAAGCAGGAGATGAGGAGGGTAAAGTGTTCCTCATGACCAGTATCATAGGACCTTGAAAATTATGTTTCTAAAACCAAAATATAACATGAACTGAAAGAGCAGAGGTCCTATACAATATCCCTAAAAGCTAATTCATCATTCTGTCTGAAGAAAAGGCTAGACATGAGTAAGTTACCATGTAGGTTACTAGTTATGTATTAGTTTTACTCTACCCTCTTAGATGGCTTAAAATAATAGATATATTTCTCACCAGTGGTAAATTTGGTCAATTGATACATGAGAAAAAATTGTATATTGGAGAGCTGTATTTGTGGGCTGATTGTTTGGATGAATTTAAGTTTAGGTGAATAAATTTTAGGCCTAAATGAAAAAACACAATTACTGGTAATGTAGGTCAGTGGTTTAGCACACATTTACAAAGCCCTGGAGTTTGTCCTCTGTACCCAATACACACAAGTGTTTTCTAAACAAACCAACCAACATGAAACACCTTCAATATCATTCACAACATATTTAAGTAAGCCAGTATATTTGCTTTGCTTTCTCTAGTGTGCCTTCCCTAAAAATTGGACAAGAATTCTACTTAAGTCAGGCAGTGTTTTGTTAAGTTTGCTGAAGACTTGACTGAGGTGTAGCTCAAGGTGTCTGATTTATTTATTCTTGTGAAAGAAATACAGTGCTGCGATTTCCCCCTGTAGAGCAGACAAATACACCAGAAAGAAGATAGTGTCTCAAATGAACTATGTGCACAGTAAGATTTCTCAAACACATAAACAAAACACAAAGCCCAACTCATAATTTTTGTTGGGATGCATACATTTGAAGTTGGCATAAATAAAAAAAGAATAAACAAACCCCTGCTTCCTAAACCAGCTTTTGGAGAAGATTCTAGTCATTACTAGAAATCTTTTAGAGTAAGATTTCTAGTAATGACTTCTGCTGTTTTCAAAATTCTATCTCTATCTATGGTTATTGTCATTCTGATTAGGATGTGCTTTGTGACCTTTGTTCCCTTTAATTTATCTCCAATTAAAGGAGTTCAGTGATATCTGTCCTTGCCTTATTTCAGTTATAATCTCCGCACCTGCTCTAAATGTGTTTGATGCAACCACTTTCAAGTGAGTTGATAAATGTCCCAGTTTTCTCTGATGATTCTTAATTTTAAGGGGATTGAAGTTGAAGAAGGGGTTAAGAAAGAAGGAAGTCAAAGATGTAGCCTCTTTTTTGTTAAAATCTTTTCAGGCACTCCAAGCTGTTTTTATTTTATCCTTGATTACTGAGTCTAACAAAGGAAAGAAACTATGCTATTTTCCTCTAATTAGCATGACTGATGAACTAGCTCAGCTATCTCAATGTGAGGGTCAGAGGATATTATAAGGGCCCTGAGGTGCTGGGATCAAAGTTGGATCTGCTGCATGTAAGGCAAGCCATCTTACCTTTGGGCTGTCTCTCTGGCCCCATAGTAGCAGCATTTTATGGGACAGGAAGAAATATCTGGGAATGAGAAGCTGACTCAGACATGTCACTATTCTCTTTTGACTTGGAGGTTGAAAATAAAGATTAAAAATAGGATTCTGATGTCTTGAGGCTGACATCGGCAGTGAGCTGTATTCTGTGACTTTTGAGTCAAGCACCCCCATTTCTCTTAATTTCACTAGGATTTTCTTCTTTCTGCCTTTCCCTGGGTTCAGCCTTCATTTCTTCTCTCATGCAATGTGCCAGTTGTCCTAACTTATTGTCCTTGTCACTGCACATAGTTTTTGGTTTCTCTTTATCATTCCCCTTTTCACTCCTGATCCCTGAATTCCACTCACACATTATTATTATATTTCTATTATTTTGTCTTTGTGTGTTCATCAGGAATGATACTTGTCAAGGTTTAGGATGTGTCCTTTGAAAATGGAGGGACTAGTGTCACTCCAGTTATACTACTCCTTTGCTTTACACTTGTATTTCAGCTGAAGATGCACATTTATCACTCCTTATTGAGCAAGAAGCTTCTCGAAGCTAAGACAGGACTGCACAGCTTTTCCCTCTCTGAGGAATGTTACTGCAGTCTACTCATGATTTATCCAACAGCTGATAGGACAAGTATTGATCTGAAGGTACCTAGGACGGACAAGTCAGTGACCTTAAGTAGTCCTGTTGAGGGAACTCAATTGAGCAGGAATATTGTTTGTGTCTTTTCATGCACTGTAAGCTATTTTTATTTTATGGAGTGGTATACCATACGTGGTGCTGGAGATTGAGCCCTGGCTGATTGCATGCAAGGCAAGAGTCTTCTCTGCTGTAATGTCTTTCCAGTGCTTATGAATTATTTTAAAGTGTGTAAAGTCAGAGAACTACTGGGACAGCTTCAAAATAGCAAGTTCTCTGTGGGTCAGTTTTTCTTCCTAAAATATTTACAACAGAATTTTTGGCTTTGATTTGAAGTATAGAAAAAAGGAAGCATCCATAAGCTTAAAAAAACAAACAAACTGATATTAAGTGGCTACGTTCTTCTTCTTCTTTTTTTTTTTTTTTTGTTAAGCAGGGGGATCACAAGCGTGCTCAGGAGACCTGGTCCACCCCCAGTGATACTCAGTCAACTCGGGCCAGATGGTTCAGAGCTCAGGCCTGGCAGTGATGCAGTATTGCTCAGGCCTTGCAGTGCTAGGTAGGTGGTTTTGTTTTTTTGCCAAGATAAATATTTGGAAATATGCCTAAATTGTTGCTTTAAGAATTCTCACATTCTTCCCTTGTTGTAACACCATTCATTCGTGCTTATTTTAATTTATCTCCAATTAAGTCAGGGCAAGGAACCTTCTACTAACTCATTAGACTTGTAGCAAGGAAGTCACAGTGCCATGAAAATGGTTTCAAATCATATCACTAAAACCCCTTAGCATCTAAAAAGTCGCAAAAGATGAAGACCTCAGGCATGATTTAAAGATTTTTCAAAAAGGGTTAGTTGAGAGCCCTAATTTCAGCATAGGTAATGGTCAGATTCCCAGAACACTTTATCTAATGATGTTTAGCTCACTGTGGAAGGCAAAGAGATGGGATTGAAGGCAGCAGGGAAAGACTATCTCTCTTGTTGATAGTTTTTTCAAGGGATGGTAAACTGTAACTGTTAGTTGTGCTAAATTGTAACTTTACTTATGGAATTTAGGTCAAATCATCACAGAGGCATTGTCAGGAGCAAGCTTTTTGTTACAGTGGACAGAAGACACTTGTAATATTGTTCCAGTGAGCAAAAGCCTCCCCTTTTTTTCCCACAGGAAAGTCCTTGCTCATCTCTTTAGAGCCCTGTGTGGTGGCTCCACTTTGCACTTTTTTCCCATGTCAAGCTTCAACCTGCGAATATAAATTATTTCTATGACTCCTGGGTCACTAGACATGTTCACTGAATTTCTCCGTATTTTGGAAAGAATATTATATATTTTATATCTTAAGAAAATAAGAGCTTTAAGGACCAGATTGACAGTACAGAAGATCGGGTGATTCTCTTGTAAGCAGAGGATCAGGGTTCGATTCCCAGGACCACATATCATGCCCTGAGCCCACCTGGAGTGACCCCTGAACACAGAGCACAGAGCCAGGAGAAAGCCCTGAGCACCACCGGTGGGGTATGGTCTTAGTCGCACACCTGCCCTCCCCCCCGCTCCACCCCCCAGAAAAAAGTAGGAAAAGAAAATTTTTCATGGCAGAAAATGTGGAAAGTAGTCTATTATTGTTGGGTACATATTTGGAAATACTGTTTTATGGACTCCATTTTACTTACTATCCAGGATTATTTATAGCAACATCTTTAATTCAAGCACATGGGGGAAAAAGAATTTTTGTAAATTTATTAGTGATATTGTTAGCTTAGTCATGTTGCCATTAATGATTTTCTCTCACTGTGCCAAGTTTTTTTTTCTTTTTTACTCTTTTTACTACCACACCTGGCAGGACTTAGGACTTAGTCCTGCACTCTGCTCAGAGAGCACTCGTGGTGGTGCTTAGTTTACTGTGTGCAGGGCTACGGATTGAACCGAGGTCAGTTGAATGCAAGCCAAGCACTTTATTTGAACTATTTCTCTGCTCCCTCTATTCATGAGTTTTAGATTTAAAATGAACGTCTTTCTAGGAGGAAGTTCCTTTATAAAATTAAACTTTTTGTTTTGTTTTTGGGCTACACTTGGCAGTACTCAAGGTTTAGTCCAGGCTCTGGGTTCAGGGATACTCCTGTCGGGCTCTGGGGACTATATGGGATGCCGGGAATGCCACTCAAGTCAGCCGTGTGCAAGGCAGCTTTATTCTCTCTCCAGCCAAAATTAAATTCTTTTTAATGTCAACTTTTTTCTGTCTTTGGTAAGTTCATTCCTCGGCAAAGAATGAGAAAACAAGTCATGCCCCAAAGAAATAACTGTATCAGCGATTTGATGAGAACCTCATCATTTGGTGTTTTTCTCTTAATTTACCTGACTTTAAGCTTCTGGTGGTGGGTTGTCTCTTCAACCTACAAACCTTATAATCAGCCCTGGAATGCGAGCCTTATCTGAACCTCTCCCAAAGGGTATTCAGGCCTCTGCTCCCTAGATGTAAAGTCAAAGAAACAAACTGAAATTTACCAACTGCCAAGTGAAATTTACCAAGTGAGTCAAACAATACACACTACTAGGTGTGACAAAAAAAATATATAGAAACAGATCCTCACAAATATCTGAGATATACTCTTGCATTTTGATATTCCTGCTTCGTTAACTAGAGAAAATAATTTCGAGTGTATTCATAATTTTTCTGGGGTCTTTTCTATATTAAAAAAAAATGTTGTTTTGATTTTGCCCGGGGGTTGGGGGTGGGGTGGATTTGATTTACACTCGGTTTACATCTTGTGGTTCTCAGGAAATGATACATGGTGCTGGGGATTGAATCAGGGTCCCAGTGTAAGGCAATTAACATGTACTATCTCTCTAACCTCTCTCTTTTTTTAAAGAATGAATAAAAGTTCTGTGTGAACAGATTTTTTGTAGTTAATGATAATTTGATAATGAAATATAAAGATTAGCAGAATCTCACATAGGCATTTTGTATACTCAGTTTCATTGTGCTCAATTATTCACAATAGTTAGAGGTGGAAGGAATCAAATATTCATCAATAAATAAATGGATAGAGATAAGTATATCCACAAAATCAAATATTTTTATCCTTGAAAAAATAGAAAGTCATGTTTTATGTTACAACATCAGATAACATTAAATGAAATAAATTATGTCTGAAAAGATAAGTTCTGTATGATTACACTTATAAAGTATTCATTGACTAATATAGAAAGAGAAAATAGTATGATGGTTTCCAGGTGCTCAGTGAGGGGAAGAGAAAATAGGTAGTTTGTAAATGGGTATGGAGTTTCAGTTTTGCAAGATTAAAAAATTCAAAGAGACCTGGCACAATAACAATATAAATTCTATTTATCAATTCTGTAAAAGTCTTATAAACACTAAAAAGAGGCTTTGGTTTCAATGTTCATTATTATTAGTTTTGCCAATGACTAATCCTTGGAAATTGAAAAATGAAAATGGTTTGGACTTACTTTAGATAGAGAGGGGTTAGTATCAGATTCAAGCTAAAATTTAGCAGCGAGCTTTACATGGCACAGAGTATAGTTTGTACCAGTCTAATTGACTGATCTTTTGTTGTTCTCACTGGCCATTTGTCTTTTACAGGAATAAAGCAAATTTTTAAAAAATGTGTTGAACAAATTCATTACTTTGAGAAATGTCCAGCTCAATTTTTGTAGGCAATATTAGTTTACAGTTCATTGCATTTACATCCTCAATAAATTATTGGGAGATTTCTACCAAAAGTTTTTGCTAAGAATTAGATCATTACTTTTGGCTTGGAAGTGTGGTTCCATTGGACATCAACTATTAACTACATATGAAATACAGATTATTTTCCCCACTTAAAGTCTCACTTGTAGTATATTTCAATTACTTCAGCTATTTATCATCAATCTTCAGTCAAGGTTAAACTATGGCCATTTAAAATCGTTGAGTCATTTATTTTATTTTGCTCTCCTTTTCAGATAATCAAAATGCAATTAAAGTGGAATTAAAGCAAAATGACAGGATCAGAGAGAAAAACATCTCTTGTGGAACTGTATTATAATTTAACTCTTTGCGAAGGATTTAGGTGAACTATATTCCCTTTATGTAAAAATTAAACTTAGTATGTTCCTACCATTTTGAAAATAAATGGAATTTTAGTAAATGTAAAAATAAGGTGAATAAATCTGGACAATAATTTTTTGTGTTGATTACAACAGTGTTACAATTTGCCTAATAAAAGACCTATCACTGATTATACAATAGTATGCAATAACATTGGTGCTACTTCTTGGCAAGGATCAGTATTCAAAAGGATTTAGGAGATGAGAGAAGTGAAAATATTCACCATAAGAGTTACAACTCTTTCATTTTGACAAGTATTTTTATTTGTGAAATTGTTTATTTTTTAAAGGTGCTTGTCAAGAAGCAAACTAACACATCTATTCCTATACTAAGCAAGGTAAGGCTAGTGAACATTTTTTTCTTGTTGTTTTCTCATCGTTTGCAGCTGATGATTTTTGTGTTTTAAATCTATTAAGGATACTCTTGGTAGGTTGCCGGGCTCTTGGAGAGAGCCATGGCGTATTCAATATGCCAAAAACAGTAACAATAACAGGTCTCATTCCCCTCATCCTGAAAGAGCCTCCAATCATTGGGAAAGACGAGGAAGGAGAGGCTGCTAAAATCTCAGGGCTGGGAGGAATGGAGACGTTACTGGCACCCGCTCAAGTAAATTGATGAACAAGGGGATGACAGTGATACAGTGATGCAGAAATCTACTAGGAGATACATTCCTCAGCTTTATATTTATTTATTTTCTGTGGTATACATATTGCATTATTGTGGTATTTTCACTTGTTACAATATAAACTGTACTCTATATTTTCTTTTTATTTTAATTTAACTTTAAGCAGTGGAGTTTACAATATAGTTAATGTAGAATTTCTTGCATTCAGCATACCAACACCATACCCTCCACCAGAGTATAGGCTTCCCTCTACCATTGTCCCAGTATTGGCCTCTTACTCTGCCCCCATGCCCCTGTGGTAAGCTTCCTAACTTCCTGCTTTTTTTCCTAAATGCCCTCACCCCACCCCCCACAAACATAACTTTATCTAGGTCAGGGCCTATTTTTCTTCTCTTAATTTTAGAGAAATTATCTTTCCTGTTGCCAGAAATTTAATCTCTGTGTTCTGGTCACTCCTCTTCTCTGTGTTCTGGAGTACACTGTACCCTTATTTTTCCCTCCTATATCTGCTTGTTATCAGGATTTCATTCTCAGCCAGCAAAAAGAGACATGATTATGTCTCTTTACCAAACAAAATCAGCTGATGCTTAAACAGTAGGAGTTTAAATCATATGGCTTCACTTATATGCAGGTCTCCTTAAAAACAACTTAAACTCGTGATATTGACTATGAGTAGCACAATATTATAGGTGTATTTCCCTTTTCTAATGATGTTTTTAGTAACTTTTTTAGCATACATTATTTAATGAATAAAGCATATGAGACGTATGACATACAACATGTGTTAATTGATTATGATATATGTAAGACTCCTGATAAAGAGCAGGCTGATAATAGTGATGTTTTAGAAGTCAAAAAATTTGTTTCTGTGATTTGCTTTCAGTTTTTTTTTTTCGGTGCCTCACCTCTCCCCCATACTTGTGTTGTGTGTAGATGAATTTTAAAAGAAATCCACATCCACAAACCTACACCTTCCTAAAAACCCTCTGTTGATACTACAGTGGCTTCTATTTAATAGTTTATTTTCTGATCCTTTAATAGTTGAAATTCTCACAAGAAAATATTTTTCTCCACCTCCTTATCTATTTTTTTTTGTGTCTCAACTTATTGCTGTTCACTGCCATTGTTTCATTAAAATTCTTTTGAAACCATCAGATTCCTCATTGCTAAGTTTGATACTTTCAAGACTTTCTCTTGTTAATTCTCTCCTCAGTGCTTATCTTTATTCTCTATCTAGGAAATATTTCACCACTTGCTTTCCATGAATACTTTTTGCTCCATGAATAATTCAATTTCCAGGAACTCTTTCTGCATCCTCTTTCATTACCTTCACTTTATTATTTTATTTTAATTTTAGGCCCTGTGATTTAATATACTACCTCTCCTTTAACTGTTGATACTTTCAGTAGTCTATGTGAAGACTCTGTTTTTCAGTATTATCAGATACAGTATGAAGGACACTTCTGCCTTTGACAATGACAGGCATGCTACTCAATCTCAGGTCCACTATACATTCCATGTTTCTCTCCAGGACTTTTGCCCTTGACTATGCCACTGATACCTCAGACCTAACTGGGTTTACACAGGAGTGTTATTGTATCCGGTCTTCTTCTCCTTGCATTTTTTGTTCAGTGAAGCAGCAAATGTCCAGTTATCCAAAATAAATTAGCATATAATATAAATTACAGTTTCTCCCATAATATCATGTTGAATTAGTGGAACTGTCTTAACAACTTCATATCATTAATAGCTTCTAAATTCACCCTTTTCTCTGGTTGTTGAAAAAAACTTGACCATTATCTTTCCTAAGTAGAAATAGTCATCCTAAAACTATTTATATATCTATCCCAGATTGAACAAAATCTATTCTTGACCTTGAAAAATAGCAATTTTTCTAGGTTGGTGAGATAATACCATGGATAGGTTAAACTTATGAAAGCTGCATTTCATAAGTTTAACCCAGCTTTAATCCCTGTCACCTAGATTCTCATCAGGAGTGGTCCCTGAACATAAAACAAATAATAAGCCCTAAGCACAGATGGGTGTGGCCCCCAAACAAAAAATAAAGTAATTTTTTCAAAACATAAATCATGACAATCTCCACTTTATAGAGATTTAAAAATTTTTAAAAACATTTTTTACAGTTAAAAAAAATCACTGTATCACTGTATCACTGTCATTCTGTTGTTCATTGATTATGGCGCTCAAGTAGGTGCCATAATGTCTCCATTGTGAAACTTGTTGTTACTGCTTTTGGCATATCAAATACACTATTTTTGGCATATCAAATACACCATGGGGAGCTTGCCAGGCTCTGCCATGCGGGCGGGATACTCTCTGTAGCTTGCTGGGCTCTCCGAGAGGGATGGAGGAATTGAATCCAGGTCAGCTGCATGCAAGGCAGATGCTCTACCTGCTGTGTTATTGACAAATGGTGAATACAGACTTGTACAGGACCTCAAAACTATTAAAGAAGCAGTGGTAACGTCTCCATTTGTCCTAGCACTGAGATTTTAGCAGCCTCTCTTTACTCCTTCAAAATGGCATCGCATTGGAGGCTCTTTCAGAGTCAGGGGGATGAGACCCATCATTGTTACTGTTTTTGGCATATCGAATATGCCATGGGGAGCTTTCCAGGCTCTGTCGTGCAGGCAGGAAACTCTCGGTAGCTTGCCGGGTTCTCTGAGAGGAAGATATAGACAAAAAGAGGTTTGTCTTATAGTCTTTGAATCTTGGCCATTGATGGGATTACACGCGCCAGGGGCAGTTGTGCATGTGACTGCCTAGTTACTGGAAAAAGAGGGATCTGGGTGGAGGAGACTTCTTTTGCAGTCCCCTGCATTCTGATTCTCAGTTTCTCTTTGCCTTCGAATGGACAGACTCAAATTCTAATGAAACACAGTAGTATACCTGGACCTTTATTCCTCAGGGCTTTAGAGACAGCTCCTACATTTTTGGGAGTGCATTGGGCAAAGAACTCAGAGAGTTACAGTTAAAGGATGGGGCCATTATACAGTATGTAGATGATATTCTTATTTTCAGTCCAACAAGGAAGCCTCCATTGGTCATACAATTCAAGTACTAAACTTCCTGGGGGAATGAGGATATAAGATCTTTCCCTCTAAGGCACAGATTGCCAAGTAAAAAGTTAAGTATCTGGAATGTGTTCTTAACTCCTGAAGGTCGAACATTATCTAGTGACCAGAAGGAAGCCGTTCTAAAGCTCATGGAACCACAGACTAAGAAACAACTGAGAGGCCTCTTGGTAATGATAGGATTCTGCAGACTCTGGATCCCCAATTATGGAATTATAGCTTAACCTCTTTACGAGGCCCTAAAGGGAACTGATTTTGAGCCCCTGGACTGGAATAAGAGTTGTCAATCAGCGTTTCAGAACCTAATAGAGCAACTAGTTGCAGCTCCAGTCTTAACAACACCTGATTTGAAAAAGCCTTTTACTTTGTATGTAGCTGAAAAACAGGGAACAGCACTGGGATTGTTACTTCAAAAGTTGGGAGAAACCCCTAGTCCTGTGGCCTACTTATCTAAACAGCTCGACGGTGTGGCCCAGGGTTGGCCCGGATGCCTGAGAGCAGTAGCAGCAGCTGCTCTTATGGTGCTTATGGTGGAGGAGTCCATGAAGCTCACTCTTGGACAACTGCTAGAGGTTCTGACTCCCCATCAGGTCCACAGCATGCTAGAAATAAAAAGCCATCAATGGCTGACAGGTGGAAGGCTGGCAAAATACCAGGCCCTACTCTTGGATTCTCCAGAAGTGACCCTCAGAACCTGTCAGACTTTGAACCTGGAAAACTTTATCCCTCCCCCTGAGGAGACCTGTGAGGCCTTAGATCACAGATGCATAGAGGTGAATCAGCGAGTCTATTCCAGCAAGCCTGATTTAAAGGAGACACCGCTGGACAATCCAGATGAAACTTTGTTTACTGATGGTAGCAGCCTAGTACATGAAGGGACTTGAAAAGCCACATATGAATTGTTAATATGACTGGGATAGCAGAAGATGAAGCCTTAACAGGGGAACCTCAGCTCAAAAGACAGAATTAATTGCTCTCACCCCAGCCAGTTGGCCAAAGGATTGAGAGTGAATATCTACACTGATTCTAAATATGCTTTCTTAGTCTTGCACACACATGAGCAATTGGAAGGAATGAGGATTTTTAACTGCTAAAAATAGTCTGATAAAACATGGGGAGGAAATTCTAAGACTACTGGAAGCTGTGAAGGACCCTAAGGAGATCGCTATTATGCACTGCAGAGAACATCAGAAAGGAGACCCTGAGATTATTAGAGGAAATCGCCAGGTAGATACCATAGCCAGAAAGACAGCTCTTGATTCTTGTTCCATCATGGGATTAATACCCCATCCTGAGAATATTTCCTCTAAACCAGAATATTCAGCAGAAGAGAAGCAATGGGTTCTGGAATGGAGCTTCCAGAAGGAAGTCGATGGATGGTTTACCAAACAAGGAAAATTGCTAATTCCTGGGCCAATGTAATGAAAGATTATTAAAGGGATACATGAAGCTTCCCATGTGGGAAGAGATGCTTTAACAACATTAGTGAAAACCATTTTCCAAGGGAAGGGACTGAATAAGACATTAAGAGAAGTGACTCAGAACTGTGCTCTGTGTGCTGTTAAGGAGCCCAGAGAGAATCCCAGGCCTCCCCTTCTGACACCACCTGTTCAGCATCGAGGAACTTATTCAGGGCAGGATAGGCAGCTTGACTTCACACAGACGCCTAAATGCTCAGGGTACCAATATCTACTGGTTTTCATTGACACGTTCACTGGATGGGCAGAGGCCTTCCCAACCCCCACTACAGCAGCCAGAGAAGTATCTAAGGCATTACTTCTGGAAATAACCCCTAGATATGGCCTACCTACATCACTACAAAGTGACAATAGACCTTCGTTTGTTTCTAAAATCACCCAGGACCTAGCCTCTGCCCTAAAGATTAATTATCAACTCCATACAGCCTAGCATCCCTAGTCATTGGGAAAAGTGGAGAAATTCAATCATACCTTTAAAAGGATTTTAGGAAAACTGTGTCAAGAAACATCCTGGCTCTCCCTCCTGCCAATAGCCCTCCTCAGACACCGGAGAGCTCCAAGAACAAAACTTCAACTCAGTCCTTTTCAATTGCTCTATGGAAGAACTTTTATAACCACAGATTTCTTATTGGATTCAAAAAGTTTAGAACTGACCGAGTATATTGTTAATTTTGGGCGAGTACAGCAGGCAATTCAGGAATATGGGAATGCTGTTCTGCCTCACCCAAATAAAGAACTCCCTCCAACTAAAATTCAGCCTGGTTGTTGGGTCACTAAAAACCTAGAAGGCTGGATCCCCTTCAGAACATTTGCTACTTAAGTGGAGGAGACCTTACTGGGTTATCCTGAGCACTCCCATGGCTGTGAAACTTAATGGAGTTTATAGTTGGGTTCATCTTTCCAGGATAAAACCAGATTCATCTACATCAAGCAGTGACGAGACCCTGACAGAGGACAAGGTGACCTATTCCTATAAACCCATCGAAGACCTAAAACTATTTTTTAAGAAAAACTAAAGGGTATTTCTCTTGTTATCAAAAGCTAAGTATCATGTCTCTTTATATGAAACTGCTCCTAATGGTAATGACTGAAGTGTAGCCGACAAAAGCAGGGCCCAACATATTCTTACAGTGGGCCCATCAGTATGCAAAAGAAAGAAATCAGTGCGTGCTGGGTATGTGGGCTTTTGCCCTTTTCCAGCACCTCAGGGTTACCCTGGTGGGTATCCCCATCTACCTGGTGGGCAGGTCTTCAGAAGTTCATAAACTCGTAGAACAAGCTGTTTCTTTTCTCAGGTATCTCTATCACCAGATCCAATGTAAGCGAGTGCCCTGGTGTTCCTATATCCACAAGAAATCCAGGACACAACATGTCCTTCTCTATTAACTGGACTCAAGGAGAGGCCAATGCTCATATTAAACTGTCATCAAATGCATCAAAACTCACAGCACCTTCCGAGAGGATTAGATATACTAAGGGAAGACTTAACCAGGTCTGGGATTAATATATGTGGATGACTTCCTCCTCAACAGGTACTCTAAGTGAAAAAGCTCCATTATGCTGGGAAGAAAACTGACCACTGACTTCTAAATACTACACCCATTCCCTAGATATGAGGTGGCTCCAGCCCTTTATGTGTGAACAAATTCGAGTCGTGCAAATCACGGATTGGTTTGCAACAGATTGGATAAGGAGGCTGGGAATTAAATGGCTAGCACCAAACGGTTCTAGCTGGTTATGTGGTCAAAATTTATGGCCCTGGATTCCTCCTGGCTGGAGTGACAGATATACTTTAGGCTTTGCCTGGGTGCAGGGCAAACATGTGCCAACACTCCATCCGCACAAACCGACAAACTACCGGCAAATGGTCCACCGCTGGACTAGGTCAGTTTTCCACTGATATGATCATTTGGGTTTTTTCTTTGCCCCGCAGATAGGAATAGTAGATATTGCTGAACATATAGAGACTCCGACAAAGTATATGCAAAAGGCATTAAATGACACCCATCATAGTCTCTCATTACTCGAAAATGTCTCAAATGAGGAGGGCAATCCTCCAAAACTGGATGGCCTTAGATATACTTACTGCTGCTCAGGGAGGAACTTATGCTGTTATAAAAACTGAATGCTGTGTGTACATCCCAGACTATACTGTGAATGCATCTAACCTCCTGGAAGACATGAAAACTCAGGTACAGTCTCATGAGGACCCCTCTCCAAGTTTCTGGGATCAGATCAGTTCATGGTTTGGAGGAGGATGGACATGGTTGGAGAAATTATTGCTTTCCATCTTTTTGATCATTGGAATAGGCATAGGATTATTCTGCTTTGGTTACTGTTGTTTTAATTTTTGTATCACCATTCCAAACAGAATGTATTCTAAAATTGCAGACCACTCTGCCCTTGGTAGATCAGAGAGAGCCTTTTATTCTTCCAGAATCTAATCATCTCGAACAGCATTATTTGGCCTGATCAATTTGATTTTTTTTCAGGTGGCTATAGCTTCAGGAACTCAAACTTCACTGCCTGGGGCCCCACTAAAACTAAGGCAGTGTGATATTCCATCTCTTGGCAGGCAGGGCCAGTGCCCCTTAGTCAGCATGAAGCTGCTCCAGAAGACGGATCTTCAACTATCCCTCTTAAAGATTTAAGGTGGTGCAATCTCTAGGGGGGGAATATGATGTAGGCAGGTAGATAGGGAAAGGCCCTGAACAATGAAATGGGTCAGCAAAACTTCTGGGAGGAAATTTCAAGACTGATCCACTTGTGGATATGGATAAGACCTTGATCAACAGATCCTGAGGAGATTGGAGCCCTCTCCATGAAGAAAATTCCTTGAATACTCTAACTTTAGTGATTCAGCCCAAAGAGGATCATCACAATTTCCAACATCCCTGGTAACCTCCTTAGCAACGGACTTTGATCTAGGAGAAGCCCCACGTGGGGGCAGGTTGGGGAAACCCTATAAAAACCACCTTGAACAAAGGAAGGGCGCGCATATGCTGCCAGAGCCTATGTACTGCTCGTGCCCACGTGGCTGAGCACATGTGTCACCTGCATCTCCCCTTTTGAGATGTGTACTCTCCTGCTTTCATGCTAATGCTGGAATGTGTGTAGGGGCTCTCTCTGCCCTTGGAGAAGCCCCCATTCTCTCTTGAGCACGTTACTCTCTCTTTTACTCTGTCTCCCTCCACACCTTAAAATCCTCCAAACAAAATCTGTTTTACTTCACTGTTTGTCTACTCCTGAAATTCTTTTCTGCGAGCGAGACAAGAACCCCAAAAACCCCGGGTAAGGTCTCAGACAGGCCTCTCTCCTTTCCTGCAAAGAGCAAACCCTTGCCCTAGCCTGAGTCCATGGCTCCTCAAGAAATCCCATGCCTGGAAGACCAAGCGGACTTCAAAGGTGGCCTGACGGCCACCTGATGGGACTTGTGGAGCTCAGACCCAGGCCAAACAGGGGCTCATCGAAGACTTTACCAGTCCTAGTCTTCCCAGCAGGGCCCAGGTGTGAGAGGCGGAGTGGGAGAAGGTGACCATCTTTCTCTCCTCATGACTCACATGAGCCACCCGTGGGGTCCACCGATATCACACATAGTAGAATCACTGCAGCCAGTGATGGCAGGAAGCACAGCCTTGGATATTTACTGCCAATACGGTTCCCCCTGCCCAGTGTCCCTACAAATTAAATTCTGGTGTAAAGGGATCAATTCCACAAGGCACTGTAGGCCCATTCTTAGGGAGAAGCAGTTTGACCATTCAGAGAATTACTGTTTATACTGGGGTCACTGATTCTGATTATACCGTGAAATAGTAATTGTTATTACGGTGCCAGCTGTTTGGGCATTTGATAAGAGAGAGCACATTGCTCAGCTTCTCTTGCTTCCTTTTGTTATGCCAGGCCAATCCACTCGCCCTAGTAGGGGAGGTTCTGGCAGCACTAATCCTATGATTGCTATGTTGCCCGTCTTAGGGAGGGCAACCACCCACTTCTAACTCTTGAGATTCATGGAAAAAAATTACATCAGTCAGGGAAGGCTTTCTTATGCTGATTTTGCTACTGGACTAGGTGTTGCATCTACCCCAACTGCTGGGGAGATGAGCGGGAGAGACAGGAGGAGACGGGAATGAGGGGCAGTGTGAGACTAGAATGGGGGGCTTAATGAAACTGGAACAGGCACATGGGGAGAACGGAATAAATGGCAACTGATCACCAACCAGCTTGGCCCTTGTTTTTTCCTCTGTTTGCCCATGGAATGGGCTGTCCTGGCTGGGGGAGTGGCCCGAGACCACCCAACCTGAGCAGTGAGGGGCAGAGCCACTGGGGCCTTCCTAGCTGCCCTGCAGATGAAACAGCCAGCTATGACTCAAAAACTGGGGGAGGAAAATCCTCAATGTAAAGTCTTTATTATGACTAAATATCACATGCTTCTTGATAATGATCTTTATTTTTATAGCATCACCATGAGACACAGTTACACACAGACACACAGAGATCTAGATCAGTTACATGAGTTGACTTTGACCTCTGTCTTTTCACTGGTGCATAGTTCCCATCACCAAAGTCCTCATTTCCCCTCCTGCCAACTTTCCACCCCAGCCTGCCTCTTTTTCCTCTGGGCTCTGTCGTTTGTAATATGCTAAGTCAAAGGTCAAGTCAGGTCGCTGATGTACATGGGGTCGCTGATGCAGATCAGGTTGCTGACATAGATTGGGTCACTTATGTTGATTGGGTTGCTGATCTAGGTCAGGTAGCTTATGGAGGTCGGGTTGCTGGTGTACGTTGGGTCACTAGTGTACCTTGGGTCACTGATGTAGTTTGGGTCGCTGGTGTATGTTAGGTCACTGGTGTATTTCGGGTCGCTGACATCGATTGGGTCACTGATGTAGACTGGGTCGCTGATCTAGATCAGGTCACTGATGGAGGTTGGGGCACTGGTGTATCTCTGGTTGCTGATGTAGAATGGGTCGCTGGTGTACACTGGGTCACTGATAGAGGTCGGGTCTCTGATCTAGATTGGGTCACTGATGTAGATGGAGTCCCTGATGTGGGTCGGCTCCTGGGATGGGTCAGCCCCTGTTGCACATCACTCCTATTGTGCATCTGCCCCTAGAGTTTTCCCTGTCACTGCAGAATCACCTCTGGGGGCATCTAGGCCATTGGAGCAGCTCGGACCACTGGCACAGAGTCATCAAATAGCCCAGAGTGGTAGGGGTCATTGGATGCCTGGGCCCCAGGGCTCTCAATCTTTCTGGCATAGTTGGACCACCTGGTCCTCATGATCGTCTCTGTGTTTATGGCCCATGAGACCCACTTGGACTGCCCAGACTGACGGCCCCCTGTGCCTGCTGGGCCGTGGCTCCTCTAGTCCTCACATCCGTCCTGGCCCTCCTGGTCATGACACCTGGCATGGACCTCCTGTAGGATAACATTAGTTTGTCTTTTCTCCTGTGCTACAGGGAGTTTAGGTTTATCAGGTTATAACCATCACAGTGCTCCCGAGTCACTCCCATCCCTCTATGCTTATCTGTAACTTCTCCATGCTCTCTTCTTCCCCAACCAGTTAATCAGCTTTTTTTTCCCTAATCAGATTCTGTTAATTTATAAAGTCAGATCCTTCTAAGGACACTGAAATTGTACTGTAAGTTAATATTGCCTTTCTCCTCTCCTTATATCTTTTGAATAGTTTACTTTAAAGCAATGTCCTTTTTGTATGAACAAAGGAAGACAGTTAATATTATGCTTTTGTAAATTGGGAGTAAATTGTCTCCAAACAATTCGTACTCCGGGGCATCTGCTTCCTTGACTTAAGCCTCAGTTGCCCTTAGTTCCTAGCACCCCAAAAGTAAGGTCAAAACAATGAACTCAGGGCAAATTGTGAGCTGCCCTAGCATCAAAATGGGCCAGACCAAAGCGCCACAATACTCAACTATAAGTTGAGAGCATGGTAGTGGACAAATGCTGTCATGATCTGAAAGTAATGATGAGATTTCCTGTCCCTGCTAGGGATAACTGGCCTGAGCACTGTAGTCTGAGATTGAGATGACCCCAGGAGAGCAATTCTATAGGATTAATGTATCTCTTATTGTGTCCATACAAAAGGATTAATATTATGAATGTTTATATGTTTGTTGGAGAAGGAGAGGAGAAACACACACATGGGATTTTGCTCTTGAGTGGGTTGTCCTGCTGAATGAGAATCTATCCTAGAAGAAGCATCCCCTGATGGAAAGACTTTACTTCTGTTGATTGTGACCACACCTATGTGTAAGCCCCAACCCCTCATGCTTGGGGATTTAACTAGACTGTAAGAGGGGGCTGATCCTCGCAGACTGGAGTATAAAATGAGGCCCCCATAGCCATGCCACTGGACTCCACGCCAGGCTGTTTTTACTTAGGGTGCTGCAGAGGGGGGCGTGTGAGAACCCTCCTCACCCTAAGGGACCCAGCCCTGGCAGCCAACCTCCACTACCCAAATGCTGTCATACTCCAGGTCGCTTTCCAGACCATGTGACACATTATAAGACACTTCCTACTCATTTTCCATAATTACCATACCATATTTGATGGAGTTCAGACAGTAGGCAACAAATCAGAGTAATACATATGTATATACATATATATATATATTTGTATGTATATATATCTGTATCACTGTCATCCCATTGCTCATCAACTTGCTCGAGTGGGCACCAGTAATGTCTCCATTGTGAGACTAGTTGTTACTGTGCTTGGCATATCGAATATGCCACAGGTAGCTTGCCAGGCTTTGCTGTGTGGGCGAGATATTCTCAGTAGCTTGCCGGGCTCTCCGAGAGGGGCAGAGGAATTGAACTCAGGTCGGCCGCGTGCAAGGCAAATACCCTACCCACTGTGCTATCACTTCAGCCCATATATACCTCTTGGAGAGCCCGGCAAGCTATCGAGAGTATTCCGCCTGCACGGGCAGAGCCTGGCAAGCTACCCGTGCCATATTCAATATGAGAATCACCTTGAGACCCATTCGTAATTTATTTTAGCAAATACACACCTCCCAGTCATGACATCAGTCCTGGCCCTGCTGATTGGGACACCCATCATCAACCTCCTTGTCCTGACAGCTGACATGGTCCCCATGGGCCCTCACAGACAACCTCACACACAGCAGAACCAGCAGCTCTGCACAGTGTGGAGGGTCCCAGAAGAAGCTGGTCTGGAACCCACAGCTCGGAAGCGAGTGGCTCAGAGCGGGGAGACAATAGTGGGAAGGAGAACCTGGGAGTCAGCTGTGACTCCACCTGCCGGTGTCCTGCCTCTTTCAAAGGCTGCAGCTGCCTCCACAGGTGTGGGTAGGCACTGTGGCTGCAAGCGGCAGGTGGGGAGGGGGTGGGAACCACACCATCCAGGAAGGAGGCAGCTTCCATTGGGCCCCTGATGGGAATGTAGCCTGGCAAAAAATGCTGGGATGAAAAAAAAAAAAAAGAAAAGAAGACTGTATACCAGGGGCTTGCACATAGAATTAACCATCATTCAGAGGCGTTTCACACCAGCCGGCATTGCAGCAACTGGTAAAGAAATCTCAGGAGAGGTTATGTCAAACTCTACCATGCATGGGGCACTAAGATGCTGTATGGAAACAAAATAAATCATGCCAGGGCTCGAAGAGAGTACAGCGGGCAGGGTGCTTACACAACTGATCAGGGTGCGATCCTGGTCATCCCACATGGTCGCTGGAGCACTACCATGAATGATCTCTGAGCACAGCATTAGGAGAATGCCCTGAGCATTGCCAGATGTGGCCCCCAAATTAATGTTTTTTTAAAAAAAACATGCTCCAGTAAATAAACTTTGAAAGTCCACTCTCCTACAATAATTAGCCTTATTGTTAGCGTCAGCAGGACATTTAGCCTTAGCATCAGCAGGACATTTTGGACAAACACAGCTTTTGCTAGCAACTGTCAACAGAACCAAATAACACCCATTTATGGGAATCAGACAAAATCAAGAAACTACTCTTTTTTTGTTGGAAATCCACCTAAGTGTTTTAGGCTTCATCAGTGAATTTCCCCGTAGGAGCTTCCCAGTGAATTCTTTGGAAGAAGCTTACTATGCTCTTGCTAGAGCCGTAATTTAGTTAAAATTTATCTTTAACTAAATAGGAGGCGGCTCTCGGCCACCATCACACAGCCCATACATTGCTTTGAGATCCCTGTCCTGTCAGGGAAGTTCCAGCATTCGGCTCTTCAGCCCTTTGATGCAGCCCACTGGGAACCTGTTCATCTGACACGTCATTCCCACTTTTGGAGTGTCTTTCTGTACAGGTGAAGAAATGACTTCTCACTATTACCTGCTTTTTGGGGAGCGGGGGGTGAGCATAGAGTCTCACCTGACTGAGCCTGAATAGTGCTTTCTCAGTGTCCAGCTCATCACACTCTACCTCTCCCTTTTGAAGTAGGTGGCACTCATCAGCACTGGTTTAGTACATGGATTCACCATTTCTGAACTGAAAATGTCTGGATTTTCCCTAAGATGGGAGAGTGAGCTGATTTTGCAAACCCAAGTACCAGAATTCCAAATCTGAACTGATTGTTGGTGACATTGGCATGCCGTTCAAAGACATTGCTTCGATTTCATTTCCTTTCCCAGGTTTTTAGTTAGGGAACTCCTAGTGTCTTGAATCTGCTTGGAATAAGCCAGTGCATGAGGCAGGTAAGGAAGACAAAGTACCCCAAAGAGTCCCACTCTTCAAAGCAATTTGTACTAAGGGGCTAGAAGCAAGATAAGCTTACTTTTCTGGAGTGTGTGATCTACAATGAGCCTTGTTTTGTGAAGCAGCCATCTTTCTCAGGAAAAGAAAAATGCCTCGAAAAAATTTTGAGTCATTAGTAAAACAAAAACTTCTTCAATTCTCCCTTCTTCTCTCTCACACACACACACATGCACATGGGCACGCAGGGAAAACACGCTCCCTGCTGAACTTTTGCTCCTGTCCCTCCATGAGCATCTGTTCTGTTTGCACCACTTGTTTGCACTGTCAGCAAATCCCTGCTTGTTCCCCTGCTGACACTAGGAAGATGATGCAGAGTCGCCTGGAGAGCAATTCTATTTCCACCGAACAACCATCACTAACTCTGAACCGTGAGTAGCTCTTAGGCCATGGAGCCAGAAGAGCTCTACAACAAGGAGGTTGCTCTTGTTGGATTTCCTGAAATCACCCCAAGATATGGTCAGTGCCAGTAGCTCTTTCAAGATCAAGAAAAGGAGGGAAAGCTTGTGGGCTGGGGGTTTGCAGAGACGCTGCTTCGCTTCCCGGGAGTCTTCCAGACCATCATGGAGGGCACATGACCAACTGCGTGTCTGGACAGGCAGAAACCAGGAAAGAGCTGAGCTCCATCTGGCAGCATCAAGGGAGGAAGCTCTGGGCCTCAGAGGAGGGCCGGAGGGTGGTGGTGGGGTGATTGGGGAAAATTTGCTGAGTGTTTTCTGATGGGGAAGAAATGCATGCTCCTCTTCATGCGCCCCTGGACTCCACTCAGCTACAGTCCAGGGTTTGCTGAGATCAGCCCGGAAACAGGCCGACCACAGAGCTGGAAGGGCAGGAAAATGTCTGTCTGACCCAAATCATCTCTGAATTCGAGGTGTTGTCTTTTAGTCTGAGTTTGCCCCTCTAAATGGTTCCGGTGTTGGGGAGCTTCTCAAGCTGCAAATGGGAGGGTCTTGTATTGTCTTGGTCGCCAAATATTGAGAATAACTCTATGCTGAATCTCCTTTAATTATTACTGTAATGGAAAGATTTGAGGTTTCTCTCAGAGTCCCTCTCATCATTGCTTTGGTCCCAAATCAAGCCATGTCACTATAAAAACTGGTGCAGATGGTAGAGTCAAGAGCTTGTGCAGACTTATATGTTCATCGAAGCACTGTTTACAATAGCCAGAATCTGGAAAAAACCCGAGTGCCCGAGAACAGATGACTGGTTAAAGAAACTTTGGTACATCTATACAATGGAATACTATGCAGCAGTTTGAAAGGATGAAGTCATGAACTTTGCATATAAGTGGATCAACATGGAAAGTATCATGCTAAGTGAAATGAGCCAGAAAGAGAGGGACAGACATAGAAAGACTGCACTCATCTGTGGAATATAGAACAACAGAGTAGGAGACTAATACCCAAGAATGGTAGTATATAATACCAGGAGGTTGGCTCTATAGCTTTGAAGTGGCCTCACACGCTGGGGGAAAGTCATCCCAGATAGAGAGGGGAACACCAAGTAATATGTGATTGGAAATCCTGAGTGGGAAGGGAGATTCATGCTGAAAGTAGACTAGAGACTGAACAGTATGACCACTCAATACCTTTATTTGGAACCACAACACCCAAAAGGAAAGAGAGATATCAAATTGGAATGCCTCGCTACAGAGACGGGGTGGGGTGGGGGGATAGAACTGGGGGGGTGGGAGGGATACTGAGTTCATGAGGGGTGAAGAATGGACACTGATGGAGGGATCGGCTCTTAAACATTGCATGATGGAAAAACAAGCACGAAAATGTGTGAATCTGTAACTGTACCCTCACTGTGACTCACTAATTAAAAAATAAATTAATTAAAAAAAGAGTTTGTGCAGAAACCAATGGAGCAAGTTTAGCCCCCTTTCTGCTTGTAAATCTTTGTGCTGTGATATTCCCTGGTATCCCTATAAACTATCATATTGGATAAAGAAGAATGAAAGGGGAGACTCTTTAATGAAATTATCGGAAGCTGGAGCATTGTGATAGAACACATTATTTAGAACAAATGGCAGAACATCTGACAAGGGACATTTTCTAACCTCCCAGCCTGGCTCAGGGTATTATCTTGTCTTCCAACTGAGCAGTTCTTTTGAAATCTCCCTTCTACTCAGAGTGTCTCCATGTCATTATCCACACACTTCTACCTGTAAAATAAATTACAAAACCATTGTATTTTTCCTGCCATTGGGAGAAGACAGTGATTCCATAAACCCTGATGCTGTCAAGAATTTGGTCTCTTCCTTGACATTTTCATTATCTTAATGCATTCAAATTCTGTCACTATTTTTTTTCAATATAAAAAGAGATGAAATAGATTCTTGTACCAAAGCGGATGGGTGTCAATGACCAACGGTGTCGAACAAAAAATGAAATTAAAACTGAAGCTTGGTAAGTCGATTAATTTGTAAAGCTACAAGAAAACTGCCACCTCGGAAGGACTCTTCACCTGGTTGGTACTTGACCTCTGCAGCCCCGTTTCTAGGGAACGAAGAATCTGTCCAGGAACAGGGTGGTTCAGGAGGCCTTGTGATGGATGAGGAAGATGAAGGGGTGGTCACAGACAAAGTGTTTCTTGGGCACCAGCATGTAGGAGTTGGCGATGGCCATAATGGTTGCCATCACCTTGGTGCCCTCGTTGTTGACTTCCACAAAGAACTTGTGAGCTACTTTGGAAATGAAAAGTTCCCAGACCCCCGCCATGCCTGACAGGTCGGCCCTGATCCTGCAGCCCCGGGCGGGCCAGGGCCTCATTGACAGTGTAGCGCTCCTCCAGCTTGAACCTGAGCAGGTGCACGTTGACTTCCACAATGGGCATGTTTCTCGGGCCGGGTCCATTTCATCAGGTCCTCCAAAATCAGCTGCTCCTGGATTCGATTCTGGAATTTGAACGGGCAATGGAAATAGTTGGAATCAATTTTACCTGTCAATTAAGCCTCATTTAGATGAAGGGATCTGTACAATCAGTTGCTAATGAGTTCCCTTGGTGTCCAACGTGGGTGTATTTCAGTAAGTGCTGAAGAAAGGATAGTTGAGTTTGCAGCTTTCAGAGGTCTGGGTATGGCTCCACGACAACCACTCAACACCCATTCAGCCTCTTCGTCACCTCCCACCCACCCATAAACCATTCATCCATCCATCCACCTAGTCACCTTCCCATCCACCCATCCCAGTGAGGGCCATGGTGGCTAGCTTACCTATCAGATAATTAGCTCCGTGAGACGAAGGCCAAATGTAAAGTTTTCTGCTTATTTATCCTGCTTTGTTCTGATGACTGTGTTGATCTGTGAGCCTAACAGGGGCAAAGTAACTGCCAATATCCAGGTGAAAATAGAAAAAGATGTAGTTTTTTGACCGACAGGAAGGTGATGATAGTACCAACCTCACAGCATTCAGTGACTCGAGGTTCATAAAGCACTTGGAACCTCACCAGTTCTCGAGAAGTATCCGCTATTGTCATGGCCCTCGAGGCACAGCCAGTGGGCTGGATGGAACCAGCATCCCGCTGACTGTCCTGCTGCTGGTCCCTCTATGGGACTTTCATGTGATCAGGAAAGAGAAGAGAAAGGAAACACAATGCGAAGAAGAAACTCTGATTTTAACTCATCCTCTAAAGGCACACGGGTCATCCCTCCTGACTTCCACACTACAAGGTTCAGTAGGGAAGGGGATAGAAAAACAAAACAGCAAGCAGAGATACCAAAGAAATCTGATTTTTTTAAAAAATCAGGCTGGTACTAGCCCTGATAAGAGAGGCCACAGCCTTCAAATTACTTGTAGAAGGGATGTCAAATTCCTATTAGGAAACAGGGTTCATTCTTAAACCATGGCACCAGCATCCCAGCCTGCCTGCTTTCCCTTCTCTCCCTGTCCTCCCCCCTCTCCTCTTTCTCTTCCCCTCTCTCTTTCTGTGTCTCTTCTTTCCCTGCCATCAGTCAGAGGAGAGCTCTCAACAGAAATCCAACCTTGATGGTCCTTAGTCTTATAATTTTCCAGCCAAACTCATTAACATGGTTAAGAAATTTCTTTACTTGACCTCTTGTGACTCATCAAACTCATTTCAGCACTCTGTCATTTCTTTCTTTCTTTCTTTCTTTCTTTCTTTCTTTCTTTCTTTCTTTCTTTCTTTCTTTCTTTCTTTCTTTCTTTCTTTCTTTCTTTCTTTCTTTCTTTCTTTCTTTCTTTCTTTCTTTCTCTCTCTCCCTTCCTTCCTTCCTTCCTTCCTTCCTTCCTTCCTTCCTTCCTTCCTTCCTTCCTTCCTTCCTTCCTTCCTTCCTTCCTTCCTTTCTTTCTTTCTTTCTTTCTTTCTTTCTTTCTTTCTTTCTTTCTTTCTTTCTTTCTTTCTTTCTTTCTTTCTTTCTTCTCTTAAATCTATTAAACACCCTGAGTTTGTGGAAAGGACCAAGCATTCTCCTACCCACCCCTTTTATTCTCACAAATCCTCTTACTGATATTTGATATGTCTTTTGTATTTCTTTTAATCTCTTATATTGTTCTAAACTCAACCTGGTCATCTGCTCCTCACAGAGCCCTCCCGCTAGTCTCGTTGTCTGCCTTCTGAGCTTGTTTTCAAATAATGTTAGCTCATAGAACTTTTTCATTTATATTGAAATTATTTTCTTCAAACTCCTGGAGGCCAGGGAACTTTATCTCTGATTTTCAGTGCCTGGAAACAGAGTAACTGATAAAGAGTCGGTTCTCAATAAATGGAAATAGAAGGAATAAAGATAGAAAATTAACTGTTTGGTTAAGAAACTCTGAGGTTGTATTCTAGTTCATATTAAAATTTAAGAGAGAGGCTCAATTTCATAATCTCTATAGAATCAATTGTGGTAATTGTTTCTGCTTTGCCTTCCTGAAGGGTTTTGACAATAGAATTCTTAAGTATAGAATTTCACTATCAAAGTCACTGTCACTGTCATCCCGTTGCTCATCGATTTGCACGAGTAACATCTCCATTTTGAGACTTGTTGTTACTCCAAAAATATATTCTTTTTGTCAACTTACCCTAACAATGAGTTTTACCTCTGTTTTAATGCTAGAATTATGAATAAACTTTTTTTGTAGTTTCAATATAAATCTGCAGTAATTTGGGACTGGGAATATGTTTTTGGAAGTATTGGTTATATGTTTTTTAGATATTGTACTTCCATAGAATGGTAAAATAATTCTTTTCAGAAACTTGAGAACCTTTTGGATAAACTTACAGGTCTACCATTTTAATTTAAAAAAGTCAAAATAAGTAACAAAAATATAAATGACTCAAATCCAATAATCTTTATATACCATCCAACTATCTATCTTGCTTTTAAGAATTTCTGCCTATAGATTGGTTCTGTATGATTATTCAGTCTTTTTTTTTTTTTTTTTTGCTTTTCGGGTCACACCCGGCGATGCACAGGGGTTACTCCTGGCTCATGCATTCAGGAGCCACTCCTGGCAGTGCTCAGGGGACCATATGGGATGCTGGGAATTGAACCTGGGTTGGACGAGTGCAAGGCAAACACCCTACCCACTGTGCTATCGCTCCAGCCCTAGTCTTTTTTCTTTTATAAATTTCTTCTCTCTATGAATTTCTTGTTGTACTCTCTACCCCCTCCCCTGTGCACATGCACATAAACACACACAGATAACACACACACACACCCAACACACCTCATCAACTACTGAGCATTCATTCCATCTCACATGCCCCTCTGACTTCCATTTTTCCTCTTTTGCATTTTCCAAGATTTGTCTTTTCTAAATCAGTTTGGTGAAATATCTTCCCTTTATTTTGATTTAACACTGTTATAAAAGTACTACTGTTTAAAAGAACCATTGTTCAAATGCTTGAACTTTGGGAAAATAGGTGTTAAACCACTGGAGATAGGATTAGAAACAGTTCTATTTTGCTGGTTTTTCTTGTTCAAAAACTTGTATCCAAAATGTAAGCCTGTTGAAGTATCTGTAAATTATTGAACAAAGGAATTAGCCTATTATATAGTTAGGGTTTAAGGTAGAATCAAAACTGCACTTAAAATAATTTAATTTACCCATACAAAGTAGGTAGTATATGTGTTTTTGTGGTGCTTGGTTGTTGTTATTTAGAAGTCAGATGCTCTACCACTATTTAGAAGGCAGATGCTCTACCACTATGCCACAACCCTGAGTTCCAGTAGATGTGATTATGATGATACAGTATATATAGTAATTCTTTGAGAAACGTTGATGTAGACAAAAGAAAGGAACAAGAGAAAGAATGCAGGTAGATGTGTCTGACTTCTCTCCTTTCAGGTTACCACACATCCCTGTTGACAAATAGAATAGAAGAATCTGATGTATTCCAGCTTATATGTGGACTAATTCATTGTTTCAACACAAAGACTTTACATTTTTAATACACATATAGATTGATTTGTGGTGGTTGAGGATTAAATGACATTATATATGTGCATGTAGGGCAATTTTTGACCTATAAAACAATATTTGTGATGTTTGTTGGATTCAGAGCCAAATACTGCTCAACCGCATTAACATGTATTACTGTCCTTTGAAACAGGCCACCTGTTTCCTGTTTTTCCAAGTTGGTTTCTTCATTTCCTCTTTGAACAACAGTTACTTTCATGGGCATTGGTCTAATGACCCAAATCAGAGTCACAGCTTACTCAAGGGTTAAAATTTAAAATTAACTTATAAAATTGGTGTATATGGTGAGACTGTACTATCATACCTCTCCATATTCTTCTGTATATTTCTCTTTCAACTCAGTACTTTATATTTTCACTCTTGCTTGATGCTCCAAAAACTCTATATTTCCTTCTTTAACTATGTATCATTGGTTTGAAAGTTCTGGGAGTTTAGCACCTCTACACATACTAGGATTCACTGCACCCACCACCAAAGTTCTAATCCTCTATTAAAAAGACCCTTCTACAGAATCCTCCTTTTCATGTCTCTCCTATCTTATAACCAATATAGTTTTCTGTAGGATAACATAGCCTCAGTAGTTTAGGTTTATTGAGTTACTCCCATTACAGTGCTCCTATTCCTCGTTGTTTATTTGTAGCTTCTTTCTTAGTGTTCTGTTGACTTGTAAATAATGTTTTCCTCTTCTCCTTGAGTCCTTTGCATAGTTTATTCAGAGCAAGTCCTTTTTGTATGGACACAGGAAGACTTAACAAATGTTATGCTTTTGTAACCTGGGAGTCATTTGACTCTACATGATATTTTCCTCC
This sequence comes from Sorex araneus, assembly GCF_027595985.1. Taxonomy (NCBI): domain Eukaryota; kingdom Metazoa; phylum Chordata; class Mammalia; order Eulipotyphla; family Soricidae; genus Sorex; species Sorex araneus. Next base: position 145,378,267 of record NC_073305.1, read on the forward strand.
AGGGCATCTGTTCTCTTGACCTAAGCCTCAGCTGCCCTTACTTCCTAGCACCCCCAAAGCACGGTCCCGACGTGGGACAAGAAGGACCCAGGGCAAGCGGTGAGTTGTGTGCTACCCTGGCATCGAGATGGGCCTGGCCAAAGTGCCTAATGCTTAACTATAAGTTAAGAGCTTGATCATGGACAGATGCTGTCATGATCCAAACAGTGATAACCAGATTTGGACCCTGCTAGGGTGAGGAATGATTAATCTGGCCTGAGTGCTGTGGTCTGAGCCTGTGGCAAGATGTTGCCAGGAGAGCTGCCTTGCAAGACTCAATGTATCCCTTGCTATGTCCATACAAAAATAACTAGTATTAAGATGTTAATAAGTTCCTGGACTAAGGAAAAGAAAAAAACCTTAAGAGTGAGGAAGGGCTTTGGAGTGCCCTGCCCTCAGGAAGGGCTTTCTTATGTTAATTTGGCTCCGTGGCTGGTTGTAGCCTAGAGGGCAAGGTGGGAGAGACAAGGAGGAGGAGAGAGAGAAGCCAGAGAGAGGCGGCAGTTGAGCGGTAGATCCAGAGAGAGGCCGGAGCTGGGAGTGCAGGAGATGAGAAAGTTTGAAGATTGAATAAACGGTAACTAATCAGCAACTAGCTTGGTCCTCGTTCTTCTTTCGCCTGTCCTTGACCACCGGCCGTCCCAATCCAGCCCATACACCGTGGTTCCAGAGCACCGAACGCGGGCGGTGAGGCACAGCCGCCCGGAGAGTCCGGGAGTGCACTCGCCCCTCGGCGAGCTTTAGTTTTTTACAGTTTTCACTTTGTAACTTCTCTTTTTTGAAACAGACTCTTTCTGGTATTCCTAGCCTTTTATCCCTTATCTTCAGCTTCTTTCCTTGTCCAAATCCCAACTGGGTATTCTAAGTAAACCAAGATTAATAAATACAATATAATTTTTGTTTGTTTCAAGCTCTGTGTTCTTCAAGGCCAGAAGTGAGGTGATGTCCTTTCTGCTTCCTCGTGTTTCTTTCAGACCATTATTTCTCTTCATTAAAACCTTGCTCCTTTGAGGCTAACCCTTTTCCTCTAACAAAATCAGTTAACATTTATTAAATACTTCTTTTGAGTCAGCAAGCTAATCATTTTATCTAAATTATTTCATTGAAAATGCACAATAGATTTATGAGGGAGAAACTACCAGTATCCTCTTCTGATGTGGTTTTAGAGACTAAGGAACTTGTTTTCATCTATATAATAAGAATATAAAGGTGTATAACTCAATGGAATATTGCAATTCATATATATATCATGAATCACAAATCACAAAATCCTGTTAATTGTCGATTTCTCGAGCGGGCTCAGTAACCTCTCCATTAGTCCTTTCCCTGAGGTTTTTAGAAGTCTCTCTCAACTCGGCCCTCCCAACTATGTCGCACTGGAGGCTCTTTCAGGGTCAGAGGAATGAGATCCAGCTTGTTACTGGCTTTAGCATATGAATACACCATGGGAAGCTTGCAAGGCTGTCCCATGTGGGCAGAAAACTCTCAGAAGCTTGCCAGTTTCTCCCAGAGGGAGAAGTAGGCTACAAGATATCACGAGGCTGCTTTTAAGTCTCTGGATGTTGGCCGTTGATGGGATTACACACACCTGTGTTCCTCTGCCAGCACCTTCATGCGTGAGGCCTGTCTGAACGTGTGGAGAGGGGTCTCGAGCATGACTGTGGCTAGGTTCAGGTGGTCTTCAGCCGCTGGGAGCTCTGCTTGGGGTGGGGAGGGAAGCTGGAGCCCATCCCCTCCGAGGGGCCCCGCGGAAGACAGCAGGTGTGTGGGCAAGCGACTCTCTGCATCGCTCTCTTCTGGGAGCTTGCTTTTAAGTCTCTGGATGTTGGCCATTGATGGTATTACACACACCTGGGTTCCTCTGCCAGTACCTTCATGCATATATTATATATATTATATATTATGCATATATCATATACAACATACGACACATATAATATATTATATATCATATATATTATTTTATATTATATCATGTATATTATCATATATTATTATATATTATATACTATATTATATATAAGTACCATATATATAGTACTTAGTAAATACCTCATGTTTTCTGTTATTTTGGCACTCAAGGGGAACTCAATGAGAAATTGGTGGAGCTGGCATTCAACGCTCAGTAATCTGAATCTAGAACACCTGTCTTTAGTCCTTGTGCATGGCAATGTGACAGTGTACTGGCCTCTCCACATTGAATACGGTATCATTGGCTCAGAGTCTTTCAAATGAGTTCGGCTAAGGTTTTTTCTCATTCATGAGGTGGCTCAGCTCATTCCCTTGATCTTACTTCTTTGTTTTCTCTGCTGAAACAACGTTCTATGTTCTCTTATTGTCTCAGCTAACTCATTGCTAGAATTTGTCCTATATTCTGTACTACATTTGTAATCTTTAACTTCCACATTTATTGATCTTCCGTCATTCCAACATTTAATGATCTATCAGATATACAACCTTTTTAGTACATCCTCACTGAATCACCCATTCCATGAATTCCAACAAAATTTATTAACCATTAATAATTCTTCACTTTTATCTTAGCCCAGTTTCGATTTTATGGTTCATATAACGATCATGTATCTGGAGGTACTCTCAGATTTCTTATGAACCTCCTTGTCACTCATATTCATTGGTAGAACTTTAGTACTGGGTAACAAACTAACGCTAATCTTTGTAGCTATATCTGTTTTTCTTTTTTGGTTGTTGTTGTTGCTGTTCTTTATTTATTTGGGATCCACATTCAATGATGTTCAATCTTATTCCTGCTCCTTAGCATTATCAATTATCTGTCTGATTAACTACCTCTCAAGTTAGTAAAGTTGAAAATAATCAAATGTCTTGACTGAATCACCTGTACCTCTCCGCTTCATCCTTCTACCTCCACTGTAACATCATTACTTGTATTTCCTTAATTAAATAAGAAATGAAATAATGAGTAAGTATGAAGAGGTGTCCAGATGTGACATGAGAGAAGGTATAAAATTATTTCTGTGAGTTATCTTGAGAGTGGATAAGTTTACAAAATGAATATTATCTGCCTATTTAAGTTAGTAAATATTTTGGTGAATTCATTTAATTTAGAAATTAGGAAACCTGGTTATTGAATTTTTTTCAGCTATATACCATTGTTCAGATATGGGAACAGTGAACTGGAGAGATACTCAAGGAAGTAAGGTGTTTGCCTTGCAAGTTGCTGACATGGATTTAAGCTCTAGCACCCCATTTTGTCTGTCAAATCCCACATGGAGTAATCACTTAGTGCAGCTATCCTTTCTTGAACTTTGTTTTTGACTGATGCATTTGCTAGCTACTCTTGGACCCTTTGCTCAAGCTACATAGATGGCAATGCCAAATGGACATCAGGAAAAATAGCAAATGACTGGAGAATGAAGGCAATCCAAAGGACAAAGAGCAGCAATCCAATATGAAGGAGAGGAAAACTGCAGAGCATATGTAATGGATCAGGAGGACAGTGGTAGTGGAATTTAAGGGCCAAAGGTCATGTACATGATGACTAGTGAGAAACCAGCATGAGACATGAACATAGGATAGAAGGGGACCCAAAACTACCTTCTTAAAAAGATATTAAGTTACTATAACTTCATAAACATCTGGAGTTTTGTATGATCAATTTACATACAGTAATCAAAGACCCACGTAAGACATAGACTAGTTTTATGGAACAAAGGCAGAGCCACAGACTAATGAAACAGGGTGGAATATCCCTACACAACACTGCAATTGTCTGAACATCTAATCTTTGAAAAGGGAGCAAGAAATGTGAGGTGGAGCAAGGAAAGTTTCTTTAACAAATGGTGCTGGCAAAACTGGACAGCTACATGCAAAAAAATGGGCTCCGAACTCCACCTATCACCATGTACAAAAGTCAGATCAAAATAGATTAAAGACCTTAACATCAGACCACAATCCATAAGGTACATTGAAGACAAGATCAGCAAAACCCTCCATGAAATTGAAGCCAACAGTATCTTCAAAGATGACACGCCACTGGCCAAGCAAGTGAAAAGAGAGATAAATAAATGGAACTGTCTTAATCTAAGAAGCTTCTACACCTCAAAAGAAACAGTGACCAAAGTACAAAGTCAGCCTACAGAACGGGAAAGGATATTTACTCAATACCCATCCAATAAGGGGTTGATATCAAAGATTTACAAGGTACTGGTTGAACTCCACAAGAAGAAAACTGCCGACCTGATCAAAAAATGGGTGATGAAATGAACAGAAACTTTCCCAAAGAAGAAATCCAAATGACTCAGAGGCACATGAGAAAATGCTCTACATCACTAATAATTTGGGAGATGCAGATCAAAACAACAATGAGATATCATCTCACGCTACAGAGACTGGTCCACATCCAAAAAAACAAAAACAACCAGTGTTGGCGCGGATGTGGGGAGAAAGGGACTCTCTGTCACTGCTGGTGGGAATGCCGACTGGTTCAGCCCTTTTGGAAAACAATACGGACGATTCTCAAAAAATTAGAAATTGAGCTCCCATTTGTCCCAGCAATACCACTCCTGGGAATATATCCCGGAGAGGCAAAAAGGCATAGTAGAAGTGACATCTGCATTTCTATGTTCATTGCAGCACTATTTACAATAGTCAAAATCTGGAAAAAAACAGAGTTCCCCAAAACAGATGACTGGTTAAAGAAACTTTGGTACATCTACAGAATGGAATACTATGCAGCTGTTGAAAATATTAAGTAATGAAATTTGCCTATAAGTGGATCAACATGGAGAGTGTCATGTTGAGTGAAATGAGTCAGAAAGAAAGAGACAGACATAAAAAGATCGCACTCATATGTGGAATATAAAGGAGCAGAATGAGACACTAACATCCAAGAGTAATAGAGATTAGAACCAGCAGGTCTGCCCCACAGCTTGGAAATTGGCCTCACATGCTGGGGGAAAAGGCAGTAGAGACAGAGAAGGGAACACCTAGTAGAGAATGTTGGGAGGACCCGCTCGGGTTGAAAGCCACATACCAAAAGTGGACTACAGACTGAACATGATGGCCACTCAATACCTCTATTGTAAACTACAACATCCAACAGGAGAGAGAACAAAAGGGAATGCCCTGTCCCAGAGGCAGGGTGGGGTGGTGGGGGTTGGGGTGGGGTGGTGGGAGGGATACTGGGAACATTGGTGGAGGAGAATGGGCACTGGTGGAGGGATGTAAACCAAATACAAATATGGAAGTTCATAAGTTTGTAACTGTACCCCACGGTGATTTACTAATAATAAATAAAAAAAAGAGATCGACTAGTTTTATGGTAACAAGGAGATGGAAACTACTTCAACTTCCCATTATTAGCTAAATAAAACCACTCTGCAAGGTCCCACCCTTTTTCCTCCCTGAGTAAATAAGAGGAAGCAGCTTTCTTCTTGTAAGATCAGCTTCTACATGGGTTCTGGGTCTGGCTCCTCTGTTTTGCAAGACATTCTTCTCTTTTCTACAAGTTTAATTCTCTGTCTCAGCAATGTTCCAGGATGCTTTTCTCTAAAAACCTTATTGTAGCCAGACATACATTTTCACTTTCTAGGATTTTAGATCTGAAGTGGATCATTAATTGCAATGGCTGTTTAATGATCTGCTTCTTCACTCTCATTCTCTACCTTGTCCTATTTGGTAGTAATATCACTGAAATTGCTACTTAGTTTTTTAAATTAAGGTAATATTGGTTTACAAGACTGTAAACATATTTATGTTTTAGTGCTATAATGTTACTATCACTGCACACCACACCCATCAAAATGCTGCAATCCCTTCTCAAATCCATCGGGTCCTCTTCACACTTTGCTCCACTCCCTACACACCTTTGTTAATCATAGTTCTGTAGTCAGACTCTAAAGATTTTCTTACATTGGTCATGTTATGTTCCATTACCTTGATTTTTTACACACAACACTTGTATGAGATCATATAGCCTTTATTTTCTGATTTATTTCACTTGACATGATTCTATTCAGTTTCACTCACGAGACAAAAGAAAAGATTTAATCTGCTTAATGTTGGGTAGTATTCCATTATCTATCTATCTATCTATCTATCTATCTATCTATCTATCTATCTATCTATCTATCAATCTACCTACCTACTTATCTATCTACCTACCTATCTATCTACCTAAATCACATCTTCTTTTTACACTCATTTGATGTTGGGCACCTGGTTGTTTCCAAATCCATGCTATTATGAATAGTATTGCACTGAGTAGGCATGTTTATAATATATGTATGTATAGATAGATATATAGATAGATTTTTAAATTTTAGTGAATCATCATGAGATAATTACAAGCTTTCATGTTTGGGCTACAATCACACAATGATCAAACACCCATCCCTCCAGCAGTGCACACTGCCCACCAACAATATCTCCAGTATACCTCCCTTTCCCACCCTCCCTCTGCCTCCATGGCAGTCAATATTCCCCATACCCTCTCTCTACTTTTGGCATTATGATTTGCAATACAGATACTGAGAATTTATCATATTTGGTCCATTATCTACTTTCAACACAAACTTCCCATCATGACCAATTCCTCTAGCCATCATTTTCTTAGTTATCCCTTCAATAGATAGATATTTTAAGATAGATATTTTTAGAGAGACTGTGGAGAACAAATCTAAATTGGGAGCATCCAATCTGCAAAGGATATAGAGCAAGTGTACTAGGAAGGATGTGGGTGTATGATTCCCTACCTTATATACTTAGGGTGTCATAACCATCTCTATATATCAAAGTTTTGCCAGGAAAAACCATACATATTTGTAAAGACAAAATGTGAGAATGAGTAGCTGAAGAATGTATACATCCTCAATCATACATTGCTTAGCAGAAAATGGCAGAAAAATAAAATCAGATAAAGTGTGGGTCAAGAAAATCTCCATTCGAGAGTCTCCACTGACCAGATCTGTCTAATCAGGGTATGAGGATTTTATTAGTAAAAAAGTGTTTTAAGACTTTATTCTGGCCAAATCAAAGCCAAATGGATTCCTCCCAGAAAGAAATGTGACATTCTCCAAAATACAAGCCGAAGGCCTGTCTGTTGTTTTTTCTTAAGCCCAGAAATTCCATCTAAGTTTTGAGTGAAAGAAAAGTAGTCTGAGATTCTCTGCTTGCTCATTGGACCTCCCAGGCAAGGTTGACCTCCTAGTTGACACCCTCAAACCCTTCTGAGAAGCAGAAATAGATCCCTCTCTATTTCATGGGTCCTGTAGCCTTCATATCAAACCTTCACAATCTCAACAGGTCCACAAACTATCTAAGACTCACTATTTGCTCATTCAACTTCTAGGCCTACACCCTCTACCCATATCTCCATTTGCCATTGCCTATACCTCGAACTTCTGATATTTATAACTGATGAATTTAATACTTTGCACACTTATATTTATTTTCACTGGGCAAGGATTGGCAGGGAAGAAAAGAGCAACACTCTGAGCCCATTAGTGAGGCAAACTATAAAGATTCACTTTCTGAACACAGCAAACACAGTGAAGATGGAAAAGTTCACCAATGTTGATGAGTGAAAATAATAACACAGAAGACTTTACCAACTCTGTACCAATGAAAGTACCAGCCAGCTCTATAATATCACCATGTAATAATTATAGTGACATCATGTTGAGGATAGATAAAGTCGAGAAGAATTTCCCAGAGTTGAGAGCAGGCACCCAGAACCAAGAGACCTTAAAGTCTCAGCCAAACTAGACCCAAATGGAAAAACTCCAAGAAGCATTGCCATCAGGATGACAAAAGTCAAAGATAGACACAGAATACTTAAAGAAAGATGAAAGAAGGAACTTACAGAAAAAGAAACTGAGATTCACGACATATCAATCAAATGAAACTTTATAGACCATAAAGGAATGGTAGGATGGTTAAGAAAATATCAGTGAAATTAACACCTCACCAGAAATACTATATCCAGCTAGATTATCATTCAGACTTAAAGGATTGGTATAAATGTCATGGACAATCACCAGTTTTGAAAGTTTATAGTATTGAAACCATTTTCTTCAAGGAATATTAAATAAGTTTCTTAAAAAGACAAAAATTGATAAAAATGCACAATTTATACAAAATTATGACAATAAATTCATTTTTTTCAATAATTCCCCTCAATGTCAAAGGCCTGAACTCACCAATTAAAAGTCACAGAGTGGCAGGATGGATCAGGAAACTGAACCTAACTTTCGTTTTCCTATAAAAGACACATCGGACCAATCCTGGAAAACACAGGCTCTAAGTCAAAGGCTGGAAAACAAACTTACCAGTAAAGAATCCCATTAAAAATCCAGTGATGTGCATATTTATATCTGAAAACATGGGCTTCAAATTAAAAATGGCTGTAAGGAATAGGAACAGTCATTTCTCAATAATCAAGGGATCAATAGATCAATAAAAACTCACACTTCTAAATATAAATTCACATAATCATGGGCCATTAAAACATTTAAAACAACTGATAATAGCTGTACTGACAACAAAATAGTAGTAGGAGTATTTAATACTACTTTAATACTCCTCCATTATTGTTGGGTAGATCAAGTAGGTAAGAAATCAAAAAAGAAACACTAGCCTTGAGGAAATTAATAGGTGAGATAGATTTATCAGGCATATATGTATATATCTCCCCAAATTTGAGTATGTGTGCTACAGTGCACATATGCACATGTGACATCCTTCGAGAAAGTCCATGTGATGATGACATGTGACATCCTCTGAGATATACCAATACTGGGTCACAAAATGTATTCTCCATAAAATCAAGAAAAAAAATCGGAAGAAATACTGAAACATTTGAAAATTTAAAAATAAGTAAAAAGAGGTTTTGTTAATTAAAAATAGACCATTTTAAAACTGAAGTTATGATAAAAAAATAGTAAGAGAGTAATAGATAGCTAAATGCAACAGAACCTGATAATTAGTTTACAAGAACTGAATTTAAGGATGTTGCCTCAGTCTTCTCTACCAATTCACAACTAAATCTCTGAGGAAATGCAAGCCAAGTAGCTAAAATTCATGGAAAAACTGTCCCCCAAGCTGAAAACTCTGGAGATTCCTAGGGAGGGGAGTGAGCCAAGTACTACCCTGGTGAACCCCAGGCAGCTGCCTCCACAGCCACTGCTGCAGCATATCGATAGCTCAACTCTACTGCTTCACTAATACTCTCTTCAGAGACACCAAACTGTGAAAAAATTTAGGTACCTAGGTGCTTGGGCTGAGAACTCTGGGCCCTCTTCTGGGAGTGGGAGTGGGTAGCCACCCCTCACACCCTGTACTTCTGGAAACTGCATCAGTCATGCCCACCTCCCACTGCTGCCATCTCCACTCATTGGCTTAGACTATAGACTCTTAAGTCTCTGGATCAAAGAGTCACAACGACACCTTTTAATTCCTCAATATTGAAATTCCAGTAAGAGCATACCAAATTAAATCAGAAAGCAACATAGAAGTCACCTAAATTCAACAGACAGAAACAATACCACAGAAGGTTCAACTAGCAGCAAACAGCTTAGTAAATCTTTAAACAGGTCTTAACAAAAACCATGTGATGAGATAAAACAATTTTCACATAAAAATTGATTTTTAAATGTATCGATTTTAATTTGGAGCGTTGATATCTGTTCAATTTCAATGCTAGAATTCTGCCAACAGTGTGGCTTTTGTCTATATTAAAAAAATTAAGAAAGAACTAAATGGTCAGGAAGGTTGCAGGCAGTTGGAACCAGTTTTCGAGATGGGCAGAGTGAGCACTTTGGTGTTGAATGTGGTGCTGGAATGATATATGTCTAAAAGTATTATTAACAATAGTATAAATCATGATACCTCATAAAATTTGGAGAAAAATAAACAAAGAAATGGAAAATAAGTTTGAGTGCATATATTTCTTTGGACTAGTGATTTTTGGATTGAAACCTAGAAGTGGAGTTGCTGAACCATTTTTAAATTTTTTTCATTTTTTTAAAAGTATTTGGGTCACACCTGGCAGTGCTCAGAGCTTAATCCTTACTTTGCAACTCAGAGATCACTCCTGGTGGGCATAGAGGCTCCTATGAGGGAACTGAAGATTGAGTACAATTAGACCATGTGCAGGGAAAGTGCTCTACCTGCTGTACTACCTCTGCCTCCTCGGAACTCCTTTTCAATTGTAGAGATCTCTTTTTGAATTCTTAATATTATTTTTCTTAGGGATTTAACCAGTTTACATTTTCACCGACTTTGAATTAGGGCTTCTTTATTTTCTGTCTTGCCAGCACTTGTCAAATTGTTATTTCTAATGTCCTCTATGAGTTGCTGTTGAAGAAAATGGATGCTATACAGTCTGTAGTTGATACTCTCGTACCCTTCCATCTGATTGCATCCCCTTAGAAACCGCTGATGACTCTTTCGGCCCATATCACGCTGCCTTTGCAGCATTTTGCTTTATTTTCTTTATAGTACTTATTATCTGAATTTATCTTGGTCATCTGTTCATTTGTTGACTGTATGTCTCTTGCTTCCACCTAGAACAGTATCTGGAATATCTCAGATGCACAATAAGGATTTGTTGAGTGAGAGACAATGGTATGTTTAGACCCTTTTCCCCACTCATGATAACTAAGCTTTTGTTAACTGAATAGTTTGCTTGCATGATTGTGTCTCTCTCTCTAGCAGCTTAAAATTGAGTTTGTAATATTATAGCTACTAGTTCTTCACTCAAGGACATATTCTGTTTTCATTCATGGACAGGTACAAGTTCTATGTAGGACCAGACTCAGTTGGGGAGGGGGTGTCTGTGTTTCCCCTCTCTCTTTTATTCCTCCCACCAATCTGTACACTTCTAGTCTCTTAAAATCTTTTTTATTTCAATCCTTAGTTTCAAAAATCCTTCTTTTAAAACACTAATTACAGATTGCTGGATTGGTGGTCATTTGTGAATTTCTTTGAATCAGTTTGGCTATGATGCAGTTTTATATTTGCTCTGTAAGTGGGGAAAATGTTCCTGTTTGGGGTCAGCTGACTCATGCCAGCTGAGTTCCAGATCTACTCTCTAATCTTCTAAAATCTTAAGTATCTGGATCAAAGTTATTTGCAGACTTGAATTTTGTCACCTAGCCATTGAACTATTGTGCTCACACAGTGAAGGATACTGGTAAGGAATGTCTTTATGAGAAAATTAGCCTCCATATTTTCTAAGCTAGGCTGGGCCAATGTAATTAGCAGAGAAGCAACAGCACCAAAAAGAATATTATTTAATAAAATTATCAACTGGCAGCTAGCAATTATTCTACATTATTACATAGTTAAAATGAAGCCAACAAAAGCATTATTAAGAAACACATGCATTTTACTTTTACTTTTGTTTCTCTGAGTAGTCATAATTCCCCTTCATCATTATTTAATGATAATAAAAATATTACCATCCACACATAGTCAAAAATATCTTCTTGATATCTGCTCTCAGCTTAGGCATGCTAGAAATCTAACACTAAAGAAAATTTAAAAATATAATAAAGAGTAGAGTAGCTTTGCAATTCAGCCCCTACTCTGACCATGTCCAGTAAAGGCATACCATATCTATATACTTTATTTAATTTGCCATATAGGTACAAATTTGGATACAAAAATAATTACAATGGTATAATTGAGTGTAATATCAGTAACATAACTGTACTAAGGATGCCTTGAGGAAATGGGAATATACAGTCATTGCAACAGTAAGTTCCTGTGAATTATATGGAGACTTGGGTCACCATACAGTCATTGTTGTCCTTGAAGGTATGTAGAAGACACTATTAGTCATGAATGAGGAAGTTATTTGCTACAAGTAATTTTAAATTACAAGTTTGTGTTAACACTAGTCATGTCCCTTTTAGTAATTTTTTTTTAACTCCACTTTTCAGAGTAAAGCTGGCCCTCAATAAATCTCTTATAAAAATGGAAATGAGTGAAAAGCAGGAAGTGAACTTACTTCCTTTTCTACACTCAATTACTATTGAAGTTAACTCAGTTTGCTATGCACAGTAAAATAAAATATTTTTTTAGGAATCACTTTATTTCCAATGTATTTACAATTTCTAGTGGAAGAAAAATGTGTGTATGTTTGTGTGTATATGTGTGAGTGTGTGCAATCATGTAATAAAAGAGAACGAAAAAGAACTGCAATTGGAATTTAAGAGAAATTTGATTTCCCATTTCAAATTGAATGAATGTGTCTGTTTATATATGTATATCATGAATAAATATGTTTCTTAGGGGAAATTTACACATACACTCATAAATTCATGCCCAAAGCAAAGCAGTGATTGCTTTGATAATACTTATATTTTAATAAGAGTTTTTGAAGATCCAGGCATCAGATTGTATTTCATTCCTCAGGGAGGTGCCCATGAGCTGATCCTGGTTTTCCTCCTTCTATGGAAACTAGGAAACTGGCTTTGGAGAAGGGCACTGGCACTGATGTCTGTGATGGTGTTAGATTGTGAACAGTCAACCATGAGTTAAAAGTCATGAATGTCGAGAATCTGATGGATGTTTGGAAGAAACTTTCATTTTGAAGTTCATGCAACTTGTCTCCTCACCTCACATATATGCCTCATATACTTTTGAAGTCCTGTATTTAATAGGTGAGCTCCTCTTCAGAAAGTTAATCCCACATTTCTCAGCAGCCTCGTGCTGAGCTGAGTTTTGCATCTCCACTGATACCAAAATTGTCTCCTATTCAACAGTTCTGACTGTTAAAAGGCGAATTCCTTTAATTGAATTAAAATCTACCATTCTTGGTGACCAATTGTCCTTTTTTTTTTGGTCTGGCAAATGTTCTGGTTTTAACTAAGAAATCTACATCATAAAGTTCTACTCAATCTTGGAAAGACTAGAACTATTGGTCACCCATTCTTTAATTCTATTTTGTTGGCCCTGTTGGCCACCTCATTTTATGCAAAAAAGTGTTGTGTTTTCTTCCAAACAACCACCATTGTGACATATTTGAGGTATTTCACTCTTGCTTTCAACATTCTGTTGACATAGTTCTAGTTTCCATCTGATTTGCTCAGAATGTGCTATACTCTTTGGGGAAGGATTATTCCATTCACGTTCTCCAGTTTCCATAGAGGAGAGAAATTTTACTTTCCTCTCAGAGTGAGTGTGAATGCTTGTTTTTGATTCACCTATTTTTTTCTCTTATCCCACTGAGAGGAAGAATTGCAATTAATCTAATTTCTGAGAAACAAATCCTTTGGACTAAGTTCTCACAATGACTAGTATTATTTATCTCACGTGTGATAAACAAGTTCTATCCTGGCTCCTAATCTGCTTCAGCCTCATGGTGTACACAATGGATCTTTACTTTTTCCTTCCTGACTATATATAGGCAGTGCACTGGGGGGCAGGGGGGAGCTTGTTTTCCCTAGGCAACCAGAAAGTTCCATGATTTTGCTGCATTTTCCAAATTCCCTGTTTCCTGGAGGAAGAAACCAGATTAGCTCTTCCCTTAAAGCTGACTGTTTTTAATTTAAAGCAGCAAAGAGGGAGGAAATTCTACTACTTTTCCCAATTTTTCTAGAGAGCCCAACACTTGTCATAAAAATAATTAAATTTAGTTCTTTGATTTCTCTTTAACTGAAATCCTTATGTCCCTTAATTTCTTTATTTCTTTTTACTTGGTATAAGTGGTAGATAGCCAGAGCAGATCTTTGAACTTAAAGCTCCCTCACATGGTATTGAAAACTCATTGCTACAAATCTAGTGCAATACTTCATATGTGACACATTTTTTGTTTTAGATTCAGTAATCTTTAATTAAGCCTAGGCTCACATCAGTTATATAAGTGCTTCATTATAGATTGATAATTTTATTACTGATAGTTAAAATCATTTATAAGGAATGTAGTATGCCTACTACTTCTGCGCTGGTTGTACCAATGTCCAAAGGTTGGACAATCTCATGTATGTCAGTTATTACTTTTTTAAATTCATTGTATGAGGCTTATAGATTCCAACATAATTGCTGTCATAAAAGGTTATATTCTCAGAAGCATGGTGGATCATGCAAAACTGGGAATAGAATCCAGACTTTCTACATGCAAAGCATTTTGTCTCTCCCATTGCACACTTTCTCCAGTTCCTAAAAGGGAAATTTTCTCATGCAGGAACCTAATTTTTAAATCCTTAGATGAGCTCCCTTGGTCTTTAGGATAAAGATCAGACATTTTAGTATAACACAAAATGTCCTCCGTGGCATGGATTCTGACTATGCAATTACCTTCTTTCCAGTCACCGTCCACAACTCTACTAGTTTCTACAATTCTCAACAATATGCAAGTTCTGGAGTACCTTATATTGCTTCATACTCCAGTGTCATTTCCACACACTGTTCAGCCAATATTCCCCTTTCCTTCACCAACCCCTCCTCCCTTCTACTTTTAGGATCATACTCTCTGAAAGTGTCCCAGTACAATAACTCTATTATTAGACAGTCTCATTTAAGATGCTCCTAATGAAATCTATCTAAATTCATGCCTGAATAAATGGCCATTTTTATTCTCTATGAGATGACTCTGCAGAAGGTCTAAGGGTAGAGTATACAACTTTCTATGGACAACCTCCTACATATGCACCGTTAAAAACAAAGGTAAACTAATTATCATTGTCCTAAAGCTCTATTGCATAGAATATCATAGATGTAACACATATTGGAATTTTTTCAAAGGAAAACTTGCCAATTGCCAGTCACAATTATCTCGAGTCCTTATTTTGCTCAAGAAACATCTGGTTTGGCAAAACTGAGTAGCAGAGATTCCCAGTGAAACTGCCAAGGTCTTAAGTAACTACATGAATGATTTGTTAGATGAAATTATTGAATATAAACTAATTGAACCAGGGAATATCTGCCAAAAGTAATAATTTTTATCTCCAAAATTATTGGTCAGAACCTATGTTTCATAACAATCACAGGAGAGCTGAACCAATTAATTGTCTATTGCTGCTATTAGTTTATGATAATAAAATTATGTTATTATTTCCAGGAGAGATATTTTTATTTTACTCTCTATAGCTGGAGAGTACAATTTTAAATAATTTCAAATAATTTCAATTTCAAATTCAATTTCAAATAATCTCATAGATTTTTTATTTTACTAAACAGTCAGCTTAAATTGTAACCACATTATTTAAGTTTTGACAGGTACCAAATATAATGGTGGTACTAAAAAGAAAGTTATTTATAGGAATTAGCACTTGAGTATATATAGTTTAATCTATATTTGCTCCTGGCCTACAGAGTTAAAAGCTAGACTAAAGTAAAACACGGGCAATCAACAATCTCATTTCATACCAAAATGACTGCTTATGTAAGAGATAAAATGTACTTTTGTTTTAAATCTTTTTGCAAGATTATTAGAGTTGAACAATCTGTACAGTAGATGGGGGATACTAATAATTATTAGCACTATGCTGCTGTTTTTTCAGTTTAAAATAAGAATTAAATATGCATAAGAGTGATTAATAGAGTGTTTAACAACAAATGTGGTTGTAGCTTCAAAGAACTAAAGGATTATTTATTTTCATAATAAGAAATATTAAATATCAGATTTAACATTTATTCAACTTTTATATATCTAGATTTAACAAAATTAACAAAATTAAATATATACATACTAAATAATTTGAAAATATTTATGAGAACAAATAAGTTCATTATGAAATGGAAAAATGAATCTCTTGGGTACTGAGTAGGATGTAAACTTCTGCAGGCTTTACCAGATCTCTGCAAAGTAGATGAGTTTATCACCAATAGCACCTAAATTTTTAATGCTAAGCTAAACCAACCAAAAAAAAGTTGAATCAAATATAATTTAATATAATTCCCAAATAATATTCAATAAAAAATTTAAGAGATACGTTTTTATAGGAGCATGTGTGGTGCAGTTTAATTTTTTGAATGCATAAATATACTGATATAAACTCTGGAGAAGTATTTGTTATAGTTTGAGGAAATGGCTAAAAGAAGTTGCTCCTGCTTTGACCTCTGTCCTACAGAGTGTACTAAGAAGACACGGGCAAAGTTAGTAGACCACTCAGGATACGCTATATGAATGAACATTTATTTTCTTAGTCATTTGACATGTGAAATATTTCTCAATTTGAAATTTTTGATGAGCTCTCGACAAGGTTGACACAGCTGATCCTAGAAGAATGGCAGTGGGGGAGAGACAGTTTCCTCTGCCAGACTGATCCTGGTAGAGCTTGGTACTCTGTGGATAATCAGGCCCCACAGAGCAGTTTTCAACTGTACTGTGATTGTTCATCTTTTCCCTTCACTGTACAGTTGTGCTCATTATTTCTAGATAAGCATGTGTCCAGAGAAGCACAGAGTTCCTGGCTCCTACATGAAAGTCCCCCTAGGCACAAATGTGTTTATTTGAACTCAGCAAAGGACATTGGAGTTGTTCTGGGATGTAGAGTAAAAAAAAATTCTTATAACAGTTTCTGTGCGGTCCTGTAGAGGAATACCCCAAACATTGCTGTGAACGTGTGTGCACTTTGGTGGGTGTTTATGCATTTTGTATAAAACAAAAAGGCAAGTAGCTGAATCTGCAGGACCAAAGTACTTGAGATGTGTTGGTGGACATAGTCCACCACTGTCCCATTTAGTTGAAGTAGAAAAAGCAACACTTTATAAAATATTTCTAATGGTGCTTGTGACAGGTTCATTTCACCTCACAGAGATTTCAGAAATCAGGCAGCTTAGAAAGATCATTTGGTTCAGGGACGAACCTGATTATCTTAAGTCAGAAGAAGAAGTGGGAGCTGGAAAGGGACTTTCTGTGGGTGAATGTGCTATATAGTACCGTGGGAATCCCTCACTGAAAGACATTAAGTAGGTCACCTACTAGGGATTCTGATTCTGAATCTTTTATACATATGTGTGAGGAAGAAGTGTTGGGAAAACATATATTCAGCTGGAAGAAAGCTCTATTCCATTGCTGCTTTAGACATGGTTGAAAGCCATCTCTATGGTACAGTACTTTAGGCTGTATCTCTGAAGTTTTGCTTCATTTCTGCTAGTCATTGAGGATCTCTTTTTTTTATAAGAACAGAAAATGTATCTTGAGGCCAGTCTTTATTTTCTTTAAGATTTCTCAAGAATGCTTAAGAAAGTTGAACAGTTAACTACATGATAATAGAGAGATAGGCGTAACACTATGTAGAGTAAATGAGGGAGTCCTATGAAAACACCATGATGTATATATAATGGTTTCTGCATGAATCAAATAGAATGACCTCAGAGCATAATTGATATTCTTAGGTGAACGATGACTTGGTCCCATCAGTGTACTAAATAGACTGGTGTCAGCCTGTAAGGGATAATCATAAACTCAAAAGAAGTGACAGATTCAGAGGAATATAGATAATTCAGATTACAATAACAGAAGAAATTTAAGAATTTATTTATAACCTTGAAATTCAAAAGGAATTACCAGGGCACATCTATGAGCACATGCAGATGATATATCTCAGCATCTAATAGAAATCTTGGCTTCACAGATTTAGGAAAATGGTAATTCTTAGATAAAATTATGTATTTCTGTTAGGAAAGTATGATAATTTGCTTGATCTTAGAAATAGTATGAAAAAAAGCACAATTCATGAATGGATGTTCTCTTATCCCCTTTTACTTTTCTTAGCACATATTTAAAACATGCATTTCAGAATGTAAAATGGATACAGTGTATTGCAGAAGAATCATTCTTTTTGAGTTTAGAGTTCCTATGGGAAGAAAATGAAAAATTCTTTTAGCTATTGAAAAGCATTGGAGTATGGTGGCAGAGATTAAATAGCACCCTGTTTTTAGTCAGGGGAGGACTTGGTAAGTCTCTAGTGTACAGTGGTAAGAACAACTATACAAATACTTACCTGACTTTGGGTTGTCTTCCTCCAAATGTTTTTGTTCTACTATAAGTGATGTGGAGGGAAAAAAAGCCCTGTAGCTCATAAAAATCACATTTCTCCATTTCATTTCAAGTACAGATTTTGTTCCAGAGATATATTCAATGTGGAGAATAGGACAAAATATGTTTTATGTTCCCATTCATCTCTAAAATAGCCTCTCTACACTGTCAACTTGTGACCGGACAATTACTTGGCACATAACCCATGCAGACACCAACCTTGACAGAATTAGAGGAAATATTTCTCCAAGGATGAAGTGTTCTTGAACAATTCATTGGAAGCTTTTGATATGAATATTCTCTGTTTCTATACCTCATGCATGGCAACCTTACTGTTCATTTTCATATGTCATCAAATGTTTTGTTTCATGATTTTTGTTTTATTTACACAATTATCCCTTTCGTGTGAATCATACAAGTTAAGAAAATATGGAAATATTCCACACACATGCAGTTTGGATTTTACCAGAACATTTTTCTTCCTTTCCTTTTCCTTTCTTCCTTTCTTTCCTTCCCCCTCCCCCCTTTTTTTTGAGAGGGCTTACACTGGAATCAGCAGTAACCTACATACATCTTCAAATGTCATAAATTCTAGAAATAAAATTTCATTTACATCACTTTTCCCTTTTTGCTGTGAATGTGCTAAACACGTTCTTTGAGACTATAGATAGGAAGAATCTAGTTTACTTCAGTCCAATACTAGGTCTCAGGTAAAGGAATGAATAAACTGCCTGCTCAGAAAAACTATTAATTGCCATTCTGAATCCTTAAGAGATCTGGTGGAAATGTTTCAATTTCTTAACACACACATAAACAAAAATTACCAACATAATTTCCTTTACTGTTCCCACTTAAGCTCATACCCAAGAAACATACACTTACTCTTGTTCCCATCATCCCCTTTAGGATGTGTCAAAGAACTATTTTTTTCTTAGATTTATATATTCAGATTGCATTTTTCTGTTTGGTTTATCTTGGTTATAATGCTTTCCAGGATGTCCATATGAGATATTGTGATTTATAATAAGAAATATATATTTTTCTCCAATTCTGGCACAGAGTTCCTTAAATGCTTGCAATTTCCTAAGAGAGCAATCAAAATGTCTTTTGTTATGCTGATGAGATACCTTTTGGAAAGCTATTAGATAACCTAAGGATGGAGGGTAGTTGCCAGTGGAATTGCAATGTGATTAGAGGGTTGAAACTCTGTCCTTCAGTTCTCTCCTGGGAGGTGAGAGAAGCTGAAAAGTGATTTTGATCATCAATGTCCAGTGATTTAATAAATCAAGTCTGTGTAATAAACTCAGTATCAACTCCTGAAGCAACAGGTTTCAGGGATTTTCTAGTTGGCAAACAAATGAAGATATGGGGATTGTAGAGAGATTAAAGAGGAGATGGAAATTGTACCACTTTCTCACATAAATTGCTTTAAGTATCTCTTTCCATCATACTGTTCTTTAGTTATATGATTTTATAATAAGATGTAATCTAGTAAGCAAGATGTTCCCTTGAGTTCTATGAGTGGCTCTAGAAAATTAATTGAGTTCTAGGAAGAGATCCTGGGAACCTTGATCAATTCCTGCTAACCAGAAGCACAGATAACAACCTACATTTTGATTGATGTCTGAAGTCATGTGTAAGGGAACAAACAGTCTTGCAGGAATGAACTCAAACTGAACAGTTAGATCTGACAGCATTTACAGTAGATATTGTGACACACAATTCAGTGAAATTTCGGGACACCTAGCTAGTGCCCCCAATTTTGTGATATTTTAATATTCATTCCTTCCCAACACTAGAATTGGTGTTAGAATCAAACTATTTCTAGGATTGCTTCTTCTTGGTCATATGTTTTACTTGGCATTAGGAATTACTTCTATTCATCAGGAATTACTTTTATTCACTTCTCTTTGCTTTTGATCTAGCAGTCAGCTAACTACCAACTTCTGTAACTAGCCATAATTCCCAAGGGACTGTGGCCAGGGTTATAACTGAGGGGTTGGGATTTCTCTAGAGAAAGTAACACACTTTTTGCATGCCTTTGTTTCAATAATGGCCACAAGTATAGATCTGAATTGTGAAATTATTATTTTTTGCAAGTATTTGGCAAGAAGGAAATTTAGAGAAATTTTTGCTAATTTTCCTCAAGACCTCTTACCTTTCACACCTTTAAGTATAACATTACACAGTGATAACCTGCATCTGTCTTTTAAATATCCTGCTCAAATGTAGCAATTGTGGAATCTGGATCTCAGTGAAAATTTGAGAGTGATTGAGCCTAACAGAGGAATATTGAAATGGAAGGCTGTAAATATTTGCCTTTCTTGCCTTTACTTGTGCTCAGCTATCTCAACAAGTACACAGCCACAAAGCAAGGCAACATCTAGAGATAAACTTGGTAAAGGTAGTTCATGGAAAGTGTGTCTCAAATGCTCACTCTTTGTCTGCTTTGAGAAGTTCACATAATGTCCACTATACTTCTTTGAGGGACATATAATGTACTCCTTATTCTTAAAGGGAATGCCCAAAGATGCACAGTATTTTAAAGTGACTAAGAGTTTCATATTACGATCCTATTTCAGTTAAGGCTATCAAATGAAAATGTCTTGCTCTGCAATATTATAATAAGAAGAAATCTTTTTAAATATGTTGGGTAGACTTCAATATAACTGCTGATAGTGGGGTCATTGCCCTGATATAAATTTTAACTTTGAAATCAGAGAGTTTCTAAATTATTATGCAGTTCAGTTATGTAGTGAATACATTCATTAAGTTTTGTAACAAAAACTGATAAAAGGCCCATTATTATCTTCCTAAAGACTCTCACTAGTTACAATTTTAACTAAGGTGATGATACATTTAATTGTGTCATAGAAGGTCTCAGATTAATTTTGCTTAGGAAACATCCATCAAATGAGTGTTTCTTGGTAGCTTTAAGATGATTCAAAACATATTTTATTATAATTTCAAAGGCTTGTCAACTTTTTATTTAATCTTACCTATGACATGGAAGACATTAGTATTCTCTTGTACCTTTAGTAATGCTAGGTTTTTGTGTGAGATGCATACTTATACATAATTCAAGTTCTCTCTCATTTCTATTAGTAGGAATTGCTTAGTGTATTGAAACTGCAGGAGAGTTATGAATTGATGTAGCTCTGAGCAGATAGATCCTGATCAAATGGCTTGACTCAGCACTGCACTATAATCTCCACTTTGGCATCAGCCCTTCAATCCAGTTTTAATCATTATGTAGCACACCATTGCTGGTCTAGTAAAAAAAATGTTGAAAACATGGCATTTGATTGATTCACTACTAATCTCTTGAGCACTTACTATATGTCAAAGGCCTTTCCAAGGCTCCAGGGATATAGTGAACAAAAAGATGATATTATGTTCTCAAGAACCTGTAACCAAAATAACTAGATTAATCAAAGCAAGAATAGAAGTAAACTCAACTGGTTTCTTCAAAGCATTTTTTAAAATTTCATTTTGTTAAAGCACCATGATTTACAAAGTGATTCATAGCTGAGTTTTAGACATACAATGTTCCAGCACCAATCCTACCACAGTGTCAACTTCCCTCCACCAATATTCCCAAATTTCATCCCATACCACCAGCCTTGATCTGAGGTGTTTTTTTTTTTCATTTTCTTTTTGCTTTTTGAGTCACACCCAGTGATGCTCAGGTGTTACTCCTGGCTCTGTACTCAGGAATTACTCCTGGTAGTGCTTGGGGGACTACATGGGATGCTGGGAATCGAACCTGGATCGTCTGTGTGCAAGGCAAATGCCCTACCTGTTGTGCTATCGCTCCAGCCCGACCTTCTTTTTTAACGTGTTATTCCATAATAATCTTAGACCATGCAATGTGGGAAATAACACAATTTTGGATACTTTTGTACACTGCTTTCCCACACCTGGGACCTTTTATATTTCATCCACCACTTTTGGTTTTGTTCTTCCCCTTGACTTTGATCTGCCTCCATAATATATATATATTATGGAGGCAGATATATATACATATATATATACATATATATATACATATATATATATATATATTAGAGGTGCAGTCTTTAAAGCCTGTCTGGTTTCACCTCTCTATGCCAGGGGCAATCTTATAAACCAATATTTGCTGGTGGTGTGCCTTGTGTTGTCACAGTTTCTGTGAAATATGGATTGTTTCTACGTTTGCGATATTGGGTAGATAATTATAGGAGATAGTTCTGGGAACTTCAGCTGAAACCTATCATAATGGATTTTCAAGTACAATGAGAAAAAGGGGACAATCAATTGGAAAATACTGAGAACACTTTATTAGTGCTTCTTCCTTCCTTCCTTCCTTCCTCCCTCCCTCCCTCCCTCCCTCCCTCCCTCCCTCCCTCCCTCCCTCCCTCCCTCCCTCCCTCCCTTCCTTCCTTCTTTCTTTCTTTCTTTCTTTCTTTCTTTCTTTCTTTCTTTCTTTCTTTCTTTCTTTCTTTCTTTCTTTCTTTCTTTCTTTCTTTCTTTCTTTCTTTCTTTCTTTCTTTCTTTCTTTCTTTCTTTCTTTCTTTCATGCTTGGGGACCACATGCACCTCCAGAAATTGAATCAGAGTCTCCTGTATGCAAGACAAGAGTTTGATCCTTATACTATCTCTCTGAATCCCTGACAATTTCAATATTTAGAAGTAAAAAACAGAAGCACTTCTTTAGACCTTTTACTGAGAAATAAAGGAAGATTAACTGCTGAAGTGCTGAGGAAGGAACACTAACTTCTAAGAGACACATTTTGGGAGGCATGATGACAGGGCCTGGTTATGACTCAGTGGCATCATTGGCAAAATGCCTGCCTTGCAAATTTGAAATTGCGAGTTTGATCTTCAATGCCACCCACATACCCTGAGTAAGTCCCTGTATTGTTTAGTTTATTTTGCTTGGGTGTCACACCCAACAATTCTCAGAGCTTACTCCTGATTCTGTGCTCAGGATCACTCTGGTGGAGTTTTAGGACTGTCTGTAGTACTGGGGATTAAACCTGGCTCAGCCACATGCAGGGCAAGTACCTTCCTATCTTTCTAACTCTGAAACTTGTGTATTTACTGTCTGATATCCCCTGTATTACAAAAGTGTATGATTTTCAGTTTATAGGTAGGTGTGTATGAGCTCAATATGAAAAGGTATGTGAGAACCACAGTCAATAGTGTAGCTCCCCGGGGAGCATGTATAGATGTATCACAGTAATACCTCCCTGAGCATTCCAACTGAAAGTATTTAAGCTCGTTATCTAAAGAAGGAGATTCTTAGCAGAATGAACACTGCAGCAATGTGAGCACTGCAACCAGATGTATAACTGCTCTCTCTTATCCTGAATGCATCATCACCAAGAGCGTGTGAAAATTTGTTCATCACAACAACTGTGACTAAGGGAAGGGGGGTTACGGGAAAAACCTAGAGACATGAATTTTATCAAGAAGAAAATAAAATATGATAGTCCCATGAGAAATAGTCATTATGAGAAATAACAGTGTTTTAAAAAAATCTAAAGAAGTGGGCACAGTACAGTGGGTAGGGTGTGTACTTTGCATGTGGCAGATCCTGGTTTGATCCCTGGTATCCTGAATGGTTGCCTGTGCACCGCCAAAAGTGATTCCTGAATGCAAAGTCAGGAGTAACCAGTTCCTAAATCATTGTTGTGTGTGGCACACAAACCAAAAAATGGTGTGTGTATAAGAGAGAGAAAGAAAAAAGAGCTATCAGGTAAGTATATATATCAAAGGTATGTTTCAAAATAAGAACCCACAGAGTATCAAATCTGAAGGGAGTGTGGATGGCTGTCTTACTGCCTTGTCTTTTCAACTCACCTTGTTCTACTTCTCTTTGTTTTTAGTATATTTTCCTGCTTTGGATATTCTTCTGCCAATGAATATTAAAATATTTCATTCATTGAAATTAATGTATATTGTACCCTTACTCATTTAACTTACTATACTTTCCTCCTAGGGTTTCTTTTCTTGGATTTCAACCTGAATTACTTAATACACATACATATGCCATTCTTCTCCATCACTGATCTTTTTCAGAATTGATTCTAAACTTTCAGTTCCCTGGTTTATTTCCCCTTTACCAAACTCTACTTAAACCTACAGCGTGAAGACTGCTGTAGTGGCCTGGACCACATCAAATATAAGCAAGTTGTACTTGGGGAAACAACTCAGTCTAAGAAAGCTAACCTATATTAATTACAATATTCCTCCAGCTCAACTTTAGTCTATACTTTATAACAGAGTTTATCAACCATTTTACACCTGTAGACTGACACCTCCCTTGCACTAGTCCACAGATAGGGAGTTATAATTGAGGCGATAGAACAGCGGATTTCATCCTCTCTACATCTGCGGATCAGAGCTAGTCTGGTCCATGAACTGCTGGCTGAAGAGCACAGTTCCAGAAAACAGGACCTAAGTTTATATAAGGAAATTTCTAACCTTATAGTCAATAATGCCTTGTTTTTCCCTCTTCTATGGCTCCATAAAATTTGCACAAATGCCCTGGAGAGGTAAGCTCTACTATGTGGGTGACACTGCACTCCCCCAAAGCCATTGATTGGTTTTCCTGAAAGGACATTAAACTCACTATTTAATTGTTTTGTTTGTCATTTGACACTCACACTCTGTATAGTGTTTCTTCTTTCCCATCAGCCTCCACAATACCCAGACTCAGGCTTTTTTTCTGTTTTTTTTACTTTAGTAGCAGAAAACTTATTTGAAATTTGGAAGATAAATGTGAGTGAATGATTTACTTAACAAAATACAAAAGGATCAGAGGCCCCTAAATAGCATCTTCTCAAGTGTTTGTTTACAGATCATTAAATACTTAGTGAGAAACTAAAAGCTATAATGTTCAAACCACTATTTATTAAGCAGCAACCTGGAATTTAGATAAGGCAAATCTAAAATTAAAATGACAAATTTGAAATCTTCCTGTGAGCAGATAAGAAGCTAAAGTAATGGATTGATTATTTTAATAGGTGCCATCAAGCCCAGTTCTTGCCTACTCTGGTCACTAAGATCTGATGTTTATCTTTTGTGTCCTTTATACTTGTGCTGCTCCTGTTATTCCCATGTCCCCAGGATAACAGTCATCTGCTACATTCTCTCTCTGTGCCTGATCCCCTTCTATCTATTCACCCTTTACTACCTTTCCCAGGAAACAAAAGGTTAAAGAAGGTGGTGACTACAAAGGATGAATATTCCTGACATGGTTGAAAATACAAGAATATAATCAGCAAAAATACACCTATCATAATGAAAATGTGCAAGATAAAAGAAAAGGATATCTGAAGCTATATTTTGAACTAAAGAATCAGGAAGGGATTAGGGCTTGAAGGAGAAGGCATGGACAGTTTAAGTCTAAATAACTGAGCGAACAAAGCAACTCAGCTTTGATTTCACCTTTGTCTTTTCTATCAAGGAGAAAGATCTTTAATCTAAAAAGAGAACACAGTTATAAAGGAACAGAAACCCCACATATGTGAGGTAGTAGTGAGAAAAACACTTAGCTTCCTTGAAGGTATGCAAGTCTTGGGGTAAATTCCAGTCTAGCAGAATTAAAGTGCTTACTGGTATGATTATAACTGCCTTGTTAATTTTGTAGGATTTATAAATAGAGGTATTAGAAATCTGGAATGATCAAGTATCCTGATTCTTAATAAGAAGAGAAAGTGAATTTAAGACATCAAAGACAGTGAATTTGAATTCAAGATCTAGATGGCATAATGATGACTAGTACAGATACTGTGAATCTCAACAGCAATTTATATCTTTTCCCTGTTGAGCATTTAATTTATTTTTATGAAATTTACTAGCCAACATAACACAAGCATTATGTCATGTTGGATAGTGATTTGTTGGCTCAAGCATTTAATAAATACTTACATTATATAGAGTTTATATGACTCTTAGGCCACGTATGTGACATCAGAGATAATTAGAGCCTGCTTCTGACCCTATGCTCCCAGACAATTTGTGAAACAGGAAAGAAGAGAAGAAGAGACTGGGGGAATCATAGTGATTTTTGGTTTGGGGTGTAATAATTTTGAGGTGCCATGGGTTCTTTTAGGTTGAGATATTTAACTGTCATTTGGCGCTGCCTGCAAATCTAGAAAGGTTTTATCTGGAAATAGAGATAGACAGCAGTTAAAACTAGTCTGATAGGATGAAGGAAATATAAAGTGATGGTGGTGGGCCCTTTAAAAAAACTGAGACAGAGTCAGCAGAAGTTGGCAGGAGCTTTACGAAAGGAGAAAATGTGGGCATCAGTGGACTTGAGGATCTGATGAAGGAAAAACACAGAGATTAGATAAAAGAAGCATGCAGAGACCTCTACTTGGAATTTGATTATTGATTAATCTTAATAAGGCCAATGTAGCATAGTGATGGAGACAATTCAATTGCCATAATTTGCAACAGGAAAAGACATGAAAAAGAGGAAACTGAATGAAGATTATTTTGAGTTTGATTGTGAAGGTTAGAGTGAGTTACTGGGAAGAAGTGGAGAGTTTTTTTTAATTATGTAAAGAATTAGGTGTTTTCTAATCAAACCCAGCTTTGATTTATTGAATATTGAAGAATGTGCTATTTTGCCTATATTTTATCATTTAATCTTTTCGTTATATAATCTTCCACAGGACCATGTATCATCATTTTTAGTTTATAGATTATTGAGACTTCTAGGGAGAGAAGTTATGTGAACTCAGCACAGAGTACTGAAGTATAAACTCAAACTTTTTACATTTTAAAGTCCTGGGTATTACTAAAGACGTGGACCAGTGCTTTGTTGACCTTCACATGTTTGAGAAACACCAGAAGGACAGCTTAAAATTCAAATTGCTGGACCCTCGCTACCAAATTTCTGATTAAGTAGGTCCGGAGTGGGCCTCAGAATATGTAGCCAGATACTGAGTGATGATGGCACTGCTGGACCACCAGTCAGCTGGAACTTGCTATCAATGTGAGTTCTCAGACCCTCGTTGTGATTTTAATAAGACTTTGGGAAGAATAAGATACATACCAAAGTTTGAGCCCATTGTACAAGTCTAAAGAGGAAGTCAGTGAAAAGAGAAGGTAAAAAAAACATAGAAGAGAGAGGAAAATGATACATTAAACATTTTTGAGCAAAAAATGATGGTGTGGAACAGTGGAATACTGTTCAGTTGGAAGGGTGGATAAAAAATGTGATTGACTGAAACTTGGATTAAATTAGAGGATATATATTGTGAAGAAAGTCAGGAAAAGGACAAATACCATAGGATCTCAGTTATCTATTGTATATAGAATAACAGGATGAGGAAATGCAAAGTATCAAGGATAGGGAAAGAAAGTTATTGAGATGGGAAGTAAGAAGAGGCAGATTGTAGATAATGGGGTCAGGGGCAAGGATCTTGCTCACATCAAAGAAACCAAAAGCATGAGATCTGAACTACAACAAACTATACTTCAAAGTGTGACGGTCAAGGAATTAAGCTAGGGTGTATGAAGGAACTTGGGGACATTCTTGAAGGAACTGATGGTGTGATTTGTGTTGGACCATTGTATGCCTGAAACTCAACTATGTTTTTGTAATCACAGTGCCTTGTTAAAAATTAATTTTAAAAGAATAGGATATACTAAAACTGCTGGAACTGATGACAAGGTTGGAGGGAATGTACTTTGGCAGAAGAACAGAACATAACTACAAAATAGGAAGTGGGAGAATATAGGAGAAGAATTTTGCTAGTGAGCGTGACAGCTAATTGTGAGAGAAGGATGTGGAGAGTGGAAAATGGGGGACAGGAGAATGGCTTCTGGATTTTGGGCTTCCAAAACAATTGATGGCCAAATTGTAATAAAATCTTTAATTTTGAACCCTATAAATTTTTGCCCACTTACAGAATTTTTCAAATAGTTTATATTCAGAATAGTTTATAGAAGAGTATACCAAAGTACAGGTTTGTCAGGTAAGTAGGTATAAAATTTGTAGAGCATATAAAAATTGTGCTCTTAAAACTACAGGAGGTTGAGATGTCTATGACCTACAGCAATATGGTAGATTACATCTTACTGTGAATAAAATTGAAATGATTACTCTTATTTCTTCCTAACACCATTAGAAACTTTAGCATTTTATACTTCGTGGCAATATATTGCTGTTTTTTTAAAGCATAAGTCCATCAAGAAGTTATCAATTTTAGGGCTGAAGAAGACAGTATGGGGTAAGATGTTTGCCTTCTAAGTGGCTGGCCAACCTTGGTTCAATACCTGTACCACATATTATCCCTTCATCTGACCTAAAGTGATCTCTTTGCAGAGTACCAGTATAATCCCCCAGATCTATTGGGAGTAGCCCAAAGCTCAAATAAAATTTGCCTATTTAAATAGATAATTTGGAAACTGGTTATAATATTGAAGCTTTGACTGGTACGCCAAAAAACCACACTATTTCAGGATTCAGATTCATCATGGAAAGTCAACAAATAGGAAACAGCTAAAGGTATAGCCTAGTGGCAAGATCAGAAACTCCAGGACATTGTAGCAGCCCTAATAATTGAGGAATTAACTCAAAACACAAATATTCATGGGTGGATCCTGATACAAAAACAGACGATTTTATAAAGAATATTTATTTTTTCTGAGGTCATACCTGAAAATTGCTGTGATTAGAAATAGGGTCACCAATGCTGGCAGCCACAAGCTAGGCAAACATCTTAACCTCTGTACCATTGTAAGCATGAAAGTGAATTTATTCCTGAGCTTGTGGGTTCTTGAAAATCATATGGGAGAATTATATATAATAATATTGTATATATTTTGCATACAAAATCCATATACTTAAGAAGTTGAAGTTTATTGTACTCTTCAAGTAGATAGGTTGGGGTTCATCACTTGTCCAGTTTCTCACTGTCTGGTGGCTCCAGTGTACATGACCTGGTCTTTTCCCTTTGCTACTCTGTACCCAGAGTACATGATTCTGATCTAGAATCTGTCACCTAAGTCCCCTTGTTGAGTCTTGTTACTCTGTACCTTGGTACTGGGCTTCTCTAGGACTGTGCCCCAGAGGCCCCCTGGCATCTCAGCTTTCCTTAGTCTCCAGTCACTGGAACCTGGGTGAGATCCCTGATGTCCTGCTGTCTGTCTGGGTGAAGGGGCAGAGAACCTATAGCCTGTCTGGGGAAGAAGACTCTCTTTTATCTGCTGCTATATTCCACCCCAGGGCTGGAGCGATAGCACAGCAGGTAGGGCGTTTGTCTTGCACGTAGCCTACCAGGGTTCTATTCCTCCATCCCTCTAGGAGAGCCCGACAAACTACCGATAGTATTCTGCCCGCATGGCAGAACCTGGAAAGCTCCCTGTGGGGTATTCAATATGCCAAAAAACAGTAACAAAAGTCTCACAATGGAGACGTTACTGATGCCCGCTTGAGCTAATCGATGAACAATAGGATGATAGTGCTACAGTGCTATATCCCACTCCATAGCCACCCTATTATCTATTTTGCTTGGATGACTTTTTGGCAGGGGAGATTTAAAATGACCAATTAGATGAATCAGTTCACCTAGTGCTCCACCCTTCCAATTTCACTGTGTCACTATCTATCCAGCTCTCAAAAACACCTTGTTTTGGGGGGTGAGGGGTGGGGACACACCAGTGGTGTTCGGGGCTTACTCTGGCTCTGCATTTAGGGATTACTCCTAGTAGTGCTCAGGTGACCAAATGGGGTGTTGAGGATCAAACTAGGCCAGCTGTATGCTTGGCCAGAGCCTTATGCACTGTAACTATCTCTAGATTCCCTCAAAACACCTTTTTAAGAATGTTTTGGGTGCTTGTATTATAACCTAGCCTACGTCACTATTGCTCTAGGAGTTCTTATTTCTTAACATCTAGATATGAATCCCACTTAAAACATGGACAGAAGCAGAGCTTTAATATGGGAAGGCCTAAGGGTCTAAATGTAATTGAACTGTAGTTAGCCAAGAGCGCTGTCCTGTGTGACAAGCTCCAAACAAAAGTCAAAATGTAATGCAGTAAACACTCTTTTCTTTCCTCACAAAACTTACAAGTACTCTCTGAGGTTAAGACAGCTAAAACAAAGTAGTTTAAGGTCTATTGTTTGAAAACTGTGACAACCTCTTCCTGGGAGAAGCTTAGCGGTGGTTAGTTTGTTACTTTTCAGTACATTACTACAACCAGTCAATATTCAGTGATACTACAAAGTAAGATTTACGTACAGATAAAGGTCTAAGACCCCTGTTTGGAAAGCACTGGTCAATGGATACTGCATCTGAAAGAGAAAATAACAGCAAATGCTCCTGGTCCTCGAACAGTCATAAGAAACTCAACCTAAATTTCTTTAGTAAAATAATTTTTACAAAGCTAACTAAAATAACCTAAATAATTATCTGTTTTTAAAATGCTTGAGCAAAATAGCTGGCTAAGTTTAATAGAGATACATTTGATTTGTTACTGTAGCTGTTTGGTAAAATAAGAGTGAAGCGGATTGATAAAAGTAGATATCAGTAACATTCCTTTTGGGTAGATATCAGATTCTAGCCCTCCTGATCATATTTTTGGGGTTATATTTTGTTATTGTTCGCTTAGATTTTTGGGGTCCTATCCTGAGTGGTGTTCAGGAGTGATTCCCAGCTCTGTGCCTAGAGCTTCTGGAGGTGTTTGGCTAACCATGTAGCACTGGGGATCAAATATATGAAGCATTCACTCAGCCTGTTACTCTATCTCTGACCCCCTCCCACTTTTTTTCTCTGGTGGTGCTCACGAATAGCTCCTAGAACTGGGAAGTGGACCATGAAGTTCTGGGGAATGAACCCTTGGCCTCCTACATGTAAAGGATGTTTGCAGCTCATTGGTCAATTTCTCCAGCCCTCTTGAAAACTTCTTGAAAATTCTGCTTTTTACTTGTAATATATAATGGATTATGAATTTTTCTAATATCTGGCTACGACTTTCTGAACTAACAATTCCAGTTTTTCTATTTGGCTTGCACTGATTAAAAAGCGGAACTGTTCTTTTCCAAAAGACCACACCAGCTAAAATGGGGAAGTTTAAGTAGACTGCAAAGAGATGACCATAGTGACTATACTTGAGCAGATAGTACAATATTATGCTGAATAACTGCGGATAGCAAAGATACTGAAAACCAGAAGAGCTTTTCATCTAAAGACACTTGGACTAATATCTAAAACTGGCAGTTATCACAACTCCTGACTAGCTATTTGGTTTACATCTATTTTAATCTTTTCTTTTTTATATCTTTAGAACAATATCTAATTCTATATCAAGGACCTAGAAAACATTCTTCAATTGAACTACTTTGTTTTTAGAGACTTGTTCTATAAAATAATTGAATAAATCAAGTTCTGAATTATGAAAATTCTGAAGACGCTCTAGTGGACAAAAAAAGAGGCAAAATCTTTAGAATACATCTTATGATAAAAAGTTACTTTCATTGGAGGAACCCTAAGTCAGAATAGATATTACAATTTTTTCTTTTTGAGGAAAGGACCTTCTGAAAAATGTTCAGGGAATCCAAGTTCCCTGGTAATCCTCAGTCACCCAGACCAGGTGCTTCAGTGTTTGGGCCTGTCAATAAGATGCTGTTCTAGCCCAGCAGTGCTGGGGGGCACCAGGACTACTCCTGCAGTACTTGGTGCTTCCACGGCTATGTCAGATGGTGATGGGAGGGTCATGCAGTGTTGTGTATAAAACTCATGTACTCTATATATATGCTAGGCATGTACTCTAGCCCTTTGAATTATCTCCATACATCTTTATTCTATTCCATCTTGCACCCCTTCTTGGCTTGACTTAACCTTTCTACCTTTCCCTGTGTATTTTCATCAAAGGATTCCTCATGAGATAATATTTATTCTTTTATTTTTGACCTAAGGTTAACTTCTAGATTAACAGGAGCCACCATTGGGGCTCTTTGCAAATGTTTAGATGCGGATGGGCAAACTGCCCAATCTATTAAAAACATAGAAGCCTTCCATGAATTCACTCACAGCAGCATTCACTTGGTGCCATGGTTTTATAGAGTGGCAGGACCACGTTAACTGCTAGATGGGGGGTGTTTGCCTTTAGAAAAAGAGGAATATTAGTTGTTACAACCTGGGGAGGTCACAGAAGATGGAGAGGGTATCTGGAACAGGCCACCAAAATCTGAGATTAAGTACCTGAAATTTTTCCCTTCCTTTCCTTTGGATTCTTTGCCTGGTCTTAGCAATGACTACCCTATTGGACTTCTTGTTTAGCACCTGTTTATTTTGAATATTTACCAAATTTATCTCTGACACTCTCTATGGCTTTTAGACCAAACTAATATTGTTACAGGAATGCAAGCTAGTTTTGACATGGACTGTTTCAATTAAGACCATGTAGAGAGATGTTTCTATGCATTAGACAAGAAAGTGCCCACATGCAACAGAAATTAGTTAGAGAAAAGAGGAAAGAGCCTGCACTGCATTTTCAAGAATCAGCTTGATTGTAAAGCATCTCAGGAGGAGTTGTTAGAAAAGCAGTGTCCCAAACCATCTCTCATTGACCCACAGCCAGCAAGTGACCCCTTGCCTGCGTTGTCTCATAACAGGATATTCTGATGCCAAACTAGAATCTAACAGCTGCCTTCCAAAACTTCCTGGGAAGACATTGACAGTATTTTTTGAGTGACTTGCTATTCTGAGGATAGCTCTCATTTTCTGCTTTGAGGTAAACAAGATACTTCCTGTAGGAAGTAACTGTAGGGTCGTTTAATGAAGTTTCATTTTGAAGGAAAAAAAACTTTATTTTCATTTTAGGTAGAACTGCTCACAAAATGAAATTCTTTACTCGTATGGCACTGTAAAAATGTAGGAAGTGATTTCATGTGCTTTTTTTTCATTTAAATTTGACTATAATCCTGTAGATAGGTATTTAAAATAGTATTTTACGGGCTGAGAAAATTGAAGTTCAGGCTAGTGAAATGACTGGCTTAAAGCCACACAGTTTTTAACTGATAACTGGGATCCAAATCCAGGTCTCTGATGCCAGCTTTCTTACCTCACAGCTGCAGCTTTTATTCAACTTCTAATGTAAACTTGAGTTTCTCCTTGTTTTCAAATAGATAATGACTAAGGTGAATTACAGGGAAAGGATAGCAAGGCTTTGAGAAGGAAATATTAGGCATAAGATGCCAAAGTTTTTCTTCTTAAGCAACTATATCATCACTCAATTACTAATTGTCTTAGAGAAACATAAATGTGGTTCAGTTCATTATCAAGGCATAATTCCACCAGCCCTGAGTAAGCATTAGTTCACGCTGAGGGTTTTGTAACAGTCCTTAGTTGGTGTATCTGGTTCCATTTTCTTTTCAGTTGCAGTTCATCCTGCATCATACTGTGAGGTGAAGTTTTCTGAAATAGTGTTTTTATTGTTGTCACACTTCTAATCAAAGACCTTTATTGATTTCACTTGCCTGAAACATCAAGGTTAAACTTCATGCTTGGTTTCCTTATCTGACTACATCCTATCTGGCAAACCTATTCCTTAGGACTGACCAATTTCTTCTCTATATTTTATCTATGCTGGTTACTCCTCAAGCTTCTAGATGTAATTGATTTATTCTCTCATTTTAGGAACCATGGCAGGCAGTGTCCTGCGCTTAGCCTGTACTTAAGTGAATAACGATAGGATGGTGCAAGATTTAAACAGAAAAAGCATTGCTTCCCAAAACAAAGAATCATAGTGGAACATGAGGCTCTCAAGCATGAACTGAGAAAATTTTCTTGGGAAAAGCACATGCTAGGAACTTGAATTCTAATCAAGAAATCTGGAAAAGAAGATTGCATTGTTTGAAATTTATTAAAATTGTGGTTTTATAGAGATAATGGAAGGAACACTGTGTCTCATTTTAGATGAGAAATACAGTCTAGAAAGAATTTGGGATTTCAATGTCAAAAATCTCATCTTTAATGTTTATCAACCTTGTAATCTTGAATCAATTGTTTGCTCTCTGAAAATCTCTCTTCTTAAAGTAGAAATAATGACATATGTCAATAGAGAGTAGTTGAAAGGATTAATGAGTGAAGTGGATTGTATAAGTATTTATAATCACATAGTGATGTGCTTAATAAAGGGAGCACTTACTATATACTATATTAATATTAATATAGTATGTTAATTTTGGATGAGATTATGGTGATTGTTTGGAAATTCATATTTTGTTTGTTTGTTTTTTGGGTCACACCTGGCAATGCACAGGGGTTATTCCTGGCACTGCACTCAGGAATTACTGCTGGCGGTGCTCAGGGGACCATATGGGATGCTGGGAATGAACCCGGGTTGGCCGTGTGCAAGGCAAATGCCCTACCTGCTGTGCTATCACTCCAGCCCCTAAAATTCATATCTTGAGCACCTAATTCTATCTTTTTCTCTAAGAAAGATCTGTACAGAATAAACAGTCCAGAAAATAGACACCTCTGTCTTATGTAATAAGTAATACATAATACATATTTATTATACAGTGATGCATAAAAGTGATTATTATGTAGTGCCACATAATTACATATTTATTTTCTAGTGATACATAATAGTGATGGCAGAGTCTCTTGCCCCCGTGCCTGGATGTCTTCACTGGGGCCCCTCAGAGGGTGCAGGTTGAGTCTCCCTCCCTGCCCCGAGCAGAGCCCTGGCAGCTGAAGACCCCTGGAACCCAGCCACAACCATGCTCAAGGCCACTCTCCACATGCTTGGACGAGCCTCACGCATGAAGAACCCAGGTTCTGGGGGTGGACCCGGGGCTGAGATCTCCAAGCCTGCTCAGATCAGGACTGTGCCTCTTCTGCCCCGATCCCTCATTTTTCAGTAACTTGGCAGCCACACCCACAAACTGCCCCTGGAGGTGGCATACAATCCCGTCAATGGCCAACATCCAGAGACTATAAAACTAAGCTCTAGGAAGAGTGCAATTATTTGCGAATTAGGCTATAAGAGTGGCATCTTATAGCTAATTTGCCTTCTGAAAGAACATGACAAGCTATCAAGAGTTTCCTGCCCACAGGAGGGAGCCTGTCAAGCTCCCTGTTGCATATTCATATGCCAAATACAGTAACAATAATGGGTCTCATTCTCCTGACCTGTAAGAGCCTCTAATGCAGCACCCTTAGGAAGGACAAGTAAAGAGAGGCTGCTAAAATCTCAGGGTTAGGATGAATGGAGATGTTACTGGGCCTGCTTAAGCAAATCGATGATCAATGGGATAACAGTGATACAGTGACAGTGTGATACATAATAGTGATTACATATTACATATTTTCTCACATATTGTATATCTTATTTAGTTTAAACATCAATTGTGCTGCTACTTTTACTAACTGAATATGCAGCATTCCAGCTTTTGTCACACCACTTCAAAAAGTTGTAAACCTACTTATACTTGAATTAACACACAGCATGCTATTTTTCTCTTATAGCAGATACAAGTTTTTCTAACACCATTTAAAAAGAAACCAAATTAAGTTCACTAAATGTTTATTAAAATAACTTGGATGAGGAGATTACTATATTTCTATATAGATAAATATGAACCATTAGGAATAAGAAACACAGAAATATGCTATGAATATGATTCACAGTGCTTAATTTTTTTTCACATAGGATTTTTATTTTTATTTTTATTTATTTTTTTTTATTTTAATTAATTTATTTATTTTTAATTCGTGAATCACCCTGAGGGCACATTTACAGATTTATACACTTTTGTGCTTATGCTTCCCTCATACAAAGTTCGGGAACCCATCCCTTCACCAGTGCCCATTGTCCACCACCAGTAAACCCAGCATCCCTCCCACCCTCCCCGATCCCATCTCCCCCCACCCCACCCTGCCACTGTGGCAGGGCATTCCCTTCTGTTCTCTCTCTCTAATTAGCTGTTGTGATTTGCAATAAAGGTGTTGAGTGGCCACTCACAGTGCTTAATTTAAAACTAAATTTCAAGCTTATTTTTGGAATTCCTGGATGCTGGTCAGTTTTTGTACTATATAATATAATTTAAAATGATCTACCAAAAGCTTATGTTATGTACTGTGTGTACATAAAAATTAGGACTAAGTAACTAATATTTACCTATGTGACTTTAAAGCATTTCCTTTTTGTGTCTTGGTTTCATATTCTGTAAAGTGAGAAAAATAATAATAGTATGTCTACCAAAAGTAAAAGTTAAATGAGTAAAGATAAATATGTAGAGAAAATAAGACTTTGGCACTTACAAAGTCTCTTTGTTGATATACCTGGGGTTTTGACCATCAGCTAAATATAGGAGATGACTAATACATGTTTATAAATGTAACTATGGGGACAAAGAAGGAAGTGAGTATAGAAACTCTTCATAGAAGATGGCTTATACAGAAATTTACAAATGTATGTTTCGATATGCTAATATAACATATATTTTCTTCCTATCATCTTTTTATCTCGGTCTAAGGTGGGTAGGGGACAGACTTAGAAACATTTCACAAATTACCCCTCTAATTTCCTAATCACTCTCAGGGCAAAAGTGTCAAGGAGATAAAGTAGTGGTTAGAAACTTCTTAGTTGCTCTTATCTACTGAGTTAGTGTCTCTGGGGCTTCCAGTGCTCCTGTCAGTCATCAGAGGAGTTTTAGTTGAGGAAAAATTGAACTAACAATTGCTAACACTTATTGAGTATACAAAATATGCCAGTAATTTTGTTTGTTTTATCTGCTTTATCTTATTTAAGCTTCACAACTAACAATAGAATGAAGTATCACTTTATACATGATGAGAAAGAAGCTGAGAGTCTCTAACTGACTTGCCGAAGAAGAAATAACTAAAACTTGGTAATGGCTAGTATTCATCTATTCTGGGTCACTGCAGTTCATATTCCTATTTGTTAAGTGTTCTGTGACAATGTACCATAATAAAGCCAATCAGATGGGCACCTTCAACCTCCATCCAGCAGGGGTCAGTCACAGAGAATGAGACAAACAAACACAAAGGGACTGTCCAAACTTTGGGGTCGCCTGGGCAGTCACGGGAAAGCTCACAAATTTGCCTTTTATTCAATACAATGTCAATCCCCAATTCTGGTTCCCAACTTGTGAGCCAGTGTTTAAGTTGACAGAGACATTATGGACAGTTAGTGAAGCGCATCAAAATTCACTGGGTACATTAAGAGCAGAAGCTGGGATAATTCACATTGTCAATCAGCAGGCATCCTTAAAGTATAAAGTCATGGCAATTTCCTATTTTATTTTTGGCTCTGTTGCTTTCTAAAAGACCCTAAACTGTTTTATTTTTTCCCGAGTGAACATTTGCTGCTCCCAAAGTATTCTATTCTTGGCTGGGTGCACATTTGCTGCCCTGTTCCGTGCTAAAAAGACTTAAAATGTTTTACCTAGGGGACTATCCTGACCTTGAGATATTTGTTAGGGGAATGATTCCCCATAGTGTTCCAGACATTGATGGCAGATCTTAAGAAAGTTTGAATCTCCTCTGACATTTTTATCCCCTTGGTTGGAGGTTAATATATTCTCAGGGTTAGCCATGGACATACTTAAGACACTTTGTCCCTGTTTTCGCTTAGTGTGGTGAAATGTTTTTGCACTAAGGTCAAATGATTTTGCACTTTTTAAACCTAGATATAATTGGTATATAATATTTTATTACTTTTCAGTGCAGCATATAATTACCTAATATTTGTATTCATTGCAATATGGTCCCCATCATAAATCTAGTTAACCTCCACAACAAAGAGTTACAAAAACTTGTTTTGTGATGAAATTTTTCAGATCTCTCACAATCTTTCTAATATAGATCATAGTGTTATTAAATATAGTCACTATGCTGTACAAAGTGCTTTTGTTTCTGAATAATATGGATAAGTCTCCAAGAAGAATTGGAATATAATACCCACATTTTTGTGTTTTATTAAGATACATACTTATCACAGTTTAAAAGATGGAATACTTGAAGTTCAGAGAGTTACGTGCAAAATTATCTCTATGCCTTACATCTCATGAGAAGCAGCACTTCTGCTGCAACTAACTTTCCCTATTCAAGAAAAATAGTTATTGGGAGAAAAGTAGAACTAATAACCATGAAAGTATGTCCGCAACAGAACCAGTGGCAATGTGGTCAAATCAGAAAAGAATTGTGGAAAATCCAGCCCTAAGACTTGTTATGAAAGAACAATTTGTAAGCATGCATGTATTTCTGCAAGAATACCTTGATAAAGTATAAATATTATTAGTTTATGGCTTAACTATAGTTGAACTATAGTTTATAGCCTAAGAAGTGAAATTATCATTGTTTTTAATTATTTATTTAAATATAAAAGTATATTAATTTCTAAGAATAATAGAAAGTATATATAAGGAGCTATAGAAAACCACAGATGTAGTTATACAAGAGTCAACAAATCCAAAGAAATGTAAGACATGAAAGAAAATCAGACAAAAGAACAGATATAAAGTAAATGATATTATAAATGCAAGTATATCAGAAATTATGAAAAATAAAAGTAATATAAATATTCTGATCAAATGATAATAGTTATCAGATATATTGAAATCTCTTTTTATTACAAATAAAATATATAGTTATATAAATAGATGCATAAGCTCTTAATTTAATAAGTGAGTCTAATTATATTCTTTTGCTATGGCTATTATAACAGATTGCCAAAAATGGAGCTTATGACAACACACTTTTTTGTGTGAGCACATTTTTAATGACTTAAAAACATCTAATAACATCTGATTGATTTTTATCATGAGATTTCAGTAACACTTTAAAAATTACAGTTCAAGCGATATGATTATAATATTGTTAAAATTTATGGTACTGATGTACAAAGTTTCTGTTGTTCATACCACTTAAGTCTTTGAGACCTTACACTGCTGTCTTTATGTCACCTCTGACTCACCTCTTCAGTCCCCATTCCCCATCTCCTCAAAATCAACACATAACACATTCCTTTTCTTTAGGGAATCTGAAATGGATCTAGAAGGATAAAAACCAAGGTATCAGAGAACTGTGTTCTTTTCTGGCAGCTTTAGGTCTTTGCCATTACAGTTTGTAGAGACCACTTGCTTTTCTTGGCTTGTGGCCTCATTTGAGGAATCTTTTTCTGATATCTGGTTCAGTTACCACACTGCTTTTTCTGTCACTTGTCATTGGCATTTATGGACACTATCCTCAACAATGCATCCTCACAAATCATTTTCAAGACATATGAAATACTTATCAAAATTTATATTTGAAGTGTCACAGAAACATCTCAACAATTTTTGATGAGTCAATATCACTCAGAGCATATCACATGACCATAGTGTAATTAAGCTTGAAATCAGCAATATTCAGATAGCTAAAAATGAACAAATATTTGGAAGCAACTTATGGGTTAAAGAAGAAATTATAATGGTCATTAAATATTTTAAGTGAAATATAAGGTAATCACATATTAAAACTATGCTGAGTCAAATTTATATCCATAGGTGCTTTATTATAAAAAAGTCTGAAAATGAATGCTCAAGTGTATGTTACAAATAAGAAATTGAATTAACTAAAGATAGTAGAAAAATCACAATAATAAAGAAGATTAGAAATAAATCAACGACAGGGAAAATTATAGTTAATATTTGGTTCCTTGAAAGGCTAATAAAATTTATGTTTTAACTAATGTTGAGTTATGATTTTTAAAATGTGGAGCTTTGGGGCTGCAGAGAGTACAGCAGGTACCATCCTTGCCTTTGATGTGGCTGATACAGGTTCAATCTCCAGAACCTTATATAATCCCCTGAGACTCTCAAGGAATGATCCCTTAGAGCAGAGCTATTGTAGGATAACATAGATTCAGGTAGTTTAGGTTTATTGGGTTACTCCCATTACAGTGCTCCTATTCCTCTTTGTTTATTTATAGCTTCTTTCCTAGTGTTCTGTTGACTTGTAAATAATGTTTTTCTCTTCTTGAGTCCTTTGCATAGTTTATTCAGAGCAAGTCCTTTTTGTATGGACACAGGAAGATTTAACAAATGCTATGCTTTTGTAACCTGGGAGTCATTTGACTCTACATGATATTTTCCTCCAGGGCATCTGTTCTCTTGACCTAAGCCTCAGCTGCCCTTACTTCCTAGCACCCGCAAAGCACGGTCCTGACATGGGACAAGAAGGACCCAGGGCAAGCGGTAAGTTGTGTGCTACCCTGGAATCGAGATGGGCCTGGCCAAAGTGCCTAATGCTTAACTATAAGTCAAGAGCTTGATCATGGACAAATGCTGTCATGATCCAAACAGTGATAACTAGATTTGGACCCTGCTAGGGTGAGGGATGATTAATCTGGCCTGAGTGCAGTGGTCTGAGCCTGTGGCAAGATGTTGCCAGGAGAGCTGCCTTGCAAGCCTCAATGTATCCCTTGCTATGTCCATACAAAAATAACTAGTATTAAGATGTTAATAAGTTCCTGGACTAAGGAAAAGAAAAAAACCTTAAGAGTGAGGAAGGGCTTTGGAATGCCCTGCCCTCAGGAAGGGCTTTCTTATGTTGATTTTGCTACCTGGCTGGGTGTAGCCTAGAGGGCAAGGTGGGAGAGACAAGTAGGAGGAGGAAGGAGAAGCCAGAAAGAAGGGGCAGTTGATCCAGAGAGAGGCTGGAGCTGGGAGTGCGGGAGATGAGATAGATGAAAGATTGAATAAACGGTAACTAATCAGCAACCAGCTTGGTCCTCCTTCTTCCTTCACCTTTCCATGACCATCGGCCGTCCCGATCCAGTCCACACACTGCGGTTCCAGGGCACCGAACGCGGGTGGTGAGACAGAGCTGCCCGGAGAGCCCGCGAGTGCACTCGCCCCTCTGCGTTCCTTAGTTTTTTACAGCTATGAGTAGCCCCTGAGCACTGCTATGTGTGGTTCCCTCAAAAAGTATAGGGCCAGAGACAGTTCAATGGGAAAAAATACATGCTTGGCATGTAGAAGGCCATGGGTTCAATCCCTGGAACTGTATAGTTTCCTGAACATTTCCAGAAGTGATCCCTTACCTCAGAATTGGGAGGAGCTGCTGATTACAGCTGGGGGTTACTGGGAGACAAATGAAAAAGAAAAACAGACCATGACGGACTAGTGGTAGGACACATGCTTGATATGTGCAAGGCTTCAAGTTTGATCCTCGATGTTGCATTCTTCTCTTCTTCCACATAGTAATACCAGTTGTGTGTAGTGCTACCACATAGTACTACCATAGTACTACTAGGTAGTACCACTAGTAGTATTATGGTACTTGGTACTATATAGTACTATGGTACTATAGTACTACCTAGTGGCCCAAGCACCAACTGTCAGAACACCAAACCATTAGGCCTATACAGTTGGGCACAGCATCTTAAGAATGGCTCCGTCCTCTTTCCCTAGCAGTGCTGATTGTAGCCCCTATAAAAAGAGTGTGAATCACCAGGATTAGTCATGAAAGAAGGTTATAATGACTTTTATAGGGACAATTAAGATATTATAAAGCAAGTTTTTAATATGTTTGATATTTTAGGTGAAATGAACACATCTATTAGAAGCTATTATTTATCAGACTAGAGAGCCAATACAACAGGTAAGAGCTTGGTTTGCAATCAGCTGACCGAGATTGAACTTCTGGCACTGCATATGTCTCTCAAACCCTACCGGAATAATCCCTGGGTACTGCCAGGTGTAGTCTCCTCCAAAAAAAAACAAAAATGAAATATATAATTCATCAAACATTTCACAAAATGATATGAAATATAAAG
Source organism: Sorex araneus (assembly GCF_027595985.1). Taxonomy (NCBI): domain Eukaryota; kingdom Metazoa; phylum Chordata; class Mammalia; order Eulipotyphla; family Soricidae; genus Sorex; species Sorex araneus. The sequence continues at coordinate 145,420,070 of NC_073305.1, forward strand.
TTTTCAGTTTATTGGTAAATAAATAGCTTCTCAAAGTAAACTTTCCAGATATAGAGGTTTAGCAATGACATAGTTGAAACATTTAAGAAATAACATTAACTTTAAGAAGCTCTTCCAAAGGATAAAATGAAAGGGGTTAATTTCTGATCTTGAAAGCTAGCATATTCTTGATATAAAAATATAAAACAGGTTACAAAATGGAGACCCATCTCTCCTGAGAATATAAATGCAAAAATAAAATCCTACAGAAAATAATTGAATTATTAGTAATTTGACCAAGTAGTGATAATGGATAATGCATAATAGTAAATAAGATTCACTATAGAAATGCAAGGTGGTTTTATGCTAAAATAACTAACAAAATTTATAAATCTAACATAATAAAGCAAAGAATAATACAAATTATCCCAAAAGATTAGGAAAAATTATCTAATTGAAGTGTTTAACTACATTTAATTCCCATTTATAATTAAAATTTAATTTTTAGGAAATAAACTAAAGGGGAATGTTTATCTGATAAGTGATATCCATAAAAACATAAGTATATATCCTAGTTTAAGGGTATGGAATATCTCTTTGAAATTAAAATAAAACAGGAATTGTTTTACACCTCTTCTGTTCAGTATTGTGCTAGAAATTTTCATCTAGAAAAAAACAAGAAATAGATATTAATATTAGAAAGGATGAAAAAGAACTATTCTTATTCTCAGTGACAAAGCCAAAAATTATAGAAAATACAATAGAAACTACAGCTCAACTATTTAAGTGAAAAAGAAACTTTAACCAGGCCTTTTGGTGCAAGGGAAAACAATTAATATGCAAATTAAATTGTACTTTTCTATTACTAATAAACAATTTTAAATAAAAGTAAAGGTAGTATTTATTTGCATCAGCACATGCACAAAGAACATCAAGAGCCAAGAAACAAGCCCTAAAAAAGATGTATGAAAATTTTACATAGAAATGTGCAAAAGCATTATTTAGAGAAATGAAAGCAGACTCAAATAAATGAGGAGTTATTCCATGTTTGTGGGCTAGAGGATCCAATATTGTAAAGATATCAATCCTCCAAACTGATCTATGGATTCAATAAAAACCCAATCAAAATCTCAGTAAAATACTTTCCCCTAGCACTGACAAATAGAATATTAATTATATATAGAAACGCAGTTTTTAACAGTCAAGGTAATCTTGAATAAGGGCAAAGCTGGGAGACCTCCTCTTCCCGGTTTTAACACAGACTGCAATATTACAATAATTAAGAGTACAGCATCGTTTGGAGAGCAAACAAAAAAATAAAATAAACCAAATAGCAGAAAGTCTAGAAATATACATATCACTATCTGATTACCTCATGTATGAAAATGCTGATGCAGCTTTGAAAGAAAAAAAGAATAATCATTAATAAACAGAATTGTTTACTGAGATATTCATGTACAAAAATTAAAGATGACCTTTATCTCATTTCACACACAAAAATCAACTACATATAGATTATATGTCTGTATCTAAAAGGTAAATAATAGACACAACATCACTGTATAACTGTCATCCCGTTGTTCATTGAGTTACTTGAGCTGGAGCCAGTAACGTCTCCATTCGTCCCAGTCCTGAGATTTTAGCAGCCTCTCCTTACTTGTCTTTCCCAATGACTTGAGGCCTTTCAGGGTCAGGGGAATGAGACCTGTTATTGTTACTGTTTTTGGCATATCAAACACGCCATGGAGAGCTTGCCAGCTCTGCCCTGAAGGAAACATAACATAGGAGAACACATTTATAACTTTGGAGCAAGTAGAGAGTTCTTAAGAAAGAGACAAAAGATGTGAATTAGAGAGGGACTAATTAACATTCTTAAAAAGAAATAGTTAAGAGAAGAAAAGGACAAGTCACCATGAGAGGATATGTGTAATACATATATTTAATAAAGAATTCATATCCTCATCATAAAGACAATTCAAAACTGAGAAACAAATAACTGCAACCTAATTAAAATATGTGCATAGATTTACCATATATTTGAAAAATAAAGGATGTCCTTATGGTCAATTAGGATGCACAAGTAAATTGCAGAATATTTTTAAGATATAGTATAGAGCAATGAGAACATAAGAGTTACTGTTATATTAACAATATAATGAATTTTGCAAACATGATGTTACTTGGAAGAGGATGAACTGTGTGAGCCATTTTTATAAAGATCAAAAATAGGTTAAAATTACTTAAGGTAATTGGTGTCAGACTAGTACCTTTGGGGAGATGTGGTGATGGGGAGGGAGTTCAAATCAGGGTTCCGAGGTGCTGGTAATATTTTCTGACCTTGCTCCCAATTATTCACGTGGTTCGCTTTGTGAAACCTGATCTGGATGGCTGCATTGCTGCCCTTTCTGTGCATATAATCACTGTAATTGAAAAACATTATGATAAATAATAAAATGAAGTTAAATAACACCAAGTTGACCTTAGATTACATCCTCGTGACAGGATTGGGGAAATATGGGAAACAGTAGATAAATATCTTAGTTTTTTGTTGTTTTTTGGCGAGACTTCCCAAGCCCTTCTCAGGGTTCTTCAGAGCCCCTCTTGATAATTGTTTTTTAAAAAATTTATTTCAATGAATCACCATGCAATAGTTACAGACTTACAAACTTGCATGATTGCATTTCAGTCATACAATGTTCTAGTACCCATCCCTTTACCTATGCCCATTCTCCACCACTATTGTTCTCAGTATCCCTCCCTCCACCTCTCCTATTTCCCCCTCCTTCCCCCTGCCTCTGTGGCTGGCACATTCCCTCTTATTCTCTCTATTCTTTTGGGTGTTATGGCTTGAAATACAGGTACTAAGCGGCCATCATGTTTGGTCGATAGCCTATTTTCAGCATGCGTCTACCATCCTGGGCAAACCCTCCAACCATCATTTACATAGTGGTCTCTTCTCTATCCCAGCTGGCTTTTCCCCCAGCACATGAGATAGACTTCCTAACCATGGAATGACACTCCTGGTCTTTATCTCTACTATCCTTAGGTGTTAGTCTCCTATTATGTTACTTTATATTCCACAAATGAGTGGAGCCATTTTATGTCTGTCCCTCTCTTTCTGACTCATTTCGCTTAGCATGATACTCTTGATGATTCTTAGCCACTAAAGCACAGTTTAATGCTCAGACCCAGGGCTATGCTGCTGGTCAGCTTTATGGTGCCAGGCATTCCTAGGGCCACTCCTGGTGCTGCTTGGGGGTCTTCAAGGTCTGCACCTAAGAATGCTCCATGCTCAGGGAAGCTATGCTGTGCTGGGGACAGAACGGGGCTGAGTGCACTGTACTCCAACCACTGTATTATCTCCTAGCCCTCTTATTATTATTATTAATTTTTTGTGGGGACCACACCCAGAAGTGCTCAGGAGCTATTTCTTCCTCTCTACTTATGAGAGACTCCTGTGGTGCTCAGAGACCATAAATGATGCTGGGGACAATAGAATTGGAGTGAGCAGGATGCTGGACTAGCACCTTAATCTTTATACTATCTCTTTGACCCTATTTATTTTTCTTTAGGATTTTAAAGATATCATAGTTTCTAAGGAAAGATTTAATTTCTACTAGAAATAAGCTAAAGTGATTATGAATCAAGGATTATGGTATTGGCTTCATAGTTTTAAGTTTAATTTAAACATGTATATAGATACATAAATCAGATATGTGTGCACATTCTCAGATACAGTAAATGTGGTAACACATACAAAATATTACCTATGATTGCACTTTTGCAATGGAAATACATAAAATCTGTGTACTAATCTTGCAACTTCGGCATACGTTTAAAAATATTTATCTCAGGCCAGCGGATGAACCACTACTTGTCTGGCAGATATAAAGTCACAAGTTCAGTTTCTTGGTAGTGTCCCACTTGCCAAGTGTGATCCTGGTTGCACCACCAGTTTGGGTGTTTGAAACCCAAATAAACTAAGTCATGTGTAAGTGTGCATTCTTTGGCACATAACCCAAGTGTGCATGTGCTGCCATCATGGATGTGCAACTCTGAGTTGTCCTCACCACAATAGCAACTAACAGGATGGCAAAGGGCAAAAATACCATAGTCAAATGGGAGAAAAGTACAATGGCAGGAGTTAGAGTTAGTGCTGAGTTCCTTGTGCCTCTGTGCCTAAAGTCTCACACCCTGACCATACTGAGCTAGAATGGTGTGTAATGTTGTATTCTGTGTTCTGGCAATCTTGCCAGCTCATTTACACTCCCTAGAGTCAGGAGACAAGGCTCTGGCCAGCTGCTGCCTTGCTCTGCCACTCATACCACCAGATGTCAGGGAGCCCTTCCAGGGCTTCTTCCCCCCAAGCTTCTCCCTTTTCCTTTCTGTTTCTCCTTGGGTGCTGCTTGTCTTTTTTTCTTTCAGCCTCTCTTCATGGCAGCACACAGTTCAATTCTATTGTTTTGGAACCAGTTAAAGAGAAACAAAGAAAGCAAATAAACACATCACCCCAATACTCTGGAGGAGGCTCTAATTGAGCAAAATTAAAACAATTCCTCTGTAGCCAGCATCACAGCAAGAGCTAGGCTTTCCACCATATGCCAAACAGTCTGTGCGTAAATATTTTCAAATTGCCTTGTTAAGGAAAAGAGGTTGAAACCTGGGCAATATCATACATAGTCTAGATGCATTCGATCAGAAGAATGAAAGTGTGAAAGGTCAAAGACTCTAAAAAAGAAAGAATATCCCTATTATATATAAAGGGCAGAAAAAGGATTACATGGACCGGGACACAGACACTAACAAACCTTCTGTAGAATTGCACAGAGCACAGCAGAGTGCAAACAGAAAAAACCCAGCCACCTGTGCAAGAGAAAGAACTTGGAGAAAAGAGAAGACTTCTGCAATATAAGACTAAAACATTCCCTGCATAAGAAGCATTATTAATTCCAAATTCCTTTTTTGTTTCTCACATGAGTGAAAAAAAACAATAACAATGTTTGTCCAACATAACCTTCTTTGTTCTTTCCTTTATTAAGTTTTAAAATGTTTAAAAGATAGATTATGGCATGACTTGTAATTCTTGCTGCCTTGCCAAGTTATTAATGATGTGACCTCAGGCAAATAATTTACCCTCTGTCTCCATTTTCTTAATAAAACAAAGATATTATCAGGATGTATTTAATGAGCTACCTCTAGTGTTAAATTTGTTAGTATTTATCAGAAGCTAAAATATGGCCTGGTGACATCTACATCCGGACTCTGATGATGGTAATGATGATGAGGAGGAGAGAGAGGCAGCAGGAGACCTTCTTCATAAGTATAATCTTTCTGTCCACATTTCTTTCTTAACTATTTTTCTTTCCAAGGCTCTCTTTCCAGCCCCAGACCACAAAACTAGGAGTCTATATTGCCTTCTCATTGATTTCTTCTTGAATTTTCAGAATACAGTAATTTGACAATCTGCTGATTTTGATCTTTTAATTATCCTATTTTCTCCATTGCACTATCAAGCCTTCATTTTAGGTTTCCTTCTTCTAAAAGACATTTGTTTATTAAATCGTCATGATTTACAGTTATTAACAATATAGCTATTTCAGGCATACAATCTTCCAACACCAATCTTACCACCAGTGTTGTCTTCCTTCCACCAATGTCCCCAGTTTCCCTCCCCTTCACTGAGCCTGCCCCTTCAGCAGGCATGAAACAAATTACTTGCTTCAGGAAAATGAATGCTTGCTTAGAGAAATGAATGGCAAATGCAATGATCACAAAATAAATCAATATAAGTCAGTTTGTGACATCCACTACCCAGCCACTGCCACCCTCCAGGTTGCTCTCCTGACACTTGGGCCGAACCTCACACATGAGTGAAGCCCCGCAAAGCCAGGTAAGCAGAACTTTGCGACCTTAGCTCTAGTTCAATGAGACCTGGAAACAAGATCCTCTGTCTGCCTCCTCCAATCTCCGGCATCTGAGAGAAGGGCCCAACCCAGACACCCCACCCTACCCAAGATAAATACCTCACTGGCCGACCCCCACTACATCCACTACTCAGCCTCCGCCACTCGACACACCATAAAACACTTAATACCTATTATTCCCACACCATATTTGGTAGGGTTCAAATTTAGTGTGAACCATGGTAACACCTCTAAGGGCGATTGGAGGCTGCCCTAAAAGCCTCCATCCCTCTCGGAGAGCCTGGCAAGCTATGGAGAATATCTCACCCGCACGGCAGAGCCTAGCAAGCTACACGTCTTGTATTTGATATGCCAACAACAGTAACAACAATTGGCCTCATTCACCTGTCACCGAAAGAGCCCTCAATATGACAGCATTATGAAAAATGAGCAAAGAGAGGCTGAAAAAATCTCAGGGACGAACTAGACTGCCAAAATGAAGAAAGACTAAAATGATTGTCTGTACTTTCAACGCACAGACACTGGCATCAGAAGCATCTATCGAGGATCTGATGATGCAAGCGCAGAAGATCAAGTACGACATCATTGGTCTGACTGAAACGAGGAGACATCAAACACATCTCCAGCTATTTTCGACACTGGAGAAGAACTGTTCCTCGGAACATGCACAACAGAGGCGTTGGTGGCGTTGGTGTCCTTGTCAACATGAACTTGGCCATGAGCATAGATTCATTCGAATGACTAACAACCCCAATTGGACGATTACGCTTGAATAGATGTGGCTCACTGCCTATAGTTTCTATCTTCATCGTCTACGCACCAACTTCCAACTACGATGAAGAAGAAATTGAGAGGTTCACAGGGAACTGGAGAAGTTCTATAAGGAAGACCACACCTTCTACAAGATCATTGTTGGTGATTTTAATGCCAAGATAGGTTCAAGAAGGTCGCCCGAAGAACTCCACATTGGGACACATGGCCTAGAATGGAACAATCAGGGTGAGAGACTGTCTGAATTCATCATGTCGACCAAGCCCATCCATGGTAACTCACAGTTCCAGAAGGCCAATTCTAAACGCTGGACATGGGAGTCTCCTGGTGGACAGTTCCACAATGAAATTGACCACATCATATTTATTTTTTTTTATTTATTATTTTTTTTAAAACCTTTTTTTTTTTTTTTTGGCTTTTGGGTCACATCCAACAGTGCACAGGGGTTACTCCTGGCTCTGCACTCAGGAATCACTCCTGGCAGTGCTGGGGGACCATATGGGATGCTGGGAATCGAACCCGGGTCGGCCACATGCAAGGCAAACACCCTACCCGCTGTGCTATCGCTCCAGCCCCGACCACATCATATTTAATCAAAGGTTTTTCCTGACTGATGTCGCTGTTGTCCCAAAATTCCAAAGGGGATCAGACCACTGTCTCCTTCGTGCAAAATTCTGCTTCACAGAGCGGGGAGAAAAGTTTGCAAAATTTAAGTTTAAGAAGGCAACTCCCAGAATGACCACCAACTGGGAGCTCTTTGGCACTATTGCAGCAACGTGGGAAGATGCCATCCTTGACAACATCGACGAGGAATACGATCGACTGGTTCAGCACCTTCATGTCTGTGCGAAGAATGCCGAGAGTGAGAAAGCCACAAACAGACGCCTATCTTCGGAAACTCTTTTTTTTAATTAATTAATTTATTTTTAATTAGTGAATCACTCTGAGGGTACAGTTTCAGATTTATACATTTCCGTGCTCATGTTTCCCTCATACAAAGTTCGAGAACCCATCCCTTCACCAGTGCCCATTCTCCATCACCAGTAAAACCAGCATCCCTCCCACCCTCCCCAATCCCATCTCCCCCCCACCCCACCCTGCCACTGTGGCAGGGTATTCCCTTTTGTTCTCTCTCTCTAATTATGTGTTGTGGTTTGCAATAAAGGTGTTGAGTGGCCATTGTGTTCAGTCCCTAGTCTACATTCTGCACGCATCACCCGTCCCCCACATGACCTCCGACCACACTTTACTTGGTGTTCTCTTCTCTGAGTTGGCCTCTCTCCAGAATGTGAGGCCAGCTCCAAGCCATAGAGTCAACCTCCTGGTACTTATTTCTCCTATTCTTGTGTGTTAGTGTCCTACTCTGTTATTCTATATTCCATAGATGACTGCAATCTTTCTATGTCTGTCTTTCTCTTTCTGACTCATTTCACTTAGCATGATACTTTCCATGCTGATGCACTTATATGCAAACTTCATGACCTCATTTTTTCTAACAGCTACATAGTATTCCATTGTATAGATGTACCAAAGTTTCTTCAACCAGTCATCTGTTCTAGGGCACTCGGGTTTTTTCCAGATTCTGGCTATTGTAAACGGTGCTGCGATGAACATATAAGTGCAGATGTCATTTCGACTATACTTTTTTGCTTCTCTGGGATATATTCCCAGCAGTGGTATTGCTGGGTTAAATGGGAGCTCAATTTATAATTTCTTGAGAATCGTCCATATTGTTTTCCAAAAGGGCCGAACCAGGCGGCATTCCCACCAGCAGTGTAGAAGGGTCCCTTTCTCCCCACATCCTATCCAACAGTGTTTGCTTTTGTTCTTTTGGATGTGTGCCAGTCTCTGTGGTGTGAGGTGGTATCTCATGGTTGTTTTGATCTGCATCTCCCTGATGATTAATGATGTATTGCACTTTTTCATGTGCCTTTTGGCCATTTGTATCTCTTCCTTGGGAAAGTTTCTGTTCATATCTTTGTCCCATTTTCTGATGGGGTTGGATGTTTTCTTCTTGTATAGTTCAACCAGTGCTTTATATACCATTGATATCAACCCCTTATCTGATGGGTATTGTGTAAATATCCTTTCCCATTGTGTAGATTGTCTTTGTATTCTGATCACTGTGCCTTTTGCGGTGCAGAACCTTTTTAGTTTAATGTAGTCCCATTTGTTGATCTCTGTTTCCACTTGGTTGGCCAGTTGCATGTCATCTTTGAAGATATCTTTATCTTCAATATCGTGGAGGGTTCTGCCGACCTTGTCTTCAATGTACCTTATGGTTTGTGGTCTAATGTTGAGGTCTTTAATCCATTTTGATCTGACTTTTGTGCATGGTGTCAGGTCGAGGTCTATGCACATTCTTTTGCATGTGGTTGTCCAGTTGTGCCAGCACCATTTGTTAAAGAGGCTTTCCTTGCTCCACGTCACATCTCTTGCTCCCTTATCAAAGATTAGATGATCATACATTTGGGGTTCTGTGTAGGGATACTCCACCCTGTTCCATTGGTCTGCAGCTCTGCCTTTGTTCCAGTACCATGCTGTTTTAATTGTTATTGCTTTGTAGTAGAGTTTAAGGTTGGGGAGGGTGATGCTTCCCATTGTCTTTTCCCAAAGAATTGTTTTAGCTATCCATGGGTGTTTGTTGTACCATATGAATTTTAGGATTCCTTGATCCATTTCTTTGAAAAATGTCATGGGTATCCTTATAAGGATTGCGTTGAATCTGTATAATGCTTTGGGGAGTATTGCCATTTTGACAATATTGATTCTTCCTATCCAAGAGCAGGGTATATGTTTCCATTTCCTCATGTCTTCTTTTACTTCATGGAGTAGTGTTTTACAGTTTTCTTTGTAGAGGTCTTTTACTTCCTTGGTTGATTCTGAGGTACTTGATTTTCTGGGACACGATTGTGAATGGGATTGCTTTTTCATGTCCCTTTCTGCCTTATTCTTTGTGTATAGGAAGGCCATGGATTTTTGGGTATTGATTTTGTAGCCTGTAACTTTACTGCATAAGTCTATTGTTTCTAAGAGTTTCTTAGTAGAGGCTTTAGGCTTCTCTAGACATAGTATTATACTGTCTGCAAATAGTGAGAGTTTGATTTCTTCCTTTCCTATCTGGATGCCATTAATCTCTTTTTCTTGTCTAATAGCTATCACAAGTTCTTCCAGTACCATATTGAAGAAAAGTGGTGAGAGTGGGCATCCTTGTCTTGTGCCTGATCTTAGAGCAAAGCCCCTTAGTTTTTCCTTGTTCAGGACAATGCTTGCCGTTGGCTTGTGGTAGATGGCTTCGACTATCTTGAGGAAAGTTCCTCCAAACCCCATTTTGGTGAGGGTTTTCATCATGAATAGATGTTGGATCTAGTCAAATGCTTTCTCTGCACCTATTGATATTATCATATGGTTTTTATCTTTACTTTTATTGATATGATGGATTATGTTGATTGATTTTTGTCTTCAGAAACTCTTGAGCTCATTTGTCAACATGGTTTGGCACGAGCCTCAGGCAACCACAAGCTAACTTCCAAGCTCACAAAGCTGTGCAGAGATGTGATAAAGGAAGACCTCAAGGAGAGAAGAGCAGCAGTGTTGGCCAGTGCAGCAGAAGCTGGGAAAAGTATTTGCAACGCTCACCTGTCCTTCGCCATCTACAAGACCAAGATGACTGCCCTCCGACATCTCGATGGATCTATCACATTCTCCAGAAAGGCAATGGAGAAAATTATTCACAACTTCTACTCATATATCTTTGACAGCCATGCCCACCTGTCCACATACCAAATTCTGCAGAATGGGTGTGTCGTTCCCAACGTTCTCCCTTCTGAAATCTGACATGCTATTTCACTGGTAAAGATGCATATAGCACCTGGTCCGGACAAGGTCAGACCCGAACACCTGAAGAATCTGCCGCCAGTACTCATCAATACACTGGCCCAACTCTTCACACACTACCTGTCTGAATGCAAGGTTCCATCCCAGTGGAAAACCAGTAGGACCATTCTGTTGTACAAGAAGGGAGACATCCATGAAACCAGCAACTATCGCCCAATATGCCTGCTGTCTGTCGTCTACAAGTTGTTCACTCGTGTCATCCTGAATAGAATAGGCAGAACACTAGACGAAGGATAACCATGCGAGCAAGCCAGGTTCCTAAGGCGATTTAGCACGATAGACCATATCCACACAGTGACCAAACTCATTGAAGTTTCGCAAGAGTTCAAGATGTTGCTCTGTCTAACATTCATCCACTTAAAGAAGGCCTTCAATTCTGTTGATACTGAGGCGGTCATAGAAGCCCTGGTCAAACAGGGCGTTCAAACTCAGTATATCAAAATCCTCTGTGAGCTGTATTGTGGATTCGCCACCTGGATCTCACAATTCTACAAGGAAGTGATCATTGATGTAAAGAAAGGGGTTCAGTAGGGTGATACCATTTCACCGAAACTCTTCACTGCTGTCCCTGAGAACATCATGCAATGACTGGAATAGGAAGGAATGGGAGTGAAGATAGACAGTCCGCAATTACACTACCTCCGCTTCGCTGGCTGATGACATTGTTCTCATAACACCAAATATTAGCCAAGTGGCACAAATGCTGGCCGACTTCGACCACGAGTGTGGAAATGTCGGATTGTAGCTGAATCTCAACAAGACAATGTTCATGAAAAATGAACTTGTCCTTGAAGCTCCATTTGCTCTCAATGGAATGAACATCTCTGAATGCAGCAGCTATGTGTACCTGGGTTGAGAAATCAACATGAAGAACGACTTGGTGCCAGAACTGCGCAGGAGGAAGAGAGTTTCGTGGAATGCATTCAAGAGCATTGAAGAGGTGGTTAAGAGAACGAAGAACCTCCGACTCCGGGCACATCTTTTTTATTCCACCATTCTTCCTGCACTAACAGATGCCTCAGAGACCTGGGCCCTATGCAAACAGGATGAGAATGCTATTAGTGTATCCCAAAGAGGAATCAAAAGAGCTATGCTGGGAATATCATGTCTCACTCAAGTGAGAGAAGAAATCTGGAGTTGTGACCTCCGTCGACGGTCAAAAATCAGGGATGTTGTCTTGTTTGCCAAGGCATCAAAAATCAGATGGGCCGGTCATGTAATGCAATTTAGAGATGACCATTGGACTAGAGCTGTTACTGACTGGATTCCTACGGGAAATCAGAAGACCTCGTGGCCGTCCACCAACTAGATGGTCAGATTTCTTTGTTAAATCTCTGAATGAACGATTTGAGGCTCTTTCTGTTCTTGGAGTGAGCAGGTATCATTGGGCTACACTAGCTTGCGACAGGGACAATGGAGACATTACTGGTGCCCGCTCGAGCAAATCAAACATCAACGGGACTACAAATGATACAAGTGAAATCAGTTTGTGATGATTGATTGCTATATGATATTAACCTATGTATCAATGTATCACAGTCATCCCATTGTTTGTCGATTTACTCAAGTGGGCACCAGTAACGTCTCTATTACACTCAGCCCTGAGATTTTAGCAGCCCCTCCTTACTCATCTTTCCCAACGATTGGAGGCTCTTTCAGGGTCATGGGAATGAAACCTTTTGTTACTGTTTTTGGCATATCAAATACGCCATGGGTAGCTTGCCAGGTTCTATCGTGAGGGCGGGATACTCTTGGTAGCTTGCCGGGCTCTCCTATTAACCTATGTAAATAAGGATATTAAAATCAATTAATGCAATCTAATAGGTTGACTACTCTCATTTACATAGATACATTTTCATATCTGGCATCCCAAATACATTGCATTAACTTTTATTTTGTACTTGTGTTTCATTATGCTAATAATCCTGTCTTCTCTGCCATTAATAAAGCTATTTAGAAATAATTTACTAATATATTATAGTTTAGATGAAATAGATAAAGTTTACCACTGTAAAATTTAGTAAGAGTGAAAAAAATTAAGAAAATTTAAAGTGGAAAATCTGTATAGGCCTTTAAAATTACAAAGTGTTTTATCCTAAGAAGGAATATTGGAAACAATAAGCCATTCAATATAAAAGAGATGTTAATTCTTAAATAGTCAATGTTTTTCTGGTCTCGTTGCCCTTCTTCTTCCCTCCACTCCATTACATCTCCATAATAGTTGGGTTGAATAAGGTCAAAATATTACAGTGCAATTACAACTAGGCATAAAGCCTTTACTATAGAATCCAGGGACTTGGGGAATTCTATCTTGTATTTATAGATTTAGTTCTTTTTATTTATTAATATGAACCACACAGGCTGTGCTATAGCACAGTGGGTAGAGCATTTGCCTTGCACGCGGCAATCCCAGGTTTGATTCCTCCATCCCTATGGGAGAGCCTGGCAAGCTACCGAGAGTATCCCGCCCGCATGGCAAAAACTGGCAAGCTACCCATGGTGTATTCGATATGCCAAAAACAGTAACAACAAGTCTCACAATGAAGACATTACTGGTGCCCGCTCAAGCAAATCGATGAACAATGGGATGATAGTGACTGTGACAGCGATAGATAAACTACATGCTTGATTCCACTAGATTTCTTAAAGTTCCTGATATTTCTCACTACAGACTGTCACTTTTAGGTATGTGATCCTATGCAATTAACCCTAGTTTTAATTTCCTTTAAAATATTTTTTTATTTTTTATTAATATATTTTTTTAATTTTTATTTTTTATTTAATCACCGTGAGCTACAGTTACAGACTTACATCTTTTCGTGCTTGTGTTTCAGTCATACAGTGCTTGAGTACCCATCACTTCATCAGTGCCCATTTTCTACCACTGATGGTCCCAGTATCCCTCCCACCCCCTAATCCTATCCCCCACCCCACCTTACCTCTGTGACAGGGCATTCCCTTTTGTTCTCTCTCTCCTTTTGGGTATTGTGGTTTGCAATAGAGGTATTGAGTGGCCATCCTGTTTGATCTATAGCCTACTTTCAGCATGTATCTCCCTTTCCCTCTTCTTTTAAACAAGATAACAGTAGTCTACTTCACATAGTGGTGAGTACTATCAGAATTATTATATGTAGAAAACAGTGCACTTCTTACATAGAGTTAACATATGTAGAAGACAGTCTCACTTAACGTTAGCACTCAGTAAAGCTGATAATCATGAGGAAGATCATGAGGATGTTCCATGATGAATGCATATTTTAGGGGGCGCTCATAAGCAGTCCTTAGAAGACCCAGGGTTTGCTACCAGTGACACCTGGCCAACCAAATTGGTCAGTTCAATGCTTGTATCTGATGATGCAGTGCAGCGAGACTTCTGGGGTCCAGTGATGCAAAGGCTTATTAGGTTATCAGTGTTAACACCCTGGGGTACTCAGTTGACCATGCAGTGCTAGAGATCAGGTAGGACCATACAAATGCAAAGCATGTATCCATGACTACCCAAGCTATTTCACAGCTCTACAACTGCTAATTTTTTTTCTTTTGGTAAAGCAAAGTATTTTGTTTTTGAAACTTAATTAGAAAGATATGAGGTGATAGAAAGGGAGAAGTGTGTGTTCAAGAATGACTGTAGGCTTCTCCAAAGTGTAAACAGGCAAGTAAACATGTTCGAGGGAGTACATGAACATGAAGGACAAGCTATATTGCGCTTAACATAAACTTTTAAAGTTTCATACTTTCATTTGATTTTGGTAAAACCCTAGCCATTCTTTAAGTTTTAAGTCTTTTCTAGCATTTTTTATCTAAAAGATCTGCTTTGTCATCTAGTTAGCTCTCTATTTCTCATTTCTAAACTCTTATGTGCTCCATTTTCTTTTGAAACATGCCTTTCTCCATACCTAACAATTATTATTATTTTTTATTTTTCAAAACAATTTCTTGAGCCAGACTTGTTCAAAAGCTACAATATATGACCTTTTGAATGAATGAATGTTTTTATGTCCCAGGGATAGATACCAAGAAGTAGAATTACTGAGTTGTATGGTAATTCTATTTTTATTTTTCTGGGGAACCACCACTACTGTTTTCTGTAGGGGTTGAACTAGGTAGCTTTCTCAGCAGTGGATGAGAATTTCTTTTTCACATCATTCCCACCAACAAACATAAGGAAGTAGACTAGGAGGTGGGAGGGGACCTGGGGACACGTGGGGAAGAGAGTCAACATTGGTGGTGGGAATGGTATTAGAACACTGTACACTTGAAATTCAGCTAATAACTATGTAAATCATGATGCTTAAATACCAAATAAAATAATTTTTAAAAGTACTACAACAAAGGTGTTTCCATGGTTCACACTATTTTTGAACTTCATCAAATATGGTGTGGTAATTATGGAAATATGATGTGAACCATGGGGACACCTATAAGGGTGGTTAGATACCGCCATAAAAACCTGCATCCCTTTCAGAGAGCCCGGCAAGCTACTGAGAGTACCCCACTCACATGGCAGAGCCTGGCAAGCTGCCCGTGGTGTATTCGATATGCCGAAAACAGTAAAAACTATGGGCCTCGTTTCCCTGACACTGAAAGAGCCCCCGATACAGCAGCATTAAGAAGGATGAGCAAGGAGAGGCTGATAAAATCTCAGGGACGAACTAGATTGCCAAAATGAGGAAGAACTAAAATGACTGTCTGTACTTTCAACACATGTATGCTGGCATCAGAAGCATCCATCAAGGACCTGATGGGGCAAGCACAGAAGATCAAGTATGACATCATTGGTCTGACCTAAACAAGAAGGCATCAATCACATCACACCATTTTTGACACTGGAGAACTGTTCCTTGGAACATGTGACAATAGAAGTGTCGGTGGTGTCAGTATCCTTGTCGGCATGAACTTGGTCTTCATTCATTCGAATTCCTAACAACCCTAATTGGATGATTACACTTGAATTGATGTGGCTTACTGCCAGCAGTTTCTATCTTTGTTGTCTACACATCAACGTCCAACTACAGTGAAAAGTAAGTTGAGAAATTCTACATGGATCAGGAGAAGTTCTATAAAGAAGACCGCACCTTCTACAAGATCATTGTTGGTGATTTCAATGCCAAGATAGGACCAAGAAGATCGCCGGAAGAACTCCACATTGCGCCCTGTGGCCTAGAATGGAATGAGAATGTCTAAATTCTTCATGTGGACCTGCAAATGACTGCAAAGCTTAAGTTTAAAAAGAATGGTCCTAGAATGGTCACCAACTGGGAGCTCTTTGGCACTATTGCAGTAATGTGCGAAGATGCCATCCTTGACAACATCAACGAGGATTATGATCGACTGGTGCAGCACCTCCATGACTGCACAAGGAATGCCAAGAGTGGGAAAGCCACAAACAGATGCCTGTCTTCAGAAACTCTTGAGCTTATTCACCAACGTGGTTTGGCACGAGCCTCAGGCAATCACAGCTTAATGCCCAAGCTCGCAAAGCTGTGCAGAAAAGCAATAAAGGAAGACCTCCAAGAGAGAAGAGCAGCAGTGTTGGCTCATGGGACAGAAGCTGGGAAAAGTATTCATAATGCTCCTGTCCATTGCCAACTATGAGACCAAGATGACTGCCCTCCAATGTCCTGATTGATCTATCACATCTTCCAGAAGGACAATGGAGAAGATTATTTATGACTTCTACTTGGATCTCTTTGACAGCCACATCCACCTGTCACGTATAAAATTCTGGAGGATGGATATGTCGTTCCAAATATCCTCCCTTCTGAAATCTGACATGCTATTTCGTTGGTAAAGACGTGTACAGAACCTGGTCCAGCCAAGATCAGACACAAACACCTGAAGAATCTGCCGCCTGTACTCGTCAATACACTGGCTTAGCTCTTCACACACTACCTATCTGATTGCAAGGTTCCATCATAGTGGAAAACTAGCAGGACGGTTCTGTTGTACAAGAAGGGAGACATACATCATATTGGCAACTATTGCCCAATCTGCCTGTTGTTCATCATCTACAAGTTGTTTACTCGAGTCATCCTGAGTAGAATAGGCAGAACTCTAGATGAAACCATGTGAACAAGCCGGGTTCTGAAAAAGATTCAGCAAAATTGACTATATCCACAAAGTGACCAAGCTTATTGAAGTTTCTTTATTGAACTTGAACTCTTTATTGAAGAGTTCAAGATGCTGCTCTGTCTAATGTTCATCGATTTAAAGAAGGCCTTTGAGGGCTGGAGCAATAGCACAGCGGGTAGGGCGTTTGCCTTGCATGTAGCCGACCAGGGTTCGATTCCCAGCATCTCATATGGTCCCCTGAGCACCGCCAGGGGTAAGTCCTGAGTGCATGAGCCAGGAATAACCCCTGTGCATCGCCGGGTGTGACCCACAAAGCAAAAAAAAATAATAAAATAAAATAAAAATAAAGAAGGCCTTTGATTCTATTGAGACTGAAGCGGTCATGGAAGCCCTAGCATAGCAGGGTGTTCAAACTCAGTACATCAGAAATCTTCATGAGCTGTATTATGAATTCACCACCAGGATGTATTATCACCACGAACTGTATTATGAATTCACCACCATTCTACAAGAAAGTGATCATCAGTGTAAAGGGAGGGGTTCAGTAGGGTGATACCATTTCACCGAAACTCTTCAGTGCCACCCTCAAGAATGTCATGCGATGACTTGAATAGTAAGGAATGGGAGTGATGATAGATGGTGAGCAACTACACCACCTACGCTTCACTGATCATATCATTCTAATAACACTAAACATTAGCCAAGTGGCACAAATGCTAACCGACTATGACTGCGAATGTTGAAAGGTCGGACTACAGCTGAATCTCAGCAAGACAATGTTTATGAAAAACGAACTAGTCCCTGACATTTCATTTGCTCTCAACAGAATGAACATCTCCGAATGCAGCAGCTACGTGTACCTGGGTCGAGAACTCAACATGAGGAACAACTTGGCACCGGAACTGCGCAGGAGGAAGATAGCTGCATGGAACACCTACAAGAGCATTGAAGAAGTTGTTAAGAGGATGAAGAACTCCGGATCTGGGCACATCTTTTCAACTCCACTGTTCTTCCTGCACTAACATATGCCTTAGAGACCTGGGCCTTATGAAAACAGGATGATAATGCTATTTGGGTCTCCCAAAGAGGAATTGAAAGAACTATGCTTGTAGCATCAACTTTCACCAAGTGAGAGAAGGAATCTGGAGTTTCAACCTCTGTCGATAATCAAGAATCAGGGATGCTGTCTCCTTTGCTAAGGCATCGAAAATCAGATGGGCCAGACATGTAATGCAATTTAGAGATGACCGCTAGACTAGAGCTGTTACAAAATGGATTCCACAGAAGACTATGTGGCCGTCTATCTACTAGATGGTCAGACTTCTTCGTCAAAACCCTGAATGAATGATTTGAGGCTCTTCATGTTCCTGGAGCGAGCAGCTACCATTAGGCTACTCTAGCACGTGACAGGGAAGAATGGAGACACTGCTGGCACCTGCTCGAACAAATTGAAGATCAATGGGATGACAAGTGACAAGTGATACTACAACAAAGACTCAATGACCTTTGAAGGTAAGACTGCTCTTCTTACATATTTTCCTCTTTTACCTGTAGATGTTCTTTCTGTTGAGAGCAAATCAAACTTGAGGAAGGAGTTACAAAGTTTTTTCTTTTACAGTTTTTATTGAGGTACCATGATTTACAACACTGCCAATGATAATTTCATGCATACATGCATACATTATTCTAACTCTACAGTAACCACCAGAATGCCAGCTCCCTCCACCAATATCCC
This sequence comes from Sorex araneus, assembly GCF_027595985.1. Classification (NCBI taxonomy): domain Eukaryota; kingdom Metazoa; phylum Chordata; class Mammalia; order Eulipotyphla; family Soricidae; genus Sorex; species Sorex araneus. The sequence continues at coordinate 145,438,448 of NC_073305.1, forward strand.
AGGGACACTCACCTCAAACTCCTAGGTAAGTCTAGGTTTTTAGACCAAGCATCCAGTTCAGTTGCCTTTTGCCATTTATTTTTAATTAGAAATATATTTATTGAAGTAACATTGCATTATAGAATAAAATTTATATTTGCATCATTATCAATAATATTTGAAAATACTTTTTTAGTTTTAGAATACAAATGTTAGTAGTTGAAATGGTTTTCCCTATTTGTAACGAAATAATGTGGTCTACAACAGTTCTTCAAATTATATATATATATATATATTTTTTTTTAGTACCCCCAATTTTAATTTATTTATTGTACTTTCCCAGGAGAAACAAAGGAATTGGATAAAGAATCAGCACATGTGTAACAAAATGATAGCAAATAAAAAAGGAAGTGACAAATAAAGCAAAACCAGCCACCAAATAATAACGGGCTCACCAAAGCCCATGGACTTCAGTTTCCTGTAGTTTGGGGATGAGGGAAGGGTGTCAGGGAAAGAACAGACAGGTGTATGCTTCCTGAATCCCCTGCCCTCTCTCTCTCTCCCCAAAAATTCAAGCTTTGGTTTCTAGCAGTAAACGTGGAGTTCAATTTGTCCTTCTATTAAATTTCTTTTGATCACTTTGACCTAAGTTTCTTGCCCCTGCACAAAAATTCCTGAGTAATTTGGATATACATTCAGCTTTCCTTTTTTTTATCTCCTAACTCCACTTTCTACATGGAAGGCTGCTCATGGTTTATCTCTACCCTAGGAATCAGAATTAAAGAAATATTCCAGTGTGTGTTTAGCATGAGAAATAGCATGTGATAGTCCTATTCAGATTGAGAACAAGCAGTGCAATATTTTTAGCTTCTAATGTTTTTATTTTATTTTTTTGCAAAAGCCATTTTAAGAATTCTTTAGCTGGTATATTTGAGAATTCATGCTCCATAAAGCAGGTAAATGAGGTCAAACTGCCCAGCCCCCAAAAGTTATTATAAATTCAAGGATTTGATATTATAAATTCTTCACATTAGGACAAAAGAATTACTTATGCAGTTTCTACTGCAAAAAAGGCCAGGTTATCTCACCTCTTACTAGCATCTGCTATAGGTTCATTATTGAAGATTGTTGAGTTGCACAGGTAGTAGAATCTATTTAAAGATATATTCTAATGTATTTACTTTCCAGACAGCCAAATTTCAGGCTGCAGATGAGCTGTTTGTAGTATAAAAGTTTACTGTCCCAGTTAGGACATTCTTGATAGCATTTTATATTCTCTTTGCAGTGCAGTCAGCTGATTCATGCTATATTCTGAAGGTTATGAGTCTCTATGTGATGTTAAGAACTGTACTCTGAACCATTACAGAAGTGTATGAAATGCAGTATTTCTTAGTGGAAGTATTTGAACCAGAGTATTTTATTTTATGCCATAGCTTTTGTTATACTTGTAGCTATTGAGCACTGATGGTTTTTTTCTTTCAGTTTTGGAGATATAGCTGTCTCATTTGTTGAAAACATAGATCAAGGTTACTAGGTGAGCCCTTTATTATATATATTTTTTGTTCAACTTACTAATGCCTCCATTTTCTGACTTTACTGCTATGTGAAAGCTTTCTGCTGGTTGCTGACAGGGTTATGAAGATGATTAAGGTACAGTTCTTGTTCTTTGGGAAATTGAAAGAACATCCATAGGTGAAATGTATGGTAATATATGTCAGACATTACTACAAAAGTAAAGATTTAGGAAGATTCACAAAAGGGATGATGTATTTGCTTGAGCTACATTGATTGAGCTACATTTCAGAGAAAAACATCTTTTCAATTGTGCACTGGACTATGGGTAGAGATTAAACTTATGGATCTTGTTTAGGGTAAAGAAATTCTATCGAGAAGGAAAATCATGGATCAGTTCACAGTCTGGAAAAACATAAAGTGTCATTAAAGAATAGTTGATAGTCATAGTAGAGACATAAGGGCTTGCAGAGAAGAATTTATGTACAATTAAAAGTCTTGGTTTCTTCATGCCCATCAGCCACCTATGGCTGGCACCAGATAATCTCATCATCGGCAGCCACCCAGATCACATGTCCTTCTCTCCCGGAAGGGAGCAAAACATGAGACTTGTCAAAATCATGCTGCCAGACTCCATGCCAGGCCATTTAACCTGGGGCACCTCAGAATGAATATGTTCACTCACTCACAAGTGAACCTATTACTGGGCCATACGCAGCCCTACAACACTTCATACCACACATCTAACCCATAATCCAAGCGTACTGCACCACATTTGATGGGGTTCAAAGTAGGAGGCAATCAATCTTAGAAGAAAATATTAAATATTTTTACACACACACACAAACACACACATATAAGAACTGAAAGCACTGAATGCTCAACTTCTAGCCACATGTTTTGTTGTTGTTGTTGTTGTTGTTTTTGTTTTGTTTTGCCTTTTGGATCACACGTGGCGATGGACAGGGGTCACATCTGGCTCTGCACTCAGGAATTACCCGATGCGGTGCTCAGGCAACTATGTGGGACTGTGGGAATCAAACTTGGTCGACCTTGTGCAAGGCAAATGTCCTACCCGCTGTGCTATTGCTCCAGGCCCTCAACTTCTAACAACATGTTAGTGATCTCTTATAGAAGGGCTTATGATCCCTGGGTGGAATACAACAATCCTCACCCTCTTTTCCTCTAAGGAAATATTTATGTAGCATCTTTAGAGGTTTTATATAACAAACAATACAAAGTATATGATTTCAGTTCTGCTTCAGGCTGGGATTGGGGTTCAGGATGGAAACACCCAAAATATGGTGGTGGGAAGGTGTAATGGTGGTGGGATCGGTGTTCGAATATTAAATGTAATAAAATATTGTGAACTACTTTATAAAATAAAAAAATTACAAAAATTAAAAAAAAAAAAAAAAAAGTCTTGGTCTCTAGTATGGTTTTGCTAGCAAGCAAAGGCAACATATCCAAGAATTTCTTTAAATGGAGAATGGATGATGTATTATTTTGTGTTATGCATTGTTTTCAGACCTCATGAGCCACTTAGCATTTGACTCCAAAGTTGACCTTGAAAGTCCAATACTTCTAATGGTTTGTTCTGGATCACTGAATCACCGAATACAGCAAAGTTCTTTCTACTTTCATTCTTCTATTCAAGCAGGAAGACTCAAATATGCTTATATCAACAACAGCAACCACAAACCCTTGAATGTTTAGACTCTGAGATAGAAATTTTTAAAATGGAAACTGGAGTTGCCTTAACTTGTGTGGTAATTTAAAAGGGAAGTAATGTTTATTATTACTGAATCACTATGAAATACAGAGTTACAACGTTGTTCATTATTGGGTTGTAGTCATATAATGTTCTAACACTTGTTCCTCCACCAGTGTTCATTTCCCACCACCAATGTCCCATATTTCCCTCTCCCTCAGTTTTTCTCTGCAACAGGCACCTCTCTCTCTCTCTCTCTCTCTCTCTCTCTCTCTCTCACACACACACACACACACACACACGCACACTTTCTATTTCTTTTTGGGTCACACCCGATGGTGCACAAGGAATACTCCTAGGCTCTGCACTCAGGAATTACTCCTGGCGGTGCTCGGGGGACCATATGAGATGCTGGAAATCGAACCCAGGTCGGCCGCGTGTAAGCAAATGCCCTGCTGTGATGTCGCTCCAGTCTCACACACACTTTCTATTTCTCTTTATCTCTTTTACCTTTTGGACATCATAGTTTGCAATACAGGTAATGAAAGGTTATCCTATATATCCCATTACCTACTTCTTACTTTCAGCACTCCGTTCTTGTCCAGAGTGATCATTTCCCACTATCATTGTCGTAGTGATCCCTTTTCTCTCCTAACTGCCCTCTCCAACCATACTTGTGGCAGGCTTCCAACCATTGACCGATCCTCCTGGCTCTTGTTTCTGCTTTCCTTAGTATGTCTCATACTATGTTATTTATATCCCACATATGAGTGCAATCATTTTATGTTTGTTCCTCTCCTGCTGATTCATTTCACACAACATTGTACTCTCCATAATCATGCATTTATAAGTGAATTTCATGACTTCCTTTGTTCCCTGGTGGCTGTGTAGTATTACATTGTGTAGATGTACCGTAGTTTCTTTATCCAGTCATCTGTTCTTGGGCACTTGGGTCTTTCCCATATTCTGGCTATTGTAAATAGTGCTGCAATAAACATTGAGTGCAGATGGCTTTTCTGCAGTGTCTTTTGGGCCCTTGGGTATATTTTAAAAGGGAACTAGTCTTGATTTATGTTTTTAGAGAAAACATGATATAGTGTAACAACTCTAAATTAAAAACATGGATATATTTGCTGATCTATTTTTACTTATTCATTAATTTGGTCATTCACTTTATGTTTTTGAGTATTTTATAGTTTGTAAAACCTTGAGAAAATTTATGGAAATGCTATGTTTAATAAAGAAAAGTTTATTTTCTTCTGTAGTTTGCAGTACAGTGGAGGAGAATCAAATCAGATTCTTATACTCCACAGTATTAGAATAAGAATAAGCTTGAGATCGGTGGCATTATCAGACTTATTCAGAAACTTTGTAAAACTTTAGAACCTCAGGTCCCATCCAAGTAGTAACATAATTTTAATTTTAGTAAGGTTTGAATTAATTTATGTGCTAATTAAAATTGAGAAAAATTAATAAAGTGATGCTTTGGCAGAAACTGACATGGGTGCAAAAGAACTGCAATGTCTGCTCAAGAGGGTTCCTAGACTGATGTTGATGAAACTGACTCATGGGTGGAACAATTAATATTTCATGATTGTTTTGGGTGTCAAGACCTTGCAGTGTTGTTTGGAAGCTCACATAATCTCTATGTGTAAGTTCTTTGGATACTCTATACTATTTTTCCAGCAGTGTGCTCGGAAAACATTTACATTTGTGAGCTTCTGTTGGAATATAGGGGATTTTTTTGTATAATTATGCATTTAAAACTGTGTTTAGTAAGAAAAAATGGTCTAATATTGAATCTTATTTAGGTCATTGAAGAAATGATTTTTCTGTTTATTACAGAGAAATATTGGTCAAATAGGATCTTTTGGAATAGGAAAAGTGCATTTACTTGAGCTATGGGGTTTATACTTCAACTACTTATGATCGTATAGAAAGCTTATATAGAACATAGAGTGGGAAGAGACTTTATTCTGACTAAGGCAATCATTAATTATGGGAAAAATAAAAATAATGAATAGATTAGGTTTATTTAGAATTAATGGGTCTGTAGGAGGTAAATTAAAAAGAAACAAAGTACAATAATTAATGATGTTGGCTCTCCAGTAATGTAATTTCCATGTAGATCTTTATCACCACAACATATTTTATTGTTTATTAGATTTCAGACAATGGTCCAGTCACATACAATGGCCAGTTCTTTTATTATTCTGTCTATTGGCATGTACTACTATGAACCTTTTAATGACAGTGAGATGGTCTGAGAAAGAAGAGATTTTGCCTTTTATAAATTTCATACAGGGTGAGTCCACAAACAATATGGTATTGCCTCCTATTTATCTTGCATATCTGGTATTGCCAGTAGTGATTAACATGGTATATAAGGTCCATTGAGAGTGATTTTAAGAAATATGTGATTGTCTTTTTAATTTGTTTCTTGGGATGTTCTTCTTTTTTTTCTTAATGGACCACATGATAAATTCCCTAGAGATTCTATTCAGGCATTATTCCTTAATAGTATGGTAATTTTATTGACCAGCATAGTATAGTATAGACTCTTCTGATTCTGTATTACAATCGAGGTGAAAATAAAAGTATATCGAGGGGCCAGAGAGATAGTACAGTGGGTAGGGTGCTTGCTTTACATGTATATGTCTGGCCCGGGTTCAATCCCTGGTACCATATATAATCCCTTGAGCAGTGCTAGGAGTAATCTTTGAGTACAGAACCAGAAACAAATCCTGAGCACCATTAGAAGTACCCTCCACACCCCAGCAAACAAAAAGTATATTGAAGTGGACTATGGTCTTCACTCCACATGTGCTACTTACTCTGTACTAGCTTGAGAACAAAATGTGTTTTCTATCCTTCCTCTTTCTACCATCTAGCACAGTGCTCTGCATGTAGAAAATTTCTAAATAAAGTTTTTTCTGAATGAATGTCAGAGAGATTCACAACTTTAAGAATAAGAATAGGAACAAAACTATTTATTCATTTTGGGGACATACCTGACATTACTTAGGGCTTATTCCTGTTTCTGTGCTCAGGGGTCACTCCTGGCAGGCTTGAAGAAGTTTATGGAGTGCTGGGGATCAAATCTTTGTGTGTCACTTGCAAGGCGACCACCTTATACACTGTAGTATCTCTCCAACCTATAAGAATATTTTACGTTGATAGTCATTATTTAATTATTGCTTTTAGAGTCAACAATCCTGTCAAGTAATTATCTAAAAACATGTTAAGAGACAGCTATCAAATAATTATCTAAAATCATGTTAGAAAGAGGTGGTATTTCACAGATCTTAGATTTCATAAGACATACTTAGATAACTATGTACATCACATTGCAAGTTATTTTAGCAAGATATTCTATTTAAAGAAATTTATTGCAAGAAAATTAAGAATATACACAAGTAAAGATGATGTGGCTGGAGAAATGCTATAGAGGGTAAGTCACTTGCCTTGCACGCAGCTGACCCAGGTTAATGCCCATTATTCCAGATGGTCCCCTGAGCACCATCAAGAGTGATTCCTGAGTGTAGAGCCAGAAGTAACTTCTTATCATCACTGGGTGAGGCCCTAAACTAAAAAAAAAAAACCCAACTAAAAAGATAATTACTTTATTCTATTTATAATAATATGCCTCTTGGAGAGCCCAGCAAGCTACTTAGAGTATCCCGCCTGCATGGGAGAGCCTGACAAGCTCCCCGTGGTGTATTCAATGTGCCAAATACAGTAACAATAACAGGTCTCGGTCCCCTGACCCTGAAAAGAGCCTCCAGTCATTGGGAAAAAAGAGTAATGAGAGGCTGCTAAAATCTCAGGGCTGGGATGAATGGAGACATTACTGGTGCCTGCTCAAGTAAATAGATGAACAATGGGATGACAGTGATACAGTGGTACAGTGATATAATAATATAATTTTTGATGAACCAAATGGCCAATAATTCTGAATTAGTCAATCCAATTAATTAACCAAATCATATAAAAGTGATGGTGTTAAATACACAAATGCAAAAACATTAACACATGAAAAGATGAATCACAAAAATGGCATATTCACTTAATTAACATTTTATTAATAACTTTAGATTCTGGGTCTAGAGAGATAGTACAGATGGTAAGGTCTTGCACACAGCTAATCTAAGTTTCATCCCTGGTACCACATACGGTCCTCATAACACTGCTAACGTGATCTCGGGAAACAAAGCCAGAAGTAAGTCCTAAGCACAGTCAGGTGTGGCTCCAAACAAACAAAAGAATTTTTAGAAAACCCTAAGGATTTTAAATGCTTAGAAGGGGAAGTCTGGAAGAGATCTAAATTAAATATCTACATTGGTTGGTAAAATTATTTTAATTCTCTCTGTCTATAATTCTTCAGTTTTCTTCTACTCAAATTTACTGGTTGTGTAATCAAAATTTAAATTATAAAAAGTGTTAGGGCTAGAGTAATAGTATAGCAACTACCATACTTGTTTTGCACAAAGCCAACTTGGGTTTGATCTCCATGTGGTCTCCTGACCACCATTCGAAGTAACTACTAAGCATCACCAGAAGTGACCCAAAATGATGTGTCACTCAAAAAACAAAAGACATTGAATTCATTTTTAGAATAAATTATCTCTTCAAGTTTTCTGGAGGATCCTATATGTGTCATCACAGCGGTCCCCATATTCTATTCTTTTATTTTTTTTTTTGTCTTTGGACTATACCAGGTAGTTCTCAGGGATTACACCTGGTTCTGAACTCAGAGATCATTTCTAGCAGTGCTCAGGGGAACTTAAGGTATGCCAGGTATTGAAAATGGGTTACTTGCATATAAGGCAAGCAACATACCAATAGTACTATCTCTCTGCTTCCTTCATATACTATTCTTTTACAAGTTTTCTTCTTTCCCCAGTGTACTTCATGAAATATTAAAGGCTAGAGCATAGAAAGAATGGAATTAAGAAATTGGTAGCATAGGAGGATAATTTACTCTATTTATTTTTCTCAGGTTTATCTTTTAAATTCTAGTACCAGAAGTTGATGTTTGGATTATATTTTTTGGGTCCCTGAATTGAGGACTATGGAGAGGAAGAAGATATGAGCTAAGTTCCAAAGATGTTGACAAATGAAGAGTTCTTAGATATTATATGGAAAAAAGGGGGAGGGTGGTATAGAAGAGGCTCATGTTCTTCAAAAGAATAATCCTTTTCCCCACTCCTACCCTGAAAGTGAGTGTGGTTTTAGAGGAACAAGAAGATTTCCAACCCTCTATGCATCCTAAGGTGCATGATAACAAACTGTACCCTTTGAGAGAATCATAGGCAGAACAGCTTGGGACAACCAAGTTTTATTTAGAGCACTAATGCTGTTGGTGTCAGGTTCAGGGGTCTGTCTAGTCAAAAGCACTGAATATCCCAAGGGGTTTCTTTATAAAGATAATAGATGCTTCCTAGTTTAGATAACTTGCTACAGCTTGAAAGCTGTGCCTACAATATACAAGACACCTAGAAAATATTTTGATGCTGTCTTCTATGGTCTTGGTCTTTAAAACCTGTCCTGCTGTATTTATAATCTTGAACATGATACCGTATCTTTCCAATCTTGAACATGTAACCATCTTGAACATGTTACCATCTTGAGCATAGTTTCTGAACCTATATTCTCTCTTAGCTAGAATCTGATTCACAAGTTTAATTTCCATGATATGAAGAAGGACTTAGGAAAGGTAGATCAGAGTGATAGGGAAGAACTGGAGTAAAGGTGATGAATAAAATTCACTTGCCAGCTCTACAAGTTGAGTAAGATCTCAGGTCTGGAAGGATAGCACTGCCTGAGTTGCCTCAGGACTGAGTCCCATAGAGAAGCTAATCTGCTGAAAACTTCAGGAACATAGGTTATTTTTTGGCTAAAGACTCCAGACCATTTCAGAGTTGGATGGGCAACTTCCGCCTACAACCCCATACTTCAGGAAGAACCCACAGCCACACCCACATCCCACCATTGATATGTAAGCTTGTCTATTGACCTTGTTTCAGAAACTTATAAATAAATCTCAAAAGAGATTAAAAAAAAACCCAAACTAAAATCTTTCCTTCTAAGATCAGGCACAAGGCAAGATTGCCTAATTTCACCACTACTATTCAATGCAGTTTTGGAAGTTCTAGAGATAACAATTTGGCAAGAGAGAGATATTAAGGGCATCCAGAAAAGAAATCTCTCACTATTTGCAAATGACATGATACTTGTATCACTTGTATCACTTGTTGACCCATTGATCTTCTATTTGCTCTAGCGGGCACCAGTAATGTCTCCATTTGTCCTTGTCTCATGCCAGTGCAGCCCAATGATATCTGCTCGCTCCAAGAACAGAAAGAGCCTCAAATCGTTCATTCAGGGATTTGACGAAGAAATCTGACCATCTAGTTGGTGGGTGGCCACGAGGTCTTCTGACGTCCCGTGGAATCCAGTCTGTAACAGCTCTAGTCCAGCGGTCATCTCTGAATTGCATTACGTGACCGGCCCATTTCATTTTTGATGCCTTGGCAAACGAGACAACATCCCTGATTCTTGACCATCGACAGAGATCAGAACTCTGGATTCCTTTTCTCACTTGAGTGAGACATGATATTCTCATCATAGCTCTTTCGATTCTTCTTTGGGATATCCAAATAGCTTTCTCATCCTGTTTGCGTAAAGCCCAGGTCTCTGAGGCATATGTTAGTGCAGGAAGAATGGCGGAATCGAAAAGATGTGCCTGGAGTTGGAGGTGCTTCGTTCTCTTAACCACTTCTTCGATGCTTTTGAAGGCATTCCACACTGCTCTCTTCCTCCTGCGCAGTTCTGGCACCAAGTCGTTCCTCATGTTGATTTCTCGACCCAGGTACACATAGCTGCTGCATTTGGAGATGTTCATTCCATTGAGAGCTAATGAAGCTAATGAAAATCCTAAAGATTTCCAAAAAGCTCCTAGAATAAATAGACTTTTTTACAGTACTAGAGGATTTTTTTTGTGTGTGTGTGTGAGTGTGTGTGTAATTGTGAATTATTGTTTAATGGGTTCAGAGTTTCAAATTTTTCAAGTTCAAGTGTTCCGAAGATTGGTCACATAATAAATGTGAATGTATTTAGCACTACTAAATTATTCTATTATAAAAATGGCAAATATTATGCGATGTGTATTTTACTACAATAAAAAGTATCTTCAAGCAACATCTAAACTGACACATATAAAATCAGCAATCCTTTTTTAGAATATAAGATACATAAAATCATATAATATGTAACTTTCTCTAAGTGGCTTCTTTTACTTGGTATAATGCATTTGGGATCTATGTGTCTATTTGGGTATAACTAAATTTTGTTTGTTTTTGGGCCAGACTAGGTGTAGTCATGGCTTACTATTGGCTCTGTGTACTGGTATCATTTCTGGTGGTGCTTAGAGTTGACTGTGTGCAAATCAAGCACTTTATCTGCTGTCCTATCTTTCTAGCCCCACTACTTTTTCTGATTCCTGTATAGAATTTCATATGTGTATGAATATATATATGCATTATATATGTATACACACATATTCTTTAATTTCCTTACCCATATACCAGATGATGGGAATTTCTATGTTTTGGCTACTACTACTCTACTATTATTATTTTAGTTTTTGAACTGTATTCAGTGGTACTCAGAACTTAATTTTGGTTTGTGCTCAGGGACAAACCAACTAAACTGGTGGAACTCAGAATACTATAATATGTGGTGTTGGGGGACTGAATCTGAGTTAGCCATGTGCAAGTCAAATGCATTAATCCCACTCTACTGTCTATATAGTCCGTTGGATACAATTATTTAGGCTGCTGTGAACATTCACCAATAAGTCTTTGTTTTTTATTTTGAATAAACCTTTAAATTATTGAATCAGGGACTGGAGAGATCACTCAATGTGCCTGAGCACATGCTTGACACTCAGGAGTTCCATGTTCAATCCTAGCTCTGCTTGATGACGTAAGGAGAGCCAGGAGTGACAGACATCCTCCCCACCCCCAACTCCTACCTCAGCTCTTAGCACAGAGCAAGGAGTAAGAAACTAGCCCAGCCAGGTGTGACCTAAAATTCAAGTAATTTTTTTTTTTATTATGTGGACTGCTTTTGGCTATAAGTAACAAAGTTGCTTGAAATCAACTTAAATTATAGAACAGTATAATTAGCCAGAGTGCAAAAGAACAGCTTTTAGTACATACACAACATTCAGCTGGTAAACAAAATCATCAAAGGCCCAGATTCTTTCTTCCTTTCTAGGCCTTCAGTTGTCAATGTGCTGGTTTTGTCCTTGAGATGACTTCTCTCCTGATCACAAGATAGTGGCCATTGCACTAATATTATAGCCAGACACCCAGCTAGAGTTAGGTGCAGAGTGGAAACCTCAGTAGACCATGCCTCACTTTCATTCCTTACAGGTGCATTAAATGCAGACTTATATCAAATTAACACAACCGAGAACAGGGACAGTGCTAAGAGCTGTCTAAGAGCACTCAGAATTCCCTCTCCAGGGATGAAGTTTATGTAATTTCTCTAAAGCACATGACTGTGCTAGCAAGCTTGGATGCCTGCACAAAGTCAGGGGTTGGCAGGAAGCAGAGGAAATGGATGTCAGATCGTCAAGTCTGCAGCCGTGTTCGTTTGCCCCATGCTACTTTTACACTGATTTTCCTGTTTCTACTTATGATGCACTTTCGGAAATACTTTCACCTCCATCATTCTATTTTTTAGTACAAGGTTAACAGCAACAAGAAGATGCTCCAATCCTGTCCTTCAAAAACGGTAACTTAAAATTGTGCTTGTTCCTCCTTCAAGACGAAATGATTTCAATCATTTATTTAACAGTAACTTGTAGAACCTATAGTCTGTGAAAGGCTTGGCAGGGTAAATAAGGAAGAATAAAATTAACGTCCCTGCTGTTATCACTTTACAAATCTAGTTTAGAAGACAAATTAAAAGTGATAAGTTAAATAACGGCAGTAGATATAAACAGGGGTTCTACATAACTGTGCAGAGCTTGCGGAGGCAGGATGATGATTAATGGGTAAATGACAAGTAAGTACCGTGGCAGCTCAGAGGAGGACAAGATACCTGCAGGCTGGAATGGGCTGAGAAAGCGTTCCAGAAGAGGAGATATTATAGATGGGTCTTGACAGGATCCAAGAAGGCTGACAGGAGGAGGGAAGGCCCCAGCTGCAGCTTTAAGACCCATTGGCCAGAGTGCTGGAACTGTTTATTTGCTTGCATCCAGATGTAGAGAAGACTGTCCAAATAATTTTTTTTAACTCTTCTATTAGATAAATATTATTATTATTTTTGTGTGTGTGCCTATTACATGCTAGGCTTTGTTCTCAGCACAAACGAGGCTGCAGGAAAACAGGCCAAAATAATTCTTGTCCTTCTAGAGGTTGTGTTCAAGTAAAGGATAGTTGTCTGATAAATGTATTTAATGTCCAAAATAATAGAAAAAATTGGAAAGGGTCCAGACAGTATGATGAGGAAGGTTTTTATAATTCTGGGGGTGAATTTAGGCCTGAAGTTCTGAACTGGCTTTTCTGACATGGACACAGGGATACAGGACATGGTGAATAAGTCTCTGACGGCTCAAAGCCATGGTGGTGGCAGGAATGAGTGAAGCAGGAAGCAAAAGGCTGGAGGTTTCCCAGATAAATGCAGAGGCTGAGGTCTCCTTTCTGTTCTTTGCTTGGTGAGCGGAAGCTTGGGGCTTAAACAGAGTTCATGGAACTTCTGGTCTTTTTTTTTTCCCTTTCCTCTATGGGATAGAGGCAATTGGGAGGAATAACCTCATTCTTCATAGACAGCAGGAATTAAATATAGGTAAGTTAGATCCAAGTTGTGGACACCCTCCAAGAAGCAGGGCCAAAAGATGGGATGAGGTCTCAGGAAAATAGGAGATGGTTAAAGTACTGTTTGCATGCATGTGTTTGTAAGCCTGAAAAAAAGCAACATCTAGAATGGCCCCCTTTAGGGATCCCTGAACTCAAGCCCTAGAAGCTTCTCTCTGTCACAAAACAGAAAATCCAAAATAACTTCGCCAAATTTGTGCTGCGTTTAAAATGTTTACATTTAATGAGTTAATTTTTTTTTTCTTTTTGGGTCACACCTGGCGATGCACAGGGGCTACTCCTGGCTCTGCACTCAGGAATTACCCCTGGCGGTGCTCAGGGGACCATATGGGATGCTGGGATTCGAACCCGGGTTGGCCGCGTGCAAGGCAAACGCCCTACCCGCTGTGCTATCACTCCAGCCCCTAATGAGTTAATGTTTTATCAGATCGTAACAAAATGAAATATAATTGTGCTTCTCTAAGATATTGCAAGGCTATAAAAAAAGTAGTAATTTAGAACAATGGGCACTAGTAGGTTTGGGCAGGGAACTGTTATGTAAAGTTCGATGACAAGTTGCCTGCTTTCAATCCTGTCAGCATATCTCTGCATCTGTGTGTGTAACTTCATCTGGGCATAACAATGTTCTACTTTGGACTGACCTTCAACTTTTGCTGATTTCCCATTTGCTCACTGTTGGGCCTTTTATCATCCTCTGTCCTCTGCTGTCAGTGTCCTTTTGACTTTTATTTGTTTAATGACTTTTGACTGACCCCTGTTGCTGCCGTGACCCTCCTGTTTTGTCTGTGTGTCGATTTCCTGGTTCTGGCTCCTTGCCTGGATCCCTCAACCTGCTGCCATTCTCAGACTGGCATGACAGATGGCCATAGGCTAATGCAAGGGCACTCCATCAGAGCTTTAGCACTGCAGTCACTTAAGATGCACGGCAGGCAGCAGAGAGAGAAACATGACTAGGTTAGCATGATGATTTTTAATGCTCCTGTATGGTGTCAATTTCTGGCTGGATTGCTTGTTGTCAACCTAAATGAACCCCTGTGGATGAGACCGGGGGCTAACAGAATCTTTATCTGGGTCATATTACAAATTATTTTAATATCAGTGCATGCTTGTTCCAGGTTAGTCTTGCATAAAGCTGTGCCGAAGGGAGGGAGCAAAGATGTCACTAGACTGTCCCTACCTTCAAAGAACTTATAATTCAAAGAAAGAGGTACCTGTGTATATGGCAAGTTGAAATTTAAGTCAAGATTAGAAAGTCCTAAGACAGTTGCCCTAAAAATGCAGGAAGCACATGGACAGCGTAAAAGACAGGCATGTGAATGATTTATTGATGGATTTTGTTGTAGCTTTAGTTATGTGAGTTCCTCAGTTTTGTGACCCACATATATGATGATTAGTGTCTGTTGTTTTTAGTAACTTATCAGACTCATGATTTCATGAGATAAGGGAGAATTTTAAATAGTATTACTATAATAAGAGGTTTATTCTATAGATAGAATTAAATGGTGGATGATCTCTACTACCCACTATTCATGTTCCTGGAGCAAGCAGATACCACTGGGCTACACTAGCACAAGACAGGGACGAATGGAGACATTATTGGCGCCTGCTTGAGCAAATCGAAGATCAACGGGATGACAATTGACAAGCGACAAAAGGTGGATTCTTAATTATAGGTGAGGATATAACAATGAGAAAAGGACAGGTAAAGCCATACCACAGAGTAATCAGTAAAATTTAACTTTCAAGGTCAAAGGATATGTAGAATACTTTGTCATTCCATCATAACAGAATTACTGCACCAACTTTAATAGTTATTCACTATTCTAGGGTACAATAGTTCTACCAAAAGCAAATATCTGACCACTATTTATTATATGTGGTCAAGGTTGACTAGAAAAAAATTGTTAAAAAATGCTTTGAAGGTGCAGTAAAAGATTTTTCTTCCTTAGAGAAGTGTACATTACAATTAAAAAAATTTTCCAAATGCAAGTCCTAAAGTGTACTTAAAAATAACTATTACGATTTTAAATAGAGATGCCTCAAATATAATTAAAACTATTTTATATGAAACACATTATATTAAAAGAAATGCCCTATTTTTGATTATAAGTTAAAAAGGACAATGAAAATTTTAATCCCACAGGAAAATGTACAGGAAGATATTATATACATCACTTGTCATCTCATTGCTCATTGATTTGTTCGAGCGGGCGCCAGTAATGGCTCCATTCATCCCTGTCGTGTGCTAGTGTAGCCGAATGGCATCTGCTTGCTCCAGGAACATGAAGAGCCTTCAACCATTTGTTCAGGGTTTTGATGAAGAAGTCTGATCATCTCTAGTAGGTGGGCGGCCACTTGGTCTTTTGATGTTCCATGGAATCCATTTGGTAACAGCTCTAGTACAGTGGTCGTCTCCAAATCATGTGTCCGGCCCATCTGATTTTCGACACTTTGGCAAAGGAGACAGCGTCCCTGATTCTTTTTTTATTATTTGTATATTTATTTATTTATTTCTATTTTTATTTATTTATTTATTTATTTTTATTGAATCACCATGTGGAAAGTTACAAAGTTTTCAGGCTTAAGTCTCAGTTACACAATGCTCAAACACCCATCCCTTTACCAGTGCACATATTCCACCACCAAGCACCCCAGTATACCTCCCATCCCACTCCCACCCTCCCCCCGCCTGTGTAGCTGATACATTTCACTTTACTTTCTCTTTACTTTGATTACATTCAATATTTTAACAAAAAACTCACTATTATTGTTTGGTGTCCCCCCCCAAAAGTCGGACCTACTGGAAAGGAAGCATTTGATAATTTGTTTTCCATTGCCGAGAATGAAGAGATATGAGGTCATGTGGCCACAACAGCGTCCCTGATTCCTGATCATCAGAGGAGGTCGGAACTCCGTATTCCTTCTCTCACTTGAGTGAAATCTGATACTCCAAGCATAGCTCTTTATATTTCTCTTTGGTTCCCTCTTCATCACTGGTTGACACCGTTGTCACTCCCTTGCCACAATGAGGCGGTGAACCATTGAGGGGGATTATATATACATATATATAATATATGCTTATATATAATATATATGTATATATACATGTTTATTTAAATACAGCTTTTTACCACTGTTTGCTTTCTACTCTCCCCAATATTTGCTAACAGTAATGTTGTATATATATGAATTCATATCAATAAATACATGCATGTATTGGAAAAATACATCCATTTTCATACTGAACCTCAATTTATACACAAATTAAAGTTTATAGGTCATAGAAATTGATCATCCTTAAATTTTAATTTCTGTTATAACCTATTTTATTAAGGCAGGGTAGATTTTTAATCTTATCAATCTGAGTGTCATTTCCTTCAAGTTCATGAGTGTGGGTTAGTGTGTCTCCTGACAAGATATTGGAAGGTGATTTGTTTAGTGCACAATGCTACCTGTCCATCCGTAGAGCTACCAGAAAAGATGTTCCTTATTCCTGTCCTGAGTTACCTAAGGAAAAATTGTTTATGTCTTGTCTCAATACACGAAATAATTTACTTTTATTGCAGTTTAGTTCCTTAGTTATTTCACTGAGCATTATTCATTCAAATGGTCTTTTCATATTAATATGTCCATGAAGAAAAAAGAAAACTGAGTTTTGGGGGCTGGAGCAATCACACAGCGGATAGGGCACTTGCCTTGCACGTGGCCAACCCAGTTTGATTCCCAGCATCCCATATGGTCCCCTGAGCACCGCCAAGAGTAATTTCTGAGTGCATGAGCCAGGAGTAACCCCTGTGCATTGCCGGATGTGACCCAAAAAGCAAAATTTTAAAAAAATAAGAAAACTGATTTTCTATTAATTTTTAGACATACTTGGACTGGAGTGATAGCACAGCAGGTAGGGTGTTTGCCTTGCAAGCAGCCAACCCGGGTTCAATTCCTCCATCCCTCTTGGAGAGCCTGGCAAGCTACCGAGAGTATCCTGCCCGCACAGCAGAGCCTGGCAAGCCACCCATAGCATATTTGATATGCCAAAAACAGTAACAACAAGTCTGACAATAGAGACATTACTGGTGGCCTTTTGAGCAAATGGAGATAATTTCAATTATTTATTGAAGATGATATGAATATAAATAAATAAAAATAATCATATAACTCATATGTTTATAAGTTTATTTGTGATTTTATTTTCCTCACAAAAGGTTTTAGGAATAAAACAAATGAATTCAGTAAGATTTCACAATAAAATCTGATAAAATTAAATAATACAATATGATTATAAAAATTAGTAGATTAGGGCTGCAGATTTAGTTACGAGATTTTATTTGTTCTCTTTTTGGACTACACCCAGTGGTGCTCAGTGTTTACTCCTGGATCTACAATCAGGAATTATTCTTGTTTTCAGGGGACCATATGGGATGCTAGGGGTCAAACCTAGGTCAGCTGCACGGAGGCAAGCCCCTACCCACTGTATTATTGTTCTGTCCCTTGTTATGAGTTATTAGAGGCCAAAATAAAGAGAGAAACAATGTATCTGAAGGATTAATGTGTCAACACAAGGCCATTCAATAGTCAACATGTGACCATTCAGTTGAATGGTCAATGCAGGCCACTCAATACAAGACTATTCAACCACCAATGCAAGGCCCCCAGCATTAGTACCTCAAAGAGGGTCTCAAGCTGATTTTCATGATGGGATATGGGCAATAATTTCTTAAGTGATACTTAAATTCCTTAAAAATATTCTTTTAAGAACAGTCCAATACTGCCAATTGCAATTCAGTGATTTAAACAGCAAAAATATGACTAACTAGAAACAGTATTTGAAACACCTGGAAGAATAAAGTCACGTTGGCATTTAGCTTACCTGGGCAGTTCCATCTGTAACTGAATAAAGACTGGGGTATTCCAACAGGGGCACTTTCAGGAACAATTCTGTTTAGGGGTAACTCTTCCTCATTAAATGGAGCCTAGGTTTTGATATTCTTAAAGTGAGAAACATTTGCCAGGTGACCTAACAGTACAGAATAGAATAATTTGAAATTCTGTATAAGAAGAATGAAAGCAACTTGTCACCTATGTGATTTGTGATGTGGCTTTCAGACAAGGCTATTATCAGCCATGCCATCTGGTTGCTGCCTATTTTTAATAGCTATTTTTGAAGCTAGGTGCCGAGCTCACTTGTTTCTGAGTTACTGAAAGGGGGCGTATGATGCAAACATGTAAATGTCACATATTTTAAAAGGAAAAAATTAAAAATATTATTATTTTCCTTCTTTAAATGTTAGTGACCCAAGAAAACAAGTCCAGGTGCTTAATCTAGCACACCATAGTCATATCTGAAATAAATACTTTAGCACTTTGAGGTGTGTCTCATCTCAGATCCAATACTTTGTATCTTAAACACACTTGTACCTCAAGAAGTGAGAAACTAAGTCCTTAAGTAATAAGCTTTATGTATTGAAAACATTTATTAGTACAACTCTGCATAATTTTGCAAGCTCCCTAAGAGTGAAACAATTTATTTAACTTAGCACAGTGGGTAGGGCGTTTGCCTTGCACACGGCCCACCCAAGTTTGATTCCTCCCTTCCTCTTGGAGAGTCTGGCAAGCTACTGAGAGTATCTTGCCTACATGGCAGAGCCTTTCAAGCTCCCCATGACATATTTGATATGCCAAAAACAGTAACAACAAGTCTCATAATGGAGAAGATACTGATGCCCTCTCGAGCAAATTGATGAATACCACTCCTGGGAATATATCCCAAAGAGGCAAAAAGGTATAGTAGAAATGACATCTACACTTGTATGCTCATTGCCGCACTATTTTCAATAGCCAAAATCTGGAAAAAATGGAGTGCTCCAAAACAGATGATTGGTTAAAGAAACTTTGGTATATCTACACAATGGGATATTATGCATTTGTTAGAAAAGCTGAAGTCATGCAATTTGCATGTAAGTGGATCAACATGGAAAGTATCATGTTGAGTGAAATGAGTCAGAAAGAAAGATACAGACATAGAAAAATGGCACTCATCTGTGGAAGATAAAGTAGCAAAATGGAACACTAACACCCAAGAGTAGTAGAGATAAGAACCAGGAGGTCTGCCACACAGCTTGGAAACTGGCCTCACTTGCTGGGGTAAAGGCAGCTCAGATAGAGAATGGAACACCTAGTAGAGAATGTTGGGAGGACCCACTTTGGTTGAAAGCTGCGTGATGAAAGTAGACTATAGACCGAACATGATGGCTACTCAATACCTTTATTGCAAACTACAACATCCAACAGGAAAGAGAGCAAGAGGGAATTCCCTGCTGCAGAAACAGGATAGGGTGGTGGGGGTTGGGGTGGGGGTGGTAGGAGGGATACTGGGAACATTGGTGGAGGAGAATGGGTGGAGGGATATAAACAAAATGCAAACAAGAAAGTTCATAAGTTTGTAACTACCTCATGGTGATTCTCTAATAAAAATTTTTAAAAAATTGATGAACAACGGGATGACAGTGCTACAGTGAGACACTGTTAGATATATAAAAATATTAAAATATTGTAAAGTTTTACAAATTGGTAGTTCTAAAAATACAAACATATATGTACACATACACATATATCTCTATATGTATATAATTAGGACTAACAAAGGTTAAAACTCACAAAACTCAACCACAAAAATTCCAATGACCCATTCACAAGTGGGGTGAGGAGATGAATAGACACTTCCCCAAAGAAGACATCAGATGGCCTACAAAAATATGAAATAGTGCTCATTGTCTCTCTTGGTTAGGGAAATACTAACAAAACCAACAATGAGATATCATATCATGCCTAGAAGAATGGCACATATCAAATTGTCTGGGAACAGCCAGTGTTGGGAGGTTGTGATAAGAAAGGAATCCTAATATACTGTTGGTGAGAATGTTACCCTGAACCAGAAGGAATGGGATCATACATAATGATCTCTCTCATATGTTGGACTTAAAGATACATAACAAGGTAGCAACAAAGGGACAAAGGCAACATAATGGTAAATCTAATTCTCACAATTGAGTTGCTGGGAAGGTGGAGTGAGATGCAGAGTTGTTAAGGTCCTTGGGGGAAGAAAGTGGGTATACTGGTGGTGGATGTTATTTATGTACATGGGAAACTATCATTAACAATATTATAAGTTACAGCACCTTTGTCACTAAAAATATTTTTAAAAGAATTAATCAAGATTACTATATCAAAAATTTTTATAGTCAACATGGCTGATTATTTAGGTATAATTTATATATAAGGTCCACAGATCTTAGGTTGTAGGGTGAGAGGTTTTGACAATTATATATATATATGTATATACACGTATATATGACTGTGTGCATTTGTATATCTATCTCTCTATCTCTTTATCTCTCTATCTCTCTATCTATCTATCTATCTATCTATCTATCTATCTATCTATCTATCTATCTTTCTATCTATATCTGTTTAACAGCCATTCCAAGTAAGGTATAAGACAATCCTATAGATCTAAAACATTTTCACAGATACATTCATATGTTACTCCTTTCTGCTCAGACATGCTGTCAGTAAGCGTGGTTGAGGTTTACCTTTCTGCGTTTGTTTAAGTCAGAATCTTCCAAATAGACCAAATAGCAATTCACTGGAAGGTTGATTTTTGAAATAACGCAATGAATGTTTGCAAGGCCAGTCTGAGTATAGTCTGACTCCCACAGACTGTGTGGTAAGGAGAGATCCAAACAGAAGTTGCTTCAGAGGCTTTGGGTTTGTCACATATGCCATCACGGGGGAGGTGGTTGCAACTTTGAATGCAAGGCCACACAGGAGATAGAGTTGTAGAAAACAAAGAGCGCTATCCTAAGAGATATTCTCAAAGATCTGCTGCCAACTTAACCATGTAAATGTCCCCCACCCCATCCTTGCAGATATTAAAAGAGACATTAAAGAATATTTCAAAATAGGTTAAAATATATGGAAAAATTTAAATGGTTTAAACGTGATAGACAAACACAGTGGCAAAAAGAAAGGCTTTGCTTTTGTGACTTTTGTTTTGTTTTTGGGCCACCCATTCAACTGTGCTCAGGGGTAAATAGTAGCTTTGCACACAGGAATCACTCCTGGTGGTGCTCAGGGGGCCATATGTGATACCACGGACTAAACCCAGATTGGATTTGAGAAAGGAAAGCACCTTACCTGCTGTACTTTCACTCTGGTCCCTGCTTTTGTAATTTTAGATGCCCATGATTCCATAGACAAGACAAATTCAGAAATACCGCCTTGTGAATGGCCACAAACATGAAATAAGAAAAGCCTTATCTAAGCAAGTGATGGTAAGTGCTTTATCCAGCCAGAGAGGTTCTGGAAGCTTTGGTGGTGGCCATGGAGGTTTTTTTTAGCATGAATGGCAACTTCAAATGTGGAGGAAACTTCCATGGGTGAGGTGGCTTTGGCAGCAGTCAGGGTGGTGGTGGGTAAAATGGTAGTAGGGATGATTATCATGGATTTGATAATGATGAAAGCAATTGTGAAGGAAGGTAGCAGAAGTTAAAATTATTTTGGCAGCTATAACCATCAGTCTTCAAATTTTGGACCCATGAAGGGAGCAAACTTCGGAGGCAAAAGCTTATGCCTTTATGGTGATGGAGCATATATAATACTTTGCCAAACCATGAAAACAAGGTGGCTTTGAAGGTTCCTGCAGTATTAGCAGGTATGCCTAATAGTAGGTTTTAATTGACAGGAAAAAAAATCTTATTAAGGGAGTCATAGAAGTCATATGAAAGCTACAGACAACAACAAATTGGTGAATTCAGCCAAGCCCTATGGTGGCAGGTTCCTTGCTGCTACAAAGAAGATATATTTTAGATATTAGCATGTGTGTGAGCAAAAAACTGAACGACCATATTTGGAACTAATTGTATGACAGGTTTCTTTAGTTTCTGTTCTGTGTAAAGTATATAACATTCCAACAAAATGGTTTAATGTAGCTTTGTCTTTTGCATACATGTTGTTGATTGCTAAATGTAATAGTCTGATTATGATGCTAAATAAATAAGTCTTGGGGGGAAAAACGGTTTTCATTTTCTCATCTTTCTTCCACTACTGAAAGAATAATTTTCTGATTTTCTAGTTTTTATCAATGCAAATTAGTATTTTCTGTTTTCTGACTTTTTATTTTATTTTTTATTTTTTTATTTTTTTGCTCTTTGGGTCACACCCAGTGATGCACAGGGGTCACTCCTGGCTCTGCACTCAGGAATTACTGCTGGCAGTGCTTAGGGGACCATGTGGGATGCTGGGAATCGAACCCGGTTTGGCCGCATGCAAGGCAAACGCCCTATCTGCCCTGCTTTCGCTCCAGCCCCCTGTTTTCTGACTTTTTATAAAGTCATGCAGTATAGTTTTCTTTGTGTTCAGATTCTTTAATTCAAAAAACATTTTCTAAGTTCATCTTTGTGGGCACACATTGCAGTAATTTGTTTTATTCATTGATAAATAGTATATCATGCCATTTATGCATTGTTGATGTGTGACATTTGGATTGTTTCCACTTTAAACTACTGTGAAAATTCTTGCACAAATTTTGTGGACATATGCTTTCTCTTTCTTTTGTAAGGAGGGGTAACTTTTTTAGGAGTAGGATAACTGAGTCAGAGGGTAGGTGTGTGTTTAACTTTACAGGAAAATGCCAAATTGCTTTCCAGAGTGGCTGCAGCGTTTTATACTCCCACAGCAATGTGCAGGAGTTATAGTTGATTCATATCCTCCCCAACATTACATTTTGTCACTCTTCAATTTTAGTCATTCTTGTGGTTTCACTTGCATATTTTCTAAATGACTTAAGATGCTGAATACCTTTTAATATGCTCATTGGACATTTGTATTTATTTTCTCTCTAGGTGCCCATTCAAGTATTTTGTACCTTGTTTTATTGTTTTCATTTTACTTTGTTTTTATTTCATAGTCTTTTCTTCTTTTCTTTCTGGGTCACACCCAGCGATGCATAGGGATTACTCCTGGCTCTGCACTCAGGAATTACTCCTGGTGGTGCTGGGGGGACCATACAGGATGCTGGGAATTGAGACTGGGCTAGCTGCATGCAAGGCAAATGCCCTACCTGCTGTGCTATCACTCCAGTCCCTTGATAGTCTTTTTAAATAAAGTTATAAGAAATATTCGTATTATGGGAAATGTTCTTGTCAATTACATGTTGAAACACTTTTTTTCCTAGGCCTCAGCTTACTTTTACATTTTTGTTCTATGTCAATTTACAAAGATATTCTACATTTTAAAAATAGAAACTTAATAGTTTTAACTGGCTTGGGTAGGGTGGGGCATCTGGGTTTGACTCCCTCCTTAAGATGCCGGAGATTGGAGGAGGCAGACAGAGGATCTTGTTTCGGGTCTCATTGAGCCTAGAGTCCAAGGTCGCAAAATTCTGCTTACCTGGTTCTTTGGGGCTTCACTCCTGTGTGAGGTTCAGCCCAAGTGTCCAGAGAGTGGCCTGGAGTTCGGCGGTGGCTGGGTAGTGGAGGAGGATGAGAAAGCTATTCGGGTCTCCCAAAAAGGAATCGAAAGAGCTATGCTAGGAATATCACGTCTCATTCAAGTGAGAGAAGGAATTCAGAGTTCTGACCTCCATTGATGGTCAAGAATCAGGGACACTGTCTCATTTGCCAAGACATCAAAAATCAGATGGGCCGGACATTGTAATGTGATTCAGAGATGACCGCTGGACTAGAACTGTTACTGACTGGATTCCACGGAACGTCAGAGCTATGCTAGGAATATCACGTCTCATTCAAGTGAGAGAAGGAATTCAGAGTTCTGACCTCCATTGATGGTCAAGAATCAGGGACACTGTCTCATTTGCCAAGACATCAAAAATCAGATGGGCCGGACATTGTAATGTGATTCAGAGATGACCGCTGGACTAGAACTGTTACTGACTGGATTCCACGGAACGTCATAAAACAGTGTGGCCGCCCACCAATGAGATGGTCAGACTTGTTCGTCAAAACTCTGAATGAACAATTTGAGGCTCTTCCAGTTCCTGGAGTGAGCAGATATCATTGGACTACACTAGCACGTGACAGGGACAAATGGAGACATTACTGGCACCTGCTTAAGCAAATTGAAGATCAATGGGATGACGAGTGATACAAGTGAATACTTTTAACGTTTATGTTTATAATTCACCTTAAATAAATTTTTGTGTGTAGTTTTAGAGATGTGACCATTGTTCTTTTCTTTCCTCTATCTCTCCTGTGGATATCTAATTATCACAAAATCATTTATTGAAAAGATTTTCTTTTCCCATTAAGTCGCCTAGTGTCTGTGTTGAAAATCAATCAACTGTTTAAGTGTGGTCTATTTCCGAATTTTCTATTCTGTTGCATTGATCTACTTGTCTGTCCTTATGCCAATGTTATTCCATTTTCATTATTGTAGCTTTTGATTAAGTCTTCATGTCATCTAATCTAAGTTGTCCAACTTTCTTTTCTTTTTTTCCAAGTTTTTTTTGACTACTGAGGAGCACTATATTTCCAAAACAATTCTGTTGGGATTATAATTTAGATTATTTATATTATTTTGAATCTGTAAATTAGGTTAGAGAGAACTGATATCCTAATACTGATTCCTCTAATCTACTGTCATGGTAGAACTGCACTGTAGCACACTGTTGTCCCATTGTTCATCAATTTGTTTGAGCGGCACCAGTAACATCTCCATTGTCAGACTTATTGTTACTGTTTTTGGCACATTGAATATGCCACGGGTAGCTTTCCAGGCTCTGCTATCCGGGCGGGATACTCTCAGTAGCTTGCCGGGCTCTCCGAGAGGGACGGAGGAATTAAACCCGGGTCGACCACGTGCAAGGCAAACGCCCTACCTGCTGTGCTATTGCTCCAGCCCACTGTCATGGTATGTCGTTTAAAACATTTTTGTCAATATAGGTAGTGTTTCTAATACTACTGTGAATCAAACTGCTATTTAAATTTTACTGTCAATGTTTAGAAATAATGCTGAATATTTCATGTTGACCTTGCAGCTTACATCTTTTCTAAATTCAATTGCTAATTTTAGCTGCTTTGTGTGTTGTTTGATTTTCCATAAAATAACTGAACCTGCAAATGGTAGTTTTATAATTACCTTTAATTCTTTGCATTTTTGTTTTTATTGTTTGCTTTATCACACAAAGTATAATAGCTTTTATATTTTCTTCAGTTTAAAATATATACAGCCCCTTTTCCACCTTCCATTTTTCCATATACATTATCTTAATATGCTCTGATTCTCGACTGGAGCGATAGCACAGCGGGTAGGGCGTTTGCTTTGCATGTGGCCAACCCTGGTTCGTTTCCTCTGTCCCTCTCAGAGAGCTGAGCAAGCTACCAAGAGTATCCTGCCTGCATGGCAGAGCCTGGCAAGCGTGGAATATTCAATATTCCAAAAACAGACGTTACTGGTGCCCGCTTGAGCAAATTGATGAAAAATGGAATGACAGTGCTACAGTGCTCTGATTCTAACTAAAATTTTCCATGTTATTAAGATGTCCACGTTCCATATTTTTGTAGGATAGTCATATTTTCTTTTAAAATCAATTAGCAATTTCAAGTATTCATGTTGATGAATTTCAATGAGGTGTCCTTTCATCTATGACTAATAGCAGAAAATTAAGGCACATATTTTTTTTGGAAAGGCTATAATGCATAGCTAGAAAAAAACCAAAATCCTAATTAGGTAGTGAATTCTAAAGCAAAGAATTTAGTGGAGAATTACTTGATAAAGTGAATTGCAAGTAAATTCAGAACTGACTATTACTCAGCGGTGCTAGACTATTTCTAAGGGCACCTTGACATTACCTAATTGTGGAGATTTTAAAGTCCTATAAATTACAAGTCATTGAAATAATGGTTTTATTTGGTTCATTTAAAATTGATGTAAACACTTTGATCATTGCAGCAGATGCTCTCTCATATCAGAGGAATTATATAGAAAGCCCCTTCAGTCTTTTAAAAATTTTAGACTATAATTTTTGTAAATAACTGGTAATTATAATTTTACTTTAAAAATTATAATTGATTATATCATGTATAAGGTGACATTTTCTATAAATTGTATTTGTTACATAAACAAAACAACCATCAAATGATAACTTGAAATTGTTTCTTATCCATAGGTAATTTTTTTGGGCCACACTTATCTGTGCTCTGGGGCATCCAGCTCTGTGTAAGGGACAGGAGAGGGCTTTATTTATGGATAGGGTAAAGACATGAGGTCTGACCTTATAGGACGGCATGATCTGCAGATCATTCACATTATTTAAAGCAAGGCAAGATCTTATGTTGATACCCACTGAATAAATAGTTGAGGCACAATGAATAGATACCGGATTGAGGCTGGATTGAGGCTGGATCCCAAGCCAGGATATCTGAGACCAGCAGTTAGATCCCATGTTGAGTGAGAGAGGGCTGCCATGGATTAGATACAGTATTATTAGATATGGTATTATGTAAAAAACTAAAGCTCGCCGAAGGGCGAGTGCACTCGAGGGCTCTCTGGCGGCTCTGTCTCACCGCCCGCGTTCGGTGTCCTGGAACCGCAGTGTGTGGGCTGGATCGGGACGGCCGGTGGTCAAGGACAGGCGAAGGAAGAACGAGGACCAAGCTAGTTGTTGATTAGTTACCGTTTATTCAATCTTCAATCTTTCTCATCTCCCGCACTCCCAGCTCCAGCCTCTCTCTGGATCTACTGCTCAACTGCTGCCTCTCTCTGGCTTCTCTCTCTCCTCCTACTTGTCTCTCCCACCTTGCCTCTAGGCTACCACCAGCCAGGTAGCCAAATCAACATAAGAAAGCCCTTCCTGAGGGCAGGGCACTCCAAAGCCCTTCCTCACTCTTAAGGTTTTTTTCTTTTCCTTAGTCCAGGAACTTATTAACATCTTAATACTAGTTATTTTTGTATGGACATAGCAAGGGATACATTGAGGCTTGCAAGGCAGCTCTCCTGGCAACATCTTGCCACAGGCTCATACCACAGCACTCAGGCCAGATTAATCATTCCTCACCCTAGCAGGGTCCAAATCTAGTATCACTGTTTGGATCATGACAGCATTTGTCCATGATCAAGCTCTTAACTTATAGTTAAGCATTAGGCACTTTGGCCAGGCCCATCTCGATGCCAGGGTAGCACACAACTCACAGCTTGCCCTGGGTCCTTCTTGTCCCATGTCGGGACCCTGCTTTGGGGGTGCTAGGAAGTAAGGGCAGCTGAGGCTTAGGTCAAGAGAACAGATGCCCTGGAGGAAAATATCATGTAGAGTCAAATGACTGCCAGGTTACAAAAGCATAACATTTGTTAAGTCTTCCTGTGTCCATACAAAAAGGACTTGCTCTGAATAAACTATGCAAAGGACTCAAGGAGAAGAGAAAAACATTATTTACAAGTCAACAGAACACTAAGAAAGAAGCTACAAATAAACAAAGAGGAATAGGAGCACTGTAATGGGAGTAACCCAATAAACCTAAACTACTGAGGCTATGTTATCCTACAGTATTATCACTGCAGTCAGTTATTTATCAGGATTCCAATTCCACACGTAAATCTTCTGAAGAACTACAAATTGGGGCATAGAATCAGACAGTTATGGAGAGGACTGGGGAAGACTAAGACTGAGTGAATATGTTGATAACGTGATTAATTATGATACCAAGATTATTTTTGATGCTACATGTTGGGGAAAAAAGATATTTATAATAATCTTCAGGGCTTCTAGGTTTGCAGGAATTGAATCAGGCTAGGTATAGTACAGTCGGAACTTCCAATTCCTATAGCTAATAGGATTAGGAAAGGTGGCACCAAAATATGAACTTTTAAAAATATTTATTGAGGTATTGTGCTATGATAGTTTCTTGCATACATCATTTTAACATCACACCAATTACTAAGGTATACACATCTCTCCATCAGGTTCCCAAAGACTGCTTCCTTTCTACTCTATTCCCCTTTTTTCAAGCTTGGTTGTGTGGGCCAACTCTCCAATTCCATTGCTTTTGGCCTTCTGTTTCTCCCTTACTGTGTATCTATAAATCCTACATGAGGGAGATCATTCTGTATCTACCCATTTCTACCTGACTGCCTTCACTCAGCATAATACTTCATAGTTCTTTCCATGTTACTGAAAAGTGCATAATTTTGACATTTATTATAGTTCCATGCTATTCTATTGTGTTTATATACCACAACTTCTTGATCTTTTCAACTGTTTTTAGGGAGTTGGGTCATTTCCATATATTTGCTATCATACTAAACACTGCATTTAATTATATCAGCCCCCAAATCTTATGATTCCCTTAATATCACTGAACTTCTCACTCTGTCCTCTCCTGCCCAGATCTTTCCCTATAACAATTGGGAAAAGAGTAAAAGAGTTTCCTCTTCTAGTTTGTTTCAAGGATTCTGTGAGGTTTGGAATTCTTGAACCTTTATTCGTGATCTTACAAGTAGAAAATTAGCAAAAGGGTGATAAACACATCCTGGATGGATGCGTTAAAGTAAAAATACACAGGATGTTTACAAGTTTAGGTGTCTGTTGAGTGGGATTAGAGCATTAGAGGCATTGGTTGCTAGAGTAGCTCAACAACAGGAATGTTGTAGCAGCAGAAGTATCATAGCAGGCCGTGAAGTGCAGATCTGACAGTACAATCTCTTTCTTCTGGTCTAAAGCACTTTATATGGATTTAACATTTGTATTTTTGTGCATAGAATAGTTTATGGGAGAAATTTATGGTAATTTAACATAAATTTAAAAAGTAATGAAAGGGAGAAAATAGATTGTATTCACTATTAAAGCACAAATATCATTGTATCCTTGTATAATAGGATTTTTACCAATATGAAAAGTGATTGTAGACTAAAAGGAGGTCCAAAGAGTCATTTCTACTAGTTATTTGTTTTTTGACTCATAAAGTTACAGTTGAGGTTACCACTGGACATAGGCATAGTTTATTGTGATGCAAAGGTAACTTTCATTTCAGCCTATCTGGTCCTTCCACAGCTTAAAAGTCGATAGATTCTTCTCTCAGTATTGTCACAGAGAAGCACGGAATAACATGCATTCAGCTGACTCTTCTATTTGCTCTGCTGATATCCAGACTATTTTTAAGGAGTGAGACTCTGGTGGTGCCTACAAAAAGTCACAAAGCTATTCTTTGTCCTACACAGCACAGTGAAGTAGGGCCATGCCATATTCCATAGGACAAATTCAGTTTGAGACAATATATCAGAGGCTACAAAGTTTACTGAGGGATTTATTGTTTCTCTGAGCAAGATTATAGAGACCCACATGTGGCTTGAGGCCTGCAACTCCAGAGACCTGCTTCCAGACGTCACTTTTGAATGGTTTCACTTGCCTCACCAGCTCCAAGCCTATGGGCTAGGGTGAGAGCAGGGGCTGCGTTCTTGACTGGTGCTGAACAGCATTGTCAGAACCGCTTGGTACTATCAGTTCCCTAATCATTCCTGAGAGACTGATGCGTTTCTGTAAAAGCCTCATTTACATGGTGTGACTACAAATTAAAAAGATAGATTTTGTTCTGGCTTGTTAAAATCATTCTTTAGAGACAGTGTTTGAAACAAAATTTGTCAAATGGTCTGTGGTCTACTTACCCCAGATATTAATCTCTGCCTACAATGCTGGGAGGTTCTTTTCCTCATGAAAAAATTCCATTCTTGTGAATTTAGTTCATTCACGTGGAGTCAACCGTATAGCACTATTATTGCTTTCTCTTTATTTTGAGGGAATAGAATACAAAAAGAAAAAGCACTGGCAACCGATAGTATGGCTCACTTCATAGAAAGGGAGACAAATGATCTTTTCTTATTCTTTAAAAATATACAAAGCTCTGCTAAAATAGAACTTTATATTATAGGTTGCAGTTATTAACTTAGGAGGTAATGGGGTTTCTACTTTCTCAGGATAAAAGCTTCCCATGTTAACACCACCTACTGTATAATGTCTTGGCAAAATGTGCAGAATTTTCTTTATTATATAGTTAATGAGCAGCAACTTTTTCCTCATGAGTTCCAATTTTCAGGCAAAGACAATTCCTTAAGTCTAAGAACCTGAACTGTGTTCTCCATAGAAATAGTCAGCAAGAAAGCTTCTATTTATAGATGGCTTGTTAATATCCAGTTTTATTATATGCCACATGCATATTATTCCAGAACTTTCCTAAAACATGAATATGAATAAATACTATAATTCTTTACCAGCAACCTTAATATTTCTAGAGAAATGTATGGTGAAAAATATAGAGGGGCTTTTCAGAAAGCTCTTTTGCCTTTATTATCAATCTTCTGGGTTCTTTCTCAGCCACCTACTATAAATCTGTAATGTCATCTCAACAATCTTCCATGTTGAAGCTGAAAGATGGAAACGGTGAAACGTGACCAAAGAGTCTGATACTTTGGAAATTCTCAGAGTTTCTTGTTATATTGAGAGAAAATGAGTGCTGAGAAAAGATCTGACACTAACACAGCAATTAATTTGAATGATGGATATGGGCCAAAGAACCTGACATCCTTTCCTCTGGCAATCACTTTCCTTTAAAACAGGGTTTGTCTAATTAATAAGGATTTTTCACCTGTAGGGACGTAGCCACAGGATATTCCAAGAGGATCTTAGATGAAAATTGGGAGCCATGGTATGAGATCAAGGGGCCAACCAGTAGGATAGAACAGAGAGCATGGGAAGCAAAACAGGTGTAGGAGACAACGATCACAAAAAGATTGAGAAACACTCAACCTTGAGAAGATGGGATCTTCTCCCACCTCATGATGCATATTTCCCCCTTTCTCAGGAGTTGAGGTTTATCCACATTACTATTGAGAATATTTATTGACTACTTGGCCCTTGGAGTACCTACAAATGATTTCTAGCCAAAGTGCTCTAGCTCTCTACTTTGATTTGTTATTAGAGAGGGAATTAATGGCCTATTAGATTTCCATAACAATTTCAGTGTCTTAAGTAGGAAAGTAGTGTTTTTCAATATTTAAACTGTTCAGATTTATATTGCAAATTAGGCAAGACTAAGGAAAATATTGGTGTGCCGGCTTAATAAGAATAAAATATAGTTCTGAATGTCTATTTTGTATAGAACATTAGGTCCATGAAGTCTAGGAACTGTAAAGTAGGAAATCTCTATCTTCACTTTTAAAATATGAAGGCATATTTTATCCTGCTTATTATATAGAGCAAGTGGAAGCAGAAAATATTGAGTATATGATGAAGTCTTGTGTTTCTGGCTTAGGCAACTGTTTTGAATGCTGGTTGTCATTCACATTTTATGTGCATGAAACAATGAGTTTTATAAAATTACTACGTTTATGAGAGGATTAAGCAGGTTTTACTTTTATAGTCGTAACGTGTTCAAATGCATTTGCATCAAATGGGAGATATAATTTCTCTTTGTAATTGAAATTTAAATCCCAGCATAAATACAGCACTTAGAAAACTATTTAATGGGCCTTTCTTTTATAAGGATCCTGTGCAGAAAGAAGGTTACACAGCTGGAGATTGTTTAGAGACAATTAAGACTTATTGGCTTTTCAGCTGGTGATAAAAGCAGGGCTCTGAGACTCTGGCATCTTGAAATTGTTACCCAGGTGAATTTCCTTGCAACTCTAAGCTCTTTAGCATTCTTAAAAATTTATTTAGCATTAGAGACTTAAGGGGATGATCTATTGTAGTTTAAGTTCCTGATGAATGCAAAGTATACATTTATTTTTAGCATGATTCATCCAGGTTGAACCTGAGAGTTTAGCCTTCCTTTCAAGACTATTACTCATTTCTTTTCCTGAAGAAAATAGCAAAATATTCTACATCTAACCCCCGTTGCCTAAGATTTCTAGCTCCTCTGAAATGATACCGCACTTTTTTTTTCATATCATGTTTCTTTGTATCTTCAAACTAAGAAAGAATCTGCTTGATTTTAAGTGATTTAATTAGATAGCCCAAATAATGCTGATAGAGATGAGGATTTTATGGATGATTTATACTTATTACTTGAGGACATCTTAAGGTTCATTCCTATAAGATTTTCCACTGAGGGAAAATATTTCAGTGACTTATAAATCAGATTGCATAATGCTACATAACTGTGAATAACTTTGTATTTTCACAAACTCTCAAATGATAATTCTTCCATAGTTAGGCACTTTAAATTCACAGCTGGTTTCATCCACCTTTCTGCCAAACTATAAGTGGTTCTAACACTCGAGCATGAATAGTAATCAATGTTTTGAGTCACTACATTAATGTAACTAGTAGGAAATTTGATTTGGCTTATTCTTATGAGTGTAGATATTATACTAATTAAGATAAACATATTTTTCAGAAATTCGATTTCTGACCTGAGAATGTTATACCACTATATTATTTAAATCTCTCTACATTTATAGTGCCAGAAAATATTTTTTGATACATAAAAACGGGCTGAATACAAAATTATTTAATTTGCCTTTTACATTAGTATCATGTATCTATTAACTTTGGAGGAGAACATGTTGCATTTGTCTTTGATTTGCTGTTCCTTGTTGGAACGAGAAATTATATCACAAATTCTTCCATCTCTGTATTATTCTTCCATCTCTGTATTTTGCTTCTGCTTGTTATAGATTTGTTCTCTCTGACGTTCAATGTTGAAGGTGGTAGAGTGATTAATTTCTCAAGGTGAATATTTCATTGCTAATCCAGCAGGTAAAACGATTACAATCCATTTCTATTGTATCCAAAAATCTTCAAAGGACTCCTAGTCAAAAGTTTTTAAGTCAGAAAGAAAATGGCCCTGTATAACTACCAACTAAAATTAACCTTATTACCTTATTACCAGAACTTGACCTATTTGTAAAATACATTTTTAAAAAGCATGTCTGGCATGTTCTTTCATGTTCCTGAAGGGCAATGAAAAAGGTTATCCACGACTTCGACTCAGATCTCTTCTATAGCCACATCCACCTGCCCATACCAAATTCCGCAGGCTAGATATGTCGTTCCCATCATCCTCCCTTCCGAAATCTGACAGGCCATTTTGGTGGTGAAGACGCGTACAGCACCCAGTCCAGACAAGGTCAGACCCGAACACCAGAATAATCTGCTGCCTGTACTTGTCAATACATTAGCTCGGCTCTTCACACTCTACTTGTCTGAATGCAAGGTTCCATTCCAATGGAAAACCAGCAGGACTATCCTGTCGTACAAGAAGGGAGACATCCACGACATCAGCAACTATTGCCCGATCTGCCTGTTGTTGGTTGTCTGCAAGTTATTTACTCGAGTCATCCTGAATAGAATAGGCAGAACACTAGATGAAGGACAACCATGCGAGCAAGCCAGATTCTGGAAAGAATTCAGTATTCAGCTGGTCATTCATTAGGTGCATATATGTTTAAGAGTGTGATTTCTTTCTGTTGTACATATCCCTTGATAAATAGAAAATGACCTTCATTGTCCCTTCGAATCTTTTTCAACCTGAAATCTATGTTGTCGAATACTAATATGGCCACCCCAGCTTTTCTGAGGGAGTTATTTGCCTGCAGGATTGTTTTCCATCCTTCGACTTTGAGTCTGTGTTTGTTCTGATTGTTCAGGTGTGTTTCTTGCAGGCAGCAGAATGTTGGGTTTAGTTTCCGGATCCATTTTGCTACTCTGTGTCTCTTAATTGGTGCATTTAGGCCATTGACATTGAGAGAGATTATTGTCATGGGGTTTTGTGTCATCTTCCTTTGGGGTTTGTTGTTCTTGTGGGGTTCTTGTCTTACAATAGCCCCTTTAGTCCTTCTTTTAAGTTTGGTTTTGAGTCTATGAAGTTCCTGAGCTGTTGTTTATCTGAGAAATAGTGTATGGTTCCTTCGAGTTTGAGTGAGAGTTTAGCTGGATAAAGTATTCTTCATGATTCATTCATTTCCTTGAGTTTTTCACTATGTCCCACCATTGTCTTCAGGCTTGGAGGGTTTCCTCAGATAGGTCTGCTGTAAATCTAAGGGGTGCTCCTTTGTATGTGATTTCCTTCTTTGATCTTGTTGCTTGCAATATTGTGTCTCTATCCACAGCATCCATCATTCTGACCATGATATGCCTTGGAGTCTTTTTATTTGGGTCTCTTTTTATTCTGGTACTCTTCGGGCTCCTTGGGTCTAGATGCCTGCCTTCCCCAGCTCTGGGAATTTCTTAGCAATGATGTCTTTCACTGTGTTTTTTTTCATTGGGGTTACTTCCCTGTGCTTCTGGTACTCCAATGATTCTTATGCTGTTCCTCTTGAAGTAATCCCCTAGAACTCTGATTCGCTCTAGAGCCATTTTGAGGTCTTCTGCCATTATTTGTTGTTGTCTGTAAGCTTTGTGCAGCTCATCTTCAAGCTCACTGATTCTGTCTTCGGCTGTAGCCATTCTCCTCTTGAGGGCTCCTACTGAGATTTTTAATTCATCTACTAATTCCTTTATTTGTGTAACTTCATTTGTAGCATTGAAATTTCTGCTCTCATTTCTTCCTGCATTTTCTTGGTGGACCGATCCAATGCTTCACTTATATCCTCCCTTAATTTATTGGATGTCTGTTCCATGGTTGCTTGGAGTACATTTCCTCTCTGAATTCTTTTTCTGAAAGGTCATATATGTGGATAGCCCCTGCTGAGGTTTCTGGAATCTTTTCTTCATCCTCTCTTCATGGAGGAGATTTTCACTGTTTCTTCATATTGGTATGGAAGGATAGAGTTTGAACCTTCTAGTTGTCTATCCCTATTCCCTCTTGCTGCGAGAGGATGGGGTCTGGTTGTGCTAAGTTGATAATAGTAGCCTTGATCCTATTCTAGAATTCTTCCTTACTCTCAGGCATTCTTTCTGATTTATGTGGGGCCTCTAGTGAAGGTTTTAGGCTATGCTCTCCTTGAAAAGGTTTTGTGCAGTTTCTATTGTTCACGGATAGTTTTTGTGAAGTTAAAATAAGCTAATGGACTATGGCCAGGGCATTTTTCAAAGAAACAGGTTATACAGATTATGCTAAAAAAAAGTAATAATAACTGTGGCCGCTGCCGCTCGGGCAGGAGGCGACGCCCCCTTTGAGACCACGCACCCTGAGATGCAGGCCACGCCCCTAGTAACCACTTGGGACACTGGAGGAGTTCTGGGTGGGCTGATTACCTGCAGGACAGGGATGGGCGCAGTTGGGGAGTGAGCAGAGAGGCGTGGTGACGGGAGGCAGGGTCTGGAATTTGTGGGAGCCCGAAAAGGATTCAGCACAATTGAACATATCCATAAAATCTCAAGCTCCTTGAGATTTTGCGAGAGTTCAAGATGCCACTCTGTCTAATGTTCATTGATTTAAAGAAGGCCTTTGGTTCTATTGAGACTGAAGTGGTCATCGAAGCCCTAACCAACAGGGTGTTCAAATTCAGTACATCAGGATCCTTCGTGAGCTTTATTACCAATTCACCACCAGGATCTCACCATTCTACAAGGAAGTGATCCTCAATGTAAAGAGAGGGGTTCAGCAGGGTGTTAACATCTTACTGAAACTCTTCAGTGCCACCCTCGAGAATGTCATGCAACTAATGGAATGGTAAGGAATGGGAGTGAAAATAGACGGTCAGCAACTATACCACATCTGCTTCGCTGATGACATCATTCTGGTAACATCAAACATTAGCCAAACAGCAAAAATGCCGGCCGACTTCAACCGTGAGTATGGAAAGGTCGGACTGCAGCTGAATCTCACGAAGACAATGTTCATGAGAAACATACTAGTCCCTGACATTCCATTTGATATCAACTGAACAAATATCTCCAAACGCAGCAGTTATGTGTACCTAGGTAGAGAACTCAATGACCTGGCACCTGAGCTGCACAGCAGGAAGAGAGTTGGTGTGGAATGCCTTCAAGAATGTGGAAGAAGTGGTTAAGAGGATGAAAAACCTTTGGCTCTGGGCACATATTTTTGACTCCACTGTTCTTCTTGCACTAACATATGCCTCAGAGACCTGGGTCCTATGAAAATAGGATAAGATGCTATTTGGGTCTCCCGAAGAGGAACCGAAAGAGCCATGCTTGGAATACCACGTTTCACTCATGTGAGAGAAGAAATCTGGAGTTCCGACCTCCGTCGACAATCGAGAATCAGGAATGCTGTCTCACTTGCCAAGGTGTTGAAAATCAGATAGGCCAGACATGTAATGCGATTTGGAGATGACCACTGGACTAGAGCTATTACCGACTGGATTCCATGGGACGTCAAAAATATGCCTGGCCACCCACCTACAAGACTTTTTTGTCAAGACCCTGATCGAACAGTTTTAGCCTCTTCGTGTTCCTTCAGTGAACAGACAACATTGGGCTACACTAGCACATGACAGGGACAAATGGAGACGTTACTGTCCCTTTCTCAAGCAAGTTGTTGAGCAGCGAGATGACAAGTGATACAAGTGATGTTCTTTTATGACGCTTGTTTGAAAAAAATTAACATTGTCTTATATTGTTTGTATTAACTGGAAAAAATATTTTAGAAATTTACCTGCTTTGGTCTTTTACATTTGAACAAATGCTACTCCCTGGGGCTATCATAACCGCCAAGCTGAAGTAGAAACAGGGAAGTACCAACTTGCTTACTGAAGTGATATATGGTGAGAGACAATTGCTTCTTACAAAGGCACTGCTGATTAATTGACCCCTGAGACTTACATCTCAGTCATATTAACTTAAGTATTACTTACTGCAGTAGTGAAGAATACTGGTTACAAAGGTGAGGAAACATAGCTTTCACATTATGGCAATACTTTAATATTCCAGATACATTAATTTAGTGGTTGCTGCATTTAAAATTTTTCTGGTGGACATGGAAAAATTAAAAACAGAATTAATTTTTACAAGAGATTTTATTTGATATAATATATCTAAAATATTATTATCTTAATAGGAAACTCTCCACATTTTCATTGTTCAATAGTCTGATATGGATAGTGGGTACCAAATGATTGGTCCCCCTTTAGGGACCCCAGAGCTTTAAATTCGTCAAGCTCCTGGCTGCTAAGCCTGCTTTCTAACTCAAATATTGTATCCACAGAGAAAATTTTGAAATGCCTTGGCAGACACTTTCAGTTTTATTTTTCTGATGCTTATTATCCAAATGGCAAGAAAGTGTTTTGTCTGAATCAGTTCGATGTGATAGAAAGAGTCTCTCAACATATGTTCAGACACCTCTGGTCTTTGAGGGTCATTTACTAGTGACAGGTATCATTCAGGACAATATAATTGAGAGTTAATTCCCTTATCCAGATCCAGAAAAAAGAAACCATATTTAACTGATAATATTGAACATTCTATCTCTTTGATAAATGACTGGAGATTTTTACAGTTTAATAAACTCACCTTCAATTTGAGAAAGACGGGAGATACTTTTTTCGTATGTTTTTTAAAGCAAATTTTCCTTAGGAACTAGTAAATTACAATGGTCAAAGTTAAGCATTTAACCCTATAGTGAAATATGGTATCACTTGTCACTTGTCATCACTAGTCATCCCGCTGATCTTCGATTTTCTCGAGCAGGTATCAGTAATGTCTCCATTCATCCCTGTCACGTGCTAGTGTAGCCCAATGGTATCTGCTAGCTCCAGGAACACGAAGAGCCTCAAACTGTTCTTTCAGAGTTTTGACGAAGAAGTCTGACCATCTCATAGTTGGTTGGCCACTCTGTCTATTGACATCCTGTGGAATCCAATCGGTAAAGCTCTAGTCCAGCGGTCATCTCTAAGTTGCATTATGTGTCTAGCCATCAGGTTTTCAATGCCTTGTCAAATGAGACAGCTTCCCTGATTCTTGATCATTGATGGGGTTTGGAACTCTGGATTCCTTCTCTTAAGTGAAACGTGATACTCCAAGCCTCTTTCGATTCCTCCATGGGATACTTGAATAGCATCCTTATCCTGTTTTCATAGGGCCCCGGTCTCTGAGGCATATGTTAGTTCAGGAAGAACAGTGGATTTGAAAAGATGTGCCCAGAGCCAGATGTTCTTTGTCCTCGTAACCACCTCTTCGACGCTCTTGAAGGCGTTCCACACTGCTCCTTTCTTCCTGTGCAGTTATGGCACTAAGTCCTTCCTCATGTTGAAATTTTGACCCAGGTACACATAGCGGCTGCATTCTAAGATGTTCATTACATTGTGAGTAAATGGAACATTAGGGACTACTTGATGAACATTGTCTTCGTGAGATTCAGCTGCAGTCCGACCTTTCCAGGCTCACATTTGAAGTTGGCCAGCATTTGTGCCACATGACAGATGTTTGGTGTTATTAGAACAGTGTCATTAGCAAAGTGGAGATGGTGTAGTTGCTAACCATCTCTCTTCACTCCCATTTCTTCCCATTCCAGTCGTTACATGACATTCTCGAGGATGGCACTGAAGATTTTCGGTGAAATGGTATCACCCTGCCGAACCCCTCTCTTTACGTCGATGATTACTTCCTTGTAGAATGGTGAGATCTGGTGGTGAATCCATAATATAGCTCATGGAGGATTCTGATGTACTGAGTTTGAACTCCCTGTTTGGCTACCGCTTCGATGACTGCTTCAGTCTCAACAGAATCAGAAGACCTTCTTTAAATCGATGAACGTCAGACAGAGAGGTATCTTGAACTCTCGAGAAACTTCAATGAGTTTGGTCATTGTGTAGATATCAATTGTGCTGAATCCTTTTTGGAACCCGGATTGCTTGCATGGTTGTCCTTCATCTAGTGTTCTGCCTATTCTATTAAGGATGACTCGAATGAAAAACTTGTAGACGATGAACAACAGGCAGATTGGGCTATAGTTGCCTATGTCGTGGATGTCTCCCTTCTTGTACAACAGGACAGTCCTGCTAGTTTTCCATTGTGATGGAACCTTTCATTCGGACAGGTAGCATGTGAAGAGCCAAGTCAGTGTATTGACAAGTACAGGCAGCAGATTCTTCAGGTGTTCGGGTCTGATCTTGTTTTGACTGGGTGCTATATGCATCTTTACTGCCGAAATCGCTTGTCAGATTTCAGAAGGGAGAATGTTGGGAACAACATATCCATCCTGCAGAATTTGGTATGTGGGCAGGTGGATGTGGCTGTTGAAGAGTTCTGAATAGAAGTTGTGAATAATCTTCTCCATTGCCCTTCTGGAAGATCTGATAGATCCATCAGGATGTAGAAGGGCAGTTATCTTGGTCTTGTAGTTGGCAAAGGACAGACGAGCATTGCAAATGCTTTTCCTAGCTTCTGCCACATTAGCCAACACCGCTGCTCTTCTCTCTCCCTTCTTTTTTTTTGCTTTATGGGTCACACCCGGCGATGCACAGGGGTTACTCCTGGCTTTGCACTCAGGAATTACTCCTGACGGTGCTAGGGGACCATATGGGATGCTGGGAATCGAATCTGGGTTGGCTGCATGCAAGACAAACACCCTACCCGCTGTGCTATTGCTCCAGCCCAGCTCCTCTCTCTTTGAGGTCTTCCTTTATTGCTTTTCTGCACAATTTTTTTTTTGCTTTTGGGGTCACAACTGGCGATGCACAGGGGTTACTCCTGGCTTTTCATTCAGAAATTACTCCTGGCGGTGCTCAGGGAACCATATGGGATGCTGGGAATCAAATCCAGGTCGGCCACGTGCAAGGCAAACACCCTACCCACTGTGCTATCACTCCAGCCCCTCTGCACAGCTTTTTAACCTCAGATGTTAGCTTGTGATTGCCTGAGGTTCGTGCCAAACCACGTTGATGAATGAGCTCGAGAGTTTCCAAAGTTAGGCATCTGTTTGTGGCTTTTCCACTCTCGGCATTCTTTGCTCAGTCATGGATGTGCTGAACCAGTAGATCATATTCTTCATTGATGTTGTTAACGATGGCATCTTTGCACGTTTCCACAATAGTGCCAAAGAGCTCCCAGTTGGTGGTCATTCTGGGAGTTCTCTTCTTAAACTTAAACTTTGCAGTCCTCTCTCCCCGCTCTGTGAAGCAGAATTTTGCATGAAGGAGATGGTAGTTTGATCCCGTTTGGAATTTTGGGAAAACAGCAGCATCTGTCAGGCAAAACCTTTGATTGAATATGATCTAGTCAATTTCATTGTGGAACTGTCCACCAGAAGACTCCCCTGTACAATGTTTAGATTCAGCCTTCTGGAACTGTGAGTTACCATGGATGGTCTTGGTTGACATGATGAACTCAGACAGTCTCTCACCTGTTCTTTCCATTCTAGGCCATGGGTCCCGATGTGGAGTTCTTTGGGTGACCTTCTCGGTCCTATCTTGGCAGTGAAATCACCGACAATGATCTTGTAGAAGGTGTGGTCTTCTTTATAGAACTTCTCCAATTCCATGAAGAATTTCTCAATTTCTTATTCATAGTAGTTGGATGTTGGTGTGTAGACAATGAAGATAGAGCCTGCTGGCAGTGAGCCACATCTATTCAAGCATAATCACCCAATTAGGGTTTTTAGGCATTCGAATCAATCAATGTTCATGACCAGGTTTGTGTTGACAAGGACACAGACACCACCGACGTCTCTGTTATCGCATGTTTCAAGGAACAGTTCTTCTCCAGTGTCGAAAATGGTGTGATGTGATTGATGCCTTCTCATCTTGGTCAGACCAGTGATGTTATAATTGATCTTCTGTGCTTGCACCATCACGTCCTCGATGAATGCTTCCAATGTCAGTGGAGGTGCATTCATAGTACAATTAATTTAGTCCTTCTTCATTTTGGTCGTCAAGTTTGTCCCTGAGATTTTATCAGCCTCTCCTTGCTCATTCTTCTAATGCTGCCATATTGGGGGCTCTTTCAGTGTCAGGGGAATGAAGCCCATTGTTGTTATGGGTTTTGGCATATCAAATACACCACAGGAAGTTTGCCAGGCTCTGCCGTGTAGCTTGCTGGGCTCTCTGATTAGGATGGAGGCTTTTAGGGCATCCTCCAATCGCCCTTACAAGTGTCCCCGTGGTTCACACAATATTTGAACCTCATCAAATATGGTGCGGTAATTATGGAAAATGTGTATTAAGTGTCTTACGACATCTAGTGCTGCCGTAAAGCAGCAGTGCAGTTCGGTTAGTGTCCTGGAGTGTGGCAGTGGCTGTGTAGTGGAGGTAGTGGAGGTCGTCTGATGAGGATGAGGTATTTATCTGGACATGGTAGGGTGGTGTCTTCTGGGTATGATCCCTGGGGTGCCAGAGACTAGGGTAAGCAGGCAGAGGATCTCTGTTTCCTGATCCCGTTAAGCTTGGAGAGCAAGGTCACAAAGTTCTGCACTATTCAAGATAATAATTGAGAGTTAATTTCCTTATCCAGATCCAGAAAATAGAAACCATATTTAACTGATAATCTTGAACATTCTATCTCTTTGATAAATAACTGGAGAGTTTTACAGTTTAATAAACTCATCTTCAATTTGATAAAGAAGGG
Organism: Sorex araneus; assembly: GCF_027595985.1. Classification (NCBI taxonomy): domain Eukaryota; kingdom Metazoa; phylum Chordata; class Mammalia; order Eulipotyphla; family Soricidae; genus Sorex; species Sorex araneus. The sequence continues at coordinate 145,480,008 of NC_073305.1, forward strand.
AAATACTTTTTGTATGTTATTTTTTTATTAAACAAATTTTCCTTAGGAAATAGTAAATTACAACTTACTATTAATCAAAGTTAAGCTTTTAACCCTGTAGTAAAATTTGGTAGATTTTAAAATATCCATGGAAAAAGTCTTATTTAGAAAAGTAATTTGGGTGAATGAGAGAGATGAGTTCAAGACAGATTTGGGCATAAAAGGACAATGCTTCAGCTTTCGTTTTTGTTTAACTGGTATTACTCTAAAGGAAATTAACAAAGTGAAATATTATTGACCCTGGTCTCTTTCTTAGGGTGTTTAAAATAGTGGCTTGTAAAATTAGGGCAGGTATTATAGGTACTTACCATCTCATTGGGATCTAAGGGACAGTATGTGGAAAATCAGGCTATGTAAAATGTAATGACAGAGATAAGCTATGGTCACTGGCAAAATAGAAGGGGCAAAGGGCAGAACAGATAGTATAGAGGCTAAGGCAATTGCCTTGGCACACAACCTCAGGTCCATCCTCAGTGCTGCATATGATAGTCTCTTGAGCACCTCCAGGACAGAACCATGAGCACAGAATTAGGAGTAAACCCAGAACATGATTGGGTGTGGACCAAGACCCCCCCCCACTAAAAAATAAACAACAAAAACCAAATAGGGTTGGTTCAGAATAATTTTTTCCAACCTGTCCAAGACATGATAACATCATTGATGACATCATTCTCATAACACCAAACATTAGCCAAGTGGCACAAATGCTGGCGGACTTCGACCATGAGTGTGGAAAGGTCGGTTTGCAACTGAATCTCAACAAGACGATGTTCATGAAAAACAAACTGGTCCCTGAAGCTCCATTTGCTCTCAATGAAATGAACATCTCCGAATGCAGCAGCTATGTGTACCTGGGTCGAGAAATCAACATGAGGAATGACTTGGTGCCAGAACTGCGCAGGAGGAAGAAAGCAGTGTGGAATGCATTCAAGAGCGTCAAAGAGGTGGTTAAGAGAACGAAGAACCTCTGACTCAGGGCACATCTTTTCGATTCCACCATTTTTCCTGCACTAATGTATGCCTCAGAGACCTGGGCCCTACTCAAGCAGGATGAGAATGCTATTAGGGTATCCCAAAGAGGAATCGAAAGAGCTATGCTAGGAGTATCACATCTCACTCAAGTGAGAGAAGGAATCCAGAGTTATGACCTCCATCGACGGTCAAAAATCAGGGATGCTGTCTCGTTTGCCAAGGCATCAAATATGAGATGGACCGGTCATGTAATGCGATTCAGAGACGACCACTGGACTAGAGCTGTTACCGACTGGATTCCACAGGACGTCAGAAGACCTCGTGGCCGCCCACCAACTAGATGGTCAGATTTCTTCATCAAATCCCTGAATGAACGATTTGAGGCTCTTCCTGTTCCTGGAGTGAGCAGATGTCATTGGGCTGCACTAGCTCGTGACAGGGACAAATGGAGACGTTACTGGCGCCTGCTCAGCAAATCGAAGATCAACAGGACTATAAGTGATACAAGTGATACAACCTGTCCAAGATGAGAGAGGCACAGAGCTCAGAATATAATGGTGGGAATTCCAAAAAGAGCTGGGACAAATAAGGACCAGAGATGACATAGGATTTGGAGAACACACAAGGGAAAAGGAAAATAATTTAGATACATTAGAAGGCTTAAAATTGACTATTATTACAGACTAGAGACTGAACACAATGGCCACTCAACACCTCTATTGCAAACCACAACACCTAATCAGAGAGAGAAAACAAAAGGGAATTCCCTGCCATAGTGGCAGGGTGGGGTGGGGGGAGACGGGTCTGGGGAGGGGGGGAGGGATGTTGGGTTTACGGGTGGTGGAGAATGGGCACTGGTGAAGGGATGGGTTATTGAACTTTGTATGGGGGAAGCATGAGCACAAAAATGTATGGATCTGTAACTGTACCCTCACGATGACTCTCTAATTAAAAATAAACTAATAAAAAAAATAAAATAAAATTGACTATTATTTGTCATGATTTGAACATTATAGGGAAGTGTTAGAAGAGGTTATTGCTTAAGCTTTCATGAGATGACATGCAGATGCCTCCAAAATGCCAAAGAGTGGTACCACTGGCCAGGTGACAGGGCTCAATTTTTCTCTTTCCATTCCCTTCTGTTTTCTGCTGCACTGGCCAGAGGTCTCCACTTCTTTAGTTGGTGTGATTTTAAACACTTGGTTGAATGTATTGTAAATTCTGTCCTTCATTGTGGTGGTAGGGATCACAAATAGTGGTGTCTCTGAGGTCACACTTGACATGTATGAATGTACCAAGGTTTAAACTTGCATCTTCATTGCCCACAAGGCAGAAGCCCTTCTGCTGAATGACATGCCTGAAAACCCAGACAGGGCTCAGTTGAAGAAAACTTTAATTTTGGTTTAATAGTTCTAATTTTTTACAACACTGCAAAGGAGTTCATAATACAATTGGTTTAGGTATTCAGTGTTCCAATACCAATCCCACCATCAACGTAACCTACCCTTCACCAATGTCTTTATTTTTCCACCCCTACCCCCCAGCAGCCTGCCTCCTTAGGGAAAATTTACTTCATACTGATTGTTGCAATAAAACATCAAATAGAAGTATCGAAAATATATTTTGAGGGCCAGAGTGATGGCACAGTGGGTAGGGCATTTGCCTTGCACATAGCTGACCTGGGTTCAATCCCCGGCATCTTATATGGTCCCTCAAGCAACCCAGGAGTGATTCCTGAGTGCAGAGCCAAGGAATAACCCTTGAGCAACGCTGGGTGTACCCCCCGCCAAAAAAAAGAAAATAGATTTTGAGAAAGTCAATTTATGATTATTGTTATATCTCAAAATGGTGTTCCCAAAATAACTGTTTGAGGATTTACTGAGATAGTTGGTGCTGGTTGAACGTTTTGTGTCACTGTTTTTTCTCATTGAGCTTGGTGGATTTATGTGCAACTTTCCCTCCAAATTTTGCTGTGCCTCTACTGAGCATTTAGTACTGTAATATAGGGAGAAGGTGTTGTGCAGTTATATATGTGGCTGTGTGCTCCTGGAGCTGTGGAGTTTTGCCATTTATATATTGGATGAGACCAGGTGTGGTGGCTGTTGGGCCTTTCTGGACAGGAGGGGAATCTGAGGAACAGGAAGACCTCAGATTTTTCTGCCTGGAGATATGTCTACATGGCATGATTTGTCAGCTTTGTGGCTTGTCTGGGTTTAATACCTTTTAATATGAGAAATCATGTATTTATTTTTGACCAAGTCTGACCTAGTTATAAGAAAGTCAAAGAATGATAACCATAAAGAAGGTTAAGAGGCATCTCAATTTTCAACAGCATACTCTTTAGGAGCCAGAACTATAGTACAGCAGGTAAGACATTTGCCATGCGTGTAACTGACCTGGGTTTGATTGCCAACACCCCAAAAAGTCTCTGAGTCCCACCAGAAGTGATCCCTGAGGGAGATCTTGAAGTAAGCTCTGAGCAATGCTGGGTGTGGCTCTCCCTGCCCAAAATAAGATAACAGCATCTTTTTTAGGAACGTCTACTGGGGTCATAATGGCTTGTGGTGAAGTCTTTTGGCCTCCCCTTGCTTGAGACCTCACTGTGACAATGATCACACTAATGAAAAGACATGATCTTCAGTGCTGTCCTGGTCAGACATTTTTCTGATCACTGTTTCTGATTCCTTTCCATTGATATGTTAGTTTTAGCGCATATCCTGTCACAAATTGAAGGCTCAGTAAAATATAAGAAATGACTGAGACTGGAGATTGTCGATAGGCAAACTTTATTCCACAAGCCCAAGGGGATAATTTACTTTTCATCTCCTCCCTCTCTCTCAAAATAGAGAACCTCCAACAAATGGTATATAAAAGAAAACAGAGCACACAAAAGAGGGAAACTTTGCAATTTAATAACTCAAGCATGAAAGTACAGAAAATAAGCAGGGCTCAACTTACTTGGAAAAATAAGTCTGAACCTATTGCATTAAAACATGGTGTTGCACTAATCTAATGAGTTTTAAGGCAAATGAGGCATGAAACATTGCCAAAATATAAAGTCAGTAAAATATCCAAATTACCCTTTAATGCTATTATATGTTTTATCTTATTGGGAGATGGCAAGGAATATATTATTCTTAAAACTGCACTACTAGCAAATAAGTGAACTTATTTTAAAAGGAATATATTACTATACTAAATTTTTAATAATGATAAATAAAGAAAAACAACTGACCTGACATGTAGCACATCTATACTTAGCATGTAAGAAAACTTTAATAAATAGAATACACTTGAATTTAGTCATTCAATCCTAGGAATTTAAGGCAACACTGAAGGAGAGAAAAAAATTATAGCATAGAAGCAATTTTGAAAATACCACAAAATAAAAGGACTTCAATATATATTTTCTTAAGAAAAGATATTTATCAGACAGCATAATGATATTTATGTAGAGAGAATGAAGAAAACACCTTTATTCTAGATTTTATCCTAATAGTATTCCATTACATTCGTGTGTGGCTGAATAGAGCAGTTCCTTTTGAATATAGCTGAAAGAGATTAGTGAAAAGCTTTGGGCAATTTTTCTGCAGTGAAAAATAGAAATGATTTGTTCCTAAATTCCTTAGTACTATTATAGTATTGTCAATTTATTAAAATATTAACAATTATGCACAGTTTAGTAAGAAATGGAAGCTCATGTATTTTTAATTTTTAAAAATTCATTTTTTATTTTGGGGGCTATATCTGGCTTTTTTCAGAGCTTGCTTCTTTTTATTTTTTATTTTTATTTTTTTGCTTTTTTTATCACACCTGGTGATGCACAGGGGTTGCTCCTGGCTCTGCACTCAGGAATCACTCCTGGCTGTGCTCAGGGGACCATATGTGATGCTGGGAATCGAACCCGGGTCAGCCTCGTGCTAGGCAAATGCCCTACCCGCTGTGCCATTGCTCCAGCCCCTCAGAGCTTGCTTTTTACTCTGTACTTAGTGATCACTCCTGGTGGTGCTAGGGAGATTATATGTGGTAGAAGGGATTGAACCTGGGTTGATGGCATGCAAAGCAAGCACCTGTGTACTGTATATCACTCTGGCCCCTCATGTATTTTTAAGTCTTTATTACTATGATTCCTTGAATTTATATACCACTTGTTATTATTTCTAATAATCAGTACTACTGTTTATTATAAGACAAGCTCTTTTATTTATTTATTTTTATTTTTTATTTTTTTTCTTTTTGGGTCACACCCGGTGATGCACAGGGGTCACTCCTGGCTCATGCACTCAGGAATCACCCCTGGCGGTGCTCAGGGGACCATACAAGCTCTTTTTTTTAATGAAAATTAGTCTTTCATTTCTCACATCACCAAAACACGCATCATTTTAAGGCATCCTAAGTGCTTTCCAGCAGATTTCATTTTATATTTACTCTGCCTCAGTGAGGCAGAAGTGATGGCAATTTTTTTTATTTGCTAACAACTGTTCAGTATGTATTGACAGTTCTTTTGGTTTCCAATGGTTCCAACTAATTCTCAACACTTGAGTAGATGTGCTTATCAGTGAAAGAGCAGGTTTCCTGTGAATACCTGTTTCTGTTACCTGTGCTTATTTCAATGCCCCTCCTGCTCTAAAATCATATTATCGTGGAGGATTAACGGAAAAAGGGGCAGCCCTAGCAAAAATAAAAAGAATATCTTTCTTTGACTTGTTACTGAATGACTATTTATTGAATTTGTTGGTTGAATTTCTGGTTCTGTCCAAAATGAGAAGTTGCTCATTTGGTCTTCAGTCTGCCACACAATCTGATAGCCCAGTCTAAAAATCTGCTAACGTCCACTATTCTCCATCCCTACCTTCTTTACAGCCCAGTCAGCACTTATTTGATCTTCTATATCCACAGCCTTGCCTTCATACTTACTGTCAATTTGTTACCACCATCCTCCCAGCTTGACCTTGTGTGGCTTTGCACATTGTTCTCTTGTCAAACTAGAGTTACTTGCACATCCTTGACCATATTGTTTATGTTCTACACATTTTTTTTTCAGGAATGAAGCTAATACCACAGTTCTTATACTCTTATTTGTAGACTTTTATTTTCAAAAATTTGATGAGATAAAACTTCTAGTTAATCACTAAAGTTATAACACCATTAGTATACAAGCAAAAGTGTTTTTGAATGGAAAATAAATTTGTCTGAATTTCTTTAAGATAATCCTATGATTGATTGGATGAAGCTAAAAGACATAATTTAGTTGCTATTATATCTTTATAATGGAGGAAGTGTGTAAAACTTCAAATTTTCAGTGCATTTCAAGACTATATGTTTCCCTTGTATTAAGTGCAAACTGATATTAAGGTCAAACTACTTTGGAGCTTGTTAAAAGTGTGGGGAAAATAAAATATTAAATGTGCAAATAAATTTTGTTTGTTTAGCTGTTATACAGAATTAAGCAGATTTATTTAAGGATACTCTTCTTATGTGTTAATATGCATTGTTAACCAACAAGAGAAAGACTTTATTAAGCAGTGTTTCAGCAGCTTGTGTGAGCTTGCATATCTTATCTCGAACAATTTGTGAAAGGCTATTCTCCCTGCTATCCTGTGGACAGTTCATAATTGTGTGTATTGCACAGCAAAATTTACAATCCCACCCTCTTAAATGTTGAAGTGAAATAACAAATGCCAGACATAACATCCATGAGACCATAATCAATACTAAATACACTACTGTATTTATCAAAGTTTTCTGCTCTAACTCAAGCTTTTCTATTCTTTTCACATAAAGTCCTCTGCCTACTAATGATGCCATAAATCATTAAAGAAAAAATACTCTGCCTGGACTGTTATAATGTGGCATATTTTACCAGTATTTTGATAAAAGGAAAGGATTGGGGACTCTTATTAGACATTTTAGTTATACCACTGCTTCTTGTTTTCTCAAGCTTTCTATCCATCTTTATGCTATAATACAGGGTTTCTGATAAAGATTCAATATGAAAACACCTGGAAAATGAAGGGAAGGAGAGTTATTGACTCACAAGAATTGAGCAAAGCAGGGAAGGGCAGAACACAGTGGAACCAGGCCTTAAGAAAAGCAGGGACACTTCCAAGCTGCTTCTGATTTCTGCTTTTATCTGCTTTTTGGCTTATTTTATTTTAGTTTTTATTCTGCACTCACTTTCGTCCAGGTGGCCTTGAATGAGGTTGCCAACAGTTTACTGCTTAATATTTTCCTCAGTTCACCACAGAAGAGCTAAAGACGATTCTTTCCCTTCAAATTTAGAATATCATGAGGAAATATAATTCATGATCCATTTTGACCTACTTGATACCTGTACCAATCATATGACTCCAAGGGTAGAATCATTAAAATGACATGTCTGTTAGAGCGTCCTTTGTAGGAAGAAGCTTTAACAAAAAAAGGATGATGCAGAGTTCATTAGATACAAGGGAGATGGAAATTCCACAGATAGTTAACATCTGTCTCAAATGATACCTTTTCTTGAATGGATAAATCCCTTTCATTTCCAGGTATTACCTCAGAGACCCTAAAAGTTTTCCTCAGACTTTCCCTTTCCCACCTCAAGCTTAAGTATTCCCAGAACTTGTGTGCTGTGAGTGAAGGCAAAAGAAGGGACAGATGATGAGCAGAGCAAACAATATTTACCTCATTCATATATTTAAAATCAGCTGTGTTTAGGAGAGTTGCTGTATGTTATTAGTATGTGTAAAACAAGAACATATCTCCTTTAATTTTGCTACTTGCAAAGAAATCAATTTACCAGGGGTGATTTGTGTCTGTCCGGGATTTCTTAAATCTCTTCCAGTCCAGTGATTCTGGTAATTGTCCTTGTTCCTGATGTACCAGAACTTGTGACATTTAAGTTCAGTTGTAAATTAGTTGCTTTTTCCCTTTTCTCCCTTTCTGGAAGAATGAGGAGAAAGAATAAGGAAGATGATATTTCTTTTGTCTAAGCATTGTTAATGTGAATATCCCTACAATTTTATTGGAATTTTAAGATTTTTGATTCTGCTACCCTGACAGTTTTTGTTAGCCCTATTTGTCATCTGTGGATGGTCTAAAATTAGTTTCTAAATTTTACTTGATATTATTTTGTTTGATAAGTTAATATGCAAAAATTTATTTATGCTAACAGACTATGGCATGATGATATCAGTGAATATTTCATAAAATTTTGTAATGCTAGAAATGACCTGAATCATTGTTGCCTTTCTTATAAATGAGAAAACATGAGTAGACTGAAAAGTTATAACAGTTCATTGAAGGAGGAATCTCGCCTCTCTCTAAGTCAAGGATTTTTCTAGTTTATATTTATGCTTATTCATATTTTAAATCAAGTGGTAATTAGAAAACATATTTCACTAATTTATTCAGATTTATCAATATGGAGAAGTGTTTGATTCCTCCGCCCCTCTCGGAGAGCCCGGCAAGCTACTGAGAGTATCACGCCTACACGGCAGAGCCTGGCAAGCTACCCGTGGCCTATTGGATATGCCAAAAACAGTAACAATAAGTCTCACAATGAGGGATGTTACTGGTCCCTGCTCGAGCAAATGGATGAGCAACGGGATAACAGTGACAGTGACAGTGGAGAAGTGTAGATCAGTGGCTTTCAAACCATGGAAGTAAATGTAGAAATATGTTAAGAATCAACCCCAGGGTTTTCTTTCTTGAAATTACCTGATTACACAGTTTTAGGTTTCTCTTTCCCTACTCCTCTAATTTCTCTTGTTCTGTCTCTTCCTCCAGTCTATTAATCATTTCAGACAGACAGTACACATCTTAGTGACTGGTTCTATGGAATTAGACTATTTCCCCTAGAAACGTGTTTCTTTTCAAGAAAAATATCATTTAGTTTAGGAAGAACAAATATATTCACACAGCAAGATTTGTCCATAATGGATGAAAATTACAGAAACTTGATGTGGAAACTTCTCTTATCCATTTCAAAACTGAAATGGACTTTTAGAGGAACACAGCTTATATTTGCTTACAATTTAATAGAATCTTTTATAGATTGTAAAGTAATCTTCATAGACATGTAATCTTATTTGATTAGGACTATCAGATTTAACAACAACAATTACAACAAAGAACTCCCAGTCTAATTTGAATTCCATATACAAGGCAAGTAATTTTTGAACAATTTTATTCTAAATATTGCACAATACATATTCCTGAGACACACACCTGAGACACAAATTTAACTGATTGTATTATGGTTTCCTTTGAAACTCTATATTTGATCCTCAGATAATTTTGTAATATTTGTAGGACAATATTTCCACTATATACATGAGAATCTTCAATTGGCTTGGCTGCTTCTTTGTCAATCCTGAATCATTCTTGAGCATGACATGATGAATAATTTATGTATCATCTTTCCTTTAAGGATTTTGCCAAGTTATCGGAAAAAACATCAGCATAATGTATGCGATAATAGGCAAAGAATAGGGTACAACAACATCCTATTAAAGGGTTACCCAGCCTAATATTGGCAAATGTGAATGTTTCCCGAGACAGTAACTTTCATATTGAACCCTTAATGTTGAGTAACAGTTAGGTACAGATGAGCTTGGGGATGAAAGAAGGAAAGAAACAAAGACATTGTGGTATAACTTAAGGAGCCATACATTCTGCAATATAGACTGTCAGATGATCTTAGAGTTAGGGTATGATGACAGTTGAAGTTGGAGAAGTGAATAGGCGATCAGTCTCAAATCATGACGGATGTCCTTTGATATGTGATCTTTTTCTTCTGGGAAGTTACTCTTAAAGATTATATGAAAGGATCCGATTTGAGTTTTTCATGATTGATCAGCTGTTATAATTAGGGGAATGCATAGGAGGGGACAATGTAAGAAAAATCATTCAACAGTTTTTTTAAAATCAGTGCAAAACTTGGCACAAATTGGAAGACTTTTAATAATATAGATGACAAGCATTTGAAGAACAAAAATAATGGCCACAGGGAAAGAAAGAATCAGATCTTTAAGAAGATGTTGAGAAGGAAAAAGAATAAAAACAGATAATTTACAGGGACTTGTGGGTGAGGGAGAAAAAGTAGCATCTTGAAGATGCATGGATGAATTGCACCTGTGGTGATATAGGAATTAGTGTGTATTTATTTATTTATTTATTTATTTATTTATTTATTTATTTATTTATGGTTTTGGAGCCACACCAAGTTGAGCTGCTCAGGGCTTACTTCTGACCTTTTGTTCAGAGATGACTCAATGATGCTCAGGGGACCATATGTGTTGCCAGGGAATGAACTGGGTTTGGTTGTATGCAAGACCAGTGACTTATCTGCTGTCTTATCTCTCTGGCTTGAGTTCTGTGTTCATTTAAAGCTGGTAAGAAGTATTAAGGTGAGCATTTTATCTAGGGATCAAACTTACAAGAGAAGAGAGATCTTGGTTAAAGATTATTCAAGATTTATGACTCATGAGCTTATTAGAGCTTCTTATTGAAACAATAGGTGAGGATGAGATCACTCAGGGAGTGTTTAGAATCTAAAGAGTGGTTGTCAGACAGAATCTTTAGGGAAAATAGACATTTTAAAATAAAAATGAATACAAGAAAATGACACTTGAAAAGGATGGTGCTTAAAAAGAAACTAAGTGAGAATATCTGATACAAAAGAGAAAAAGGCCAAGAAAATTCAACAATATAGAGATTCAACTTGTCAAAAGTTGAGAATCTATAAAAAGATGAAATCTGAAAAATAAAATTATCCAGGTACAAGAAAGATTGTACAGTGGATAGGGTACTTGTCTTGGATGCAGTCAACCTGATTCTTGTCACTCCTGATGGTCTATTGAGCATGGACAGGAGTAGTCTCTGAATACAGGGACAGTAGTAAGCTGTGAGCACAGCTGGGTGTGGTCCAACTTCCATCCCCCACAAATATTAAAGCATTCATTCATTTTTTATCCATACAGCAAGGATTTTTTTTAATAATTTTGGCTTAATGATGTTGGTTTCTTTAGGAATTAAGTTGAATTTTTCTTACAGGAGATGTGTGATCCACTTGTAAAGAAGTCGTAAGAAGTTTAAAAAGATTGACTGGAAAAGACCAAATTATGGGGAGAAAAATAAATTTTTAAGCATTATCTATTTTATTAATTAGCATATTTAGTATTAGGATACATTGTGAAGCAATAAAATAACCCTGATTTTTCTTATCTTTGTGTTTTTCATGTTTATATATATGACATTACTCCTTAGTAAATATAATAGAGTATTACTTTTACATTTATATATTATATTATATGTATAATATAATAAGGAGTAACATGCAATAGTTTAAAAAAATACTGGCATATTTGAAGTAAGATAATGGATATAAAAACTGAAAGGATTAAAGTAATATCTGAAATGTAGATTCATTTTAGTTACTATTATTTTAATAAGGGGTACATGATAACATAATATAAATTAAACAATAGATTTATGTATTTATGTAATCACATATAGTAGATTGGCCCACATCCAATGAAAAATTTTTAAGTTAAAAAATGGTATTTGTAACCATATGATAGCATGAATCTAACAAAAAGAAAAAATCTAGGTAGAGGAAATAATCTATGTAAAATAATCCTACAACTCAAATGCAATCATTGTTTTTTTTTTTTTTTGCTTTTTGGGTCACACCTGGCGATACACAGGGGTTATTCCTGGCTCTGCTTTCAGGAATTACTCCTGGCGGTGCTCAGGGACCATATGGGATGCTGGGAATCGAACCCGGGTTGGCCGCGTGCAAGGCAAAAGCCCTACCCACTGTGCTATCGCTCCAGCACCTCAAATGCAATCATTTCATTAACATTTTATTAACCTGCAAAAGAGAGCGGACCAGTGGGCCGGCGCTGGAGGGTCAAGAGCTCTGTCTTTCAAGTTAAAACTAGTATGGATTCACAAGCATACAATATTCTGGAAAATTCTGTCATTGCTTGTCCAAGAAAATTGTGTACAGTTGCTATTTTATTATATCACTCGTATCACTTGTAGTCCCATTGATCTTCGATTTGCTCGAGCGGGCGCCAGTAACGTCTCCATTTGTCCCTGCGCGTGCTAGTGCAGCCCAATGATACCTGCTTGCTCCAGGCACAGGAAGAGCCTCAAATCGTTGATTCAGGGATTTGATGAAGAAATCTGACCATCTAGTTGGTGGGCAGCCACAAGGTCTTCTCTTTTCCTGTGGAATCCAGTCGGTAACAGCTCTAGTCCAGCGGTCATTTCTGAATCGCATTATATGACCGGTCCATCTCATATTTGATGCCTTGGCAGACGAGACAGCATCCCTGATTTTTGACCGTCAACAGAGGTCAGAGCTCCGGATTCCTTCTCTCACTTGAGTGAGACATATTTCCAGCATAGCTCTTTCGATTACTCTTTGGGATACCCTAATAACATTCTCATCCTGGTTGCGTAGAGCCCAGGTCTCTGAGGCATATGTTAGTGCAAGAAGAATGGTGGAATCGAAAAGATGTGCCTGGAGTCAGAGGTTCTTCGTTCTCTTAACCACTTCTTTTCGACGCTCTTGAATGCATTCCACGCTGCTCTCTTCCTCCTATGCAGTTCTGGCACCAAGTCATTCTTCATGTTGATTTCTCGACCCAGGTACCCATAGCTGCTGCATTCGGAGATGTTCATTCCATTGAGAGCAAATGGAGCTTCAGGGACCAGTTCCTTTTTCATGAACATCGTATAGTTGAGATTTAGCTGCTATCCGACCTTTCCACACTCCTGGTCGAAATCAGCCAGCATTTGTGCTGCTTGGCCAATCTTTGGTGTTATGAGAACGATGTCATCAGTGAAACAGAGGTGGTGTAATTGCCGACTGTCTATCTTCACTCCCATTTCTTCCCATTCCAGTCATTGCATGATGTTCTCGAGGGCGGCACTGAAGAGTTTCGGTGAAATGGTATCACCCTGCCAAACCCCTCTCTTTACATCAATGATCACTTCCTTGTATAATGGTGAGATCCTGGTGGTGAATCCACAATACAGCTCCAGAAGATTTTGATATACTGAGTTTGAACGCCCTGTTTGGCTAGGGCTTTGATGACCGCCTCGGTCTCAACAGAATTGAAGGCCTTCTTTAAGTCGATGAATGTTAGACAGAGTGGCTTCTTGAATTCTCTCGAAACTTCAATGAGTTTGGTCACTGTGTGGATATGGTCTATCGTGCTGAATCCCCTTCGGAACCCGGCTTGCTCGCATGGTTGTACTTTGTCTAGTGTTCTGCCTATTCTATTCAGGATGACACGAGTGAACAACTTGTAGACGATAGACAGCAGGCATATTGGGCGATAGTTGCTGGTGTCATGGATGTCTCCCTTCGTGTACAACAGAATGGTCCTACTGGTTTTCCACTGGAAAGGAACCTTGCATTCAGACAGGTAGTATGTGAAGAGTTGGGCCAGTGTATTGATGAGTACTGGTGGCAGATTCTTCAGGTCTGACCTTGTCTGGACCAGGTGCTATACGCGTCTTTACCAACGAAAATGGTAAGATGCCATCCTTGACAACATCAACGAGTAGTACGATCGACGGGTTCAGCACCTCCATGTCTGTGCGAAGAATGCCGAGAGTGAGAAAGCCACAAACAAATGCCTGTCTTCGGAAACTCTCGAGCTCATTTGTCAACATGGTTTGGCGAGAGGCTCAAGCAACCACAAGCTAATGTCTGAGCTCACAAAGCTGTGCAGAGATGAGATAAAGGAAGACCTCAAAGAGAGAAGAGCAGCAGTGTTGGCCAGTGCAGCAGAATCCGGGAAAAGTATTCACAACGCTTGCCTGTCTTTCGCCAACTTCAAGAGCAAGATGACTGCCCTCCGATGTCCCGATGGATCTATCACATCTTCCAGAAAGGCAATGGAGATTATTCATGACTTCTACTCGGATCTCTTTGACAGCCATGTCTACCTGCCCACATACCAAATTCTGCAGGATGGATATGTCGTTCCCAACGTTCTCCCTTCTGAAATCCGGCACGCCATTTTGTTGGTATTTTATCATATATATAAATATATATACATGTATATATATAAATATATATACATATATATTTTTAGAGAAAAGCAGTCACCTGGAAATCACTGGAATTCACTCCCTAAGTGAAACTGGTGGTAGTGAGATATAAATGTTCTCTTCACTAAGGATTTTGATAAAAAATAAAGAACCTTTCTAAAAGAGAAGTAAGCAGCATTCATGGGAAAACATGGTCTAAATCTTGATCTTACAGCCATATACACATTAAAATACTTGTTAGACTGGCTAACGAAAGGTGAATATAAAAAACAGTCAACATTACCTAATTTCTTTTGATATTTCCACCTTAAAGTTGCACCACATTTTAAAATTTCTTGGAGACCCATTCTAGAGAATATTTTAAATATACTTTACTGTTTTCTTGTTAGCATGTTTTGAATGGTAATAATTATCATTACACAAAATACAACTTCCAAATCCCTTTACATATTACACACTCAAATGCATGTATTTAAATAGTCTCTCACACAACACATGCATAATACAAATGATATTTTCACGTGGTTTTATTGTTTTCTGCCCTCAATGCATGTTTCAGTAGCAGAATTTCTTGGTCAAGGTGACTGTATACTTAAAATGGAAAATCATATAGCATTCCAAATACTTTTTTTCAAAAGCTATACCAATATATACCATAGGAGTGGATTGTATTGAGTTTTTTAGTATTTACTAATATAATAAGAATAAAATGTACATATTTTTAATATACTTGATTAATAGTGAGTTTGAAAATCTCTTTACATTCAATGAATTATAATTTATCACTTTTCCTTTGGGAATTATTTGTACATATTTCTTTTTATGTGTGTTTAAAATCTATGCAATTAATATTTTATTAGTGTTACCCAGGATCCAGATGTTCAGTACTCCTCTTGAAATTGCATAAACAAATATGAATGGAAAGAACCTAAGTCAAACTTTTATAACAAAAAAACATTATTATCACAAAAACATTCAAAATTACAAGAATGCTATTTAAAAATTTTGAAATGGTGGCACTGGAAAAGCCTTCTTCCTGGCTGAGGCACCCTTGAAGTGCCTAGCCACAGGGGAACCCTGCAAGTCTTAGGAACATGTCAGATGTGAACTCCAAGTCCCAAGCAGGCACCAAAGTGACCCCAGCCCTGACAGGTACAGTGACATAGTGGGCATGGCCTCTGGTCCAGTGGCCACTCATGTGGCCACAGTTATCTTTCCCTTTCCCAGCACTTGGGCTTGTAGCAAGCCTTTATTACCCAATTCTGAGGAGGGCATCCTGGCTATTCCAAACACATTAGGCCAATAATCCACTAGCCTACTCCAATCTAAATACTCCCCAAACTCACCAAAATAACAGTGAACTTAAGAATCCGAATAAGCCTAAGGTAAAAGAACACATCCCCTGAAGCTATACTAGTGGCTCCACGTAAGGCAGAGGAGCACCAAAGAGGTAGTATTCTTAAAGGGGAAGCAGGAGACCAGGAGACCACCATTGACTGACCCATCTAGAACCCTCCCTTGCAGATAGTGAACTGGAGGGACCTACCTCCATATTACCACAGCAACATAAAGAAACATGAAGATCCCCACCATAAGGAGTGGATGAAAAAAAGAGCCCTGGAGCCCCAACAGGGAATTCCCACAAATATAATCTCTCTGACAAAGAATTCAGAGATGAAATGTTAATGATGTTCAATGAGCTCAAAGAAATGGTGGAAGAGATATCCAGCAAACTAAAGGAGGTCATGAAAGAAACAATAGAATGGTCAGCCAACAAAATACAGGAAGAAATGAGAGCAGAAATAAGAAAGCTACAAACAGACATATCATTAATAAAGGATTTGGTTAATGAAATTAAAAATTCAGTGGGCAACCCAACAGTAGAATGACAACAGCCAAAGGCAGAATCAGTGAGCTTGAAGATGAGCTGCAGAAAGCATACAGGAAAGCAAGATATAACAGAAAAAGATCTCAAAATAGGGCTTGGGCGCATAAGAGACCTAGGGGATAAGTTTAAGAGGAACAGCATAAGAATCATGGGAGTACCAGGACAGGGAGGCAACCCAAATGAAGTAACAACAGTTAAATATATCATCGCTGAGAAGTTCCCAGAGCTGAAGAATGTAGGCATCTAGATCCAAGAGCCTGAAGGGTACCAGCTAAAAGAGAACCTAACAAAAAGACTCTAAGAAATATCATAATCAGAATGACGGGTACCACAGATAGAGACAGAATACTATAAGGGGCAAAGTAAAAGAAGGAAATCACATATAAAGGAACACCCCTTAGATTTACAGCAGACTTATCAGAGGAAACTATCAGAAGACAATGGTGGGATATAGTGAAAAAACTTGATGAAACGAATGACTCACCAAGAATACTTTATCGAACTAAACTCTCACTCAAACTGGAAGGAATGATACACTATTTCATGGATAAGCAACAGTTCAGGAACTTCATAGACTCAAAACCAACCTTAAAAGAAAGACTAAAGGGGCTACTGTAAGACAAGAAAAACCCTTACAAGCACAACAAACCTCTACAGAAAGATGGTACAAAACCCCATAACAATAATCTCTCTCAATGTCAATGGTCTAAATGCACCAATTAAGAGACACAAAGAAGCAAAAATGGATTAAAACACTGAACCCAACATTCTTCTGCCTACAAGAAACATTCTGACAGTCAGTCAGAACAAACATAGACTCAAAGTCAAAGGATAGAAAACAATCCTGCAAGCAAACAACTCCCTAAAAAAAGCTGGGGTGGCCATACTAGTGTCCAATAACATAGATTTCAGGCTGAAAAAGATTATAAGGGACAGCTATGGCTATTTTTTTCATTTTTTAATAATCAAGGTATATAAACATATACATAACCAATGAGGGGCCAGTTAAATACTTAAAACAAATGCTAATAAACTTCAAGGAGGACATTGGTAGCAACACAATAGTAGTTGGAGACTTCAACACTGCCCTATCACCTCTTGATACATCAAGACTAAAACTCAGCAAGAAAGTCAGCAAGGAAGTACTGGCTTTGAAGAAAAAAATGGAAGAGAGAGGGCTAATAGATATACATATAAGCTTTTTCATTCCCTCAAACTTGAATACACATTCTTTTCCAGTGCACATGGAACATTTTCCGAGATAGACCATGTACTGGGCCACAAAACATAACTAAAGAGAATCAGGAAAATAGAAATTGTATCAACTCTCTTTTCAGACCACAATGCACTGAAGATAAAAGTTAATCACATACAGAAATGGAGAATGAATCAAACACCTGGAAATCAATCAAACACCTGGAAATTAAATAACTCAATGTTGAACAATGATTGGATCAGGGAGGAAATCAAGGAAAAAAATCAAAAGATACCTGGAGGTAAATGAGAATGAAGACAGGAGCAACCACAACTTGTGGGATGCAGCTAAAGCAGAGTTAAGGGGAAAATTTATAGCTCTGCAGCATTTCTCAAGAAGGAAGAAAGGAACCACATAAAAAAATCTGACTTCACAATTCAAGATCATAGAAAAGACCAACAAAAGGAGCCCAAACCAGGCAGTAGGAAAGACATAATAAGCTTAGAGCAGACATTAATGACATGGAAACAAAAAATAATCCAAGTGATTAATGAAACAAAGATCTGGTTCTTTGAGAAAATAAACATGATTGATAAACCACTAGCAAGACTCACAAGGAAAGAGAGAGAACCCTAATAAACCAAATCAGAAATGAAAAGGGGGACATCACAACAGAAACCAATGAAATTCAAAAGATCACCAGAGATTACTTTTGAAAATCTGCATGCCACGAAACAAAAGAACCTAGAAGAAGTGGATAAATTCCTGGATTCCTATAACCTCCCCAGGCAGAGACAAGAAGATTTGAAATACCTAAATAGACCTATCACCATCAAGGAAATTGAAACAGTAATCAAAATTCTTCCCAAAGTGAAAAGCCCAGGTCTAGATGGATTCACTAGCAAATTCTTCCAAACATTTATAGAGGATTTATTGCCAGTCCTTTTCAAGCTTTTCCAGGAAATTGAAGAAACAGGAGCTCTCCCAGTTTCTATGAGATACACATCACCCTAATACCAAAAGCGAACAGAGACACTACATAAAAAGAAAATTACAGGCTGATATCCCTGAGGAAGATGAATGCGAAGATCTTCAATAAAATATTAGCAAATAGAACCCAAAAAGTCATCAAGAATATCATATACCACGACCAAGTGGCATATCTTGGGGATGCAAGGATGGTTTAATATTCCCAAGTCAATCAATATAATCCATCATATCGATAAAAGAAAAGATAAAAGTCATATGATCATATCAGTAGATGTAAAGAAATAATTTGACAAGATTCAGCACACATTTATTATGAAAACTCTCACCAAAATGGGAATTGAAGTAATTTCAATATAGCCAAATCCATCTACCACAAGCCTATGACAAGCATTATCCTCAATGGGGAAAAACTAAGAGCCTACCCTCTAAGATCAGTGACAAGAAAATGATGCCCACTCCCATCACTTCTGTTCAATATAGTACTGGAAGTACTTGCCATAGCAGTTAGGCAAGAAAAAGGCATCTAAAAAGCAAAGGAAGAAATTAAACTTTCACTATTTGCAGATGACACGATACTATATTCAGAGAACCCCAAGGTCTCTCCCAAGAAGCTCCTAGAAACAAATATTTGTATAGTAAAGTTGCAGGCTATAAAATCAATACCCCAAAGTCCATGGATTCCCTATACACAAATAATGAGAGAGAAGAAAGTGATATGAAAAAGGTAATCCCATTCACAATCATGCCTCAGAAAATCAAGCACCTTGGAATCAGCTTAACTAAGGAGGTAAAAGATCTATACAAAGAAAACTTATAAAACGCTACTTCAAGAAATAAATGAGAACCTGAGGAAATGGAAACACATCCTCTGCTCATGAATTGGGAGAATTAACATTGTCAAAGTGGCAGTACTCCCCAAAGCATTGTACAGATTCAATGAGATACCTATAAGGGTACCGATAACATTCTTCAAAGAAATTGACCAAACACTCCTGAAATTTGTAAGGAACAACAAGCCCCCGTGAATAGCTAAATCATTTCTTGGGGGGAAAAGATGGGAAGCATCACATTCCCCAATGTCAAACTGTACTACAAAGAGGTAGTAATTAAAACAGCATGGTATTGGAACAAAACCAGATCCACAGACCAGTGGAAGAGGTTTGAACATCCTTACACACACCCTCAAATACATGAGAATATGATCTTTGATAAGGGAGCAAGAAATATAAAGTGGAGCCAGGAAAGCCTATTTATCAAATGGTGCTAACAAAACTGGACAGATACATGAAAAATAACGGGCTCAGACCTCTACCAATAACACGCACAAAAGTCAGATCAAAATGGAAGAAAGACTTCAACATCAAACCACAATCCATAAGGTACATTGAAGAAAAAATTTTCGAAACCCTCTATGACACTGAAGCTAAAGGTATCTTCAAGGACAAAATGTTGCTGACCAAGCAAGTGGAAACAGAGATAAACAAATGGAACTATCATAAACTAAGAAGTTTCTGCACCTCCAATGAAACAGCAATCATAATAGAAAGATAATCTACAGAATGGGGAAGGATATTTCCCCAGTACCCTTTTGACAAAAGGTTAATATCAAGGGTATACAAGGCACTGGTTGAACTCTACAAGAAGAAAACATCCAATCCCATCAGAAAATGGGGTGATGAAATGAACAGAAACTTTCTCAAAGAAATCTGAATGGCCAAAAAGCACATGAAAAAATCATCTTCATCACTAATCATCAGGGATATGCAGATAAAAACAACAATAAGATATCATATCACACCACAGAGACTCACCCACATCCAAAAGAACAAAAGCAACTGGTGTTGGTGTGGATGTGAAGAGAAGGGGATTTTCTTTCACTGCTGGAGGGAATGATGACTGGTTCAGCCTTTTAGGAAAACAATATGAACATTTCTCAAAAAACTAGAAATTGAGCTCTGTTTGACCTAGCAATATCACTTCTGAGAATATATCCCAGAAATGCAAAAAAGTACAGTGGAAATGATATCTACACTTGTATGTTTATTGTAGCACTATTTACAGTAGCCAGAATCTGGAAAAAAAAACAGAATGCCCGAGAACAGATGACTAGTTAAAGAAACTTTGGTATATCTACACAATGGAATACTATTCAGCTCTTAGAAATTCATTATGAAATAATAAAATTTGCATTCAAGTGGATAGACATGGAGAGTACCATGCTAAGTGAAATGAGTCAGAAAGAGAGGGACAGACATAGAATGACTGCAGTCATATGTGGAATATAAAGTAATGTAATAGGAGACTAACACCTGAGGATTGTAGAGATAAGGGCCATGAGGATTAATCCATGCCTTGAAAGCCAGTCTCATGTGCTGGGGAAAAAGGCAGCTGGGATAGAGAAGGGACCACTAAATAAATGATGGTCAGAGAGCTTGCTCAGGATGGTTGTTGTGTGCTGAGAGTAGACTATGGACCAAACATGATGGCTGCTTAGTACCTATATTGCAAGTCATAACACTGAGAAGGACAGAGAGAGTAAGAGGGAATGTGTATCCCACAGAGGTGGGTGGTGATAGGGGGAAGAGTTGAGGGTGGTTGGGGGATTACTGGAAACATTGGTGATGGAGAGTGGGCACAGGCAGAGGGATGTGTGCTAGGACATTGTATGACCGAAATGTAATCATGCAAGTTTGTAAGTTTGTATCTCACAATACTTCATTAAAATATATATAAAAATTATCTAAATTTGTTAAAAATTCTATTAAAGAATTCCTAAAGACATATGATATTTAATAAACATATTAAAGAATTAAAAATAAATAAATAAAATACGCTTTAAGAAAATGTAGCACTGTTGCTGTCATGCCATTGTTCATTAATTTGCTCAATCAGGCACCAGTAACATCTCCATTGTGAGACTTGTTACTGTTTATGGCATATCGAATACGCCACGGGTAGCTTGCCAGGCTCTGCTGTGCGAGTGGGATACTCTTGGTAGTTTGCCGGGCTCTTTGAGAGGGATGGAGGAATCAAACCCAGGTCGGCCACGTGCAAAGAAAACACCCTACCCACTATGCTATCGCTTCAGTTCTTAAGAGAATAATAGTCTCAAAATAATTACTAAATTAGTCCCCTAAATTGGTAATGCATGAAAAAGAAAAATAAGTTGATTATTCTCACAAAGTTTAAATGTTTTCTTCCCTCCAGTTTACTTTATTATAATTGGGCAAACATATAAAAATGTTTATACAAAATATAAAAATATATTTTATATATTTAAACATATCATCATCATCACATCATCATCATCATCATCATCATCATCATCATCATCATCATCATGAGCAGAGAGTCTCTTGCCCGAGTGCCGGGCTATCTTCCCCGGGGCCCCTCGGTGGGAAGGGGCTCCAGCTTCCCTTCCCGCCCCGAGAAGAGATCCTGGCAGCCAAAGACCTCAGGAGCCTAGCCACAGCTATGCTCAAGGCCCCTCTCCACACGTCCGGATGAGCCTCATGCATGAAGGTACCAGCAGAGGAAGCCAGGTGTGTGGGACCCAGGGCTGAGACTTCCAAGCCTGCTCGGATCGAGACTGGGCCTCCTCTGCCCAGATTTCCCATTTCCCAGGATATTTATATATTTATATAAAAAATAGATATATTACTTATTTTAGCACTGTAGCACTGTCTGTCATCCCATTGTTCATTGATTTGCTCGAGCGGGCGCCAGTAACATCTCCATCATGAGATTTGTTGTTACTGTTTTAGGAATATCGAATATGCCATGGGTAGCTTGCCAGGCTCTGCCTTGTTTGCTAATACTCTCAGTAGCTTGCCGGGCTCTCCAAGAGGGATGGAGGAATTGAACCCATGTTGGCTGCGTGCAAGGCAAATGCCCTACCTGTGCGATTGCTCCAGTCCATCACTTATACAAGAAAAATGTACCTGATTTAAAAGGTGGAATCACAAGTTTTAAAGTTTGTTCAAATGATTGAAAACACCAGAGGAGACTTATGTTTCCTGTTGAACACCAGAAATTTATTATTATTATTATTATTTGTTTTTTTTAGTCACACACAATGATTTTTGGATTTACTGCTGACTTTGCACTCCTAGCAGGCCTCTGGGCACCAAATGGGTGCTAACCCTGGGTTCGTGGTGTGCAAAGCAAATGCCATACACACTGTACTGTCATTCCAGCCCCTGAACTGTAGACATTTAAAATGTTTATTTATTATTTTAAAAACTTTTTACTGAGTCACAGTGAGGTAAAGAGTTACAAAGCTGTTTATGACTGGGTTTCAGTCACACAGTGTTCCAACACCCATCCCTCGAACTGTATGCATTTCCCATCACCAATGTTCCTAGTTCCCCTTCCTCAGCCCTCCCCGGAGCTTGCCACTATGGCAGGCACTTTCCTTCTCTCTCTTTCTCTTTCTTTCTCTCTCTCTCTCTCTCTGCCCCCTCCCCCTATCTCTCTCCCATCTTTGGGGCATTATGGTTTACAATACTGATACTGAAAGGTTATCATGGTTGTTCCTTTACCTGTTTTCAGCACGCAGTTCTTACCCAGTGATCATTTCTAACTATTTTTTGTCATGATTGTCCATTCTCTATCCCAATTTTCATAGTACTCCAGCATTTGAGGAAGGCTTCCAACCATTGACCAATCTTTCTGACCCTTGTTTCCACTGTCCTTGGGTATTGGTCTCATTTTATCTTTATTTTTTTTATATCCCACATATGAGTCTAACCATTCTACGTCTATCCCTCTCTTCTGACTCATTTCACTCAGCATGATATTCTCCATGTCCATCCATTTTTAAGCAACTTTCATAACTTAATTTTTCCTAACAACTGCATAGTATTCCATTGTGTATATGTGCCACGGTTTCTTTAATCAGTATCTGTACTCAGGCAAGGCACTGCAGTTGTTTCCAGATTATTGTTGTTGTAAATAGTGCTGCAAAAAACATGGAAATATCGATGATATTTCTGCTGTGTTTTGGGGCCCCCATGGCATATGCCCAGAAGTAGTTGTTGCTGGGTTGTATGGAAGCTCAATTTCTAACTTTTAGAGGAATGCTCATATTGTTTTCCAAAAAGGCTGACCAGTCGGTATTCCCACCAACAAAGAAGAGTCCCTTTCACCCAGCATCCACAACAGCGTTGGTTTCTCTTGTTCTTTTTGATATGTGCCGGTCTTTGTGGTGTGAGATGAGATCTCATTGTTTTGATCTGCATCTCCCCGATGTTTAGTGATGTAGAGCTTTTTCTCATGTGCCTTTTAGCAATTCGAATAAGGATTAGTGCTGAAGAGCATTTTTTTCATGTGTCTTTTGGCCACTTGCATTCCTTCTTTGAGAAAGTTTCTGTTCATTTCTTCTCCCCATTTTTGGATGGGGTGAACTGAAGTCATTTAAAGCTAATACTTTCCAGAGACTTTGCTAGAAATCTCGACAAAAAAATAATTATACTTGGTGCCAGGAATTGAATCCAGGTCAATATTTTCATTTTCGTATTTTGAACTGACATTTGGACATACCTTCAGGTTTTATGTAATGTGGGACTTGCAAATATGTTATAAATTGGAGGAAAATAATAGAGTCATACAAAATTAAAACTAATTTTCTATTAGTTTTTCACAGACAGATTTCTCAAAATATTTGATTCTAATAATCACATGTTGTGAATACAGTGGATACTCTTCACTTTGTAAACATAATGAAGATATGTAAAATTTTCTATAATGATAGACTTGATATTCAGTTATGTATTAAAATTGTTGAAGTCAACTTTTATTACCCTCATTATGAATATGCAGGGTGTTTAGATAAGAGCTTTTCATGAATCAACTATATGAAAAGATAAGCACTCTGCTAGTCCATGCTATCTTGGATTAAAGAAAAAGGTTAGCTCTTCTCAAGAATAAAAGTTTCAGATCTATGGACATAACAATTGTGTTACTAAAAAAAATTATATTTACTTGTTGGAAGAAGAACTTGGGACACCAGTGGAAGGAGCCAGGATTTTGATGGTGGGTCACATGTTAGAATGGTGTATGCATGAAAATTATGATTTATAGTACGTTATGCCTATTACCTCAATAAAAAATGGTCTCAAAGGAATGAGGAGGGAAGTTGACACTGGTGGAGGGATTGGTCTTGAGTTATTGTATGTCTAAAATATAACTTCCAGTGATTTTTTAAATGATGGCTCTTTTATAAAAATTAGAAGAATAAAGAAAAAAGAAACATTCAGAACATCAACAGAACAGATGCAGTTTCTTTCTCTCTTTCTTTCTTCTTTCCTCTCTGCCTCCCTCTTCCTTCCTTCCTTCCTTCCTTCCTTCCTTCCTTCCTTCCTTCCTTCCTTCCTTCCTTCCTTCCTTCCTTCCTTCCTTCCTTCCTTCCTTCCTTCCTTTCTCTCTCTCTCTCTCTCTCTTTCTTTCTTTCTTTCTTTCTTTCTTTCTTTCTTTCTTTCTTTCTTTCTTTCTTTCTTTCTTTCTTTCTTTCTTTTTCTCTCTCTCTCTTTCTTTCTTTCTTTCTTTCTTTCTTTCTTTCTTTCTTTCTTTCTTTCTTTCTTTCTTTCTTTCTTTCTTTCTTTCTTTCTTTCTTTCTTTCTTTCTTTCTTTCTTCTTCTTTTTTCCTTTCGTCCTCTCTTTTTTTTTTTTGTTTTTTGGGCCACATTCAGGTATGCTCAGTAATTACTTCTGCTTTATGCTCAGGAATCACTCCTGGGGGGCTTGGAAGACTATATTGGGTGCCTGGGATTGAATCCAGGTTGACCTTCTGCAAGGCAAACATTCTACCCATGTACTATTGCTCTAACCCTATTTTAATTTTTTGGCAATTATAGAGTGGTATTCAGCTAACAGAATAACAATTATTTTGCATAAGCTGCATCAGAACAACTGAAGATGGAAAATCTACCATTTCCATATATAACTATTTGGAACTGTGCACCAACAGGGACCAGCTTTAAATTTCCATGCCAATTTACAACCCCCATACTGTACCAGGCAATCTCAGTGGCTATTGAAAATAACACCAGGACAGGGCTATTTAAAGACATTTGGTAATGTGTTAACTATATAGACATAATGGCACTGTACAGTTCAAAAATAAATCTTATACAGCCCTACAGTTCAATTTTTTCTTTAAAAGGAGTTGTTTAGAAGGGTGTTTAAATGCTTAACACAGAAGAAAAAAATACTGTGCCAGAACTGACTTGTTCCTTCTCATATTCTTCATATACTTTTTCTTAATATTCTTCTGTTCCTTAGTGTGTGTGTGTGCGTGTGTTTGTGTGTGTGTGTGTGTGTGTTTGCTTTAACAGCTCTTTTTGTCTGCTGAAGGCTTTCTCTTAGCCTGGCATGCAGCATTATTCTTTTCTTATTTTTCCTTCAGCTTACAAGCCTTCAGCTTGTCATCTGTCATTCCACATTGTTTCCAGTTTCCTTGAAACATCACTATCAAACAGCCAGGATGATGTTCTCCTTTGATTTCTGGGTGATACTAAGATAAAACAAGAAAAAGTCCAAAGGAAGCCATTTGAATACATTGGGATTTTTATACTTCTATTTTGTTTCTCTGTAGGAGGAATATAAGTTTTCATTGCTCTTTCACTACAGTCTTAGTCAGTCTTTGCCATTTCTTAATTTTTTCCTCTTTTAGCACCATGGGCTCTCCTACCTTTTGACTGCTTCTTAGAAAACTTGAGAAGTTGTCAGAAGCATCTGGGTGCTTCTTCTTGTGCCCATTCCGTCTGCTTTGCATAGTGAATGCATATGATGATATTTTGACCCTCAGCTTCTGAGAATCATCTTTGCTCACTATTAATTATTTTTCTTCATCAAGGCTCATAGCTGTCCCATGCCCATCCAGCTCTCACTTGCCCCTGTGCTGTCTGTATGGAGCTCAATGTTCTGTTTATTTGTCTATATTATTTTACCACTTTCTGTCATTGAATTTCACCTCTTCATACTGACTTTGAAGAGTTTGTTTTATTAAAAATATAGTTTTCATCTATTACACGTACTCCAACTATTTTAGCTTGTATTCCATTTGGGGGTTGTCTTTATTCAGACTTATATTTGTTGTCATAGGTGTATTTATCCTTCCCTTGTGATTTTTGCACTTGTTATCTTGCATTAAAATATTTTGACATAGTAGGCTTATAGTTTTTGAAATATTAATGAAATTTAATTTTTTAATTTTCATTTCATAGTTTTAATTGTCAAATATTGCACAAAACAGACCTTGTCAGTCTTTTTTTCAGCTTTACCAGTCCCCCATCTTTAACAAGTTTGATGAAGTTGGAACATAGGATAAGGTTTAGAGGCATCTGTTTAATTTAGCATGAAAGGTTAAAACCAAAACAAATCATAGTTTTTACATCTCTTCTTTATCATTTTGGTGCAGTCAAGTGAAAATATTCATATTTTAAAGGTTAGGTAAATTCAATAGCCAAAATGTATTGTTTTAGGATGGATGGAGGACAAGCTTTTTCCTAAGGGAATTTTTATATTTCAGATGCAATTTATGAAGAAGTGACTATAGTCCTTTTCCATCTGATGTATGAGTCTCTCAAATAACTTTCAAGTTTCTTGAAAGCCCACAACTCTAACATTACATAATGTTATACAAGATAATATTGGCAATGCATGTTTTGTTTGATAGAAAACCTTTGCTGAGTATTTGGAAAAAATTAGATCACATATGCAATGACAATAGTAGATATCTGTTATTTTGGTTTGCTCAATTTTTTTCTTTTCTTAATACCATCATGGGTTTTTTTTTCAGGTTAGTGGAGTGAATGGGCACCATCTCATCTGCACCTGCACCTCCCCACCCCCTGAGGTCACCCAGCCACATTGTGTTAGTGGGCGTGGCCTCAACAAAGTGGGCGTGGCCTCCTCCGGAGCTGCGGCCGCTAATGCGGCTGCAGTTTTTTTTTTTTTCAAATACCTAGCAATATTTTGGTACTTCTCAATATACATCACCTATATCCCTGATTGTCATTTTAGAGGGCCTTAAAATACTTCCTAAATAAGTTCCTAGTTAATTCCAAATTTCGGAAACTACCAATGAATTGAAGCAGCTATTCAAGCCAAAGCTAACGGACCTCACTCTCAAAAAGTATTGTTTGAAGTTTCACATAAACAATAGAGGAACATCAGAGAGGGACATGTTCTAGAGGGAGTACAGAATAAACTGATCACCACTGACCAAGCCATTCAGAATCCTTTTTCACAACCAGAGGTGAACTTCAAGGTCCCTTTTCCATACTACCACAGCAATATGAAGAAACAGCGCAAATCCCCGCCACAAGGGGAGGACGAAGAAAAGAGTCTTGATGCATCAGTAGACCTTACCTACAAACTGGAGCTCTCCGATAAAGAATTCAGAGGTGAAATCCTCAAGATGTTCAATCAACTCAGCTGAAAGTTTGACAAGGTATTCATTACACTAAAGGAGGACCTCACAGAAATGATACAACAGACAGCTGAGAAATTACAGGAAGAACTGAGAACAGAAAGAAAAAACCTACAGAAGGAAATGTTACAAATAAAGGATTCGGTAGATGAATTAAAAAACTCAGTGGGTGCCCTCAACAATAGAATGACTGCAGCAGAGGACAGGATCAGTGAGCTTGAAGATCAGCTCCAGGAAGCCTACAGGCAACAACATCAATGGGGAGAGACCTCAAAATAGTTCTAGGGAGAATTAGAGTCCTAGGGGATGAATTCAAGAGGAACAAAATTAGAATCATTGGACTACCAGAAGGACAGGGAACCAACCCCAATGAAAAAGCCACACTCAAAAAAATCATTGCTGAAAAGTTCCCAGAGCTGGACAATGCAGACATCCAGATTCAAGGAGCCAGAAGGGTTCCAGCTAAAAGAGACCCTAACAGAAAAACTCCAAGACATATCATAGTTAGGATGATGGACATAACAGATAGAGACACATTACTGCAAGCCACAAGGTCGAAGAAGGAAATCACATACATTGGAGCACCCCTTTGGTTCAAAGCAGACCTATTGGAGGAAACCCTTCAAGCTTGAAGGCAGTGGTGGGATATAGTGAAAAAACTCAATGAAATGAATGCCTCACCAAGAATACATTATCCAGCCAAACTCTCATTCAAACTCGAAGGAATTATACACTATTTTGTGGATAAACAACAACTCAGGAACTTCATAGACTCTAAACCAAACCTAAAAGAAGGTCTAAAGGGGCTACTATAAGACAACAAAAACCCCTACAAGCACAACAAACATTTACAGAAAGATGGCACAAAACCCTATGACAATAATCTCTCTCAATGTCAATGGTCTTAATTCACCAATTAAGAGACACAGACTGGCAAAATGGATTCAGAGACTCAACCCAACATTCTGCTGCCTGCAAGAAACACATCTGAATAGCCAGAACAAACAGAGACTCAAAGTCAAAGGATGGAAAACAATTCTGCAAGCAAACAACTCCCTCAAAAAAGCTGGGGTGGCTTTACTAGTATCAGACAACATAGACTTCACGTTGAAAAAGATTAGAAGGGATAGTGAAGGCCACTTTTTTATTAATCAAGGGATATGTACAGCAGGAAGAAATCACACTCCTAAATGTGTATGCACCCAATGAGGGGCCAGCTAAATACCTACAACAGCTGCTAACAGAACTTAAGAAGGACATTGTGGGCAACAAAATAGTAGTTGGAGACTTCAACACCGCCCTATCACCTCTGGACAGATCAAGAAGATTAAAACTCACCAAGGAAATAATGGCTTTGAAGGAAGATATAGAAGAGAGAGGGCTAATAGATCTATACAGGGCTCTATATCCAAAAAAAAGGGTATACACATTCTTTTCTAGTGTACATGGAACATTTTCCAGAATAAACCATGCGCTGGGCCATGCAACATACCTCAACAGAATCAACAAAATACACATTGTACCAGCTATTTTTTCAGACCATGATGCACTGTAAATAGAAGTTAATCATGGACAGATGCAGAAAAATAAATCAAACACCTGGAAATTAAATAGCTCGATGTTGAATAATGAGTGGGTCAGGAAGGAAATCAAGGAGGAAATCAAAAGGTACCTGGAAACAAATGAGAATGAAGACACGAGCTACCAGATCCTGTGGGACGCAGCTAAAGCCATTTTAAGGGGAAAATTTATAGCTCTGCAAGCATATCTCAGGAAGGAAGAAAGGGCCCACATAAATAACTTGACTTCACAGCTCAAGACCTTAGAAAAGGACCAACAAAAGGAGCCCAAATCAGGCATAAGGAAAGAGATAATAAAACTTAGAGCAGAAATTAACGACATGGAAACCCAAAAGACAATTCAAAAGATCAATGAAACCAAGAGCTGGTTCTTTGAGAAAATAAATAAGATTGATAAACCACTAGCAATACTCACAAAGGAAGAGAGAGAGAGAACACTTATAAGTCGAATCAGAAATGAAAAGGGGGACATCACAACAGAAACCAATGAAATTCAAAATATCATCAGAGACTACTTTGAAAATCTCTATGCCACAAAACAAGAGAACCTAGAAGAAATGGATAAATACCTGGATTCCTATAATCGCCCAAGGCTGAATCAAGAAGACCTGGAGTTCCTGAATAGTCCAATTAACATCAAGGAAATTGAAAAGGTAATCAAAAGTCTTCCCAAAAACAAAAGCCCAGGCCCAGACGGATTCACTAGCGAATTCTTCCAAACGTTTTAAGAGGACTTATTGCCAGTTCTTCTCAAGCTTTTCCAGGAAATTGAAGAAACAGAAACCCTCCCTAACAGTTTCTATGAGGCTCACATCTCCTTAATACAAAAAGCAAACAAAGACACCACAAAAAAAGAAAACTACAGGCCAATATCCCTGATGAACACAGATGCAAAAATTCTCAACAAAATATTAGCAAGCAGAATTCAACAACTCATCAAAAAGATCATACAGCATGACCAAGTGGGATTCATCCCGGGGATGCAAGGATGGTTTAACATTCGCCAATCAATCAATATAATCCATCATATCAACAAAAGAAAAGATAAAAATCATATAATCATATCAATAGATGCAGAGAAAGCATTTGACAAGATCCAGCATCTGTTTATGATGAAAACACTTGCCAAAATGGGTATAGAAGGGACCTTCCTCAATATAGTCAAAGCCATCTACCACAAGCCTATGGCAAGCATCATCCTCAATGGGGAAAAACTAAGACCCTTCCCTTTGAGAACAGGAAAAAGACAAGGATGCCCACTCTCTCTCCTCTCCTGTTCAATACAGTACTGGAAGTACTTGCAATAGCAATTAGGCAAGAAAAAGATATTAAGGGCATTCAGGTAGGAAAGGAAGAAATCAAGCTCTCACTATTCGCTGATGATATGATATTATACTTAGAAAACCCTAAAACCTCTACCAAGAAACTCCTAGAAACAATAGACTTGTATAGTAAATTTGCAGGCTATAAAATCAATACCCAAAAGTCCATGGCTTTCTTATATGCAAATAGTGAGAGAGAAGAAAGCGACATGATAAAAGCTATCCTGTTCACAATTGTGCCTCAAAAAATCAAATACCTCGGAATCAGCTTAACTAAGGAGGTAAAGGACTTGTATAATGAAAACTACAAAACGCTACTTCAGGAAATAAAAGAAGACATGAGGAAATGGAAAAATATCCCCTGCTCATGGATTGGAAGAATTAATATTGTCAAAATGGCAATTCTCCCCAAAGCATTGTACAAATTCAATGCGATCCCCATAGGGACACCCTTGTCATTCTTCAAAGAAATGGAGCAAGTGCTCCTGAAATACATATGGAACAATAAGCCCCCACGAATAGCTAAAGCAATTCTTGGGAAAAAGAAAATGGGAGGAATCAACCTCCCCAACTTCCAACTCTACTACCAAGCGGTAGTCATTAAAATAGCTTGGTATTGGAACAAAGGCAGAGCGGCAGACCAATGGAACAGGGTTGAAAACTCTGACACATCCCCCCAAATATATGACCATATAATCTTTGATAAGGGAGCAAGAAAGGTGAATTGGAGCAAGAAAAGCATGTTTAACAAATTGTGCTGGCAAAACTGGATGACTACATGCAAAAAAATGGGCTTAGACCTCCACCTATCACCATGTACAAAAGTCAGATCAAAATGGATTAAAGACCTCAACATCAGACCAGAATCCCTAAGGAACATTGAAGTCAAGGTCGGCAAAACTCTCCACGACATTGAAGCCAAAGTTATCTTCAAAGCTGACATGCCACTGGCCAAGCAAGTGAAAACAGATATAAATAAATGGGACTATCTCAAACTAAGAAGCTTCTGCACCTCAAGAGAAACAGTGACCAAATTACAAAGACAATCTACAGAATGGGAAAGGATATTTATGCAGTACCCATCCGATAAAGGGTTGATAACAAGGATATACAATGCTCTGGTTGAACTCCACAAGAAGAAAACTGCCCACCCGATCAAAAAATGGGGTCATGAAATGAACAGAAACTTTCCCAAAGAAGAAATCTGAATGGCTTAGAGGCACATGAGAAAATGTCCCACATCACTAATCATCAGGGAAATGCAGATCAAAACAACCATGAGATATCATCTCACACCACAGAGACTGGCCCACATCCCAAAAAACAAAAACAACCGGTGTTGGCGTGGATGCGGGGAGAAAGGGACTCTTCTTCACTGCTGGTGGGAATGCCGACTGGTTCAGCCCTTTTGGAAAACAATATGGACAATTCTCAAAAAATTAGAAATTGAGCTTCCATTTCACCCAGCAATGCCACTCCTGGGAATATATCCCGGAGAGGCAAAAAGGTATAGTAGAGATGGCATCTGAATTTCTATGTTCATTGCAGCACTGTTTACAATAGCCAGAATCTGGAAAAAACCAGAGTGCCCCAAAATAGATGACTGGTTAAAGAAACTCTGGTACATCTACACGATGGAATACTATGTAGCCGTCAGAAAACATGAAGTCATGAAATTCGCATATAAATGGATCAACATGATCAACATGGAAAGTATCATGTTGAGTGAAATGAGTCAGAAAGAAAGAGACAGACATAGAAAGATTGCACTCATATGTGGAATATAATGTAACTGAGAAGTACAAGTTGGCAATGATGCAACTTCTGGCAGATTCTCTCTGGACTTAGTTAATAAAATACTAAAATACAGAAACCCAAAACGGAGAGGCTGCTAAGTGTGGTCACTTGACCTCATACCTCTTCATCCTCAGCAATGGAAAACAAATTATCTAATGCTTCCTTTTCAGCAGGTCTGACTTTAGGGGAGAGACTCTCCAAACAATAATAGTGAGTTTTGTTGAAATATTGAATGCAATCAAAGTGAAAGTAAAGTGAAATTTATTAGTTACACAGGTGGGGGGGCTAAAAGTGGGAGGGCTAGGGGTGTGGGGGGGTTAGGCGTGTGGGGGTGCGTGGTGGAGCTATAATGGGATTCTTGGTGGTGGAATATGTGCACTGGTGAGGGGATGGGTAATCTATCATTGTATAACTGAGACTTAAACCTGAAAACTTTGTAACTTTCCACATGGTGAATCAATAAAAAAATAAAAATAATAAAAAAGAATTTTATTTATTACTTCAATCCTTTAGGCCTTCTTTTGGGTTTGTGCTATAAATTGAGTAAATAAAACTCCTGGTAGTCCTAACTCTCAAAAAAAAACCAAAAAAAACAAACAAACAACAACAACAAAAACACCATCATGGGCTGGAGAAATAGTTCAGCGGGTAGGGCGTTTGCCTTGCATGCAGCCAACCCAGGTTTGATTCCTCCACCCCTCTCAGAGAGCCTGGCAAACTACTGAGAGTATCTCACCCACACAGCAAAGCCTCGCAAACTACCCATGGAGTATTTGATTTACCAAAAACAGTAACAACGTCTCACAATGGAGATATGACTAGTGCCTGCTGGAGAAAATCTATGAACAATGGGATGACAGTGGTACAGTGAATACCATCATACTGATTTTCTCATAGGAAATGCCCTCTTTTCAACTTCATAGTGCTCTATGAGAGCTCTATGTATTGGGGATCCCTCCTCCTACCTCATGGGTAGATTACGAACAGACTGGGCAATCTAATTACTTGTTTTTTTCTTAAGCTAGTGGTTTGTTCAATGAAAATCATGTGATCCAAATTATGTTGATTATGTTTTGCCTAACAACTGCTTTGTAATGGGGGTATAAATGAGACAGGAAGGTAATATTAATTTTAAAATTATAAATTGTATTAAAAATATGTCAGAACTTACTAATGTTATGGCCGTTGCTATATTATGTTGAAGAAATTAAGGTTATAAGTATAAGAGAATGAGATGATGTAGAGGTGTAGAGACCTGAATCTAGATAAAGAGGAAAACAGTACTAAGTACTCTTAGATACTTATCTAGGTTTAATTGTCACTGACTTTTGTTACTTGCAACTAAGATATTGTTGACTAAATAAAGTCACAACTTTTCAATTTTTTTAATTAAAGTTGAGTACTGAAGGAGTAAGACTTTATGCTTCAACTTTAATCTGGAAACAGGCATAGAATGGAAAGAACCTGCTTTGAAACAATGAGACTGTACACTTCTTTCCAATTAAAGAGGTTGAGAATTATTTTTGTATTTGTCACTGACTGTGTAACTCTTCCCTGAAAATAGTTGCTTATTAAAAATGGCATTGAAATGATGCTAAGAAGACTCTGGTAAATCACTAAACAGTGTTCTTTTACAATTCCTTAAATGAACAGTAGCTATTTAAGATGCACAGTATCAATTACAGGTGATGTTATAAGGATTGATTAAATGATTTCAAATGGCTGGAATTCCCAAGATAAATGTACCCATGTAATAGATATTCTAATTGCCATGTAAACAGTGGACTTAGAGGTGTGTTTTTAATGCTGAGTTTCCAAGACAGACTAGCTATTGAAGCATACTATCTAGGGCACAGAAACAATAAATGCCATATCTCATTTCATTGCTTATTTTGTGAACATCATCATATAATTTATAATAATCAAACAATAGTCTTTTTATTTTTTGATTTGTGGGGGGTTCTACCTAGTGATTCTAAGGGGTTACTCCTGACTCTGAACTTAGGAATTACTCCTGACGGTGCTTGGGGGAACATATGGGATGCCTGAGATTGAACCCAGATTGGCTGCATGCAAGGCAAATTCCCTCCCTGCCGTGCTATTGCTCCGGCCCACACACTAGTCTTTTAAAATTTAAGTAACATGCATGTCAAAAGAAAGGATTCTTTAATCTGTCTTTTTATTTGATATACATAACGCTTTAATAAGATAGGTGAAAACTTTATTGAATTGTTTGGGTGGCAAAGCCTTCTTATGATTGTGGTACTGGTTGTTGACTTTTTAATTGATTGGGCATTTTATTCTGCTCTCTTTGCATTGCTACTTAATTGCCTTATAAATATATTTTATCTTTTCACAAGACATCTATTAGGCTAGCAATTTAGACCTGTAAAGAAGAGAGAAGATAAATTTTAACATGTGCTCTATATTTTTCTAGGTATCTCAACTACTTGAATGGATTCAGAAACATTTTTCAGGAATGTCATATTCAATTTGGAAATGATATGCTAGAAATAAAAATAAAAGTGGAAGGAAGCAAGAATTTAGAATGGAAGAATGTGTTATTTTCTGTAAACATTTTATTGTGGTAGAAGATTTAAAATATTCAATGTAATGTTTTAATTTTCACACACATATATACTCAAGTAGTTACCCCTTGGATCAACACTATTTCCAGCACTAGTTTTCCTTTTATCCTTTCCAAGTAGTTTCTGTTTTCAATTTTTTACCTTTGCAATTGTGCTGCCATGCTCCAGGCCGCTTTTCCAGGCGCTTGGGCCGAGCCTCACACATGAGTGAAGTCCCACAGAACTAGGTAATATGGAACTTTGTGACCTTGGACTCTAGGCTCAACGGGACCCGGAAACAGAGATCCTCTGCCTGCTTCCATCAATCTCCAGTGACCCAGGGGTCACAGCCATAAGATCCACCCTGCCGGTGCCAGATAAATTTTTCATCAGCTGACCTCCACTACCCAAATGCCGCCACGATCCAGTTCAGGGATGGTGTTACTCCTCTTGAACTTCTATAAATTGAATCATGTAGCTTAGACATTTTTGCTTTACTTAACTTTATACAAATGTTTTTCTTTTTAAATCTAGTTTTTTAAAATTATATTTTAAAATTAATCCTCATGATTTATAAAGTTGTTCATACTAGAGTTGTTTTAGGCATATATTGTTCCAACACCAGTGCTACCACCAATAACCTCTTCCCTTCATCAGTGTCCTAAGGTTCCATGCCAATTTTCAGCCCTCCCCCATGGCAGACTTATCGCAATTTTATTTAACATTACATGTTTCAACAAAACTTAAGGAAACAGCAAATGGAATTATCAGAAAATGGACCAACAAAAGTCAATTTGTAGTGATTGATTGCTATATGATTTTAACCTATGTAAATAAAATATTCAAATAATTTAAGCAATAGAGTACACTGCTTACATTTACTTAGCTACAACCCTGGCATCTAAAAAAATTGTACAAATTTTGTTTTGAACTTGGATTTTATGTGGGAATCATCATACCTTCCCTGTCATAAATTGAGCTTTTATTTATTAATTAATTAATTTATTTGTTTATTTATTTTTAACTTTGTGAGTCACACCTTGCGATGCACAGGGGTTACTACTGGCTCTGCACTGAGGAATTACTCCTGGCGGTGCTCAGGGGACCGTATGAGATGCTGGGAATCAAACCCGGGTTGGTCCTGTGCAAAGCAAATGCCCTACCTGCTGTGCTATCGATCCAGCCTCGAGTTTTTATTTTTTTTTGCCCCCTTGGCAGGTATATAACAAATTTATTTCACATTACTTAGTTCATAACAACTTAAAATAATAGCAAATAGAATTATTAGAAATATATCAATAAGTCAACTTGTGCTGATTAAATTGTTTTTGTTTTTAACCTTTCTTAGTTCATAACAACTTAATAGCAAATAGAATTATTAGAAATACATCAATAAGTCAACTTGTGGTGATTAAATCGTTTTTGTTTTTAACCTTTCTAATCTAGTAGAGGACAACCATATGCACCATTAATGAGTGCCATACTCAATGCCACATGATGGAAGTTTCTCCTTTTCTTTAAAGATGCTCTTTTATTGCATCTTGTAAAACTGGTTTAAAAACTATGAAGACCCTAAGCTGTTCTGTTGCCTATACATGAAGCTCTTTATCACTGTATCACTGTCATCCTGTTGTTCATTAATTTGCTCGAGTGGGCACCAGTAACATCTCCATCCATCCCTGTCGCATGCTACTGTAGCCTGATGGCATATAGTTTCTTTAAATATGAACTATACTTTATTTATTTTTTTTAAATTTTATTTTTATAAAGTAGCACTGTAGTAGCACTGTCGTCCCATTGTTCATTGATTTGCTTGAGCGGGTACCAGTAACATCTCCATTGTGAGACTTGTTGTTGCTGTTTTTGACATATAGAATATGCCACAGGTAGCTTGTCAGACTTTGCTGTGTGGGCAGGATACTTTCAGTAGCTTGCCAGGCTCTCCAAGAGGGATGGAGGAATTGAACCCAAGTCGGCCACATGTAAGACAAATACCCTACAAACTGTGCTATCGCTCTAGACCATATATTATATATATAGTTTACAATACTTTATTATATTTAATATTTGAACACCAATACCATAACCATTACATCTCCCCAGTGCCATATTTTGGATGTTTCTATCTGAACTCCAACCTCTGCCCTGATGCAGAACAAAAATAATTTATTTTGTTTTTTTATGAACAAATTGCTGAAAATGCTCCAAAAACATTTGTTAGGGGAGAGTGTGTGAAGATTGTTGTATTTCACCCAGGGGGCATTAAGTCCTATAAGAGATCACTAATATGTTTTTGAGTTTTGTGTGCATATGTGTGTGTGTGTGTGGTGTGTATATGTAAAAATATATTTCCCTCTAAGATTGGTTGCCTTCTACTTTAAACCCCATCAAATGTGGTGTTCTCTGAATAATAATTTAACTGGATAGAGTATTTTTGATGTTGTGTTCATTTCGTTGAGTTTTTATCCTTCCATATTCTTCTGGTTTGTCAAGGCTCATTTAACAGATCTGCTATATATTTGTAAGATTTTTCTTTTGTATGTAAGTTGATCCTACTGCATTCAATATTCTGATCTTTGGATTTAGGCACTCTGAGTATATTTGGCACTTTGATATTTTCCTTTAGTGCCTATGGATCGCACCACCTCAACACTGGTATGTTCTTAATTAATGATTTCTTTAACTTTTGTTTCTCCACCACATTTGCCCTTCTGTTCTTCAAGGACTCCAGTGATTCTTATATTGTTCCCCTTGAACTTATCCTCTAGTTCTCTGTTATGTTAATTTCTTTTCAGGCTATTTTTCACTTTCTGCTATTTCCTTGAAGTTTCCGCCTCATCTTGGCACTCCTCCATCTTTTGCTCAACTTCTGTTATTCTGCTGTTTAGATCATCTCTTGACTTTTTAATATCACTTATCATTTTCTTCCTATGACAGATTTTTCTTTCTTAAAAGAGTGGTGGAAATTTTAATTCATTTTGTTTTTATTTATTTTTTATTGAATCACAGAGCGATACACAGTGACAAAGTTGTTCATGGTTGGGTTTCGATAGTATATGTTCCAATACCTGTCCCTCACCAGAGCACATTTCCCAAAACAATGTCCCCAATTTCCCTCCGTTTCCCCCAACCCACAACCTTTCTCTATATTCTGTGGTAGTCACTTTTCTTTTCTTCTTTCTTCTTTCTTCTTCTTCTTCTTCTTCTTCTTCTTCTTCTTCTTCTTCTTCTTCTTCTTCTTCTTCTTCTTCTTCTTCTTCTTTTTCTTCTTCTTCTTCTTCTTCTTCTTCTTCTTCTTCTTCTTCTTCTTCTTCTTCTTCTTCTTCTTCTTTTTCTTCTTCTTCTTCTTCTTCTTCTTCTTCTTCTTCTTCTTTTTTTCTTCTTCTTTTTCTTCTTCTTCTTCTTCTTCTCCCTCTTCTTCCTCTTCTTCTCTTCCTCTTCTTCTTCGTCCTCCTCCTCTTCTTCTTCTTTTTCTTCCTCTTTCTCTTCTTCTTCCTCCTCCTCCTCTTCTTCTTCTTTTTCTTCCTCTTCTTCTTCTTCCTCTTCCTCTTCTTCTTCCTCCTCTTCCTCCTCCTCTTCTTCTTCTTCTTCTTCTTCTTCTTCTTCTTCTTCTTCTTCTTCTTCTTCTTCTTCTTCTTCTTCTATTCTCTCTCTATCTTTCTCTCTCTTTCCTTCTTTACTTTTGGGAATTATGGTTTACAATACAGATACTGAAAGGTTTTTATTTATTTATTTTTAATTTTATTGACTCACTGTGAGATAGTTACAAACTTTCATGTTTGGGTTACATTCTCACAATGATAAAACACCCATCCCTCCACCAGTACACATTCCCCACAACCAATATCCCAGGTACACCCCCACTTTCCCACCCTTCCCCTACCTCCATGGCAGACAATATTCCCCATACTGTCTCTCTACTTTTGGGCATTATGGCTTGCAACACAAACAGTTTTTACGCCTTTACTTACTTTCAACACTCAGTTCTTATCCAGAGTGATCATATCTAACTATTATTGTAATACTGATTCCTTCTCTTTTAACAGTTTTTTCACATCCACTCTCA
The DNA here is from genome assembly GCF_027595985.1 of Sorex araneus. NCBI lineage: Eukaryota > Metazoa > Chordata > Mammalia > Eulipotyphla > Soricidae > Sorex > Sorex araneus. Next base: position 145,518,913 of record NC_073305.1, read on the forward strand.
TTCTTTCTTAGGCTTTGCTCACTACTTGTGCTATTGTTTTTTTGAACTCACTCCACATCCTAATCATAATGTCACTAAACAAAAGGCAAACTGAGGATTTACTGATGTTATTTATGTATTTGGCAATATTATTTTCAGTCATTGAGCTTGATGGGTTCTACATATTTTCCCTACTGGTTTCCTACTGTTCTTGCTGTGCTGAATGTGAGTCTTCATAGTTAACCTTTCTGGAAGATACTGAGGGCAGCTGCTCTCTGTCTTCTCTGCCTCTTCTCACAGAACGACAGAAAGAATAATTGTTGCAGCTTCGAATTTGCTGAAAAGATATGTCACATGGCCACATAAGCGACCGCGCTCTTCAGTAAGTATGGTGTGGGTCCTTAATACGGTGTACAAGTGTGGAGGCTGCTGGGACTCACACAGGAGGGAGGGGCGCTGCCTTTGGTTTGTTTGGAATGTGTATAGTGACAGTCAAAGGAAAGCCTCACCTGGGATGGTGGAGCAGCAAGCAGAAGATCACGAAGGGGCTATGTTGTGGACCCTTATCCTGGCCCCGGGAAGGTGTGGAGATTGCTAAGTTCCACCCAGGAGAGAGGGGTTCTGCCTCCCATTGAGTTCTGCCTCGTGTTCAGAATGGACCCAGTTTTATCAGTCGGAGGCAAGCCTCACCTGGAATGGTGGAACAGCAAACAGAAGGTCAGTATTCACTATTTCTTGATGAGATTATCATTGATTTTTAATTTTTTAATGTTAAAATATATTTTGGGCCACACCTGGAAATGCTCAGGGATTACTCTTGACTTTTCACTCAAGAATTACTCCTGGCAATGCTCAGAGACCGTAGGGGATGCTTGGGACCAAACCCAAGTTGGTCACATGCAAGGCAAGTGCTCTACCCATTGTACTATCTCTCTGGCCCCGATTTCTCATGGTTTTTGCGTATATATGTTTAAATTCATCAGAACATTCCACAATTTATTTCAGTTGTAAAGAATATACTTGAGTTAGACAAATGTACAAGAGAAAAAAAAGAGATTAATGGTTGCTTGAGACTGAGGGTGAGAACAGTAATTAATTGTAAAGAAACATGAAGAATCTTATTAGAGTAATGAAAATGCTCTAAAATCTTACTATAATGATTATTGCCCAACATTTTAAATATACTAAAGGCATTGAATTGCACATTAAAGTTGGGTGAATGTTATAGTAGGTAAATTACATCTAATTTTAAATTAAAAATAATGTGACCTACTTGCCTATTCTATAAGTAAATATACATGGATTTCCATTATTGTGAAAATTATAGATTTCTGCTATTATAAATAAGAGTTTAGCATTCTTCAATGTCTCTTTCAGTGCACAGAAGCACTTATTTGAATTGGATTAGAATTGTTCAGTTATAGAGTTAATAATTTTATATTCTTTATTTTTAAAAAGTATTATTTTTGCATTAAACTTAAAAATATATTATTTTAATCTTGCACATAGATATTTATAGTTAAGTTTTAGAATATGATGGTCTAACACCAATCCCACCAGCAGTGTAGACTTCTGTCCATCAATGTCCCCAGGTTTCACTCCCGCCATCCCCATTCCCATCTTGCTGCCTTGATGGACACGTTTTTAAATCTGGTTGTAGTTTGGATCTCTTGATTACAGTATTGTTGATTCTATAGTTTAGATATATGCATGTCCCACACCTCTACAGCACTAATGTACTCAAGGCCCCTGACACCTAGTCTTATTACCTCTCACACATCACTTCTCACTTTCTTCCCTCTCCCCAATCCTAGCCTTGGTGTCTTTACATCTCTTTCTTCTCACATGTATAATCTAGTGTCAAAGATAATATGGGTATTCCAACCTTTGATACCTAGCACTTCCTCTTCTTCTTCTTCTATATAGATAACTGAGATCTCTGGTATATTTTATTCTCTTGAATTATTTCACTTAAGTTGATATACTCCAGTTTCATCCAAGCTGCAATGAACTGCATAATTTCATCCTTCCTTGTAGCTGCATAGTATTACATTGGGTACATATAACACATTTTCATTATTCACTCATCTGTTGATGGACATCTAGGTTGATTCCATATTCTAGCTAATGTTCTGAATAATTCAATGAATTCTGGTTTGTATTTGTCCTTTTGAATGAATGTTCTTTCTTATAGTAGATATCCAGACATGGAATTGCTGAACCACATGGCAGCTCTATTCTTACTGTTCTGGGAAACCTCTATACTGTTTCTGTATTGTTTTATTCAACATTCCCACCAGCTATGGATAAGAGTTTCTACCTCACAATACCTATGCTATACAAAACTGTTCCCAGTTTTTCTTTGATATGTGCCATTTTTGTTTGTTTAATTTAATCACCATGGAATACACAATTATGAAGTTTTCATGATCAGGTTTCAGTCATACAATGTTACAACCCGCATCCCTCCACTACTGTACATTATCTGCTGTCAATGTCCTCAGTTTTCCTCCTGCTATCCCCACCCAATTCCCAGCATGCCTTAATAACAGGCAGTTTTCTTCTCTGTCTCTCTCTTTGTCTGTCTGTCTGTCTGTCTGCTGTCTGTCTCTCTCTCTCTTTATCTCTCTGGGCATTATGGTTTGCAACACAGGTACTGAGAGATGATCACATTTGTTCCCTTACCTATCTTCAGCATGCAGTTTTTATCCAGAGTGATCATTTCAACTATCTTTGTCATAGTAGTTTCTTCTCTATCCCAACTGCCTCTCCCTCAACACTTAAGGCAGGTTTCCAACTGTGGATCAATCCTCCTGGCCCTTGTTTCTACTGTCCTTGGGTATTGGTCTCATATTATGTTTTTTTATTCCCACAAATGAGTCCAATCATCCTGTCTGTTGCTTTCCTTTTGATTCATTTAACCAGCATTATATTTTCCAAGTCTATCTACTTAAAGCAAATTTCATAACTTCATTTCTCCTAACAGCTGTGTTATATTCCATTGTGTAGATGTACCATAGTTTCTTTAAACAGTCATCTATTCTCGGGCACTTGGGTTGTTTCCAGATTCTGTCTATTGTGAATGGTGCTATGCCATTTTTACTGGTGTAGGATGATATCTCATTGTCATATTGATTTGGATTTCTCACATAAGAATTAAAGACAGGTGGATTTTTCGAGTTTCTATTGACTATCTTCAGGGAAGTGTCTGTTTATTTTCTCTCCCCAATTTTTTATAAGGTTTTCATATTTTTTGTTGTTGATCTTTATGAGTACTTTTCACATACTTTTCAAACAAAATCCATCTGTTTCCAGACTGTGAACTAAGCTTTTTCTCCATGCTGCTCCAGGAAGGAAAATGATGCAATTTCCAACTTAAATCTCTCTGGACTTAATTACTAAAATGCAGAAATCCTAAACTTTATATCTCTACATTCTCATCAGTGGAAAACTAATTATCAAATGTTTCCTTGTCAATAGGGCCATATTCTTGTGGGATAAACTCCAACAAGAATAGTGAGTTCTGTGTTAAAACTCTAACAACAATAGTGAGTTTTGTGTTGAAATATGGAATGTAATCAAGGTAAAGAGAAAAGGAAGTGAAATTTATCAGTTATGCAGGGGGGTGTGGGGGGTTGGGGGGTGGAGGGGTGGGAGGTATACTGTTTTTTTTTCCCTTTTTTTGTGGTGGAATATGGGCACTGGTGAAAGGACAGGTGTTTGAGCATTGTATAACTGAGACATAAGCCTGAGAACATTGTAACTTTGCACATGGTGATTCAATAAAATAAATTAAAAAAAAAGAAAAGTTTTCATCCTTTATTCAAATCTTAATGACAGCATTGTAGGATAGTGGATCTGGACTGAAAGTTTTTTCATTCATTATTTTGAATACGTTATTCCTTTCTATTTCTGTATAGTTTCATAGGAGTGATATGTTGTGGTTCTTTGATTTTTTTCTTTTTATTTGAGATTTCTTTTTATTTCTGATGTTTTAAATATAGATGTTCATAGTAGAGATCATCTTTTTTAAGCTGATTCTTAGGTACTTGATGTTCTTGGACACTATTTTTTTTTCGGTTTTTGGGTTACACCGGCGATGCACAGGGGTTACTCCTGGCTCATGCACTCAGGAATTACTCCTGGCGGTGCTCGGGGGACAATATGGGATCAGCTGGGAATTGAACCCGGGTCGGCCGCGTGCAAGGCAAACACCCTACCTGCTGTGCTATCACTCCAGCCCCAATCTTGGACACTATTTTGAACTGGAAGATTCTTTGATCTCTTTATCATTTGATTTATTATTTGTAAATAATAACACAACCAATTTTTGTATGTTAACTTTGAAGCTGACAACTTTTTCATATCAATTTGTTGTTTCTAAAAGTTTTTTTTGTGGACTCTTTTGGAACTTCTGTGTTTAGTATCATATCATCTGCAAATGGAGATAATTTGACTTCTTCTTTTCCATATTTTACACTTTGATTTCCTTTTCTTGCCTGAATGCTATTGCTAGAACTTCTAATACAATGTTGAAAAATAATGGAGACAGTGGACATCCTTCCTTGTACCTGATATCAATAAGAATGCTTTTAGTTTTTACCATTAAGAATATTTGATGTGCGCTTGTTAAAAATTGCCTTTAGTATCTTGAGGAAAGTCTCTTCCACTCACATGTTGCTGAGGTTTTTTAAAATCAACAGATTTATCTGCATAGATTTATATGATTTATAATCTTTCCTTTTACTGGTATGGAGTATTAGGTTAATTGATTTGCATATATTGGACCATCCTTGGATCCCTGGGATAAATCCCAGTTGATTGTGGTGTATGTTTTTTCTTTTTTGATATGCTATTGGATTCAGACTGCTAAGATTTTGTTGAGGATTTTTGTATTGATGTTCAGCAAGGAGATTTGTCTGAACTTTTCTTTTTCAGAAGTGTTGAAGTTTCCCCGATTCCCAGTATGTGGCTGTGTATGGTCTCAGGGCAAGGAAGAGATTCTCTAAACTCCAGAGGGTATTTACCTGGGTTTAGAAGGCAGAATGAGGTATGCTGGGACAAATCCCTGGCCTAGGGGTGGCCTCTGATGGCACAGGACAGAAGGATGGGGTACCCAAGCTTCCCAGCATGTGGCTGTGCCTGTATTTTTTTTTCAAGATTACTGATACCGCTCTCCACATTCAGAATTCTGTTGCTGGGGCTTACTATTGTATTCTTTTGCTCCTTCAATTCCATTCATATAGATTCTTTCATACTTTGAATCAATTCTTCTTTGGGTTGATTGAATTTCTCTTCCAATGATTGCTTAATTCCCATCTCCAGTGATTGCTTAGTTTTCACTGTCATCACATGGAATGTTGATCTGAGGTCCTCCTCATCCAGTTTTGAGAATTTGCAGGAACCTCAGGACTTACTTGGACTTCTGTCTCTGTTTGCCAATACAGCTAATTTCCTTGGTTTGGCCATTGTTCTCAGGGGTTAGTGGGTGCTGACAGTGTAACTTCAAATTCCTGATAATTATCTGAGTACTGACCTGGTTTGCTATTTTACACTAACAGACTATTCTTTATGCCTTTGGTATCTGGACAAGTTCTATTACTCTGTTAGGTGTAAATTCCTCCCTTTTATCTGCCAGACCTTTTAGGTGAACACTAAAATAGGACCCTGTGATTTCCCACCTGCCTTTGGAGTGTGTGAAGTTGCTGAAGGACAATAGTCCCATGGGTGCTGCATGGTTCCTGGAGCTGACTTTTCCCTGACGGTGCTAGGCTGGGGCGGAATGGGAGTTGGATCTCCCATCTGGTCAGCTCACCTGGACTGGAGAAATTAAAATTGGCAGTGACTCCTGGCACTGTAAGTCAGGTGGGGACAGGTGCAGAGAGTCTCCCAGGGGTCTCCCTGTTCTTAACGTTCTATTATAGTTATGTAGCTCAGTATTTATTTCACTTACTGCTAAAGTCCTACATTTTTATTATGATTTCGATCTTTCAGACATAATGAAAGAAAACCAGAATAGTATTGCTGCCTATAATTATAAAATATTGCTTTCTATCATCACTGTATCACTGTCATCCTGTTGCTGATCGATTTGCTTGAGCGGGCACCAGTAACATCTCCATTGTGAGACTTGCTGTTACTGCTTTTGGCATATCAAATACGACACAAGTAGCTTGCCAGGCTCTGCCGTGTGGGAGAGATACTCTCAGTAGCTTTCTATCATTAGCTTTAGATATTTTTCTTTTCTATCCTATTCCTTAAAGAAATGCAATGTAGGACCTCATTTAAGTATCTTTCTTATCTATCACTGCTTTATTACCTTTTATCCCCTTCCAGAAGCTTCCACTATCATGGAATTGGTATATATTCCTTTACATTTATGTTTATAATCAGCATGGTTGTGAAATATAAAACTTGCTCATTTATATCTGCCATAGAGTAGACACACAAAACATAATAGTAAAAATGTATTTAAAATAATATTTAGGTGAAAAAAATGTTTTGATTCACATCCAGCAGTGCTTGGGTTTATTCCTGCCTTTGTGCTCAAGATTCATTCCTGATGATGGTGCTCTGGAAACCATATGTGGTGCCAGGGATCATGGAAGTTTGACTACAAGTGAGGAAAATGCCTTACCCACTGCATAGTCTTTTATATTATTTAGCTTTTAATTTGCAAGAGGAAATTAAAACTCTTTTAACATAAGGAATAAAAAGTTGCCAAACATGGGGCTAGAGCGATAGCACAGCGGGTAGGGTGTTTGCCTTGCACGAGGCCAACCTGGGTTCGATTCCTGTCATCCCATATGGTTCCCTGAGCACCACCAGGGGTAATTGCTGAGTGCAAAGCCAGGAGTGGCCCCCCTGTGCATCACCCAGTGTGACACAAAAGGCAAAAAAAAAAAGGTTGCAAAACAATAAAAACAGTAGAGGAAATAATGCTCATCTTTTCTAATAATACTTTTTGAAAACAACTTTTCATGTATTCTGTCATTTTCCCCCTCACAGTTGTTTATGAATAGTACATTGAGTATATTTCCTTATTAGCTACTTTAAACTATATAAATTATATATATTTGCTCTCCTGTGTCAGAAAGTTGTACTAGAAAGTTTAGGTATATGGCTTTATTAAGCATCAGGATTACATTTATCTACAGAACACAATTTGAGGTGATGATCTTACATTTAATTATATTTTAGTTTAATGATCACTTTAGAACATTGGTATATTTTCAACTATTCATATTTCTAAGTAACATCAAATAAATTCAATACATTAGATTACCTATACATTTTTTAGGTATATAAATCACCTAATTTTCTTATATGCAATTTCCTTAGGATAAAACCTTAGGACTAAAATCACACAAAGAATATATGTATTCTTTGTACTTTATGATTTAATGTTTTATTTTGCTAAACAAGACTTCTAAAATTCTTTTTCTTTTTTTGTCTCTTGCCACTTTAATGAAAGACATATGTAAGACAAAGACATACATTTTGTCTTAATGTAGAAATAAGATTTAAAATAATTGCTTTCCTGGAAATATTAAGCAGATAATAAATGGAAATTTATCAAGAATGCTGGAAGGAGTCATATTGAATGGCAGTTAATTTAGATAGGACCATTTCAACTTTCAAATTTGTAAAGACACTTTTCTGTTCCTCCTTCCTCAGTTCTTCATTCTCTCAAGATGAGGTTTTATAAATACTTGATAGTAATACTAAGATCCTTGTCTGGTTTCACTTACAAATTCTCATCAGGTCTTATGTTTAAGTAAATAAAATTACATTTTTTTCAAGACTAAGTTATTTCTAAACCTGGTTCAGCTTTATGGCCATACTAATGGTCCCACAGGTGAGGATATTTTAAAAATTATATTTTTAGCACCTTGATAAACTAATTGTATAGTTTTGTGTGTGTGCTGAGAAATGAAATACATGGAGTGAATGCTAAACCCTGTGAGATTAGAATCACTGTGAGAAACTTCTCTGAAATGTTCATTACGAGAATACCAGGCTTAATAATAAAAGTTAGAAAAACACTGTGCTAAAATAAAGTTGGTGAGTTTATTTCACTATGCTTTTGCACTGAAATCTTCCAAGACTAGCATGACTATTTTTATTTTAGGTTAATGTAAGATAAAGTGTTTAATCAAGAGATTGACTATTTCATAATTAAATTGCCAGTGAGCACAGTGGTAGTGGGGTTCATTTTGTAAAAAATATTGACACAAGTATGGTGCCGCAATATAATGCATGTATAAAAAGTACAAGAACATAAGTTTTTGTCTTTGAACACTGTACGATCAATATTCTATTACCACAATGCTGGTTTTGTTGCATTGTAGCTAAATTAGTGTGTCAGGTTTAGAAATGTTTAAACCAGACATTCAAGTAATGAGGATGATATAAGAATTCTAATTATTTTCTCACCTATAATGCATTTATATATTTTCCAGTGTTTTAAAAATGACTTTTATTTCAAATGTCATTAGGATATTTTTTTCATAATAAATATCTATAAATAATCTGTAGGATAAAAGGAATAACAATAATCTGTAGGGCATAAGGACTATGTTTATTTGTATTATTGCAGATGAAATTGTGAGGAAAAATCCTATAGTTCAATAATAGTAATTATTACATTTGTATGGGGCCTTAAAGGTAATATATAGTGCATATTAATTCACAATTTTATGTAAATGCAAAACCTTTAAACTATGTAGAGTATTTAAAAATTGAAATAGAATATTGAAAATGTTACTCAAAATATCAATACAGTTACATAATAAGTTGAAAATGTTTAAGATATATGTTACCAGTTTGTATGATCCTTTAGAAATACACTAGGAGAAAAACAAAATACAGTAACATGTTTATATAAATGTGTGTGTATAATGGCAATGTTATGTCATGACAATATGTAACATGTCATCTTCAAAGAAACATACCATTATTCACTTAAAATACTTTAATAGTTTACTAATTATTACCATATATTAGTAATGGTATGTTCTATATTCTAGTAAAATCTGCATTTTACTTTTTTTATTAATAGGAATTTTAGAAGCTTAAATCTATACTTTTCTGATATTTTTCTCCAGCATTTTAAACATTTTGCTACTTTGCCAACATTTTATGTTTATTTTAATGTATGTGGGGGGCATTGGGTTTAGGGACCACACCCTATGGTATCCTGGAGTATTGCTGTTCTATGCTCAGGAAAGACCTTAATGGTGCTTGGGGGATCATGTGTTGTGCTGAGATGGAACCAGGTTTGGCTGCATGCACTTATAAAATGTTTTGAACTTTGTCTTATTTCCAAATTGTACAATAAAGTTAGGAATTAAGATATGCATGCATTTCTGAGAAATAGAACTGAAGTAAATTTAGAATACTAAGTAGGGGGCTTGAGATATAGTACAGCAGATAAGGTGCTTGCCTTGTACATGGCAGAACCCCAGTTTTACCCCCAGTTCTATTCCCAGCAACCATATGAGCACCTTCAGTGATTTCTGAGTGTAGAGCCAGGAGGAAGCCCTGAACATCACTAGGTATAGCTCAATTCCCTACCTTCCCCCACCACACACACTTAAATAATGCTCAGTTGCGTATTCTACTTTTATGTCTTTTCACTTGTATATTTATTAATGTTTTTCTTTCTTTTTTAAAAAAATTATTAGTGAATCAATATGAGGTACATTTACAAACTTATGAACTTTCATGTTTGCATTTCAATCATACAGTGATTGTTTACCTATCCCTCCACCAGTGCCCATTCTCCTCCACCAATGTTTCTAGTTTGCTTCCCACCATCTCCACACCATCCCCCACCACTCCACCGTGCCTCTGCAGCAGGGCATTCTCTTTTGTTCTCTCTCCTTTTGGGTGTTGTAGTTTGCAATAAAGGCATTGAGTGGCCTTCATGTTCAGTCTATAGTCTATTTTTGGCACACATCTTTCAACCCGAAGGGGTCCTCCCAGCATCCTCTACTTGATGTTCCCTTCTCTATCTCAGATGTCTTTTCCCCCAGTATGTAGGGCCAGTTTCCAAGCTGTGGGTCCTTATTTCTACTACTCTTGGGTGTTAGTCTCCCATTCTGTTACTACGTATTCCACAGATGAGTACAATCTTTCTATGTCTGTCTCTCTTTCTGACTCATTTCACTCAATATGATATTTTCCACGTTGATCCACATATATGCAAATTTCATAACTTCATCTTTTCTAACATCTGCATAGTATTCCATTGTGAAAATGTACTAAAGTTTTTTTAACCAGTCATCTACTTTTGGGCACTCGGGTTTTTTCCAGATTTTGGCTATTGTAAACAGTGCTGCAATGAACATACAAATGTAGATGTTATTTTTACTATGCCTTTTTGCCTCTCTGGGATATATTCCTAGAAGTGGTATTGCTGGGTCAAATGGGAGTTCAATTTCTAAGTTTTTGAGAATAGTCCATACTGTTTTCCAAAAGGGCTGAACCTGTCTGTGTTCCCACCAGCAATGAAGGAGAGTCCCCTTTCACCCACATCCATGCCAACACCAGTTGCTTTTGTTCTTTTGGATGTGGGCCAGTTTCTGTGGTGTGAAATGATGTCTCGTTGTTTTAATCTGCATCTCCCTGATGATTAGTGATGAAGAGCATTTTCTCATATTATGTCTTTTAGCCATTTTGATTTCTTCTTTGAGAAAATTTCTGTTCATTTCCACACCCCCCATTTTCTGATGGGGTTGGATGTTTACTTCTTGTAGGTTCAACTATTGCCTTGTATATCCTTTATATCAACCCATTATCTGATGGGTATTGGGTGAATATCCTTTCGCATTCTGTAGACTGCTTTTGTATTCTGGTCATTGTTTCTTTTGAGGTGCAGAGGCTTCTCAGTCCTATTTGTTTATCTCTATTTTCACTTGGTTGGCCAGTAGTATATCATCTTTGAAATATACCTTTAGCTTCAGTGTCCTGGAGGGTTTTGTCAAGCTTGTCTCCCATGTACCTTATGGATTCTGGACTTAATGTTGAGATCTTTAATCCACTTTGACCTAACTTTTGTACATGGTGTTAGGTAGAGATCTGAGATCATGTTTTTTGCATGTTGCTGTCCAGTTTTGCCAGCACAATTTGTTAAAGATCATATGATCATATATTTGAGGGTGTGTGTCAGTATATTCAAACCTATTCCATTGATCTGTGGCTCTTCCTTTGTTCTAGTACCATGCCGTTTTAATTATTACTGCTTTGTAGTAGAGATTGAGGTTGGGGAGCATGACTCATTCCATCTTCCTTTCCCCAAAAATTGCTTTAGCTATTCATGAGGTTTATTGTTCCATATGAATTTCAAGAGTGTTTGCTCCATTTCTTTGAAGAATGTTAAAGGTATCCTTATAAGGATCACATTGAATTTGTACAATGTTTTGGTGAGTATTCCCATTTTGACAATGTTAATTCTCCCAATCCATGAGCAGGGGATATCTTTCCATTTCCTTGTGTCCTCTTTTATTTCTTGAAGTAGCGTTTTGTAGTTTTCTTTGTACAAGTCCTTTACCTCCTTATTTAAGCTGATTCTGAGCTACTTTGTGAACGGGATTGCTTTTTTTCATTTCACTTTCTTCTCTCTCATTATTTGCATATAGGAAACCATGGACTTTTGGGTATTGATTTTATAGCCTGCAACCTTACTATACAAGTCTATTGTTTCTAGGAATTTCTTGGTAGAGGTTTTAAGGTTCTCTTAGTATCATATCATTCATGAATAGTGAGAGCTTGATTTCTTCCTTTCCTATCTGAATGACCTTAATATCTTTTTCTTGCCTAATCGCCATTGCAAGCATTTCCAGTACTATATTAAACAGAATTGGAGAGAGTGGGCATCCTTGTCTCATCTCTGATCTTAGAGGGAAGGCTCTTAGTATTTCCCATTGAGGATGATTCTTGCTAAAGGCTTGTAATAGATGGCTTTGCTTGCAGGGTTATAAATTTTCCCCTTAACATGGCTTTAGCTGCATCCCACAGGTTCTGGTAACTCGAGTCTTCATTCTCATTTGTTTCCAGGTACCTTTTGATTTCTTCCTTTATCTCTTTTCTGATTCACTCATTGTTCAACATTGAGTTGTTTACTTTCCAGGTGTTTGATTTGGTTCTCTGTGTCTGTACATGATTAATTTCTATCTTCAATACATCATGGTCTGAAAAGATAGCTAGTACAATGTCTATCTTCCTGACTCTGTTGAGGTATGTTTTGTGGCCAAGCATATGGTCTATTATGGAAAATGTTCCATGTGCACTGGAAAAGAATATACATTGTTTTTCATTTGAATATAAAGTCCTGTATAGATCTATTTGCCCTCTGTCTTCTATTTCTTCCTTCAAAGCCAGTATTTCCTTGCTGAGTTTTAAACTTCTTGATCTATCCAGAGGTAATAGGGCAGTGTTGAAATCTCCAACTACTATTGTGATGCTCACAATGTCCTTCTTAAGTTCTGTTAGCAGTTGTTGTAGGTATTTAGCTTGCCCCTCATTGGGGGGCTGTACATGTTTAGGAGTGTAATTTCTTCCTGCTGTACATATCGCTTGATTAATAATAAATGGCCTTCACTCTCCCTTCTAATCTTTTCAACCTGCAATCGATGTTGTCCGATACTAGTAAAATCACCCCAGGTTTTTGAGGGAGTTGTTTGCTTGCAGGATTATTTTCCATCCTTTGACTTTGAGTCTGTGTGTGTTCTGACTGTTCAGATGTGTTTCTTGTAGGCAGAAGAATATTGGCTTCAGTCTCTGAATCCATTTTGTCACTCTGTATCTCTTAATTGGTGAATTTAGACCACTGACATTGGTGAATTTAGACCACTGTTGAGAGAGATTATTGTTATGGGGTTTTGTGCCTTCTTTCTGTAAGGGTTTATTGTGCTTATAGGGGTTTTTCTTGTCTTACAGTAACCCCCTTAGTTCTTCTTGTAGGTTTGGTTTTGAGTCTATGAAGTTCCTGAGCTGTTGTTCATCCCCAATATAGTGTATTGTTCCTTTGAGTTTGAATGAGAATTTAGCTGGATAAAGTATTCTTGGGTGAATCACTAATTTCATTGATTTTTTTCACTATATCCCACCATTGCATTCAGGCTTGGAGGGTTTCCTCTGATAGGTTTGCTATGAATCTAAGGGGTGCTCCTTTGTATATGATTTCCTTCTTTGACCTTGCTGCTTGCAGTATTGTGCCTCCATCCATGATGTCCATTCTATTGGCCTACTGTGTTTGGGATAGCTAGGATGTTACTCACGGACTTAGGTAATGAAGACTGAGATCTATGACAATAGATTGCTGAATTTGGAAAAAAAATAACTGCTGCAGTTTGAGCAACTTCCCGCTCCAAAAAAGGTCACACCACTTCTGCATAGGCCACGCCCACTGTAGCACAGGCCACACCCCCTGTCACGCTGTAGCTGGGTCTGAGAAGCTGGCAAGGACTCAGAAATGGTGGGGTGGGGGAGGCCATGCACCTGGGTAGGAAGAGAAAATGGCTGCCGTGCTGGGGAACAGCATGCTGCTGGCCAGGGTGGCAGTCCGAGGTTGGGGGGTGGGGAGGCCTGGGACTTCTTCTTTTATTTTTCAAATGTAATGACTTTAGTTAGATTTAATAACAGCAACTTGATTTTGAAGACACCACCAAAGATACATATCAGAATAACTTTTTCTTAATTGAATAAAAAGTGTTGTATAAGACAAGTATTAGAAATTTTTCCATACATCGCTTCTCGGCCTTTTGGCTGAGATCAAGTGTAGAAATTTTTCCATACAATGTAAGATCACTGTCACTATCACTGTCATCCCATTGCTCATCGATTTGCTCAAGCAGGCTCCAGTAATGTCTCTATTGTGAAACTTGTTGTTACTGTTTTTGGCATATCGAATATGCCACTGGTAGCTTGCCAGGCTCTGCTGTGTGGGCAGGATTCTCTTGGTAACTTGCTGAGCTCTCTGAGAGGGGCGAAGCAATCAAAACCAGGTTGGCCTCGTGCAAGGCAAATACTCTACAAGTTGTGCTATCACTCAGCCTTTTACAATGTAAAGATACACAAATAAATACTCTTGCTGAACTTGCAGGTAACTCTATGAGAACAAATTTGGTTGATCGTGGGAAAACATGACTTGTATATTTTATTTGAATCTATTTTTCTTTCAAGATAGAAATCCTAAATTTTTACTTAAAATATTTATTTATTTACTTAAATGTAGAAAAATGCCACATCTGTTGATACAATTCTAGAATTATATATATATAAATATACATACATATGTATATCACTGTCACTATCATCCTGTTGCTCATTGATTTGCTCGAGCGGGCACCAGTAACGTCTTCATTGTGAGACTTATTGTTACTGTTTTTGGCGAGATAGTGCAGCAGGTATCACATTCGCCTTGCATACGGCCAACCAGGTTTGATTCCTCCACCCCTTTTGGAGAGCCCAGCAAGCTACTGAGAGTATATTACCCCCCCCCCCAGCAGTGCCTGGCAAGTTACCTGTGGCGTATTCGATATGCCAAAAAAGTAACAGATACATATATGTATATATATATATATATATATATATATCCTTACAGTTTGAAACACTAGTATTCCAACCTGTGAGAGAATCAAAGCACCCAAAAATGGGAGTTATATGTTTGCAAACTTACTTATTTCAGAAAAGATGATTTTTCACTCAATAAGTATTAGTAATTCACTTTGTCTTGGAAATTTCATGTAATATTTGGGTACTATATACACAAAAGAATTGTGTCTTAATTTCTATAGTTGTTTACTTTTGATTCTTGTGTAATAAAGGTGTTTGTTTTGTCACTGAAAGTCTAGATAGAACATGGCAATTTTTTTGGCAGCTTGTCAAAGTATAATCTCTTATTCTCCATTTCATAGCACCAAAGAAATCTCAATGATCTCCCTTAACAGTTATCTCAGGATGCTGATAAACATAAATATATATGCATATATATACACACATATATACATGTGTGTATATGTGTATCATGGCCAATATAACACTCTTTTATTATGATTGCTTGGATAATAGAAGATAGAACCTTTAAGACTTAAGCTTCTCTTCAAAGATTAAGATGAAAGCAACCTATTGTTTCCTCTTAGAATAAAATGTAAGGGGGGGGGTATGGTGCCACCAGCAGGTCAACCTATACCTGTGGGGCGAGTGCATCAGCAGCTTAATGCTGCCTTCAGACTTCCAGATACCCCAAAATTGCTGCTGTGCCTTTGGCGGGAACCCAACAACTTGGGGCTAATTTTACAAGAATTTAAACAGCCAAAATTTAGGTATGTGGGAGACACACCCACAAACCACCTCTGGCTCAGCTATATAAGCTCATTTATTGGCCTTATTTCAGAGATCCATAAATCTCAAAAGAGATCAAGAGACGCAGTTAGGGTCTGTAGTGTAGAGGTAGGCAGGAACCCATGACTGAGAACTCCAGACCTGCTTGGATCGGGACTGGGCCTCCTCCCCCCAGGCGCTCAGTTTTCCAGTAGTTTGGCTGTTATACTCAGAAACTGCCCCAGGCACCATGTAATCTCATCAATGGCCAAGATCCAGGGACTACAAAGTAAAACTCCCAAAACAGAGCCCTGCAGAATCTCCTGACTCTGTGCCAGGCTTTCTTCACAGGGGTGTCCTAGAGGGGGCAGTTGAGAGCCCTCCCTGCCCCAAGGAACCCAGTTCTGGCAGCCAAAAATCTCCACAACCCACCCACCACCTTGCTAAGGACCACTCCCCATGCGCTCTGGCCGAGCCTCACGCATGAGTGAAGTGCTATGGAACCCAGATAATGCGGAACTTTGTGACCTTGGACTCTGAGCTCAATGGGACCAGGAGCAGAGATCCTCTTCCTGCTTTCCCCATTCTCCAGTGACCCAGGGGTCATACCCATAAGTCACCTCCTGCTGGTGCCAGATAATCTTGTCATCGGCCACCATTCAGATCACATGGCTGCTTCTCCCAAAAGGCAGCCTAACATGAGGCCCCCAAAACCATGCCACTGGACTCCATGCCAGGCTGTTTCACATGGGGTGCTCCAGAGGGGGGCGGATAAGAGCCTGCCCCACCCCAAGAGACCCAGCTCCAGCAGCCGAAAACCTCCATAACCCAACCGCCGCCATGCTCAAGGCCTCTCCCCACACACTCGGGCCAAGCCTCACATATGAGTGAACATATTCCTGGACCGCGTGACCACTTATGTGGTCACACGACACATCATAAAAAACTCCATTCCCATTCTCCATACTTACCACACCACATTTGATGGGATTCAGATAGTAGGCAACAAGTCACAGAGGGAAATATATGTATGTGTATATATATATACATATATACATATTTTCAGATATATATACCAAAGCTTACATTACCCAAACTTTAACAACATGTCAGTGATATCCTATAGAATGTCCTAATGGTTCCTTCCAAAATAGGACAATCTTCACAACTGTTTCCTATATGAACATTTCTTTGTAAGTATGTTCAGCAGTTTTTCATAACAGATAGTACTAAATAAATAATTTCGGTTGTGTTTTGGTGCAGAAATTCGGGTTTGGGATGGAAACATCCAAAATTTGGTGGTGGGAAGGTGTAATGGTGGTGGGATTGGTGTTTGAATATTGAATGTAATCAAACATTGTGAATGTTTTTTAACTTATAAAATTTTAAAAAATTAATAAAAGTAATGTGGCGTTCATGCCCAATCCAATCAGCTTAATCAATGGCTGAATAAATAGCAGTACTCTTACATTATAAAAAAAGAATAAAATGTAAGAAATTGTGCTTGATAAATCAGAAGGTAAAAATATCCTGTAATCAGAAGGATTAAATATTGAGTGTCAGAGAGACAATTGAAAGATGTCATATACTTTGTCTATTCAGGAACTGAAAGTTATGATTGTTCAGAATTTTTTCCAAAACTCTATTATGGGAGAGGAGGTTTGTGGAAGTTTGGGGGAGAGGGTTTGTGTTTGAGATCTAGAGTTAATATGGGATAGTGTCATGGCTGGTTTTCTGATAGGAACCTTAGAGTGATTTTAAATTCTAGAGTGGTATTAAAGCATTCATCCAATTTGGCAACGGAGACTGAGCTCTCAGCTTCAGAAACCACATATAGCCTGGGGTTTGCACATGCCTAACCAAGGTCTGCTGTGGCCCATGGCATTACAGGTGGCTTAAGTCTAGTGGACATCAACATTACGTGATGAAAGGAGACAGATCTGTGCATTATTGTCACTTCAGAAACATGACATGGCAAAGAGGTTGTGCAAATACCAGGACCAATAACTGCTTTCCTGGGGCTGGAGGTGGGGTGAAGTTTGTAATTAGAAGAAATTATTTTTTTGTCATGAAGACTGTGTATACTTATTAGTGCTTTGCCTTGAGATGAATTCTGAGGAATTTATAGGATGGACTTTATGATTGGGTAAGGGACTAAGTCCAATTCTTAATCTGTCTCTGTGGGTCCCATAAATTACTTGGCACTACAAAGTAGTGGATTTCTATTTTTGCAGATCGTGTCCACAAGGCTGCATCAACATGACTGCATAAAAATAAAAATGTCAAAATTCTCACATCAGCTGGTGCTATGGTAAATCAGAGCTGTGAGGCTGCCACTCTATATAGTAAATCCATTGTTCTATGAGTTCTATAATTCTTCTTTACCAACTATCAGATGAATAAACAAACCTTTATAACAGAGCATGTATATATAATTTTGCTCTGGGCAAATGCCCTTAAAATACCTGTTACAGAATACCAGTGACTATTTAAAATTAAAAAATATATATATTTCCTCAAGTGAAGTTGATAAAATATTCTCGAATGAGCATTTTGTTATCTGTTTTGTCCCATGTCAGTGATACCATAAATAAAGGATTGGAAAGACTAAAGTACTTTTAGTTTAAACCTGAATTTAACAAGTCCTATATACAAGTCATTTGTGACTATCTTATGACACAGAAAATTTTAAATTCAATATTACATTGGAAAAGCTCCTCAACTTTCATTAACCATGAAAGAAGAAAGAGAACATAAAGTAGTTATTAACAAAAGAGACCTTCTCAACGGTCTATAGTTTATTATATGAAATATTGTAAGAAGAGAAAAATAATTCTATTATGAAACAAACCCATATTAAAGAGGAAATGCATAACAGTATCAAACAGGGCCTTCCTTTCTTTCCTGATCCTGCTCTTGGGATCCCTAAAGCTGTTCTGCTGTAAAATTAAATTAGTAGTTTCCTTTAGGAAAAAGGTTGGGTTAGAGATTTTCTTTTGATAAATTACTTTGGGGAATTTGCTTTGGGAGAAACCTTAATTATTTGCTTCATAAAAAATTCTCTCTATCATTTTTGCTCCAAGGAAAGAATTTTTTAAGGAGATTTTTTTCTGAGAATTCATATAGAATGTTCCCCTAAATATGCAATGAATATGAGAAATCTGGGTGAAGAACTCTATTTTCCCTCCTGTCAAATGGATTTGTTTTTTACTCAAATGACAAAAAAATCCTTTGCCTAAGTTAATCTTTTAATATGTTAAACTTTTCTTCTCAGAGACACCTACATATTTCTGAATTTTGGCATAATCCTTACCCACGCACACGCACATACACAAACTTTTATTTCTTAAAGATGTTTGGTGACAAAAACAAGGCCACAAGCTGTTGAAGATGGACCTAGTGAAGAGTTGGTGTTTCCATTTTTCACTTGTTTCACTTGTTGTCCTGTTGCTCATCAATTTGCTCGAGAGGGCACCAGTAATGTCTCCATTCATCCTTGTCATATGCTAGTGTACGCAGTGGTATCTGTTCGTTCCAGGAACACAAAGAACATCAAACCGTTCATTCAGGGTCTTGATGAAAAAGTCTGACCATCTCATAGTTGGGTGGCCAGGCGTTCTTTTGACATCCCGTGGATGTCAGTTGGTAAGAGCTTTAGTCCAGCAGGCCTCTCCAAATCGCATTACGTATCTGGCCCATCTGATTTTTGATGCCTTGAAAAATGAGGCAGCATCCCTGATTCTTGGTCATTCACAGAGATCAGAACTCCAGATTTCTTCTCTCACTTGAGTGAAATGTAATACTCCAAGCACAGATCTTTCAATTTCTCTTTGGGAGACCTGAATAACGTTCTCATCCTGTTTTTGTATGGCCCAGATCTCTGAGGCATGTGTTAGTGCAGGAAGAATGGTAGAGTTGAAAAGATGTGCCCAGAGCCAAAGTTTCTTCTTCCTCTTAACAACTTCTTTGATGCTCTTGAAGGTGTTTCACGCTGCTCTCTTCCTCCTGTGCAGCTCTAGTGCCAAGTTGTTTGTCATATTGAGTTATCAACCTAGGTACACATAACTGCTGCATTTGGAGATGTTTGTTCTGTTGAGAGCAAATGTAATATCAGGAACTGGTCTATTTCTCATGAACATTGTCTTTGTGAGATTCAGCTACAGTCTGAACTTTCCACACTCACAGTCAAAGTCAGCCAGCATTCATGCTGCTTGGCTAATGTTTGGTGTTATTAGAACGATGTTGTCAGTGAAGCAGAGGTGGTGTAGTTGCCGACCTTCTATCTTTACCCCCATTCCTTCCCATTCCAGGCACCACATGATGTTCTCAAGGGTGGCACTGAAGAGTTTTGGTGAAATGGGGTGGCCTGCTGAACTCCTCTCTTTATGTTGATGATCACTTCCTTGTAGAATGGTGATGTCCTGATGGTGAATCCATAATAGAGCTTGCGGAGGATCCTGATGTAGTGAGTTCGAATACCCTGTTTGGCCAGGGCTTCGATGACCGCTTTAGTCTCAACGGAATCATAGGCCTTCTTTAAATCAATGAACATTAGACAGAGCGGCTTCTTGAACTCTTGCGAAACTTCAATGAGCTTGGTCACCATGTGGATATGGTTGATCATGCTGAATCCTATTCAGAATCTGGCTTACTTGTATAGTTGTTCTTTGTCTAGTGCTCTTCCAATCCTATTTAGGAGGACTCTACTGAATAACTTGTAGACAATGGACAACAGGCAGATTGGGCTATAGTTGTGGATGTCATGTATGACAGGGCTATTAGGTTCTTTGATGCTGATCTTTGGGAGTGCTTTATATATTTTAATAGTATTTTCTTTTAATGTATTGTGTACAACATTTTCTGAAAAGCAATCTCAGATTCTGGGGCCATCAGGGTTGTTTAGGAAATACACAAATACCAGTTAGGATTAAGCCCACCCTCCAGCTTGCCCTGAGTGCTTCTGAAACCACTGAGTCATCTTTTGGGATATGCTCCCTGGGGTTCAAAATAGCCAAGCTGTTAGAATCATCTTGGTGCTTTCCTGGGGCTGGGGAGGACCCCCTCTGCTATCTAGTTTGAACTCTTACCTTATGCTTGCCAGGTAAGCACTTTAAATCATTGAGCCATCTTTCAGGCCCCTGTATTTAAACTTTTAATCACTATACCTTATTCACATATATTATGTCATTTAATCCTTCTAGGACTTCTCATGAGTTATTATTCCTGTTTTATAGAATAAAGAGTGTCAGAGTGAGTAAGTAATGAGTCCAAACTCATAAATCTTAGTAGATTGAGGATTACATCTCTGACTTGTCTTACAATAAAATCCATGCTTTTAACCATAATGCTATAGTATCGAGAATGATAAATGCTGCACTTTTCTAACTCCACACTGAAGAAAGAAGATCAGAAAGTTTGATAAATTTTCAGTGTGCAAAAATACTTCCAGAAAATTACCCTGTTGACTTTGCTCCAATTTATTATTAAATTATCAACATATTAAAATTTATGAACAATTTTAACAGTAAATCAAGTCCAGATAAAGTTGGTAGAAAATAATACTAAAATAAAATGTTTATGACCTGAAAATTGATAGAGAAAATACATCAAAAGACATCAAATTTTGGCAAATAAAACTGTGAAAAATTCAATTAAAATAGATAATTTTCAATTTGTTTTGAATTTTTTCATATTGAAATATTTAACTTAAAATGTGGCCAATGATATGTTTGCTTCTTTATATTTGTTTTAGTAAAATTCCTCACAAAAATGTAGCTCATTAGAGCAAGTAAAACAATATACCATAAAACACTACTCCCCAACTTAATGAAATATTGAAAGTCATTTAAAGTACTTGTTTCAGTATTTTTAGCAGTTATGCACAAATCTTCATGTGTGGATCTTCTTGTGGAAGCAAATCCAATTTGGTATGTGACCTCTGCACTTTAATAATATTGGATGTACAGCTGACTAAATAGAAAGTGTACCCTGCTTTGTTTAGAGACAAAATAAGTTGACTTCTATCCTGTGTCAACTCTAGATATAAAATTGCCTCACCCAGAAAAGATTAAGGGGCTTCTTTTTAAGGCCTAATGACAGAAAGAAATAGCCAACCACTTTGACTCCTGGGGTATAGAAGCACTGCTTCATAACCTCAACCACAAGACCCCCTTACTGGAAAACTACTCCAAGTCTAGAGCTGATTGAATTATAATTTCTGTTCATGCTGATTGGATGCTTTCAAGCAAGTTTGGGCAATAACTTGCATATGAATATTTAACAAATATAAACTACAACTATAAACTATAAAAAAGAAAATACTATAGAAAACAATATACAGAAGCGTTGAGTACTTATAGATTGGAAATGTGAAAGAAAACTTTTATATGTTCTTTTATAAGATAAAAAGGAAGGCATAGAAGATATAATCTCTATCCCAAATTAACCTGAGGACTGTTGCTTGAGAAATCAGATAAAATCATTAGGTACAGAAGAATTGAGAGGGGGCAGGACTGAGCAACAGTACTTCTACAATCTTTATTACCATGACATTAAGTTTCAGAAAATCTATAATATATTACCTAAATTTTTTTTACAAAATGTTGGTTAGTTATAGATTGTTTTCAAAAATGAATCATGCAACATCTGGGAAGTGCCTCTAGGGGTTTTAAACAAATCTTCTATTAGTCATCGGTTTTAAAACCACAGCTGGAGAATTGCATTTAAAAAGGCTCATCTTTTTCTCTTTAATTTTGCCAGCCTCTTAGCCAGGTGTCTCATATAAATTATCTTATTTGTTTTCTTTGAAACATGCTAGGTAAGTATTACGAATCCCATTTTATAGAATATTGCTCATTGCTTAACTCACATATGGGTCTGAGCCTGGTTCTGTTTAATTTCACATCTTTATCCCTTTTCTTTTTGCCCCCACAGGGTCGTGATCTTTAGAAACCTGTTGTTCTTGTTTTTGTTACTTTTGGCCACACCAAACAATGCTCAGGGCATACTCTTTCCTCTGAATTCAGAGTTCACTTCTGTTGTTGTTCAAAGGATTATACAAGATACCAGATATAGAAGCCAGAGGGCCCATCTCTGGTGCCTTAAGTACTATAGCATATACGGTGCCAGTCTACTAGATACTAGAGTATGCAAGGCAAGCACCCAGTAAGTTCTAGTATCTTTTCTGCTTCTGGGCATGATATTTTAAGATGAGCCAACAGGAATGGATAGTGGAAAAGAATTCACAGAGAAAGTTCTTGTATGGACATGAGATAAAAGTCATGTTGGGGCTGAGTGATAATGTGGTGGGAATGTCACTTGCCTTGCACATTCTTGATCCAGGTTCACTCCCCATATCCATTGTATGGTTTCCTATAAAGAAGTGATCCCTGAGTTCAGAACCAAGAGTATGCCCTGAGGACAGCTGTGTCTAGCACCTTAAAAATAATTTAAAAATATCTACAGGCTTTTGTTAGGGTCTGTGATCTGATGAACGAGACATGGTCAAAAATTCGAGCAAAGAAGTTCTTTATTCACGCCAAGCACATATACTGGTCGACTAGGGGTCCCCTGCACAGAAGGCGACCCTGTTTCCCTTCAAGAATCCCCTTTTATCCCTTTACTTGGCTTCAGACCTTCCTGCCCTGGACTGGCTCCCTCCTAGGACCTTAGGGTGGTGTTTTTTCTTGAATAGCTTCTCCCTTCCTTGCTGCCCTCACCTGTTAACTTGGATTACCCAATTTTACTTCCTTCCCCCTTTTTAGGCTATAACATGCCACTTTTCCTTTTATGGTCCTGCACCTTTACTTATTTCTCTGCTTTCCCAGAACTTACGCCAGTGATTGTTAGCTAGGTTAAAGATAAACCCGGATATCCTGTCCAATATGCCTGTTTAGCATTAAATCATTACAATGTGGGACTGTGGCTAATCTGGAGTCCCTAATGTTAGTTCTTGCAGCATTTCAGCTTTCATTAAGAAAGAAAATAAATAAAAGGCATAAAATCTGGCTGGAGAGACAGTACAGGGGTTTAGGCACTTAACTCCCAGGTAGCAAATTCTGGTTAGATCTGTGTTACCACTTATGATTTCCTGATCACCACAAGTAGTGATCCTTGAATATAGAGCGAGGAAGAAGCCCTGAACACTTCCAGGTGTAAAATTAAAGCCATAAAGGCAACATGGGCGGTAGGTTCTATTTTCAGTGGCACATATAACAAAGATGCAAATGTACTTGGTGTGAAGATGTCCTGAAAGAACAAAATAGAAGACTATTATGTTGGAAAAAAGTCTAGATGTTATCAGTGAATGGACAGATCTAGAAAAATTATAGCTGTGGGTTAAGAACCCGATTGCTGTCTGATGGATGTAGTTGCAAGAACATTCAACTTTATAATAATTTAGCATTGGCTGCCTATAGTTGGAAGTGAGTTTTGGGGAAGCAAAATGTATTTTCTTTCCTCTTGGGAGTCTGGTGCACTGCATCAAATAGCCTAAATTAAAGGAATTGCATTAGCTTGTGTGTGTTGATAAAATTACTATTTAAAGCAAATATAGGACTTCAATTTTTCAGTAGGGGAGGGAATTAGAGATAGAAAATCGGTTAGCTGTGACACCTGCACAGAATCCTTTTTTGAAGTTCAGAGTGGAAATAAGCTATGTAAAAATGCCTTCCTTTTTCTTGAGAGACAAGTTAATGCTTTTGTCTTACATGAAAAGAAATAGGAATGTGTTGAAATCACTAAATAATGTGGTAATTTCCATGTAGTCCAACTTATAGTAAGGAAAGAGACATTTCACTGAAAATTCATAGTAAGGTGACTCAAATAAATGATGCAGGAATGCAAGCAGTGGCAAGGAGAACTCCTGCACAAACACTCAAAATGAGCTAGGCAGAGGCAATGATGTTAGGGAGCTCTTGGTAAACATGGGAAACAACAGTTCTAACTGTTGTTAGAAGTTAGAAAATCAGTTCTGGGGAAGTCAGTTATTTGCCACCTTGGAGAAGGGAATGTTTGAGGCTATATATTCAGAAATCAGATGTGGCCCATTAGTAATCCCAGGAGATGGTTTTGCAGAAAGAAATCTAGATCAAATATACCTGAGAGGATGTCCCTTGTTGCTCAGGCTTTCTGCTCTTTATTTCTTAAAGGAAAATTTCCCATTTACTTAAATTTAAACAAAAATCAAGAATACTGAAACATTCTTGATAATTAGGTATGTGGGTAAAGAAGAGACATCCTGTTCTTTTATCAAGTTTTTAAATGATCAGGATACCAGAAAATGAAGTCATAGGGTGTCCAAATGCTTGCCGCTCAACCAATGATCTGTGTTTCCCACTCCCAATTCCCCCACCCCTCTTCTATAAAAAGGCAATTTATCAGGACTCAAGATGCCAGCAGTGTACCTTAGCCTGCATCTGGGGACTTAACTCCTCCCCAGTGGTGCCCCAGATAGTACCAATGGTTCCACCCCAAAGGTTCAGATTAGGATTCGGTGGTCAGGTTGAGGAGGAGGGTGGGTTGTGGCTGGGAAGGACATAAATCAGGACTGGCTCTGAAATCCTTCCCGGCCATTCCAACTTAACTGTGCCCGTGTCCTCCAGGAGAGAGAGAGAAAGAGTGAGAAATAGGTGTGCACGCCTGTTTAGTATATGTCTCTTAAATTGTTGATAGATGTTGAGATCGTACTGATGGGGATTTATTTATTTATGCTCCATCAGTAAGCTGGTCCCCACCCTCCTTTTCCCCATGTAGAACATGCCTGAGGTTTGAGCAATCAGGGCCTTAAACAGCCAGGCACTATGCCAGGCCCAGGAACACAGGAGAGAGTTTACTATTTAATGTGAGATTGAACTAGCACATGGAGAGGATACTGTCACTTGAGCAATGCTATACATACAATAGATTAATAAATGGATACAATATGGTCCTCTGAACACTGCTAGGAGTGATCTCTGAGTGGAGCCAAGAGTAAGCCCCTGAGCATTACTGGGCGTAACCCAAAGTAAAAAAAAAAGGTACTTAATTCATTTAGCCTTCCTTTTTTTTTTTAATCCGAAAAACAGCTGCACAACATCATCAGAAAGGGAAATATATATATATATACACACATATACATATGTATATACATACATATATGTGTATATGTATATGCCTTCGGAGAGCCCAACAAGCTACTGAGAGTATCATTCTGCATGGAAGAGCCTGGCAAGCTTCTCGTGGTGTATTCGACATGCCAAATACAGTAACAATAGCAGGTCTCATTCCCCTGACCCTGAAAGAGCCTCCAATCATTGGGAAAGACAAGTAAGGATAGGCTGTTAAAATCTCAGGGCTGGGATGAATGGAGATGTTGCTGGCGCCCGCTCGAGTAAATCGATGAACAACGGAATGATAGTGATAGTAATAGTGATAAACAAAAATACTAAACTTCATGTTTTACAAGTTACGTAGTTAAAAGGAGTCATCACCCTATGTACATCCTTTGGGAGAAATTTTGTGATATTGTTTGGGGTTTTTATAGAAAGTCAAGGGCAGAACTTACATTTTTTCTCTGGAAAGAACGTATTATGAGACTAATACCCAAAGACAGTAGAAGTGAGGGACAGGAAGACTGGTCCCAGATTGGAAGCTTACCACAAGTCAGAGGCTAGTCAGGCAGTTAGGAGAGAGAATGGATCACTATGAAATGATAGTTGAAAATGATCTCTCTGGAAAGGAACAGAGTGATGAAAGGAGGTAAAATGATATACACAATAACCTTTCAGTACCTGATTGCAGACCATAATGAGAGAGAGAGAGAGAGAGAAAGAGAGAGAGAGAGAGAGAGAGAGAGAGAGAGAGAGAGAGAGAGAGAGAGAGAGAGAGAGAGGAGAGAGAGAAAGAGAGAGAGAGTCTGCTGTAGCCATGGGGGAAGGTTGGGGGGTGGCAGGAGGAAAACTGGGGACAGTGGTGGTGGGAAGTACATTAGTGAAGGGACAGGTGTTGGAGTGTGACTGAAACCCAATTATGAACAACTAAGTAACTGTGTATCTCACAGAGATTCAATTAAAAAAAGAAGTTAACAAAAAAAGGAAAAGAATTGCCCTCTAAATAATAGAATGTAAAACTCTTTCTGGATATATTGGAGCCAATTTTCCAGAGATAATGGATTTTTGACCCAGGCCATGGAAAGTAGAGCTACTAAGGGAGGGACATTTTTGATGCAGATCTTTCATTTTATTTAATTTTCCCATCGAAAAAGATTCCCACCTGCAAAATCTTAGATACTAGAATTTTAGCCTTTATACATACTGTACTCTGTTATGCAAAAGTAAAGGTAGGCTTAATTTTTGTCTTCTAAATCCCTACTCAGGGAGAGACATCTCCATTTTACAAAATTGATATCTAAATTTTTCAAATCATAATTTTATATTGTTGCAAAGATTTATATTCTGACAGGTTGTAATTATCAGTATTTTAAAGAAAGTTGTCACATATCTTTTAAATGAATCCAATAGAAAGTAAAGTTAAAAGATTTATTTAAATTTAGAACATTCCCATGGGATTATTGAAATGAATCTCTTTGGTATCTAGTTATTCAAATTTCTTTTAACTTCTGTGCTTACTTTCTTCACTTCAGTGATGTTGGTTGGGGTTTGTCTGTGTGTCTGTCTATATTTACATATACATAGGGATGGGGAAGGATCATTCATGTTCTGGCATATGGGAGTAATCAGTTCTCCAAAGGATCATTTGGAAAGTAGAGCAAGATAGTTCAGCCATTTAGGAAGCAGAAATGTATAAACTGTCTTCACTTTGTGGCTTGACTAGGGCCAAGAATGCTGCCAAAGGGGATGATCAGGCTATCATAGTTTTATGTTCTTTGCATGCTGAAAAGTGAAAAAAAAGTATTCTCTTTTCGTCCTGATGTAATATTCTTATATCATAGAGATGTAAGTTTCATAGCTTCCATGTTATAATAGTATCTATTTCAATAGTTTTCAGATTGCTATTTGAATAACCTCAAAATTGTTTTCAAAACCTAAAAACTCAATGAAGTTTAAGTTATTGTTTAAAATATTAATTATTGTGCCTTGAAATATATAAATTTTGACGTGTGCTCATGCAATATTTAAAGAAATAGTTAAAGCACTTAAAATGTGTCCAGCTGAATATGATTGAATTTATTCTTACTGTCATCCAATTAAACAATAAACAAGCTATTCAACAATTACATTATACTATTTGTTTTTCTGCTAAAACATTTATTAATTCTATTGCTCTCATAATATTTTGCCACATTCTTTAGGATAAAAAATGTTTATTGTTTAGGGTAAAAATCCCTATCACAATATTACTAATGTATCCTACATTATCTAAGCACATATATTTTTGCAAAACATTTAAGTTTTTGCATGATGAGATTGAACCCAGATCTCATGTATGGAAGACAGATGTTTTATCATTGAGACACATCACTGGGCTCCAAATATTTCAGTTTTTATCAGGTGTATTAAAGCTTATTTTGCTTCCAGTCTACAAATATCTAAGCTTTTAAACATTTGTTTTGCATTATTTTTATGGAGGAAGTATACAACTTACCAAAACAACCTAAAAATTATCAACTAATTTAGTGAAAAACTAGTTTTTAGCAAATACACAAATGGGACTCTATCTCCTAAGTTCACAAATATTAGGGTAAATATAAAATTTAGGCATACTTGCTATTCTAAATGTCTAGTTTTACAGTGATGGTAAAAAAATTACTTCCTTAAAATAAATAGAAATGGAAAGGGTCTTATTACAGCAAAATCAGTTCTTAATTCTGAAGGGGCTAGATACTAAAAGATACTAAAAGATCTTGTATTGAAAAGACTGGTGCCTGTACCTCACCTTA
Source organism: Sorex araneus (assembly GCF_027595985.1). Taxonomy (NCBI): domain Eukaryota; kingdom Metazoa; phylum Chordata; class Mammalia; order Eulipotyphla; family Soricidae; genus Sorex; species Sorex araneus. The sequence goes on from NC_073305.1 coordinate 145,547,096, forward strand.
CCAGTTTTGAATATCATGCTTGAACTATAACTTCTATATAATGAAAAAAAACTGAAACTAATCTGACATATGTATCTATTTGTATCTAGTTATTAGTGTCATTTTGTTTCTCATTCTCAGAGTCATTTAGTTTCTGGAAACTTTGTAAGTGTACTTGTCAGATTGCAATTTATCAAGCTCTTTCTTTTATGACAACTGTGAAACAATAATATATAGAAATAAGTATGGCAAACTAAAATAATGTAAATTATAATATGGTCTAAATATTGTTTTATTTAAATGATTCTCTTATCAAATTTTAATATATTTAATCAAAAATTAGAATATACAAATTAAATCAGTTCATTTAAAGGAATGAACCTACCATATGCCTTCTTGTTAAAACCAGATATTATTGTGAGAAGAACCAGCATGATCAGACATACTCTGATATAAAATAAATCATAATTCATCCCAAAGGAATAATCATATCATATCTACATTAAAACCATGACCTATAAATATTTATTTGTTCCTGGAATTTTTTCTTTGATCACTAGAAAATTTAATATCTGGTAACATACTTGGTTCTACTAATTTTATCTGATGTTAAAGCATTAGCTATATGAATTGCATTTTCCTGATGATTTTCCTAATAGTTAATGATTATGAATACATATTCATATGGTTACTGGTCACTTTTATATCTTCATTGGAGAAGAAATATTTTGTTGACATTACAAATGGAATTAAAAAAAATCTTTACTGGACAGTTTACTGCCAGTGTACACAATTAGTTTATGCATATTGATCTTATATCTGGAAACTGTGCTAAATACATTTATTACTTCTAATATTTTTAGTGAATTCCTTAGGGTTCCATAAACACGTAATGTAATTTGAGACTAGAGATAATTCACTTTTCTTCCTTTACAGTCTGAATGTCATTTAATCTACTATTTTTAAAAGTAGTATTATATATATGTATATATGTATCTGTATAAGGTATGTGTGTATCATAGAAAATAAATATATATTAAATTAATCAAAGTTCAATTTTATTCCAATATACATTGTGCTTTTGGGGAGAATGTTAGGATCACACCTGGCAGTGCTCAGGTCTGATTCCTGATTCTGCATGCAGGGATCACTCCTGATGTGGCTGTGGATACTATAGAGGGTGTTGAATTTCCAACCTGGGCCATCCACTTGGAAGGCAAGAGCCCTACCTGCTTTATTGTCTCTCCGAACCTGTACATCATACTTTTCATCAGATTCACCCACTCCCCTTCCTCCTTCTCTCCTTGTAATCACTAATTAACAGTCTAATAGTCCCAGAGTTCACTTTTGTTTCATTTAGTTGGTTTGTTTCCTCTATACACTACATATGAGGAACATCATATGGTGTTTGCATTTCTCCATCTATCTTATTTCACCAAGCACAATACCTTCTGGGTTTGTTCATATTAGGTGGTAGGGTCTCATTTGAAAATATAGCTGAACAGTTTTCCATTGTGTACACATTGTGTACCACATCTTCATTCACCAGTCACTAGGTACTTGGATTGTTTCAAGCTTATGGATGATATAAATAAAACTGCAATAATTAGAGGAATGCACCCATCTCTTCAAATCAGTGTTTCTTAAATCAGGTCAATATCAAGAAATGGAATAACTGGATAGTAATGTATTCTTTTAATTATTTTTTGAGGAATTTCTTTACTGCTTTCCATATGGTTGCATCAATTTATACCCCCACTAACAAAATAGAAATGTTCTCTCTCTCCACATCCTCTCTAACACCTTTTTCTTGTCATAGACAGCAGCTGTTCTAATAGGTTTCATAATAGACAAGTAATATCTTATTTCTCTATTTTGCATTTGTTTGCTCCACTGTATTCTCTTGGCTCCTATTCCATTTATTGGTGTTTTTATTTAATTTCTAATTGTGATGTTTCAATTACTATGTTTTTGCAGTATAGCTCGAAAATGGGAAGCATCATAACTCCATTCCTTCCACTCTGAGTATTTTTGCTGTTTGTTTTTGTTTTTTCATTCAAATAAATTACATTTTTCCTATATCTGTAAAAAATGCCATTGGAATTTTTATTGAAATTATATTGAATCTGTATGTTGATTTATGAAATATGATAATTTTTGTTTTCTGGTTTTGGAGCTACAGCAGCAGTGCTCAGGGTTTATCCCTAGCTCTGTGCTTAGAAGACCAAATGGGAAGCCAGGGATCAAATCCAGGTTATCCACATACAAGGCAAACTCCTTACTGCTATCCCATTACTCTATCCTCTATATGATTCTTTTAAATTTGTTGTTAAATTAAGCTAGCATTTTTGTTTAGGAATTTTACAACTATATTCTTCAGAGATACTGATATGCATCTATTTCTTTTCTTTTTTTCTCTTCTTTTATTTTCTTTTCTCTACTTTTCTCTTCTTTTCTTTTGCTTTCTTTTGCCACTATCTGGGTTTAGAACTAGGGTAATGCTGAATTCATAGAAAGTTCTTGGAAATTTTCCCTGTTTTTTAATTTTATGAAAGGATTTGAAAAGAATTATTGTTATTTTTTTCCCCTTAATGTTTAGCAAAATTTATTAGTGAAGTCACTCAGTCCTTGGTTCTTGCTATTTGGGAGGGTTTTGATTACTGTTTCAATTTTGCTATTTTGATTGGTTTGTTTGAGTTTCATTTCCTTCCAAATGTAGTCTTAGGATGCTTATGTTTCTCAGAATTTTGTCATTTCTCTGGATGTTCAACTAGTTGCTTTATGGCTATTTGTAATACTCCAATAATTTCTTACATTTCTGTAGTATTTATTGTGGCTCTTTTCCCTTCTGTTTTATTTTTAAATTTGTGTTTTCTTGATCTTTTTGTGGCTAACCATAAGTTTTCCTATTTTGTTAGTCTCTTCAAAGAACTAGCTCTTGGCTTTACTTGTCCTAATTTTTTTTTGTTTGGTTTTTGTTTTTGATTTGGGGAACCTTACCTGGCAGTGCTGGGGGATTACTCTCAACTCTGTGCACAGGAATCACTCTTGGCAGTGCCAAATGGTCCATGCTGGTGTCAGATATCTAACCAAGATCAGCCACAACATACAACTTATATATGTGAGTCATCCCCAGCCTTAGCCCTGCTTTTGGCATCTCCCACCCCTCTCCTTTCCTTCTTTCCTTCTTTCCAAAGAAGACTTGAAGGGAGAAAAAGTGTGCGTGAGATAGAGTTGTGTCTCTGTGTGATTTTTTCCTGCTTCCCGAGGTAGTCCTTTGAACTTCACGTCTTAACACTGCTTTTGCTGCAACCCACAGGTTCTGATAAGTCTTCTATCATTTACATTGATATCTCAGGTACTTTTTGATTTTAGCCCTGATTTCCTAATTGACTCAACAGTCATTCAGTGGAATGTTTTTATTCTTCACAAATTTACCTTATGCCCCTCTTCCCCTTTCTTAAAATTTCTGCTTTCATTTCACTATGATCTGAAAAGATACTGTATATGGTTTTAAGTTTATTGTATTTATTGAGAATTATTTTGTGTTCTAGCATATGGTTTATACTTGATAATGTTCTCTGTGTACTTAGAAAAGAATGTGCATTTGATATTTTGAGGTGAAATGATCTATTAATCACATTTTACCTATCTTTCATTTAAGGCCATTATTTTTTAAATCATTTTTAATCATTTTTCTCTCTGAATTATACTTCCGTTGACTAAGTGGGATATTAAAATTCCCTACTATTATTGCGTTGCCAATTTTTTCTGTAAAGTTATTAATATTTGTGCATGTTCTTGCTGCTTTTTTGGCATATGTAACTTAATAATTCTTACATCTATAATAATTATTATTATTGGATGTATACATTTACTATATTCATCTTTGTCTAAAAGATTTCTAATCTTTTATTTTTCTTGGATGGGAATTTATTTTATGATGTGTGAGTAGTGTTTTTTGCCTTCTGAAATATTTCTTGGCTTAAACTGGCAGTTTTAACCCTTAACTTTTAGTCTATGTGTGCTTTTATAGCTTAAATGAGACTCTTGGGAACAGCACATAATAAGATTTTGCCTTTTAATTAATCTGGCACACTGCTCCTTTCTATTGGTTCAGATCATTTACATTGAGGATGATTGTTGTTAAGGGCTTGCTACTTACATTTGTCTTCAGTTTTATTGTTCTTTACTCTTACTAATTTTTAGCGAAGTTTTTTTTTTTCAATTTGAGAAGAGATCTTCTTTCAGTATTTCTTGTATGGGAGGTTTAAATTTGATAAACTTCTTCAGCCTTTGTATTCTCATACCTAAAAATGTGTCTTGAAGACCATTAAATTCTGGGCCAGTGTGTTATATCTTTGATTGTTTTAAATTTTATTTCATTTTCTCTGAACCAATAGAGTTTATGCTTAGTAGTGTGAGGAAAGCCTGATGGTAGTATTAAAAATTATATCCCACATTACCTGGAATATTCTTTCCTTGTTTGATAGTTTTACTGTGTGTCTTGCTGTAGGTTTCTGCATTTATATAACTTGAATTTACAGTGTTCTGTTAGTTTTATGGAATTCTATGCATGTGTCTTCTATAGTTTTGAGAAGTTTTCCAGAGTTATTTTATTTGCCAAATAATTCTCTGTTCTTTTTTTGGGATATGCATTATCCTAATATTGTCTTTTTAAATCGAGTTGGATAGTTCTCTAATATTTGTTCATTTTTTTAACATCTAAGTTAATCTTTTTCTATTTAAATTATTTAAACTTTAATATTTTTGAATTCAGTGATTTGTTTCTCCATTGAGTTTTCTTTGTTTCCACAGATTTTACTAGTGCTTTTAATCTCATTTACTGAGTGGTTCTTTTTGTGAAGATTTTTTTCAAATTAAAAAATCTTAGTTTCTACTTTATGCTTATTGATTTTTATTTCTGAGCTCATTCATTTATTTTTGTGAATTAAAAATCTCTATTTTGATGACTCAGAAGTTGTATCACTGGGATTTACCTTTCTGAAAAAAATTATTTTGGGGTGAGGTAAGTGGAACACATTTAATAATGTTCAAGTACTAATTCTGGCTCTGTGCACATGATGAGTCCCTGGTGGGAATTAGGGGACTTATACTATACAATAATATATTCATTGCACTCTGTTAAAAAACAAAACAATGTACATGATTTAATTACATGTAATACAAACAAGATGTAATTTTATAATGTTGGAAAATGTTGCTGATAGTCTTGCTTGAGGTAGGGTTGCTAATAACCCTTCAATTAAAAAATAAATAATAAATTCAATTAATTAAAAATTTAGTACCTACAAAGTGTAATAAAATGGGGATATTCTCTAGACTGTGAGCTGTACTACGACTATGTGCTGCCCGGGGAGGGATTTTCCCTCTCCACCCTGTTTTTCTGCTTGGAAAATGGCGGTGGCGGCATCATCCACATGGCGAGGGCCACCCCCTAAGACTTCAACCCAGATGGCTCATAGGCGATCATGGGAAGGGGGTGGTACTGGCACTCCCTCAGCCCAGATAAGATCCAGAACTGCTGCTCGAGAAACAGACCCTCTGCTCCTGAAGACTATGATCCAAGACGTCTTCTAACCCATTTTGGCACCCAGAGTGGCTTCTTACAGAAATGCATCTATACTGTGAACTGAACTATAGAATCTTCATTCTCAGCAATGAAAAGAAATTATTAAATGATGCCTTTTTAGCAGACCTGATTGTTGGGGGAAAATTCCAAACAATAATAGTGAGTTCTCTATTGAAATATTGAATGTATTCAAAGTATAGAGAATAAAATGAAGATCATTAGCTACTTAGGTGAGGGCTGGGTGGGAGGAGGATATATTGGGGTTCTTGGTGGCGGAACATGTGCACTGGTGAAGGGATGGGGTTTCAATCATTATATGACTGAGACTTATACCTGAAAGCTTTGTAAATTTTTTTCACGGTGATTCAATATAATAAAATAAAATTTAAAAAAATAAAATGGGAATATGCTGATGCATTTTCATCTGTTTTTAATTTTTGTCCTGTAATTAATTATTTAGTAAGTTAGTGCATTTGTTTTTTTTTTAATTTTATTTTTTTATTAGTGAATCACTGTGAGGTACAGTTACATACTTAAAAACATTTGTGTTTGCATTTCTGTCATACAATGATGAGTAACCATCCCTCCACCAGTGCCCATTCTCCACCACCAATGATCCCTCTATCCCTCCTACCACCTGCATCCCATCCCCCCCTACTCCTCCCCGCCTCTGTGGCAGGGCATTCCTTTTTGTTCTCTCTCTCCTTTTTGATGTTGTGGTTTGCAATAGAGTTATTGAGTGGACATTGTGTTTGGTCTATAGTCTATTTTTGGTACGCATCTCCCAACCCAAGAAGGTCCTCCCAACACTCTGGATTTGGTGTTCCCTTCTCCATCTGAGCTGCCTTTTCCCCCAGTACAGGAGGCCAGCTTCCAAGCCATGGGGCAAACCTCCTTATCTCTAGTATTCTTGGGTGTTAATCTCCTGTTATTTTATATTACACTGATGAGTGTAATCTTTCTATGTCTGTCCTTCTCTTTCTTACTCATTTCACTTAAGATGATACTTTCCATGTTGATCCACTTGTATGCAAATTTCATGACTTCAACTTTTCTAATAGCTGCATAGTATTCCATTGTGTAGCTGTACCAAAGTTTCTTTAACCAGTCGTCTTGGGCACTCTGTTTTTTTTCCAGATTCTGGCTACTGTAAACAGTGCTGCAATGAACATATAGGTGCAGATGTCATTTTTATTATACTCTTTTGCAACTCTAGGATATATTCCCAGGAGTGGTATTGCTGGGTCAAATAAGAGCTCAATTTCTAATTTTTTGAGAAATATTCATACTGTTTTCCAAAAGGTCTGAATCAGTCAGTATTTGCACCAGCAGTGAAGGAGAGTTTCTCCCCACATCCGTTCCAACGCCGGTTGTTTTTGTTCTTTTGGATGTGGGCCCATCTCTGTGGTGTGAGATGATATCTCATTGTTTTGATCTGCATCTCCCTGATGATTAGTTATGAAGAGCATTTTTTCATGTGCCTTTCAGCCATTTAGATTTCTTCTTTGAGAAAGTTTTTGTTAATTTCAACACTCCATTTTCTGATGAGGTTGGATGTTTTCTTCTTGTAGAGTTCAACCAGTGCCCTGTATATCCTTGATATCAACTCTTATCAGATGGGTATTGAGTGAATATCCTTTCCGTTTCTGTAGACTGTCTTTGTATTTTGGTCACTATTTCTTTTGAGGTGCAGAAGCTTCTTAGTTTAAGATACTCTCATTTGTTTATCTCTGTTGCCACTTGCTTGGCCAGTGGTGTGTCATCTTCGAAGATACCTTTAGCTTCTATGTCGTGGAGGATTTTGCCAACCTTAACTTCCATGTACCTTATGAATTCTGGTCTGATGTTGAGGTCTTTAATCCATTTTGATCTGGCTTTTGTGCATGGTGTTAGGTAGAGATCTGAGCCCATTTTTTGCATGCAGCTGTCCAGTTTTGCCATTTATTAAAGAGGCTTTCCTTGCTCCACTTCACATTTCTTGCTCCCTTATCAAAGATTGGATAATCATATATTTGAGGGTGTGTGTCAGGATATTCAACCTGTTCCATTGGTCTGTGGCTCTGTCTTTTTTCCAGTGGCATTGTGTTTTAATTATTACCACTTTGTAGTAGAATTTGAGGTTAGGGAAGGTGATGTCTCCCATCTTCTTTATCCCAAGAAGTGCTTTAGCTATTAATGGGGGTTCATTGTTCCATATGAATTTGAGCAGTGTTTACTTCATTTCTTTGAAGAATATCATGGGTGTCCTTATAGGGATCACATTAAATCTGTACAATGCTTTGGTGATTATTGCCATTTTAACAATGTCAATTTTCCCAATCCATGAGCAGGGAATATGTTTCCATTTCCTGGTGTCCTAGATAAAAATCATATAGTCATATCAATAGATGGAGAGAAAGCATTTGACAGGATCCAGCACCCAGCACCCATTTATGATGAACACTCTCACCAAAATGTGTATAGAAGGGACTTTCCTCAATTTATTCAAAGCCATCTACCACAAGCCTATGGAAAGCATCATCCTCAATAGGGAAAAACTAAGAGCCTTCCCTTTAAGATCAGGGACGAGACAAGGGTGCCCACTCTCACTCCTTCTCTACAATATAGTACTGGAATTACTTGCAATCACGGTTAGGCAAGATAAAGATATTAAGAGAATTCAGGTAGAAAAGGAAGAAATCAAGCAGCTCTCACTTGATTTCAGTGAGATGATATGATACTATATTTAGAGAACCCTAAATTCTCTACCAAGAAACTCCTAGAAACAATAGACTTGTATAGTAATGTTTCAGGCTATAAAATCAATACCCCAAAGTCCGTGGCTTTCCTATATGTAAATAATGAGAGAGAAGAAAGTGACATGATAAAATCAATCATGTTCACAATCATGCCTCAGAAAATCAGGTATTTTGGAATCAGCTTAACTAAGGAGGTAAAGGACCTATACAATGAAAACTACAAAACGCTACTTCATGAATTTATTTTCTTGAGCTGTGTTAGTTATTTTGTCAAATACATCAAACTTTAGGGGGTTGTTTTGAAAATCTGATTGAGAGCCAACAGATAGAAGTGGGAGGTTGCTTGGGAACTTAGTATTCACAGTTGGCATCTAAAGTGGAGTAGAAGCAGTCCTGTGGAACTGATCACTTTATAACGGGATTTGATTTGAGGGAAATAGAGGCAGAATTGAATTAAATTGTAAGATATCCATATGGTTTCAAGAAGATTACTATGGGTGAAAACCCTACATGTGTAGTTAGTGGCTAGAAGGGTCAGGAGTGAAGTATTTAAAAAATAGTTTAGGACAGCCATAGGGGGAAAAGCTGTTTCTTTTAAATAAATATTTTCTTTGTTCATTTTAAAATTGACTAATAATAGTGATAAATTTTTCCTATTGAGTTTCTTAGTTTCTAGGTATTTTGTCTAGTAATTCGTTTCAGTCATATGGTTTTTCAATATTTCCCTTCATCCTGTAGTTTGCTTTTCATTTTTGTCAATCAGTTCTTTAGCCAAGATTTTTAGTTTGATATTTTCTCCAATCATTATTTGCTTGTTCATTTCTGTGCTTGTTCGTTGGGTCTTTTGGTGGAATATTATTGCCAAGATTAATGTCAAGTAGCTTTTGTTTTGTGTTTAATTTTGTGATTTTTTTCATGCATTGATTATTCAGGATTTGTTTAATTTCCATATAATTGTACACTTCCTAGCTTTCCTTCTATTATTCATTTCTAGTTTTATACCATTGTAATTGGAAAACATACTTGATGTAACACTATTTTTTTAATCTTTGTTTTTGTGGCCTAACATATAATCTCTTTTAGAAAATGTTTTATCTGAACTGAGAAGAATGTGTATGCTTTCTGAGTCCAGCTGAGAGGTGTTGGATGGAATGATCTGTGTCTATTATTTATATTTTGCCTGTATTGTCCAATCTATTGTTTCTTAATTGCTGTTGTGTATTACCTATTAATAACACAATAAAACAATATTCATTGTTGAGCATTAAAACTTCTCCTTACCTAACTGCAGTCTACTTATTAGTTTGATAGTATTTATATATTTTGGCTTCTCAATATTGATTACGTAGACTTTTACAAGTGTTAAAGTTTCTTGATGAAGTGACCCGCTACTAAACAATGACCTGTCTTTTCCTCCACCATTTTTGTCTTAAGTTTACTTTACCTAATATAACAATAGATTTTTCTTTTATTGTCATTTGTTTGAAATGCCTTTTCTTTCTTTTTTTTTTGTTTTGTTTTGTTGCTTTTGAGCCACACCCAATGGTGTTCAGGGGTTACTTCCGGCCCTGCCCTCAGGAATCAGTCCCGTCTATGCTCAGGTAACCATATGGGATGCCGGGGATTGAACCCAGGTTGGTCACATGCAAGGCATAGACTGTATTAGTGCTCTGGCCCTGAAAAGTCTTTTCCATCCCTTCACCACAACCTTATAAAGAATCTATGCAATAATTCTGGAGCATTTTGCTTGTATATATTTAAAGTGACTAGCGATGCATAAGATATTGTCATTTACATTGACTTTTTTCTCTTTTGTGCATCTTATAATTAAAATGTAATTTTTTTTTAGGGTTGGAGTGCAAGGTTTGCATACAGATGGTTTGAGTTTAATACTCAGCACAACTCTATATGTTTCCCTGAGCAATGCCAAGAATATCCCCTGAGAGCCTCCATTTGTAGCCCAGACACCGATTTCTCTCTTTAGATTGTATTTTTTTTATTGATTAATCTTCAAAGCCACTGAAATTTTATGGGGTATCATTTAATTGAATGTTTTATTGTAAGTATTTATTTAGTTCAAAATTTTCCATGTGGTTATTTTTTATAGTATATATTGCTTTAAATATTCTTGTTTTTTTAATTATTTTTTACTTTTTGTAGAACTATTGTCCTTTAAGTTTTAATAGTAATATTCTCTACATGTGCAAAACTACAACAGCTATCTTAAGGTCTATGCCTGATAATTCAAACTCTCTTGGAATAACATATCTTTATTTTACCCTTAAGAATTAAGTATTCTGGTTCTTGTCATGTTGAATAATATTGGATTTTATTCTGGACAAATGAGGACCCCATAACCATGCCACCGGACTCTGCATCAGGCTGTTTTCACTCAGGGTGCCCCAGAGTGGGGCAGGTGAGAGCCCTTTCCCCCCAAGGGACTCAGCCCTGGTAGCAGATCTCCACAACCCAACCACTGCCATGTACCAGGCTGCTTTCCACACGCTAGGACAGAGCTTCACTTATGAGTGAACATATTCCTAAACCTAAAAGCGGCCATGCGACACATAATAATACACTCCCTACTCATTTTCCATAATTACTACACCATATTTGATTGGAGGCAAGATGGTGCCAATGTCGCCTGAACCCCTCACGCTCTCCCAAACCCAGCTCACCATCTCGCCTTAGACAACGCGTGGCTCAGCACGCCAAGTATGGAACTCTATGCTTGATCCCTGTTGGAACTCTATGCGTGATTCCTGATGGACATTGCCAGCTGTTTGCAAGATTTGGACAGAATGGCGTCAGTGGGGCATGGAGAAACCGTGGTGGTGGCTGTAGTGTCGGCGCCTACCCTGGCCCAGCCGAGTCGCATCACAGTTGGACATAGAGCCATGGTGGCAGTTCGTGCAGTGGCTCATCCACTGTGGGGTGCTGTCAGCCAACCATGGGGTGACCTAGGACTCAGCACAGATGTTCAACCTGGCACAGACCCTCTGCAATAGGCACAGACCCTCTGCAAAAGATGTACCAGGTGCTGCCCAGAGACACAGGCAGGTGCGTGTTTGTCAGTGTGTAGATTGTTACAACATGCCAGTCAACCAAAAGCTTACATTTGGTAGACTAGAAAGACCTGTAAAGGCAATTAGAGGATGTCCCAAAAGCCTCCATCCCTCTTGGAGAGCCCTGCAAGCTACCAAGAGTATCCTGCCCTCATGGCAGAGCCTAGCAAGCTACCCATGGTCTACTCGATATGCCAAATACAATAAAAAAAACGGTCCTCATTCCCCTGATCCTGAAAGAGCCCTCAATATGCCATTGGGCTACACTACTCTATAACAGGGATGAATGGAGACATTACTGACACTTGTTCAAGCAAATCGATGAACAACAGGATGACAGTGATATAGTAATACAGTGATTCTGGACAATGGGGATGTTGTATTGCTTAGATATCCATATCCAAACTTGTTACTCTTGGTTGGATAATGTAATTATCTAGAGACTGTTGGAGAACTTGAATAGATTCAAAACAACAGTTTGTTTGTCTTGTTTTGCTTTAGTTTTATAGCAATTCAGTTCTCAAAGCATTTTCTCTACTAATCTGAGTCCTTTCCACACATAAGTAGCTCACAGTCTAGTTTGAGACACGGGCAGTGGTTCAGATTTCTTTAATTCTCAAAGACTTTATTTTTGGGCCTCACCAGCAGTTCTCAGGGCTTACTTCTGGATTTGTGCTCAAGGATCACTCCTGGCAGGGTTCAGGGAATATGGGGTGCCGGGAATTGAACCTTATACGACACATGCTAAGTAGACACCCTGTCAGGTCCAGAGTCTTTACATTTTACTTTGGTCTGCCATGCATGTGAATAGCTGAGGTAAACTTGGAACTTGCATATATTTATCATCTTAGGGACTATTCTTTTCTAACTTGTATTTTTAATTGAATTGCCGTGAGATACACGGTTATAAAGTTATTCATGATCGGGTTCCAGTCATACAATATTCCAACACCCATACTTCCACCGGTGTACATTTCCCAGTACTAATTTCCTGAATTTTTCCTCCCGACAACAACTCCCACCTACACACACACACACACACACACACACACACACACACACACACACACACAACCCTTCACAGCCTGTCTCTATGGCAGGCACTTCCCTTCTCTCTCTCTCTCTCTCTCTCTCTCTCTCTCTCTCTCTCTCTCTCCTTTATAGGTATTATTGTTTACAATACAGATACTGTGAGGTTACCATATTTGTTTCTTTACCTACTTTTAGGATGCACTTCTGGTAGAGTGATCATTTCTAACTGTCATTATCATAGTGGTCCCTTCTCTGTCCCACCTGCTTTCTTCCCTGGCACTTGAGGCAGGGTTCAAACCATGACCCAATCCTCCTGGTCCTTGGGTATTGGTCTCATGTTATATTATATCCCACACTGAGTGCAATCATTCTATATCTGACCATCTCCTCCTGATTCATCTTACTGAACTTGATACTCTCTGTGTCAAATTATAAGTGAACTTCATACGTAATTTCATTCTTTTTCTAACATGTGCGTAGTATTCAGTTATGTAGATGAAATAGAGCAAGGAAAGCCTCCACAATAAGAAGAACTCAGACCTTTTACTAATGCCAGAAACAAAGGTTAGATCAAAATGGATCTGACCATCAATATCTGATCTGAATCTATAAGGCACATGAAGGAAAATGTGGGCAAACTCCTTCATGACATTGAAGCCAAAGGAACCTTCAAGGATGAAACACCATTGACCAAACAAGTAGAAGCAAAGATAAACAAACTGGACTACAGTAAACTAAGAATCTTCTGTACTTCAGGGCTGGAGCAATAGCACAGCAGGTAGAGCATTGGCCTTGCACATGACTGACCATGTTCAATTCCCAGCATCCCATATGGTCCCCTGAGCGCCGCCAGGGGTAATTCCTGAGTCAAGAGCCAGGAGTGACTCCTGTGCATCCCTGGTTGTGACCCAAAAAGCAAAAAAAAGTCTTCTTCACTTCAAAGGAAATGGTGATCAAGATACAAAGACAGCCCACAAATTAGGAAAATTTATTTACCCCATACTCATTTTATAAGGAATTAATATCCAAGATATATATAAGGTACTGGTAGAACTTTACCAAAAATTAAGATAAAATCTAACCCTACAAAAATATGGGAACAAAAAATAAAGAGAAACTTCCTCAAAGAAGAAATACAAATGCCACATGACACATGAAAAAATGTTCTACATCACTAATCATCAGGGTGATGCAATTTAAAATAACAATGAAATACCGTCTCACACGAGGGAGACTGGCATGCATCAAAAAGAAGAAAAGCAACCAGTGCTTGCATGGATGTGGGAAAGAAAATCTCTTCTTCGTTATTGGTTGGAATACCAACTGGTTTAGACTTTCTGATCCCAAAAAGCTAGAAATTGAGCTTCCACATGACCCAGGAATACCATTTCTAGGAACCCCAGGGCCCCCCAAAAAAACACAGCAGAAATGCCATCTGCACTTCTATGTTCATTGCAGCCCTATTAACAATAGCCAGAATCTGGAAACAACAGGAGTGTCTGAGAACAGACTACTGGATAAAGAAACTATGGTACAACTTTTCTAACTTTCCTTTTAAAAAATCTTTTAAAGTCATTTACAATAATTTATTACATTCAACACTCCAACACCAATCCCAACACCATTATAACATCCCACCACCATTAGTTCGAATTTTCCCACCACAAACCAAACCAGAGAGCCTGGAGATTTTGGTCATAAAACCTGCATACCTGAGTTTTTCAGCAGATTCATTCATTCTTTGGATAAGGCTCATTCCAAATCTGGAGATTGGGTGAGGGCATGGTGCAATTGGGTTCTGGAAGTTTTCACTTCCCGGTGTTTTGTTTGGGCAGATAGAGGAACTCACCTGTCCCCCTCTGGGGTGCCCTGGATGGAATAGCCTGGCACAGAGCATGAAGACATTTCTATGGTGCGTTGCTCTCTTTCTCTTCAGAGATTTATTTGTGTGTCTCCAACCTTTCTAACTTTTCATGCTCTGAGATTCCCTTGTACAGTAGATCTGTAGGATCTACTTTTTCTTTTTTTTCTCACCAATAATTTAGGGTTACCTGAAAACTTGGGGAACTGTTCCTGCAGCCAAAGTATTCTATAAGTTAAAAAATTGAAAATATAGAAAATGTTTTTCTACCCTTAACCCCAATGTCACCTAAACCACCTACATAAAATTTCTCAAACATAAATCTGACTGTATAGGTTGTCTGGAAGCAAGGTATGAAAACAGTGACTAATAGTACATTTGGATAAGATTGTTAATCTTTTAGCCTTAGATCAGAAAATACTCGTCTCATTAGAGTATTCTATGAGTCTTCCCCCACAAGTCAAACGTTTAACTATGACTGTATATAAAAATATCTTTTATATTTCATAAAAATATAAAATTTTATTACAATCATTTTTAATTGAATCACCATGAAATACAGTTCCAAAACTTTCATGTTTTAGTTTCAGTCATACAATGAACGAATATCCATCCCTCCACCAGTGTACATTTTCAACCACCAATGTCCCCAGATCCCTGCCCCCCTCCACTCTACCTCTCCCCCTGCCTCTATGACAATTTCTCTCTTACTTGTTCTCTACTTTTGGGCATTATGATTGAAAACTTGGATTATGTATTATTTTAAAATCAGAAATTCTGCCTGACTCAAACTTTGATTCCTCCTAATTGCACAAGACCCTTATTTAATATTTGTCAATGTGAGCATGAAAACCAAAAGGGAAAAGAAAAAAGAAATGCTTGGATAACACCGGGTTTCTTTCTTTTTTTTTTTTGCTTTTTGAGGTCACACCCAACGTTGCACAGAGGTTACTCCTGGCTCATGCACTCAGGAATTACTCCTGGCAGTACTCAGGGGACCATATGGGATGCTGGGATTTGAACCCGGGTCAGCTGCGTGCAAGGAAAATGCCCTACCTGCTGTGCTATCACTCTAGCCCAAACACCAGGTTCATTTCTCTGGTCCAGAGGAAGACCTCAGACAACTATGTACCAGACATTCAACTGAATGATAAGCATTAAAAATCCAGAATCCCAGGTTCCTATCCTATGTGCAAAAGGAAGCCGACTGTTATATATTTATTTTAAAGTGAATGGGTAAAGTATTCAGCAAATCAATTAGAGAGAGAAAAGGCAGGTAAAAGAGTATATATGGAATGGTATAATCAATTAGGCTCAGGTTCAAGTGGTCAGAACTCTATGGTGATTTAGCAACAAAATAGGAAGCCATAAAATGTGAAGAAACTTTGGTTTGAAAGACATTTGGCCTGATAGATATCTTGACTGTAGACCTTCTTTGGAAGATTTAACTATAAACGTTTTCTTGGCTTTTGCTTTGTTAATTGAGATTATTTTCCCTTTCCAGTGTTTTGAGACCCTTCTACACAATTAGTATGATTTTTATATCTCTATTTTGGTAGTATAGTTGTGACTACCAAAGTGCTGAGACTTTAGGAAGACCTTGGGGATGACTGAGTGCCCCCCTCCCCCACTCTTAACTGGTTTTTAGAAGACAGCAGATCAGTCTGCAAGCACTGAGTGGGTGCTACTGGAAAATTTGAATGATCATAAGAAAGAAGCAAAGATTTTACACTTACACACAGAGCTATAACTTCTATCAAGTTTGGGAGAAAAATGTTTCTCAAGCTAATGAAAGCCTTTATGGTCAACTCTAGATTGTTATTTTTAATTTTTAAAGTTGGTGTTTTATTTCCATAGTAAGTGCTACCAAATAAACAGAAACTTTCTTCAGGGATGATGGTTAGACATTTGATTGTAAGAAAAAAACCCTCACACCAACAAGCTTGCTTAAAAAAAGAATTTTTATTTAAGAAACAGAAAACAAATTTTTAGAATGGAGACAAAAACAATAAAGCTGTCAGAAATGGAGACAGCTATTAATTCTTTCTCTGGATGGCTGATTCTTGCCTCCTTTTAACTCTTATTTCCCATTTAACTCTTATTTATTTGTTCAGTTTGAATTTATATAACTTAAATGTTAGTATACATGTGTTGAGAAAAAGATGTTGGCCCCATATATGAATAGCCTTTACTTTTTAATTATTTTGTTTTGTTTTGTGTTGTGTTGTGGTTGTACCCAAAGGTATGGAGGGCTTACTTCTGGCTCTGTGCTCAGTCAGGGATCACTCCTGACAGGGAAAGAGAACCATATAGGATTTTGGGATATTGAACCCTGGTTTGCCTTGTGCAAGACCTTACTCTTTGTATTATTGTTCCAGTCTCTACATATACTCTTTTGTGGAGTATTCCAGACTTTGATTCTAGCTGAACAGATTACCACAGTGCCTTATGGAGGTGACTTTGCCAATTTATGCACCAATATAATTCTGGTCACATAGAACAAAGATGAATAAATATTGTCTATTAGATTTTTTAAAAATGAAAAAGAATGTAATACGGCCAAGTTGACACTGGAAAATTTTATCCTTAGAGAAGATCCCTCCTCTGAATTTTTTCCTATAAATTGATTTAAAGGAAGTTATTTAGGAAATAGATAGAAGACTCCTGCAAATCCTATGGGACAATAACTTCCCAGGAATAGCTAAAGTAATTCTTGGGAAAAAGATGGGAGACATCAGCTTTTCCAACTTCAAACTGTACTACAAAGCAGTAGTAATTAAGGCAGCATGGTGTTGGAATAAACACAGACCTGCAGACCAATGCAATAGAATTGAATATCCTGACACAGATCCTCAAATATATGACCACTTAATCTTTGATAAAGGAGCAAGAAATGTGAAATGGAGCAAGGGAAGCCTCTTTAAAAAGTGCTGAGAAAACTGGATAACTACATGTAAAACCTTGTACTCAGATATCTCTCTAACGCCAGGTACAAAAGTTGAATCAAAATGGATCAAAGAAAGCTATTTAAATTAAAATCTGTTTTAAAAATTAGGGAATAAATATGATAATTCATTTAATAAATTTTTCCTGTTCATATACATGTATCAGATACACGCAAAATCTCATGGCAACTGAAAAAATGCTGTTCTACTTGGAATTGGTCTCCATATATAAACTTTACTATATAATTTATAGTGTTCAATGGATAAATAAAATTGCAGGATCCTTTAAAAATTAAGAATTTTAAGATTATGGAAGGAGAGGATAAAACCAAGTGCAAGGCCCTTTTAAACATGGTATAACATGTACTATACAGCACATCCATCCTTGAAACCATCCCTGAATGCATGAACATTCGGTAATTTACATTTTTTCAGTTTTAAATTTAAAAAAGAGAATTTAATTTTCTTCTAACAGACATTTAGATAACCCAGGTTATCCTGGTTCCTCAAGTTGTTATCCTCCTACCTCCAAATGGCTGAACTATATTATTTTTTAAAAATAGTAAGCTCATATTAATTATGATTTCATAATTAGTAACTGTAATAGAAAATCTTTGGTCATTACATATAAAAATTATTCACTATAAGGATTCATTTTAAATATCCCTCTTTTTGTGCTCTTGTTATTTTTGATATTTTAGGTGGTAAGTTTATAAATTCCTCTGAAATATATTTTGCATGTAGTTAATTTTGCTTTAACTTGTATCTTGGTTTATAACATCTTACAAAATAGCAGCTGAAGACATTTTAATTGAAGAAGACAATTGCCTGGTTGTGATTCAAAGGAATATGGTGATTTATAATGTTGGGATTTGTGAAGTGCAAGCATTTATTATGCAAAACCAGAGGGAAGTGGCTTATCCTAAAGGGAAAATGGCAGTTTTCTACAAGCTGCATAATGTACCTTAAAATAATTTAAGTGATAAGTTTCATCTCAGGATCTTCATCAACTCAAATAGCATGTATTACAAAATAGATCAGACTGATGTATTATAAAAAAAATTGGTCTTTTTTTTTAAGTAAAAGGGCTTACATAAAATATTTAGCTGGTAACGTTTCAAAAGAGGATAAAGGATCCTGAGAGTTATTGATAAAATTATAATTAAATTATATTTTGCAGCATCTTTCTAGTCTGAAATTCAATCTATGATTAGTTCGGGAAGGTTATTTTATTTTTTGACTGAGCTCTTATATTGATATGTCTTCCCTGTATGTATTACTCTTCTTCTCCAGGTGCTTCCCTTATCTCCAGAGCTCTCTGTATGACTGTTTTATAATTTACTAGTGTAGATGCTTCTGTCAGGGCACGGATGGCTCTGTGTCAAATGCAGGTAGGAACTGCAACTTCAGTATTCAAACCTGTCAGTCAAAGGCTTGGGCAGTCCAGCTTGGGTTCTGAGGCAGAAGTAAGCTGATTAGAAGTACTCGGAGGCAATTTTCCACCAGCATGATGATGTAAACACAGTTTGTTACCTTATACTCATTGTCTGGCATATGGCAAAAATTCAATACCTGGATAAGAATTTGCATCTTCACTCTGTTTTCTTTACAAATTCAACTGTATGACCAGTCTGTATATAGTACAGATATTTCATCTGAAGGGCTATTGACTTCTGGTTCCTATATAAGATTTCTGTTGAGACCGAATTCTAGATCATGGAGTTGGCTTGGATAGAATCTTATTTTTAAGTTCCTGCCAGCATTTCCTTTATGGGTTTGGATTCTGTTTCTAATGTCCTGGAAAAGGCACTTGAATTGAACTTCATAATACTACTTTGCTTTCTTTTTGGCTCAAAAAAATCTTCCACTGATTATACATTATTCTTCTCTATGCCTTACCTTGCTCCTAGTCACGAGATATTAAAACTGTTGTAGTTTGGCTATGCATTACATTTAAATTTGTTATACTCAAATGATCCTGCTAATCAAATCTTATGAAAACTTTGCCTAATAAGATGAGAGTCCTCTCAACTTTGCCTTTTATTTAGTCTTAAATGTCCCAGAGTGTTATGAGAGATTGACCAAATCTGAGAGATTGATTGAACTTAGTCATGAATTTTAGTTGTTTATGAAGTATTTTTGATGTTATCTAAGCTGAATAATTAAAACTGTTGGTCTCTTTTAGCAAATGTGAAATATGTGCTGTTTATATGCAGGAAATTCTTTTGAGATAATTAAGAATGGAAAGTACCATTTTGGTATGGTATGTGTCAGTATAACTTTACTTTCCTTGAGTAAATCAATTTCCTGGTAAGATTGGTTTTTAGCAAGGATTCTCTAAAACTATTAGTGGCAATTGAAATTTCAACTCTTGCTTCACTTTCATCACAGGTCACTTCTGTCTGAGTGCTAGCTAGCTCTTTTGTCCTCTATACTCTATTACTCTTTGTTACATTAAAATCCTTTCAGATTCCACTAAGTAAAAAGAACTTTTAGTTCTTATAAAGGTAAAAAATTATAGTTAACTATTATACTATTTTAATATCATACATACATGCACGTATAAAATACATCATCTTTGTATATCACATTTTCAAGCAATAAAATAGAAATAAATAAATGTGGCAATACAACCATAAGAATAGAATTGATAAATTTAAGCTCTAAGGATAATAAGGATATGTGAGATAACATCAAGAAAATTATAAAAGAATTAGAAAAGAAAAATAGCTTTAAGTACCGCACTTGTGAGTGAGAACTAATTTTTACCTCTAATTTTTCCCATAGTTGAAGCCAGAATAAAATATGATTTGTTTCATAAGTCATCTCATGACAAATAATAATTGTATTGTTTATACAGTTCAGGATTAGGCATGTCCACTTAGTTCAGAATCAGTACAAGTAAAATTCCTAGTAATTATCCCACAGGGTTGATATCATTTTTTTGTAAATCATTATGATTTTGAGGAGTTTGGAGAAATAGGTGATTGTTAGTAGTTTGTTTTGTTGTTTTTGTTTTATGTATCTTAGCAACTTTAAAATTATTTTCTACTGGCTTTCTTAGAAGATGTAAGCGTTTGCCTACTTGGGGATTTCTTTGTTTATGGTTCTTTTATTTTTCCACCACTAAGTAAGATGTTATTAGTGGAATTGATTTTCTGTTAGAACACATTTTAATCTGTACACATGTACTTCTCCTAGAAAAAGAGAAAAGTACACATTTACAAGAATTTAATGGTATGTGAAAATGAAGAATATGGGCAGTGGGGACTCATTCACTTTCTTCTAAAAGGTAACAGGGTATTGAAATGAGTGTTAACCAATATGTAGAAATAAAAATCAGTTACATGCTACCCATGTTAAGTTTTTACTATATTTATAAAGAATTTTCTAGAAGTAATGAGCTATGAAGTAGAGATCAAATAACTTGGAATTTCAGAAGTGTTATCATGGGACAATGACTTTGCATCCACATTAATCTATTTTTGGTCCTAGAACATGTAAGCCACTGTGCTATGTGAACATGTATGTAATTCCCCCCCAAAAAAAATTCACTGACCTATTGTTGGTAGCTGGTCTTTTAAAAAATTCTTTTTGGTATTTCCTTTCATGTCTAGTACTTCCTTGATAGAGCATTGCATAGTTGACAAACTGCTCAAAAAGGGTATGAGTTTCATAGCCATTGATGGTGATGGCAATTTCAAAGGCAAGAAAATTTTTAAAAATAGCAGTTCATTATTCACTCTAAGTTAATGTTTTGTAAAATGGAAGACAGTTATTATAATTAATTGTTAATCTTCTTTTACATAGATTTTGTTTTCTGATAATCTCTGCTTCTGCTAAGGCCTTTGATGTCCCCTAAATTCAGCTCAAGTTTAAAATTTATACTTCCCAGGCACCTATGCAGAGTCTAGCTAATAATGTCCTCCTAGACTCTATACACTACATACTTATTGGTGCATTTAAAGTTTTGCTTCAACTCAACAAAGAAAGAGAAACTTCTCTGCTTATAAAGGGATCATATGGATTTATCTTGCACATTTGGATAACTAGTCTAACGCTTAATATTAACACACTCATGTAGGATAACATTGCTTTGTCCTTTCTGCCTTGCCACAGGAAGCTTAGGTTTATTGGGTTACTCCCATCAGTGTTCCCATTTCTCTGTGTTTATTTATAACCTCTTTCTTTGTGCTCTCTTAACTTGTAAATATTGCTTTTCTCTTCACTTTAAGTCCTTTGCATAGTTAATTCAGAGCAATGTCCTTTTTGTACAGACACAAGAAGACAGTTTTTAATGCTATACTTTTGTAACTTCAGAGTTAATTGACTCCAAATGATATTCACTTCTGGGCATCTGTTCTCTCAACCTGTCTTAGTTGCCCTTACTTCCTAGCACCCCAAAAGCAGGTCCTGACAAGGGACTGGATGGACCCAGGGCAAGCAGTGAGCTTCCCTGGCATCGAAATGTGCCTGGCCAAAGTGCCATAATACTTAACTATAAGTTAAGAGCATGGTTATGGACAAATTCTGTCATGATTCAAAAAGTAACAGAATTAAGATGTTAATTAAGATGTTAATTAAGTTATTGGATGTAGGATATCATTGGTTTGTCCTTTCTCCCTTGCCACAAAGAGTTTAGGCATACCTGGTAATAATCTCTAAATATTTTTAGACAACTTTGGTACGTCCTATTTCCCTTGCCACTAGGAGCTTAGGTATATTGGTCACGCCCATCAATGTGCTCCTGACCATTCCTTTGTCTATCTGTAACCACTTCTATGCTCTCTTCCCCAACCAGTTAATCAGCTTTTCCCCTAATCAGACTCTGTTAATTTGTAAGGTCAGAACTTTCTAGGACAATGAATTTGTATTGTAGTTTAATATTGCCTTGCTCCGCTCCTCGTGTCTTTTGAATAGTTTACTTTAAAACAATGTCCTTATTGTATGGACAAAGAAAGACAGTTGTTAATATGCTTTGGTAACATGGGATTTAATTGGCTTCGAATATTATTCACTCCCGGGCATCTGCTTTCTCGATTTAAGCCTCAGCTGCCCTTACTTCCTAACACCCCCAAAAGCAGGGTCCTGATGAGGGACGGGACGGCCCAGGGCAAGCGGTGAGTTATGTGCTACCCTGGCATTGAGATGGGCCTGGCCAAAGTGCCTAATGCTTAACTATATGTTAAGATCTTGGTCATGGACATGTCATGTCATGTCATGATCCAAAAGCAACGATGAGACTAGGACCCTGCTAGGGCTAGGAAAGACTAATCTGGCCTGAACACTGTAGTCTGAGATTGGGATGGCCCCAGGAGAGCAATTCTATAAGCTTTATGCATCTCTTGCTATGTCCATACAAAATGATTAATATTATGAATGTTTATATGTTAGTTGGACAAGGAGAAGAGAAACACACCCATCGGAATCCGCTCTTGGGTGGGTGTCCTGCTGAAAGAGAATCTGTCCTAAAAGAAGCATCCTCTGAGGGAAAGAAATATACCCCTATTGATTGTGACCACACCTATGTGTAAGCCCCAATCACTCATCCTTGGGGATTTAACTAGGCTGAAAGAGTGGGCTGGTGGCCAGTCCCAGAGCTAGATCTGGAGAAGCTAGATTGAGATCCAGATCCAGAGTGAGAAGGAGAATGAAGTAGCATGGGGGAGGAAGAAGCAGCAGGAGAATCAGAGGAGAATGGACATGTGAATGGAATAAACTGCAACTGAGACCAACCAGCCTGGCCCTCGTTCCTTCCTTCACCTGCCTCATCATCTCCATCAACCTCCCTGGGGTGGAGGAAGTGGCTGGAGACTACCAAACTCGGGCGGCAGGAGAGATAGAGTGCCCCTGCCCTGTGCCCTGTGTGGTGTCCCCCTCTCCTTCTCCTTTTTTGTGTGTTTACACAGTTGGACTAAGGAGAGGAGAAACCCCCTAAATGGTAATTTGCCCTTGAGTGGAAGAAGGGCTTTCATATGTTCTTTCATATGTTGATTGTGCTACTGGACGGGGGTGGGGTGACTACTCCAAATGCTTGAGACTTGGACAGAGATGAGAGAGAGAAAGAGAGAGAGAGAGAGAGAGAGAGAGAGAGAGAGAGAGAGAGAGAGAGATGAGAGCAGTAAGATGGAAAGCAGGTAGGGAGACTAACAAGGGGGAGAGAGGGAGAAGAGTGTAGGAGAAGAATGCAGGAGCAGGTGTGTGGAAAGACTAGAGAGAGACCAGGGCTGTGAGATAGAGTGCAGAGAGATGTACGGGAAAGACAGGAGGAGAAAGGAATGAGGGGCAGTGTGAAACTAGAATGGGGAGCTTAGTGAGGCTTGAACAGGAGAATGAAATAAATAGCAACTGATCACCAACCAGCCTGGTGGCCTCATTTCCTCCTTCGTCCACCATAATATTGGCCTTCCTGGCTGGGCAAGGGGCCTGAGTCCAACGAACATGGACTCAGAATATTTTAAATATTCTATAATTTAGCTAGCTCTACCTGATAGCACAAACTATGGAGATGGCCTATTGAGGGACGGCATAGTCTGAAATACTCAGAGCAGTGGTATGAGTGTATGTAATCTCTGAGGAGGCCAGGGAGAGCCCCCGGAGGCACTCTCTGTCTCTCTCTCTCTCTCTGTCTCTCTTTCTCTCCCTCCCATTCCTTTTGGGCCTTATGGTTTGCAATAGAAATAATGAAAAGTTATTGGGTATGTCTCTTTACCTGTACTCTTCACCCCCTACAGTAATAGAGCATATTTTAGGGGCAAAATTTCACAAGGCATCAAAGTCTGTGTTAGCATACCGTGTCCACACTCCAATTGCCAATATCCATTTACCACCATCCATGAAACTCAATCTACCTTTCCAAGCCTTTATTTTTCCCCTTTGATAAGCCTCAGGTCAATGGTTAGAGTCCAAATGGTTTTGTTTGGGAAATGAATAGTTAGAGCAACCACTCTGATAAATACAATTGCAAGTTGTAAAATGTGAGATTGTGGCTGGGCTGCTGGGTTCTGGAGGTCACATCCATTCTCAAGGCCCCTCTCCACATGTTCAAACGAGCCTCACGCATGAAGGAACCGGCAGAGGAGCCCAGGTGTGTGGGACCCGGGGCTGAGATATCCAAGCCTGCTTGGATCAAGACTAGGCCTCTTCTGCCCAGATCCCCCATTTTCCAGTAGCTAGGCGGTCACACCCAGAAACTGCCCCCCAGCTCTGTGTAATCCCATCAATGGCCAAACATCCAGAGACTATAAAACCAAACTCCCAGAAGACATCTCACAGCCTAGTTCTCCCTCTTGGAAAACCTGGAAAGCTACTGAGAGTTTCCAGCCCACATGGAAGAGCCTGGCAAGCTCCCCGTGGCATTTTAATATGCCAAAAGCAGTAAAAATGATGAGTCTTATTCCCCTGATCCTGAAAGAACCTCTAATGTGGCATCATTGGGAAGGGCGAGTTAAGAGAGGCTTCTAAAATCTCAGGGCTAGGACGAATGGAGACGTCACTGAGGCCACTTGAGAAAATTGATGATCAACAGGATGATGATTATGATGATGATGATGATGATGATGATAATGATGATGATGATGATTGTAGGATAACATAGCCTCTGATAGTTTAGGTTTATTGGGTAACTCCTGTCACAGTGCTCCCATTCCTCTGTGTTTATTTGTAGCTTCTTTCTTAGTGTTCTGTTGATTTGTATATATTGTTTTTCTCTTCTTGAGTCCTTTGCATAGTTTATTCAGAGCCATCCATGTCCTTTTGTATGGACACAAGAGGACTGCAGCAAATACTATGCTTTTGTAACCTGGGAGTCATTTGACTCTACATGATAGTTTCCTCCTTTGCATCTGTTCTCTCTACCTGACCTAAGCCTCAGTTGCCCTTACTTCCTAGCACCCCCAAAAGCAGGGTCCCAACGAGGGACGAGACGGACCCAGGGCAAGTGGTGAGTTGTGTGCTACCCTGGCATTGACATGGGCCTGGCCAAAGTGCCTAATGCTTAACTATAAGTTAAGAACTTGGTCATGGATAAATGCTGTCATGATCCAAAAAGTAATAACTAGATTTGAACCCTGCTAGGGCTAGGGATGATTAATCTTGCCTGAATGCTGTAGTCTGAGTCTGTGGATTGATGTTGCCAGGAGAGCTGCCTTGCAAGCCTCAATGTATATCTTGCTATGTCCATACAAAAATAACTAGTATTAAGATGTTAATGAGTTTTTGGACTAAGGAAAGGTATTTTGCCTACTTAAGAGGTATTTTGCCTACTGGCAGTCTGGAAGGGCTTTGGAATTCCCCTATATTGTGTTTCCTTTGAACCTGGCAACCCTCAGGAAGGGCTTTCTTATGTTGATTTTGCTACCTGGCTATGTGTAGCCTAGGGGCAAGGGCAAGAAAGAAAAAGAAAGGAGAGAGACTGCTGCAGTAGATCCAGAGAGAGGATGGAGCTAAGAGTGTAAGAGATGAGAAAGATGGAAGATTGAATAAACGGTAACTTATCAGCAACCAGCTTGGTCCTCATTCTTCCTTTGCCTATCCTTGGCCAACAGCCGTCCCGATCCAGCCCATACACAGCAGTTCCAGAGCACCGAACGTGGGCGGTGAGACAGCCACCTGGAGAGCCCTCAAGTGCACACGCCCTTCTGTGTGCTTAGTTTTTTACAGATGATGATGATGATGATGATGATGATGATGATGATGATGATGATGATGATGAAAATGTTAGATTGGATGCTGGATAAAGTTCAATTGTCTAAACTCATCATCAGAACAGGTATTCCTAAAGCAATACTGGAACAGACCAATAAAGCAGGATAACATCGATTTCCTATAAACCTCCTTACTATCTGTTGAAAGTTGTTTTTCTTTAATTTAAAGGCAGATGCCTCCCCAGCCCTTTAGCAAATATTCTTCTCTTTTCTTTTCTTCCATACCTCTCTACAGTGGTCCTATACTCCCGTGTAGTTCTTTCTATATATGGTTCTATACTCCCATGGTTCTATACTTTCTCCCATTGTTCACGTACTATGTCATATTGGCCTTCTGTAATGCTTTTGAAATCTGCTTCCCCTAGAGCTTGAGATTTTCCCTAACATCAAATATTGCTTTCTTCATTTCTGTCTTGGTTTGACAGAGTAGATTTTTCAACAGATTTCAGCTTCTCTATGAGATCTCTCTCCTGCTCCCATTTTGAGGCAATCTGTATTTCTAGCCATCTCTGCTAATGTTTTGTTTGTGCTGCTTCTGGTGCATTTGTCAGTCTTCCTTGCCTTACAACTATTTGAATTGATGTAACTGCCTCCTTCAAAACTAGGGGCCCCTTGAGTGCAGGGACCAAGTCGGTCTTGTGTTCTTTAATGTGCCAAGCACACTAGGTAATCCATAAAGAATGTTTAAAAACAATTGTTAAAATGTACTAAAGAGATATTGACATACACGTCCAAAAGAAAGCTTATCTTTCAGGTGAAAAATTGCCTGTCTCTAATCATTGTTGGTTGCGATATCAGAATACAATGTGCAATTTATTTCCTGCGGGCAATTAAGAATAGAATAGATTCATATCTTTGAATGGAGAATGACCTTGTAAGTTGCCTTATTTTCCATTCAAAATTTAGTAACCTTTCCTGTTTTTTAATATTTAATTTTCAAAATCATCTTAGTATTCTATTTCAAGTGATCATTTCAAGCATGAAAGGCTCTGAAAAGAGAAGTTACAGAGAAATTCAGAAATACCAGAGGCAATTATATTCTAATGAGCAAGACCACAAAAGACTATGATGCATTCAAAATCAAAATCCTAATAAGTCCATAGAACTGAATTTCTAATAGTGGAACTCTAGACACATGGGAGAAAAGATATGGGTTTAATGATGATATTTGATCATATTATACTCTAAATCATTCTATAAAGGTTGTCTATCATGTACAAGATGGTAGGAAGAAAACTATTTTTGTCATCCTATTCTTATATTAAATAAAAGTTCTTTTTCTCAGAAGAGTCTAATGTTTAAACTACATATTTAAAATAATGGAGTAGTTCTCCATTATTAATTGCCCTATTTTTTTTTTACTTATGGTAGATCACTAAGCCAGTCTAATTTAGTTGCTTTACAGATTTATTTCTTCATGTAACTAAATTAATTCAATTTTTGTACTTTCCTTCATTCTTAATTTTGCCATTATAAAGGAAGCACTTTGTAACTAAAAGAACATGAAATATAGATCCTATATCTCTTTTGGACCAGCAGGAAAGGCCCTCCCACTCTTTAATGTAAATAGTTCCCCTAAAGTAGAGAAGTCAAGGAAAGTCTCTCTTTGGTTATTTTTTAGAAAATAATATGAATGAATATGGATGAAGCTTTCACTTTATATTGGAGCTCAAATAAATACATTTCCCTCCTTTTTCCAGAGTCTTATTGGCATATATACAGTAACCCCTTAAGATATTATCTAGGTGATATAGGTGCATATTATACAGTGTGAGAACCGTATACATGGTAGTGCTGGGACTTGATCTGGGATTTGCCACATGCAAGGCTGTTACCTTAAACCATGTACTAACTTTCTAGCCAGTACTGTGAGTATTTTATTTTAATTTTGGGTGAGGGGCTCACCCAGCAGTGCTCAGGAGTTATTCCTAGCTTTACACTCAGGAATCACTCCTGGTGGGATCAGGGGACCATATTGGATGCTAAGAATTGAACTTGGGTTGGCTGTATGGAAGACAAGTGCTCTACCACTGTCTGTATCTCCAGTTGCCTATTATGGGTATTTTAAATCTAAGTTTGGAATCATGAAACTGAGTTATAGTATCTGCTCTGCCTTGTTATAGTCATGGTGTACAGAAAGTGTAAAACCTGGCATGAGAGGCATAAATATCCACTGGCTGGATTTAGGCACCGTTGCTCCTGCCTTAGTACCGTCTGTGTTTGCTGATGTTACCATTCCAAAGATTTCTATAGTTATTATTTTCCCTTTGTCTCCTCCATTCTGCATATTGATAATATTAAATGACATTTCATTAAAAAAGATATTATATAAGATGCCAGTGATTTAAGGACTATCCAATATTTCTGCAGGGGAGGAAAAAAACATCGATTTTGCTGTGTTGGTTCTTGCAAGTGGAAGTTTCAGAAAATACAATGTTTAGGAAATATATAAATTATAAACCAGAGAGTCATTAATCCCTCCTTTATTTAAAGAGAGTATATTTATTTTTAATAGTAGCATATTCTAAATTAGCTTGAAAGCACATACGGCAGAAATGACTTCATTTCAGAATTGTACTCTGTACAGGGCATTCTGTAATAATCCTGTTTGTTAATCAATCTCAGACCAATACTTTTACTAAAATAGTATTTATCATCTTTTGGGGGGCTGCTTTTTGGGTCACATCCCATGAAGCACTCAGAAATTACTCCTGGTGATGCTCAGGGGGCCATGTACCCTTCCCACTGTACTATAACTCCAGCCCACAATAAGCTTCTTAAGAACTATGCTAACTTATAATTCAGATACATTTCTCTACTACATCTTGCACCAAATAAAACTCATGTTAAAACACAAACAAAGCTTATTTCTGTTTTATTTTATATCTTTCTGGAGAGATAAAGAAGTCATGCATTTTTATAGGTCAAATATCTCAGTGTTTTTGAGGATAGTTACATTTAAGTTCATGTAATTTCTTTCTACTAAAGCTGAATTTGTTGGCTTTAAATTAATTTCCAAGAAGTTTGAAGAAAAATTTTAAGGGCCACAGAGATAGTACAGGTGATAAGGTGCACAGTAATACAAAGCCAACCCTGATTCTACCTATAACACCACATGTTACCCTGAGCATCTCCTGGTGCAGCTATGTACACTCCAGAGCATTGCTAGAGTGGTTTAAGTAATCCCCAGCACCACAAGGCCTGAATAATACTGCCTCCTTGGGACTGTGTATTCACAGAGTACTTCAGGGATGAGCCTCTGGGCCTTCTGTGCATTTTTGTGGAGACATCCTCAACAATAAAAAGATTTAAAAATTTGAATGTAATTGTTACAAAGCCACACAGAATATTATTTATTATTGTTTTCCACTTGTCTGGACAATTGAAGGCATGGTCAGAATCAAACAGGTACTGACTGAAGGAATGATCAGTGGCTTTCATGTTTAAAATTATATTTTTAAAGCAGCAAGGTCAAAGAAGGAAATCACCTACAATAGAGCACCCTTTAGATTCACAGCAGCCCTATCAGAGGAAACTCCAGAAGACCAATGACAATGTTGGGATATAGTGAAAAAACTCAATGAAATGAATGCCTCACCAAAAATATTTTATCTGGCTAAACATTCACTCAAACTCAAAGAGATGATACACTATTTCATGGATAAACAAGTCAGAACTTCATAGACTCAAAACCAAACTTAAAAGACGGACTAAAGGGGCTACTGTACGACAAGAAAACCCCCTACAAGCACAACAAACCCCTTAAGAAAGGTGGCATAAAACCCCATAACAATAATCTTTCTCAATGTCAATGGCCTAAATACACCAATTAAGAGACACCAGTCAACAATTATGAGGCAAAATGGATTCAGAAACTAAACCCAACATTCTTCTGCCTACAAGAGACACACATGAACAGTTAGAGCAAACACAAACTCAAAGTCAAAGGATGGAAAACAATCCTGCAAGCAAACAACTCTATCTTAAAAGCCTGGGTGGCCTGACTAGTATCCTACAACATAGATTTCAGGTTGAAAAAGACTAGGAGGGACAGAAAAGGCCATTTTTTTATTAATCAAGGGATATGTACAACAGGAAGAAATCACACTCCTAAACGTATATGCAATTAATGAGGGACCAGCTAAATACTTAAAACAACTGCTAACAGATTTTAAGGATGACATAGCTAGCAACACAATAGTAGTTGGAGACTTCAACACTGCCTTATCACCCCTCGATAGATCAACAAGAATAAAACTCACCAAGAAAACTCTGGCTTTGAAGAAAGAAAATAGAAGAGAGAGGACTAATAGATCTATACAGGGCTTTACATCCCCCAAAGAAAGAATACACATTTTTTTCCAGTGCACACGGAACATGTCCCAAAATAGACCACAGGGTGGGTCACAAAATATACCTCAATAGAATCAGGAAGATATAAATTGTATCGACTATCTTTTCAGACCACAGTTCACTGAAGGTAGAAGTTAATTACGCACAGACAACACGGAGAACCAAATCAAACACCTGGAAATTAAACAACTCAATGTTGAACAGGGCTGGAGCGATAGCACAGCGGATAGGGCATTTGCTTGCATGTGGCTGACCTGGTTCAGTTCCTCTGTTCCTCTCAGAGAGCCCATCAAGCTACCAAGAGTATCCCACCCACACAGCAGAGCCTGACAAGCTACCCATGGCATGTTCAATATGCCAAAAACAGTAACAAGTCTCACAATGGAGACGTTACTGGTACCTGCTCAAGCAAATCGATGAATAATGGGACAACAGTACTACAGTGCTACCAATGTTGAACAAGAGTGGGTCAGAAAGGACATCAACGAAGAAATCAAAAGATACCTGGTAACAAATGAGAATTTAGACATAAGTTACCAGAACCTATGGGATGCAGCTAAAGCCATATTAAGGGGAGAATTTATAGCTCTGTAAGCATTTCTAAGGAAGAAAGGACCCACATAAATAACTTGACTTCAAAATTCAAGATCTTAGAAAAGGACCAACAAAAGGACCCCAAACCAGGTAGAAGTAAAGGAATAATAAAAAAATAGAGCAGAAATTAATGACATGGAAACTCAAAAACAAAACAAAAGATCAATGAAACTGAACTAGTTTTCTGAGAAAATAAACAAGATTGATAATTCACTAGAAAAACTCACAAAGAAAGAGAGAGATCCCTACTAAAGTGAATCAGAAATGAAAACGGGAACATCACAACAGAAACCAAAGAAAAACAAAAGATCTTCAGAGACTAATTTGAAAGACTCTATGCCCTGCAACAAGAGAACCTAAAAGAAATGGATAAATTCACGGATTCCTGTATCTCCCAAGACTGAACCAAGAAGATTTAGAATACTTGAATAGACCTATCACTATGAAATTGAAAGTGTAATCAAAAGTCTTCCCCAAAACAAAAGCCCAAGTCCAGATGAATTCAGTAGCAAATTCTTCCAAACATTTAAAGAGGACCTATTGCCAGTTCTCTTCTTAAGCTTTTCCAGGAAATTGAAGAAACAGAAATTCTTCTAAACAGTTTCTATAAAGCACATATCTCCCTAATACCAAAGCAAACAAAGACACCACAAAAAAGAGAAAACTACAGGCTGATATCCCTGATGAACAAGGATGCGAAGATCCTCAACAAAATATTAGCAAATAAAATCCAACAAATCATCAGAAAGATCATACACCACAACCAAGTTGGATTCACCCCGGGTATGCAAGGATGGTTTAACATTCGGAAATCAATCAATATAATCCATCATATCAACAAAAGATATGATAAAAACTATGTTATCATATCAATTGATGCAGATAAAGCATTTGACAAGATTCAGCACCCATTTATGATGAAAACTCTCACCAAAATGGTTATTGAAGGAACTTTCCTCAATATAGTCAAAGTCATCTACCACAGGCCTAGCAAGCATTATTCTCAATGGGGAAAAAATAAGAGCCTTTCCTCTAAGATCAGGGACAAGACCAGGATGCCCACTCTCACCATTTCTGTGCAATATAGTACTGGAAGTACTTGCCATAGTGTTTAGGTAAGGAAAAGATATTAAGGGCATCAGGTAGGAAAGGAAGAAATCAAGCTCTCAGTATTCGCAGATGATATGATACTATATTTAGAGAATCCTAAAGCCTCTACCAAGAAACTCCTAGAAACTATAGATTTGTATAGTAATATTGCAGGCATTAAAATCAATACCCAAAAGTCCATGATTTTCCTATATGCAAGTAATGAGAGAGAGGAAAGAAACATGAAAAAATCATTTAAAATTTGCCTCAGACATCAAGGACCACAGAATCAGCTTAACTAAGGAGGTAAAGGACCTATATCAAGAAAACTACAAAATGCTACTTCATGAAATTAAAGAGGGCATAAGGAAATAGAAACATATCCCCTGCTCATGGATTGGGAGAATTAACGTTGTCAAAATGGCAATACTTCCCAAAGCATTATACAGATTCAATGAGATCCTTATAAGGATACCCATGAAATTCTTCAAATAAATAGATCAAACACTCCTGAAATTCATATGGAACAATAAACCCCACAGATAGCTAAAACAATTCTTGGTAAAAAGAAGATAGAAGGTGTCACCTTCCTCAATCTAAAATTCTACTACAAAGTGGTAATAATTAAAACAGCATGGTACTGGAACAAAGGCAGAGCTGCAGTCCAAGTAACAGGGTTGAATATCTTCATACACACCCTCAAATATATGATCATCTAATCTTTGATAAGGGAGTAAGAAATGTGAATTGGAGCAAGAAAAACCTCTTTAACAAATGGTTCTGTCAAAACTGGACAGCTACATGCAAAAAAATGAGCTCAGACCTCTACCTAACACCATGCGCAAAAGTCAGGTAAAAATGGATTAGAGACCTCAACATTAGACCAGAATACATTGGGTACATTGAAGACAAGGTTGGCAAAACCCTCCACAATACTAAAACTAAAGGTATCTTCAAAGATGACACTCCATTGATGAAGCAAGTGGAAACACAGATAAACAAATGGGACTATCTTAAACTAGTAAGCTTCTACACCTCAAAAGATACAGTGACTAGAATAAAAAGACAGTCTACAGAATTGTAAAGCATATTCACTCAATACCCATCTGATAAAAGGTATTGAGTGAATATGTACAAGGCACTGGTTGAACTCTACAAGAAGAAAACATCCAAACCCATCAGAAAATGGGGTGATAAAATGAACATAATCTCTCTCAAAGAAGAAATCTGAATGTCCAAAATGCACATGAAAAAATGCTTTTCATCACTAATCATCAGGGAAATGCAGATCAAAACAACAATGAGATATCTTCTCACATCACACACCCAAAAGAACAAAAGCAACCAGTGTTGGCACGGATGTGGGGAGAAAGTGACCTTTCTTCACTGCTGGTGGGAATGCCGGCTGGTTCAGCCCTTTTGGAAAACAGTATGGATGCTTCTCAAAAAATTTGAAATTGAGGTCTCATTTGACTCAGCAATACCACTTCTGTGAATATATTCCAGAGATGCAAAAAAGTATAGTAGAAATGACATCTACACTTGTTTGTTCATGCAGCACTGTTTGCAATAGACAGAATCTGGAAAAAAAAACCTGAGTGCCTGAGAGCAGATGACTGCTTAAAGAAATTTTGGTATATCCACAGAATGGAATACTACGCAGTTCTTAGAAATTATGAAGTCATGAAATTTGCATATCAATGGATCAACATGGAAAGTATCATCTTAAGTGAAATGAGTCAGAAAGAGAGGGACAGACATAGAAAGATTGCACTCATTTGTGGAATATAAAGTATCAGAATTCGAGACTTACACTCAAGAATAGGAGAGATGAGTATCAGGAGGATAGATCCATGGCATGGAAGCTGGTCTAGGAACCACTAAGTAAAGGTTGGGAGATGCGTGCTGAAAGTAGACTATAGACCGAACATGATGGCCCCTGAATACCTCTATTGCAAACATCAACAACCAAAAGGAGAGAGAGAGAGCAAAAGGGAATGCCCTGCCACAGAGGTGGGGTGTGGTGGTTGGGTAGCATGGTGGAAGGGATACTGACTCATTTGTGGTGGAGAATGGGTAGTGGTGGAGGGATGGGTACTCGATAATTGTAAGACTGAAATGCAAACACGAAAGTTTTTAAGTCTATAACTGTACCTCATGGTGATTCATTAAAAAATAAACAAATAAATAAATAAATTTTCAAAAGAAAGAAAAGTCAGTTTCTCATGTTAAGTGATTGATAAATGATAATCACTATTATTAAAATATTCATTATTGCTATTGCAGTTGTTATAAATATAATAAATCCTCGGGTATTCTCTATGAATAAATTTGTTTTATGACTGCCAACTGCTTAGGTTGGAAGGTTGAAGAAAAACTGGGGACATTGGAGGAATGGGCACATTGGTGGTGGGATTAGTGTTGGAACATTTTATGCCTGAAATAATTCTATTATGGACAATTCAGCAAATCACAGTGACTTAATAAAAATAAATAAAATTTTTAAAAATTATATTTTTAGTAAAAAGTGTCACTTGCTGCTCTAAATAAGAATGTTTAAAACAGGGGTTTGAAAACAAGCTAAAATTATTTATTAGCTAGTGAAGTTTACTAAATATTTTGCTAAATTTCAATCTTCTTATCTGAAAAGGTAATGAATGGGACATTGTATAAAAATTCCTTTAAAGTGTTCACTTGATAAACACATGATTGGTGAATTTTACAATCAATAGAAATTAGTATAGTTCATTTTATTAACATTAATAATTTGATACATTGACATTTTTTGGGGGGTCACATCTGGCGATGCACAGGGCTACTCCTGGCTCATGCACTCAGAAATTACTCCTGGCAGTGCTTGGGGGACTGTATGGGATGCTGGGAATTGAACCTGGGTTAGCTGCGTGCAAGGCAAATGTCCTACCTGCTGTGCTATCATTCCAGCCCCAATACATTGAAATATATTTTAACCAAATATAAATCAACAGAATCAGTAAGATTTATTGCTTACGATCTCTCTATCTCATTTGTTTGTAAATAGGAGAGACCTACTTGAGTCCAAAATGAATTTTATTCTTGAATTAAAGTCCTGCCTATAAATGTCTAGAGTATAGAGAATATTCTTAGGAGTTAGTTGCATGCAGAAATGTTGTGTTTCTGCCATCATAGCAGAAAATACAATTTGAGGCACAGTGTCTTGGTTAACTTCAAGTATGGAAAGTCATTCTTAGTGTACTAGCTCCAGATAAGCAACCAGTTCTCATGTAGGTTCTAGAGCAGGGTCCTAAAATATGAACTGGCAAGTGATAGAAGCTTAAAATATAAGACATCATTAGCCTCTTACTGAAAGGATACAAGCGTGTGTGGAAGATGGCACACTCGGGAGTGTAAAAAATCACAAAGGCAGCATGTCGGGGAGGGGGAGATACGGTGATGTGTCGTGTTCTGTTGTCCTTGGGCACTCGGGGCAGTTCTCTCTTGCACTCGCCGCTCCAGTTCGGTGTTCTCGAGCCGCTGTGAGTGGACCAGATAGAGATGGCTCCTTGTTCTCTGCTTCTGTGTGTGCCGCTGTGCTCTCTTCTGTCTGTCCCTCTGTCTCTGTCTCTGTAGTCTCTCCTCTGGTCTCTTCTGACCTCTCTCTGTCTCTGCTGCTGTTTCTGTGTCTTCTCTGTTCTTCTCCTGTGTCCTCTCATGTGTCTCCTTCTCTGTCTCTTCTGTCTTCTTCTTCTTCTGTCTCCCCTTTTTCTTTTTCTGTCTTCCCCTACAGTCTTAGTTTATATAGCAAATTACATAGGGCGGTGACACAAAGGTGGGTTTAACATTAACAAATCAACAAAGAAGGGTAAAACCATTTATTGAAGAGATTAACAAAATCTCATCTAAAGAGATTACTAGGAGATCCATTCAAGGGTGGGGTCCAAATAAGGATGTGTTAGAGGGTGCCTCTTCCTTCTTCAGCTAGTAATCAGCTTAAATAGCTATAGTAAATTTACTTCAAATATTTCTAGTAATGTCATTCTGTATGAGCACAGTAAGAGATATATCAGACTTAAGTTTGGTTCTTCCTGAGAACATTCACTATATATTCCAGAACATAGTCCTCAGGCCAGTTTAATCTTAGGACCCAGCAGGGTCCTAGTCACATTGTTACTTTTGGATCATGATAGCATTCGTCTATGACCATGCTCTCAACTAATAGTTGAGTATTGTGGCTCATTGGCTTGGCCCATTTCGATGCCAGAGTAGCTCACAGCTTGCCCTGTGTCCATTCTGTCCCTCGTCGGGACCCTGCTTTTGGGATGCTAGGAACTAAGGGCAACTGAGTGGAGAAAGCAGATGCCCCGGAGTAAATATTGTTGGAGTCAATTGGCTCCCAAGTTACAAAGCATAACATTAACTGTCTTCCTGTGTCTATACAGAAAGGCCATTGCTTTAAGGTAAACTTAGTTCCCTGTGGCAAGTCTAAAAAGACAAACCCCATGTTATCCTACACAGGAGGACACAGATACCTGAACCGGAAGACTCACGGGAAAGTTTCATCTTCTTGTCATGGTTGTTCATCTGCATTCACGGCATACACTTCTGCTCCTATATGCATGCTGACAACAGCATTAATGGCCTAAGTAATAATATGTCAACATGCTTGGAAACTAGGAACACTAGATTCAATATGCACAAATGGCATATGAGGCACTAGAAAGGTGAAGGGAAAAAACAATATCTACATCTTTGTAAATAAATATAGACAAAATAGATATTTCAAATTATTAATAAAGTGTGACAGTTTTGATACTGTTTTCCCTACCATAAGAAGAAGTAGGTCAGTAGAGATTATAAGGAAAAAACTCTCAGTAGATTAGTAGATGGCCTTAACTGGAGAGTAATTCAGTATTCAGAGATGTCCAAAGAAAATTATTATTTTGAATAACAGCAAGAAAATTTTAAAGAGACTTCTATTTCAAGATTTCCTATGAATATCTCATTTTGTTCTGTGGAGTCAATTAGATAATATCTACTGAGAATTCTTCAATAAAACACTGTTTGCTGTGTTATGAATCACCCACAATTAGTGTTGCTCTATATCCTCTTTGGGATCATGTTTATTAGATAACATTCATAAAGAATAACTAGATTAAACCATGTGAGAATAACTAGATTAAACTATGTTATTTTCACTGGAAGTGAAAAAGTAAAACATTAAGCATTACTTTGTTCCTTGTCTCCCAAATTTGAAAAATTGAGGTCATGTTTTTTGTTTTTATTTAGATATTTTATATATTTTTTATCAGTGGACATATTTGATATAACAAATGCTATATTTCACAGTACAACAAGTTTTATTATGTTGCTTTAAGTCCATAGATCAATATATACACTCAGTTAAATAAAAAAGACAGTTTAAATATCTCTGCCTTACTGAAATGGATTCTTGGAATAAAACGCCTGGTGTCACTTATTTGCCCTAATACATTGTAAGCAAAGTATCCACAAATTCTGGTAGACTTATATGTTTGATTAACATAATTCTAGATATTTCTCTCTGTATATAAATATATATATATATAAAGTTATATAAATAATTTTAGAAAAATAATTTTATATATACTTGAGTTTAAAGTTAAAAATTAAAATTATAATTTAGAAAATTGAATTATAATGAAGAAAAACAAAGGAATGAAATACTCCCAAATGATTTTATTATAGAGCAGCTCCCAAGAGACATTTTCAGACTTTATTCTCTATTTATATACACATAAAAATTTTAAGCATTATTAATTTTTGGACCACACCCAGTGATCATCAGGGCTTATGTTTGACTCTGCACTCAGGAATCACTCCGGGGATACTCAGCGTATCACATGTGGTGCTGGGGATCAAATCCAGGTCAGCTCTATGCAAGGCAAGCTCCCTAACCACTGTACTATCTCTCTGACCTGAATGCTGCAAATTTTTATATGTATTCATAGATATAAAATTGTATACACAAAATTTAGAAACTGTCAGTTATAATTTTAGTACATTTTTATTTTCTAAAATATCATCATCATCATCATCATCACCATCATCCCATTGATTGTTGAATTTCTAGAGCAGTCTCAGTACCATCTCCATTTGTCCTAGCCCTGAGATTTTAGAAGCCTCACTTTTGGCATGCATTTCCCATCCCAACTGATTCCTCCAGCCATAGTTTTCTTAGTGATCCCTTCTCTATTCCATTTGCCTCCTCTCCTCCGCTCATGAAGCAGTCTTCCAGGTATGAGGCAATCCTCATTTTGATCATAGTGTGATTGTAACCCAAACACAAAAGCTTGTAAGTATTTCATGGTAATTCAATAAAATTTTAAAAAAATACTTTGCAAAAGTAGAAATGGAAAAAAAATGTCTCTCTTTACTTGTCCTTTCTAATGGTGCCACATTGGATGCTCTTTCAGGGTCAGGGGAATGAGACCCTTCATTGTTACTGGTTTTGGCATATGAGTACACCATGGGGAGTTTGTGAGGCTCTC
Source organism: Sorex araneus (assembly GCF_027595985.1). Taxonomy (NCBI): domain Eukaryota; kingdom Metazoa; phylum Chordata; class Mammalia; order Eulipotyphla; family Soricidae; genus Sorex; species Sorex araneus. The sequence goes on from NC_073305.1 coordinate 145,585,556, forward strand.
CCATGTGGGCAGGAAACTCTAGGTAGCTTGCCAGATTCTCCCAAAGCGAGAACTAGGCTATAAGATGTTCCGGGAGCTTAGATGTTGGCTGTTGGTGGGATTATACACCACTGGGGGCAGTTTCTGGGTGTGACTGCCTAGCTACTGGAAAATGGGGAACCTGGGCGGAAGAGGCCCAGTTCTAATCCGAGCAGGCTTAGAGGTCTCAGCCCTGGGTCCCACACACCTGGGTTTTTCTGCCAGTTCCTTCACACGTGAGGCTCGTCCAAATGTGTGGAGAGGGGCCTTGAGCATGCCTGTGGCTAGCCTCGGAGGTCTTTGGCTGAGGAAGCTCTGCTCAGGGCGGTGAGGGAAACTGAAGCCCACTCCAAGGGTCCCCAGGGAAGACAGCCAGGCGTGGGGACAAGAGACTCTTTGCGTCGCTAAATATACAAAATATATAAAATTTCTAAAATATACATGAACTTAATCTCTAAAATATTAGTTTATAAATTAGGGGTTTGAATAAAAATGGGAGAGACTGACTAAGGTTAATAGAAAATTATTTTTTTAAGTTATAAAGTAGGTCACAGAACTGAGAGAAAACATTTACATTTTCTATTATAATCCTGGTAAAGCATTACCCTGTATAAGAGTACTATTGTTTACCTACTAAGTATTAAAGCTAAATGGTTAAAAATGGACATTAAAAATAATAAAATAACAAAATATAATATATACTGTAATAAAATAATATAATAATAAAACAATTAAAAATATTAGCTCAGCTGGACAAGTTTTTCTGATCTGGCAGGGGATGATTTTAATTGGGCTCACTAATAAAACTGACAAGTGAGAATTGAGAAGGGTAACTAAGACATATATATCAGGTATTTTTTACTGGAGAGAGAAATAGAATAGGATAGAGAGAGAGAGAGAGGGAGAGGGAGAGAGAGAGTGAGAGAGAGAGAGACTTGTATGACCTCTTGAGGTCTAGAATCGAGATCACTTCTTGATTTTAATACCATCACTTCTGTTACATTCCACTGGCCAGACCAGTTAGCAATGGTAATAGAATCCACTTTTTTTGGTAAAAGCTGTGAAGACCCATCACACATGAAAAGTTATGGAGAAGAAGTCTTGGAAACAAACTGGAGCCACTTCACTAAAGTTTTTACATGGCCTCTGTTCCCTCATCCCAGATCTTTGAAATAAACTTTAAGCATTAAAGAAGTAAGTTTTAATTCCCCAATTTAGGTATCTAAATCAGCTTTAAATATAAATCCTTAGCTGTAGGTCCTTTTAAGCCAGAGAACTAGTTAACTAGTTCAATTCTTTCTACATACCCCATACAGAGAACAACAAACTAAATTGTCAACAATACTCCCATCAAACCAGAAAAACATTGGAAGAATTTAACAGTCCCTTGTTTGTAGCAGTGCTTATATGTATCCAGTTTGTGATATGTTGACAGGGCTATCTGTCCTGGGAAATTGGGAATGGCCCTTGATTATTTCTTGGTTCTTTTATCTTTTTTTATATATCTTTTAGATATATATATCTTTTAAATATAAATATATATAATATATATAGATTTTTTCAGAGGTATTCTTCAGTCCACTCAGGAATTACACCTGACAGGGCTTGGGGAACCATATGGGAGACTGGAGATAAAACCGGGTTTGCTATATGCTGAGGCAAGGGCCCTATCCATGGTACTATCTCTCTGGCACTCGGTCTTCATTCTTTTCCTTGTAACATCTTTGCAGTCCATGACTGATGCTTCCTGGGAATGACTCAGTGGTTTTAGATCCTCTTTGATGCATCCTCTCAGCCTTCCTTACCTATCACTTTGCCTATCACTTGCCTTGATGACTTCTTAAAATCAGCCCCTTTTTGTCAGCAAATTCATTTTTGAATCTGCTTCCTCCTTACTGCAAGGTGAAGGCCAAGACTGTTTAACAGGTTAAATAACCTCTGTCTTTTTTAGGCAGGGCAGTGCTATTTCAACATGCATGTTCCCTAAAAACCTTGTGACTGTCCAGTGAATTAAAAATCTAATTCTTTTGACATAAAAAAAACAAATAGGCAGCACTCTTCTCTCTCTAGTCCTGCTGCAGTTTTGGGGTGGCTTCTGTAAAACCACATGTAAGATTTCCTGAAAATCCTTTTATCTATTAAAATAGATTCAATCTGATTCTTCCAGAAAATTTACCTTATAATTTTTCACCTTTGATTTCAGGACAGGGATCCAAGTGATGAGAAACTGTTTTTATTGTGCAGCCAGCGAGTTAAAGAGCATGATTTTCTCCAAACTGTGCTTTTCAACCAATAAGTTATTTCATCTGATCTTTCTCCTCCACCAGCTATAATTGTTAGGTGCACTTCAACTGGAGATTTCTTTATTCAAATCCAAAAGTTAATTGGATACTTTTTTTCACTATTCAAGGAAGCCAAACTATTCTTTTATCAACTTTTGTTACTCTAAACATTTTGCCGTATTTTTTCCCTCAGTATAATTTCCTCACCAGAGTATTTCCAACGTTTGCTAACAATTTGCTCTTTGCTTTCTAGTCTTGGCTTTTCAGATGGTCTCAAACTCAAAGGTTATTTTTCTTATATTTTATTAAGGGAGAGTCTCCCTTGGGTTTATTTATATATATTTTTAGATATTGCTACATAACTAACCACTTTGAAAGGTAGAGCTAAAAGCCATAGCACTGTATTATTGTTTCTGGGTCAGTGGGTCAGTGTAGTAGTTTTGATCTCCGCTGGACTTGCTCAAGTGTGTGAGCCACTTAAGGGAAGGCCTGGGGGCTGTCTGAAATGGGATATCTGGGGTTAGTTGCATTTGCTTGAGACATTTTCTGGCAGACTTGCTGGAGTTGTTCTCATGTTATTAGACTGAGTGCTAAGAAAGAGAATGGAGAAATGTGCTCGACCTTTGCTCTGGTCTCAGAAACGGTGCTCTGAAACTTTTGTCCTTTCTAGCAACCACATCAGATCATAAGGCCAGTTGAGATTATAGGAGCCAGGAAATAGATTTCACCTTTTGAGAGAAGCTTCAAAGACACATTACAAAGGCATCAATAGAAAAAAAAAAAGAGTGGAGAATCAATCCACCACAACCTTAAAATCTAAGTTGTTTTCTCTAGTAAAACATAGATGGCATTTGGGGTTCTATGCAGTAAATTTTGTGGGCTAAGCTGAGATCTGGCTCTTTCGTTTTTTTTTTTTTAATTTTTTTTCAAAAGTATAGCATTTCTCAAATCAGGTATTGGAACAGTAACTACAGATAGTTTTATTGTTGCTACTGATAGTAGTGGGATAATTCATAAAACATATTGGAGATTTCCTTTTGATTATCACATACAATAGGGCGTTTGCTTTGTACATGGTTCAGGTCTTTAGGATTGGATCACACTTTTATTTTATAGTCACTGTTACTGTCATCCCATTGCTCATCGATTTGCTCAAGCAGGCACCAGTAACATCTCCATGTGAGACTTGTTGTTACTATTTTTGGTATATTGAATAAGCCATGGGTAGCTTGCCAGGCTCTGCCATGCGGGCGGGATACTCTCAGTAGCTTGCTGAGCTCTCCAAGAGGGACGGAGAAATCGAACCCGGGTCGGCCATGTGCAAGGCAAACGCCCTACCTGCTATGGTGCAGCCTTTCTATAGTCAACTTTTCTATATTCGGATAAAAAACAGATTAACCCTTTAAGGTTATAGGAGGAATGTGGCAAGTGTATCATGGAATTAAACACTTTAATCAATGCTTTTCAGTGGTGTTATGTTTTGATGTATTGAGAGTTCTTTTCCTGTTTCCACTCTCAGTTCTCTTGTTTCTTTATCCTTAGTCTCCGATATGAGTTTTCTTCAAGGAGAGGGTAATTCAGAGCAATAAAAGTAAAAATTTTGGCATTTTAACTTCTAAGAAAACATCTGTATACCATAAAACTTCATGATTCTGGCATAAACAACCGGATAGTTAGAACATATCACCAGTTTTTTGTCCTTGGAAGTAATGATGAAATTGGTTGGCAAAGGGAAGGAGTAAAGCTGGGAAAAATAAAGGGTGTGTACTTGGCTTATACCGAGTTTGAAGTCTTTTGTTCTGGAGACAAAATAAGAAAAGTTCAACAGATCTCTAAGAAGAAAATGGTTATGTTTCTCCTCAGGTAATAAAGAGAAATCACTGATCTTTCGAGGTAGCCCTGGACCCTTATAAAGGAAGAGGAGAATTTAAGCTCAGGGTTATGTGAAAGTCAGTGATCATGATCTTACTCAGGGGAGGGAAAACAGCTGGAGGTGATTGAACTACTTGAAATTTACAAAAGAGTTGGAAAACACAGAGTCATTTTGTAGTTTCGTCATTCTGGGATCCAGAAAGCATCAGGAAAACAGAGGTCACTGATAAACTACAGGTCTCCACAATAGATTGATCTTCCTATCAACTGAGGTTAATCTGGTCTAAGGACTGTAAGATGCTACATTCTGTCTTGAAATTAAGAAAGCAATCCTTCTCCTCTATTCTGTCTTCAGGATAAATCTGGATTAACTGCACATTTATCCAAAGGAAACTGAATATAATCCAGAAATACTGGGATGTCCTTTGAACTCAAATGATCAATATTTCTTGTATTAACAAAAATTCAGTTTGAGAGTTAGAGGACTATAGAAACTTTAGTGCACCAATTCTAAGACACTGTTCCTCTATGTTTTACATATCTGAAATTGAGATACAATTCACATCCCTGACATAACATAGTTTAGATGACAGTGATTTTTCTTTCTTAATGGTAGGCGAAACAATAATGCATGATATAAATAGTGATGTCTTAGATGAAATGAAATACCACATAGAAGAAGTTGTATCTTTGAGTAATTGGAATTTATAAATCTTGCTTTTATAGCTGAAAATGATATTAATTCAGAAGCTTGGCACCCCCTAACTCTTCCTTTATTCACAATGTCATTGTTCTTTTTAGTTCCACATGTCTAGGGAATGACAGCTTGAAGTGTTATCTCAGATGGGAGGGGCTGTAACTGCTGCTCAAAATGCCACTTGAGCAGAATGCCATTTGGGGACAAGGTGACAGTGGCAAGGGACCATTATATGAAATATATTGTCCATTATATGTTATACATATCCACATATGAAAGAAGCTTTGAGAATAATTTTGTAGTAATATATGTATGGATATTAAGATTATGAGTTTAGTTTTATGACCCAATATTAATTCAAAATTTCTGTAATATATTACTTTATAAATTATAAAAATGAATGCTAAAAGTACAATGCAAAGGTCTATGTACAGTTTCCAGGTCATTGATGTTGCCCTCTATTTTTTTTTTTACAGAAGATACTGGCAAAGAAATGTATATCTTGCTCTATTACATTCATATTGTTGGCATTTCATGAACTATACTTTCTAAATGAAGTCGCATTCAAATTAATTTCATTTTTCTCATTCTTCAACATCTCTAAAGTATGTAGTCTCAATTACTTAACCACCAAAAACTTTGTTTGGGAAAATTCAAATTTTAGTAAATTAAAAATCATACCTCATGAGAATATATTGGGCATCAAAAACTTTTTTACATAATTTGTTCTATAATATTTAGTAACTGCAATCCCAGAATACTAAGCACATTGCATCTCAAATGCAATTTGCTTTTTGAGCTCGGCTAATTAGTTTGCTTTGTAGTTTATTTGATCCCTGATCAATAAATTATAAAACTCTAGACAGCCCATTCTAAAATACTGCCTAGTTAACTGTACTTGTAAAATTTCAGGGTGAGGGAATACATGCACCTTTAAATCTACATTTTATAATATTTGTGCTTTTATTACTGTCTTTTCACATTCTATATACTCAATATGCTATTACTGAACAATGTGTAACATCTAATGCTCCGCACTACAAAATAATTATACACATTGTGCTACAGTGCTGGGATTTTATGCTCCTATAAAATTGTTTAAACAAATGTTTTTGGGTCTAAGCAGTACAATATTTTTTTTCTAATGTATCTTATTCTTTCAGTTAAGTTGGAATTAATTTTTCTTAAAAGTCAAATACCGTGAAACTTGATAGAATATTGATCACCTTCTTTAACTCTCTTCAGAATCCATTATCTCTGTTATGACAGCGCTGTTAAGACTACACGGTTTGGTAGCTCACCATGATGATTCATAGGAAGATTTTAGCAGAGGTCTCATGCCATGCACAAGATGAAATGCAGGACTCCTATAGAGAATGTGTTGGAATCCTTTCTAAGCTCTATTGCCATCTCAGTGAGTGAATTTTATTGTCAGGATTTTAGTCCCACATTTTAGTCCCACAATACATAGAAAAAAATCTGATTTTAATCTGTAGTAAAGAAGAGCATTCTCAACTGTGTGTTTGTGTCCATCATCTACCCTCTTGAATACAATTAAAAGTGTGGATGGGCAAGTTCCCTTTTTCTCCTTGAGAAGAAATATCTAGTTTCTCCTTTTAGGCATCCACGGTATTGGTTCTCAGATTTTTTTAGGTTCATATTAAGAGTTATACCATTATAACTAGTTTTCAGGACTGGACTGGGACTGGATTATACTGCATACTTGCCTGATTTTCCAGCTTATAGATGGCAGATTCCAGTTTATAAAGTCAAAATAGATCATTAGCATAATTTAATTTCCAAATATACATATGCTAATCTATCTGCTTTATCTACCTATATCTATATAACCAATATTTGTCAGTTGTTTCTCTAAGAATTCTAATTCATACACATCAACCTTTTTTCCTTTGTGCCACAAATGGATTTTAGGTTCATAACACAAACATATAGAAAAATTTTTTAATGATATTTGGACTTCTTAACAGACTTTTTAATGATGAGGGAAAATACAGACAACAATATAATAAAAATTGTCAGTTATATTGCTATAATTAACAGATTTTCCATACATAGGTCTCTTTTAAAATACTTAAAGGATAGCATAGTGGGACTGGAACAATAGTACAGTGGGTAGGGTATTTGCCTTGCATGCATCCTACCCAGGTCCAATTCCCAGCATCCCATATGGTCCCCCAAGCACCGTCAGGAGTAATTCCTGAGTGTAACCCCTGTGCATCACCGGGTGTGACCCAAAAAGCAAAACAAAACAGTATAGCATAGAATAAGGGAAATGGTTAGTATCTTTATTATAAAAATATTAAATAATGGACAGACACACAAACGAATCTCAGACCCGAGCAACTTGCTGCAGAGATGGCTCTGGACTTTGCAATAGGCCACTTTCGTGGACCACTCCAGGTGGGTCAGGTGCTGTTCTTTCATCTGTCCCCTAAGAATCCTGGTGACTGCCATCTTCTAGAACTCAGTGAAAAGTTCCAGGTATAGGTGGCAGTGGAGGCAAATGCCAGGCCTCATGGGACAGGGGAGGAGTCGGCCTTTCTCCTTCCCCCTTCCCAATGGGCTGCTGAGATGACACCCACAGGGCCATGATCCAGAGACACATAAAAGAATCTCAGACCCAAGCAACTTGTTGCAGTGATCTCTCCAGACCCTAATTATCAAAATTTTAGGATTTGTAGAGCACGCAGCCACTCTTGAGGCCATGTGACATTATATTGCATCCATAACAAGCAATACAAATCACATTGTCTAGTATTGCCTTGTCTGCAGGTATGAGTGGTGGTGAGACTGAGCTCAAATATTGAAGGTAACCAAAGTAGAGAGAGAGAGAGTATTGTGCAAATTATCTGCCACACTGGCAGGAGTAGGTGTGGAATAGGCGGAGGTGGGGGGTGGATGGATAATGGGGATTTTGGTGGTGGAAAACGTGCACTGGTGAAGGGATGGGTGTTTGATGGGTGTAATATTGAAGCTCAAACATGAAAGTACTGTTACTGTATCTCATGGTGAATCAATAAAAAGGGAAAAAAATTAAAAATTTACTGCTGCAATATATATATATATTAAATAATGACTTAATTTTTTCCTTGACACTTGACAAATAATACAAATAAGGGTAGACTAATATTGAGAAAAATAGTAATGTATGCTAAAATTTTACTTAAAGATATCAAAGTTTCAACTTTATAAATATTTGAGAAATTAAAATACAGAATTATAGTCGGGCCCGTGCTCGGCTCCGGCCGGCCGGGTTTTCGGCCCGGGCGCCCATGCCCCTGCAGAGCCGGTGGATGTGGAACAAGCGGGAACCAGAGACAGCTTTAGGAATTGGGGTTCCAGCAAGTGCCTGCACCCATGGATGGAGACTGTGAATTAAGCCTTTGCCCCACGCCGGCTAACGGAGGAAAGAACCTCCCTTCTGGGTCTCTCTCCCCTCCGGGAGAAGGCGTGGTGTCCGACATTTTGCGGGTCCATTGAGAAGGTACGAACTTGGTGGCGCGGAAAAAAAAAAAAAAAATGTGTGCTTTGAACTTGAAACAGCCGCAGGATACAGAGCCAGCCCTAGTCGGGCCCGTGCTCGGCTCCGGCCGGCCGGGTTTTCGGCCCGGGCGCCCATGCCCCTGCAGAGCCGGTGGATGTGGAACAAGCGGGAACCAGAGACAGCTTTAGGAATTGGGGTTCCAGCAAGTGCCTGCACCCATGGATGGAGACTGTGAATTAAGCCTTTGCCCCACGCCGGCTAACGGAGGAAAGAACCTCCCTTCTGGGCCTCTCTCCCCTCCAGGAGAAGGCGTGGTGTCCGACATTTTGCGGGTCCATTGAGAAGGTACGAACTTGGTGGCGCGGAAAAAAAAAAAAAAAAAATGTGTGCTTTGAACTTGAAACAGCCGCAGGATACAGAGCCAGCCCTAGTCGGGCCCGTGCTCGGCTCCGGCCGGCCGGGTTTTCGGCCCGGGCGCCCATGCCCCTGCAGAGCCGGTGGATGTGGAACAAGCGGGAACCAGAGACAGCTTTAGGAATTGGTTTCTGGCAGAATTTTCCCACGACTTTATACAGAAATCCAAAACCGCGCGGACGCTGCCTCGTCCGCGCGACTTAACATTTATAATTGTCATCAATGTGAAAGGGTTCCATTTGAACAGGTCAGACTTGGGGGGGAAACTCCAAATAATAACAGTAAGTTTTTGTTGAAATATTGAAGGTTCTTATTGTAACAGCCACCTCTGGACTATGAGCTAAGCAAAAGCCCCACGCTGGCCAACGTGGCGTGGAGTACACCATACTATGAGGCGCAGGAAGGGGGATGAGGGGGAAAAATTAAAAAAAAAAAAAAATGGAAAAGGAAAAAGAGAAAAAAAAAAGAGAGAGAGAGAGTTATGTCAACTATAGTGAGTTTTGTGTTGAATTATGGAATGTAATCAAGGTAAAGAAAAAATGAAGTGAAATTCATTAGTTATACAGTAGGGGGTAGGGGGTGGGGGCGGGGGGTAAACTGGGGTTTCTGGTGGTGGAATTTGGGCACTGGTGAAGGGATGGGTGTTTGAATATTGTATAACTGACATATAAACCTGAGAACTTTGTAACTTTCCACATGGTGATTTAATAAAAATTAAAAAAAAAAATAAATAAAATAAAATACAGAATTATATATTACATGTATCTCAAACCATATATATTTGATAAGGGACTTTCATGTAGAATATGTTAAATGCTTTATGAATATTATAAAGACAAATAATGTCATTTAAAATGGGTAAAATATAAGAATATATTTTCCAAGTTATAATGTATAATTGTTCGTAAGTATGCAGAAATATTCTTGAGATAATTAATTAGCTAGCAGACAAATTAAAATAAACCCATATCTCAACACCATTGAAATCATGAGACCCCAAACTTTATTATCCAAACTGAGAAGATGCCTGTAAAAGAGGCAGGCTGGGGCTGCAGTGCTGGGGAAGAGAGAAAACCTGGGAACACTGGTGGAGGGCTGGGTCAGTGTTCATGGGTGTCAAAAACCCACAATAAATAATATTGAAGCTCACAGTGCTTTAATAAAACAAAATTTGGGGAATAAAACATACCTACTATGACAGCTGTACTAAAAAAGAGAGAAAATAACAAATTTAGTGGAAAATATAGAGAAACAAAAACTCTTACCACTTGTAGTAAAATTTAAAAAATCCAGTTTGAAAAATGTTTAGCGGGTTCTTAAAATAGAAAACTAAGCATTAAGATAGACCCCAAAAGTTTTCTTGATATAGACAGAAGAAAAATGAAAATACATGGCTACAAATAAAACTTGCACACAAATAATTTACAGCAACATTTTAATAATGACAAAAACGGGGAATATAAAAGACTTTTAACTGAAGAAAGGATAAAAAGAATATGATACATTCATAAAATGAGGCTTGGTGTTTTGTTTTTTGTTTGCCATAAAGGAGAATGAAGTACACGTATGTGCTATAACTGGGGTTAACCATGAAAATATTGTTTAGTGAATGAAGTTAGTTGATATAAAGATTGGCTTTGATTATCTCATTTATATGAACTCCTTTGAATAGATGAATATTTTAAGACATAAAGTTGATGAACAGTTAACTGAATCTAACTGACAATAGTGAGTATCTGCTAGTACACAGGGGTTTCTTTTGGGGACCAAAAAAAGTATTCCAAAATTGACTGTAGTAATAATTGTACACCTCTGTGAATATAATAAAATTATTGAAATGCATATTTGAAATGAGTGAACCATATAAGATATAAATACATCCCCATAAAAATACTAGATTAAAAATCTGAAGGCTGTATTGTTTCTTAAAAGATATATAATTTGTAATTCTAACAAAAATAGAGTAGTGCCATCATTTATTCCTAGTTCTTCCAGGTAAAAACACTAAATTTAGCACAAAAACAAACACTGGAAAACTTTGAAAGAAGATATGCAACTTAGCAATCTGTTGGTGGAGAATTCCCCAGATCTGTTATTGTATTTTATATCTCATAGAGAGAACCACTGATGACTCCAAACTGGAACTGGTCACACACACAGGCAAATAGGGTTTAAAGGAAACATTTTCCATGAAGACAAAGGATTGAGAAAATTTTTAGAAACAGAAAATATATTTGGCATAACCACCCAAGTACAAGTAAAAAAATTAGAAAAAACACCTTCCTATCTTCCACAATTTTGACTATAATAACTTGAGTTAATTTTACTGCTCACTTTCTCTTCTCTTGCCTGACATAACAGGGAGAATAATTCCTTCATTGTATGGTGATGGTGGGACCACCTCAAAGCTGTTCTTTCCCAGTTAACACAGGAAGCAGTTGTCTGATTCCTCTACTGGTAATATTGCAGGACAGAGAGGGCACCTGGTATTCCTTTTCCTGCCATGCAGAAGATACTCTGATTTGCCTTCCATGGTAGTATCAGGCAGGATGCACATCATCACTTGGAAGCAGATGATTATTCAGCTGTGGAAAATTAGTTTTGGCAGTGAAGTAAAGTAGCACTGTAGCACTGTAGCACTGTCATCTTGTTGTTCATCAATTTGCTTGACCCGGCACCAGTAACGTCTCCATTGTAAGACTTGTTACTCGGTATTTTTTTTTTTTGGCTTTTTGGGTCACACCTGGCGATGCACAGAGGTTACTCCTGGCTCTGCACTCAGGAATTACTCCTGGCGGTGCTCAGGGGACCATATGGGATGCTGGGAATTGAATCTGGGTCATCTGCGTTCAAGGCAAATGCCCTACCTGCTATGCTATCTCTCCAGCCCCTTGTTACTGTTTTTGGCATATTGAGTATGGGTAGCTTGCCAGGCTCTGCCATGTGGGTGGGATACTCTCTGTAGCTTGCCAGGCTCTCCAAGAGGGACAAAAAAATCAAACCCAGGTCAGCCACGTGCAAGGCAAATGCCTTGCTATCGCTCCAGTCCAAAGTAAGGTAAAAGCAGTTTATATTTGGACTTTCTGAGGAAGTGAGAGATGGAGGAGTGGGGAGAGAACATAGTTTTCACCAGAGTGGAGAGAGAGCCCCAGGATACATTCCAATGTTCAAGTCTAAAAGTACACATCAAGAGGACAAGGAGACATGGCAGCATGTGCTGGGTACCATGTTCTGGGACAACACATGCAAGCTATTCTTTTGTTCAAGTTTTATTATATAGGGTTTTTCCTAAGCTACCCCCATGTGTAGCTTTCCTCCTAGATAAGAGTCCTTTTGCTAGGGTGGTTGCCAAGGGAAGAGGTGGGGACAGATGATGACCTTCTTTGACATGTCTTTCCTGGTCTGGGTTCCTGCTGGAGCTTCTTTCAGAGAGGCCCAGCCTTTTCTGGGTCTGAGTTGGAGCTAGGTAAAGGTCTTATCAATCCACAAAATGGGTTTTGGCAGCCTTAGAACTAGTGACAGAGTGGGCTTCTTCAAATCCTATTTCTTGATTTCATTATGTCCCAAGAACTCATTGCTAGAGGACTCCCCTAACTCCCTGCCTACCTGCCTGCTTTAGACTCATCAAATGATTTTATAAGCCTTTTCCTCCCTTTTCTTTTTCTGAAATTATAGGAAATTATTATGACTTTATTAAAAGTTTAACATTATTCATCAAAGATCTTAGTCTATAACTGAAAAGGAGGTTTTAGAGTATAAATTGCTGGTTAGCAGAAGACTATGAAGTCTTATTTCTTGTTTTTAATATTAGTCATTTAAGCTTTCTAATAAATTTTTGCATTTGCCTAAGTTCTTGAGTGTAAGTTTAATAAGTTTTGATACCATAAGTGTCTTTAGAGATGCTTTTCTAATTCTTGATATTGACAATTTTTATCTTTGCCTTCCATTTGTTAAACTAGACATTTATTATTAATTTTATTAAATTTTTCAAAATAATTTTAAGTCCCTTGACATTTCTATTATTTTAATTACTGAGTTTGTGTCCTTTTAATATGAAGGCAGTTTATTCTACTTCTTACTATGTAACATAATATTGTGCTTTTTGCTGTATAACATAATAGTGAATGTACCAGATTGCATTTTCTCAAAAGATAGAATAATGTTTCTCTTTGATTCCTGAGAAACTCAATGTCACCTGTCTTTTGAAGGATCCAGTTTCTTGTGATGTCTATAATACTCTCCATGAGAGTATCAACAGTGCTTGGCAGTAAAAAATTTTTGCTAAGTTATTCTATCATGGCTTCCTTTTCAACATATTCACCTTTTATCCTTGTAATCTGGTTTTAAATACTTGATTGTTTGTTTAATATTATGCACATGATCTGGTCAAGGAACAGGTTTTGTGTGTTTATACAGACTGTTCACATAAGGGTGGTAGCATACTATCAGTCTCCTCCAGATGTCAAAGTAAGCTGAACTTTGCAATTAAAGTCATCTGGAAGAGACAAAAATATAGATTTATGATGATGAAAGAGAAAGCCTCAGCTTACCCTTGCAAGGTGCTGTTAGAAGCCCATCCCCCCACCTTTATTTATTTATTTTTTTGTTAGCCCATCCTACATTTTTAACCTCCTATAAATTCCTAGGCTTTTCTGAATAACAGGGAGTTAACAATTGTCCATAATAAAATTCTGCCCAAGTATTTAGGCTCACAGGGAGACTAAAATAATGATTATTACCTAAGGCAGATGGCTAGAAAGGCTCAAACCAGCACCCTTCCTAAAGACTCCCTATATTCTCTATAATGCTTGTTGATTAATAAAAAATGCAAAGGAACATTAAAAAAGTCAGAAACACAACTTCTACTTTTAACTTAGACTTGTACTAAATTCCTGCCCACATGAAGAGTTCCTTTTCCTTTGTTTTCTACTTTCTAGTAATTTTTTTCTTCTTTCCAACTCTGGTTTTGAACATCTTTATTATTTTTATTTTCATTTTTGTAATATTTTTTTCATTTTTGAAAATATTGAAGAACCTGCAAATCTAGAATAAACAGAGGCTCAACATCACTGCTGCAGTATCATCTGCATCATAGACAAGCACAGTACAAATTTCTGTTTTGAATTGGAAGTAAATGTTTCAAGATTGTTTTGCTTGATGTTGCCTGTTTTACTGCTGCTAGTGCCATGCTAAGTCCAGAAACATCCTTGTTTGACAACTGATCACCACAAATGCTCCATATTTCCTCCTGAATTTGTGTCTTACACAAAACTTTTTATTTTATTTTATTTGAAACGACGCATTAAAACTCTAGTTTTCATGTCCTCTAAACACTATTAGTTTTCTTCTAATAGTAGGTTAACATGGTAAGGCATTTGATGAAGGCATTGAAAATTGGCTTTAGAATTTCTTAGGAAGATCTTTATTTTAGTTTTGCAACTTAACTCTTAAGTTGTAAGTCATTTTGTTTTAATGGCAAGCCACTTCAACTTAGCAAGATGTGAACTACAATATTCCTCTTGAAAGGAAGAAGATACATATATTTTTGTTCAGTTTTATTCTTTTCAGAATTTCAATTGTTGATGTCAAAGTAAGATGGTAATGGGTTTACTATATAATGAGCTGTTCATTTTAGACACTATTTTATGAATATCACTGCAAATTTGGTTTAGTTCTTGAGTATGTGAGTCCTTGAGTAATATCTGAAAGATCTGCATACTAATTTCCAGATGCTTATGAAGTTATACTTATTTATTTAAAGCTTTAAGACTACAGGTTTGTATCCTCTTATGTTCTATGTCTGGCTCTCATGCTGGTTCTGTTGTGGGATTATGACCATTTTGGACTGGGAAATACCAAATGCTCACTCATAAAGCTTTAGAAGATGGGTTTATTCACATCAGGGCAGGCAGGACTCAGACAGCTCATACTCTTTCAGTCTGTCCAACGTCCCTGCAGCAACAAAGACAAAGCAGAGAATTTTTCTTTTTTTTTGCTTTTTGGGTCACACCTGGCGATGCACAGGGGTTACTCCTGGTTCTACACTCAGGAATTACCATATGGGATGCTGGGATTCAAACCTGGGTTGGCTGCATGCAAGGCAAATGCCCTACCGGCTGTGCTATCGCTCCAGCCCCAGAATTTTTTCTTTATTAGCCCCATATACAAGATGGGATGTTCCCTCTGAAATGCATACAAAGTTAAAAGTGGGAGACAAGTGGTTCAGGGAGGAATGGGCAGAGGATTAGGAACTAGGTGAGGTGGGAAAATTATGGGAGGAACTTCAGCTAGCTAGTGGAATCAAATGAATAGCTCCTTGAAGGGGGCCTTCTGGAGTCCTGATAAGAGAAACAACTGGCTTGGGAGTTCAGGAAGGGAGATCCCTAAGAATCCTGATTGGAGGCTTTCAGCAACATATCACAACATTATGCTCCACCCTGACCCTGCCACAGTTCCTCACTGGTTCCTCCATGGTTGCACAGTTTAATGTACACAGTCCTGTACATCTCACAGGTTCTATCTATCAAAGTCCACACTATTATCTGACTAGTTCTGTCTTTTGAAATTCTGTCTTTTGAAATGTAGTCTTCCTGGTTGGTAGCTGCTGCTTTGTGTCTGTCACCGGGCTCTGAGGCCACCTTTTAAGGCCTGTAGCCCAAATGATTCTTTGCCCTTGTGGCTTTCCTTCATTCTCAGTCCACATGCATGTGGGTGAGAACTGCTGCTCTCCTGCTGTCTGCTCTGGTACAGGTGAGGGGTCAAAAAGAAGGACATTCATCCCCCTCATCTGTCCAGGCAGGAATATGGGCTTAACATGTAAGTTACCTGACTGGTGGCCCTTATTATTTCTCACCCTAACCCTCTCCATGATCTATTTAACTGGCTCTTTCTTCAGTAGGTGAAGTTTGAAAAGACCAGTTAAATTACTCACTGGTACCTCTCCCATTCTCTCCATTTCAGCTGTAATAATGAATGTTCTGGTGTTAACCATAGATTTAAGAAGAATTTCTACATAACTATTGGCATTCTTCACTGTGGACCCCTCAGTTTCTAGTGGCTACATATTTCCAATGTCTTCTCACTTCTCAGGGCAGCGACAGTGCAACTTTTCTTTATCTATGTTTATCTGGGATGGGCAGTAATCCCTGGGAAGTAAGAAATCAATATGATCACCATTTGATTGTGTTTTTTTTTTTTGCTTTCAAGAAACGATTCCTCTCTAGTTTCAATTTGCTCTTGGTTGTTCTCTCTCCAGTACCTTTACATAGTTGCAGTTTATGCTTTATGTAATGTTTGTCATTTTGTCATTATATAAATAAGAGAATTATTTCGGGAACAAGCTATTTCACCATGACTATTAGATTTTTTGTTTTTTGTTTTAGGCATACTCGGGAGTGCTAAGGACTTACTCCTGGTTCTGTGCTAGAGATTATTCAGGAACCATATCAAATGCTGGAGATCAAACTAAGGTCATCTACATGAAGACAAGTGCCCTAAGCATTTACTATCTTGCCAGCTCTACTTTTAGGATATAATAAGTGTCATTTCATTATTAATATCACATTTATAGAATTTATTTTTTTTATCACATGGTGATCATGAATATTTGTTATTGCAAACTTTACTTCCAATTTTGCTACTTTATTGTGCTTTCATTGATTGTAAATATAATGCTAGTATTTCTGTTGCTAGGAGCATTTTGTCAGCATTCTTATTTGGGAGCAAAGTAACTGTGACTATAGTATGACTATAAATTTATTTTGGATAGAGCGTGGCAAGTTACCCGTAGCATATTCAATATGCCAAAAAACAGTAACAACAAGTCTCACAATGGAGACGTTACTGGTGCCTGCTTGAGAAAATTGATGAGCAATGGAATGACAGTGCTACAGTGCAGTGCTACAGTAAAAAATCTCAAGGGCCAAAGTGATAGTACAGCCGGTAGGGCACTTATCTTGCACATGACCAACCTGGGTTCAATCCTTGGCACCCTGAACACCACCAAGAGTGATCCCTGACTGAGCATAGAACGAGGAATAAAGCCTGAGCACTCTCTGGTGTGCCACCGGCCTCTCCCTAAACCCAGTACTTAATTGCTGTCACTGTATCACTGTCACCCCATTGCTCATCAATTTGCTCAAATGGGCACCAGTAATGTCTCCACTTTTGAGACTTATTACTGTTTTTGGCATATTGACTATGCCCCGGGTATCTTGCCATGTGGGCAAGATACTCTCAATAGCTTGCCAGGCTCTCCAAGAGGGGCAGAGGAATTGAACCTGGGTCAGCCACGTGCAAGGCAAATGCCCTACCCCTGTGCTATCGCTCCAGCCCACTTAATTCCTATATCTATTACTTTATATCTATAACTTGATTATGTTACAATCTTGCCAGAATCACTGTATGTTTCCTTTGAATTCTGTGGTCATACATCACTGTTCAAGATGCCAGCATACTGGCTGAAATGAGGTTTTTATTTTGTTTTCCTTCTTGCTTTAGCTTCATAATTCTATGGCTAATCCTGGTTAGAAAATTTTTGTCTTCATGCAGTCTTCAAACTGTGTTCAATGAGTTATGTTCATTAAGAGAAACAATAGAAGAAGAATAAGGAGGTAAACGAAGAGGCCCAGGAGGAGGAGAGAGTCTATACTTTAACAATTGAAAAATTGTTCAGGGGGAATGGTTGAATATAGATTAGTGCTCTTGACTTTCAGCGACACATTTACTGAGAAAATAGCTCCCATTACTCTACAATGAAAGTGTTCAACAAGTAACAGCCAGGGCTCCACTTCGTTTTCCTTTTGAATTAATCTCCTCAATGTCTTTCTTCAAGAATCCATTAGTAGGTCAGAGGGCTTAGCATCAGTTTCATTCTCTACTATTCTTTTCCTTCTCATTCTTCTTTTTCTTGCTTGCATTGACTATGTTTTCCCTTCTATTGGACGTGACTATTCTTATACATAAGGTGTAGAATATAGAATATTAGTCATTATGTACATATGATTTTTAATGACATGGTTTTCATTCAGTGGAAAAAGTGTTTATAAATAAATATGTTGTTAATAACTGATTTTCTAAGGGAGTTAGGGAAGTTAATGGTATACATATATTTTAGGTGAAGAAAATGGAAATTTTAAGCCACTGCTCTTCCATCAGGGTTGCAATAATTTTCACTGGGTTTTTTCAAAATTAATTGATGCAAGACTTACATGGAAACTTATTAGATTCAATATTCATGTTCTGTAAAATCTACTAGATAAACAAATAGTATTGAAAGTTTCCTAAGGACAAAAATAGCATTTCATAATAAAAGTTTGGAAGCAGATTTTTTGTTAATATTTTACTATGTATTCTAATTAATATATTCTATTTTCTATAAATAAATGAAAATTGGACTTTGAAAACTTTGTTGGTATTAAAAGGAGTATATGTAGTTGTAGATATAGTACTACATATGAAATCGTATTTCATATACTGTTTGTGTGGACCTGACTGAGAGCTTTCAGTCATGAATTTTGAGTATGTGAGTAGGAAATAAGTTTCTCATCAGAAACTAAAAGTATAAATCCAATAAATGACATGGACCTAAATTATACCCAAATAAGAAGAGCACAAAGAGGCTATAGATGCTTTAGTTACTTCTTTATATTTTAATAACCCCTAGAGGAGTAAGTTTAAATTGTATTTGAACTAAAAGAGAAAGTGCTTTTTCAGGTAATTTTATTCCTCATTTTAATATGCTGTTCTATTTATTATAGCTGTTCTATTTTTACTCTTCTATATTGCTATCCATAATACTTGGTTTGCAGGCAGTATTTTTAAACATCATTAACATAAATACCATGATGACATCAGTGCAGCAATGGTACTAACTGGTTTGCTTTCGTCAATGGTATGTTGGCAGTAGTATTCCATCACTGGAAGCTAAAGAGCACAAAATGCTTGGTCTTCAAATTACTAAGCTTTAGGAGCTTATGGTGAGTTTCTAGTTTTATGAAACTAGAAATTTGAAGTGTTAGATAAGGTAAAATTTCTTTACATGAGGTAAACAAATTCAGAAAGTTCTCCTTGGAATTATTGGAAGCAGCTGTCTTCTAGTTTAGTGAGAGTGGGTTATGAAGAAGTAAAATTAAGGTAGAGCACAACGGAAGATTACCAGGAAAATTTTGGTAGTAGAGTTAAAAGGTTTTTGTAAATATATCTAATGTGCAAGGAGCACTGTAGCACTGTCTTCTGGTTGTTCATCGATTTGCTCAAGTGGACACCAGTAACCTCTCCATTGTAAGACTTGTTGTTACTGTTTTTGGCATATGGAATACACCATGGGTAGCTTGCCAGGCTCTGCTATGCGGGCAGGATATTCTCAGTTGCTTGCCTGGAGTGATAGCACAGCAGGTATGGCATTTGCCTTGCTCGTGGCCGACCTGGGTTCTATTCCTCCATCCCTTTTGGAGAGCCCAGCAAGCTACTGAGAGCATCCCGCCCGCACGGCAGTAGCTGGTAAGCTACTGGTGGGTATTCGATGGGATGACAGTGCTACAGTGCTAAAGACCGCAACTTCTTTAAAGTTCTCTTTAGTTTTTGTACTAGATTATTTTAAATGTGATTTTGAGTTGGATCTGAGACATATGGTATCTGTTTTATTTTGTTTACAAAAATTGATGGACCAAGTATGAAAAGATACATTAATGAATGATATATCTATTAGAACAAGAAGCACAAAACCGGGACTAGAAAGAACAGAGTAGATTCATTCAGTTCTTAATTGGCTCTTCCACCAATGATTGTGGGGAATTTGAGCTTTCCTGGGTTGCATTTTTTAGTTTTACAAAATAAAAGCTAGATGATATAAATAAATGAAAGCATTTACCTCTTAAAACTATACTTTATGACTTAAAATGTCAATGTGAGAAAATGTAATTTTTTTATTGCTTACTATCAGATATTTACAAAGCAATTATACAATGATAAGATTAGCTATTCCTTAATATTTTTTCTATACCAGGCATTCTCTATATAATCTAATAATATCTCATTTAATTTGGACACCAATCCTTTGGTATGAATATTGGTATCTCGTTTTATAACTGAAGCAAGTGAGACATCAGATATTAAAATCAATGGAAATCAATTTTTCAACTAATTGATGTTAGAAATAATATTTGAACCTGGATTAGTTTGATTCATTTTAAGCTGGAATCTTAGACCTAACAACTATTATCTACAAAACACCTATTAAACTCTCTAATCCTAATATTAAAACTACCATCTCCAAAAGGCAATGGCAGTAACATTGAGCACCCCCAGAGCAGGTCTCATACTGAGCAATAGTGAGGCAGTGAGCTAGGTCCCCAGAGTGGCAGCCTTCTTAATCTTTTTCAGGTCTGCCGCATTCAGTAAGCAAGGAATGACTACTCTTTCCTCTCTAAAAACACCAATAACCAGTATCCAATTAAAGTGAACCAAAGTTGTTCTGTACAAGGTGAAATCAGCTGATGGATTTTATATGGATAGGTACAGAGAAGAATTCTTAAAAATCTAAGATAACTTAATTTTATAAAAATTCAATATCTAAATCACTTCTGTTTGAACTGTACTTACTATTCTCCTTGGTTCTTCTACCATTTGTTCAGAATCCAGTAAGTCACTTAAGAACAATTTTGAGAGTTACGACTATTTTTGTTAAACAAAATTTAAAATTATTCACACGTTAGAAAACTGTAAATACATTGGTTGTCAATTTCTCCTCCTCAATTTCTTCTCCCCTATGACAAACATATTCCTTTTTCCTAGTTAAATAATTGAAGACTCCATGCATATCTATACTAAGATACCCAGCTGAATCAAAGAGAATGAGTGTAGAGCAGTTCACATCCATTTTATCTAGCCAAAACGCCATATTTTACCCAAGCCAAATTTATGAGGGAAATATCTCAGTTGAGTCCTGGACTCAAAAAACAATGATTGGAGTTTGCTGCTTTGACATATAAATGAGCCTGTGAAAATTCAGAAAATATATCACAGTCCTCTTACAAATTTTATGCATAGTTATGGTCTTTCTAGGCAGAATTAATTGTTCTGTCTTCTGTGGTCCTATACTATCTTCAATTATATCTCTATTATAATATATATACTCAGTGATTTATAAATATATGCATATATATGTTTTTATCTTTTCTCAGATCCTTTTAAACTTAGGACTAGGTAATATATTTATAGACAAACAGAATATTTAAATTTTTTAAATCATAAAATTTCTTTATGATATTTTCTTGCTCTACATCTGTGCTACATCTAAAATTGAATTTTTGGAATTCAGAAAAATGACTACTCAGAATTCAAGTAGGCTATAGAATGTTAAGATTGTTTAAACAAAAATTAAAGTTAGGAGAGGTAATTATATAGATATATATAGATATAAATATAAACTATACATAAATATATATAGAGATATATATATAGGTATAGATATATATAAACTATACATAAAAATGTATTGTTTACCTATCTATATCCCAATACAAATAACTCCAAAAAGTATAAAATCAAATTTTTATTTTTTTTGTTCTTGGGCCACACCCGACAGTGCTTGGGGCTTTTTTATGACTTTGAACTCAGGGATCACTCCTGGCAGACTTAGCGGACTATTTGGGGTTATGGGTATTGAATCCAGCTTGACTGCTTGCAAGGCTGTACTAATTCTCTGTACTAATTCTCTGTACACTGTACTAATTCTCTGCCCCCTTAAGTCCTATTTTATATAGAAGTTCCTAGACAATATTCCTAGACAAAATTACATGTGTTTCTTAGTACAGGACATTGTTTCTAAAACCATCCTAGGTTTGTAAAAGTTTCAGTTGAAAGATCTGTTTCAAATTTTGTTCTTAAGATGATAAAGATATATGTGATATATATAGTATAAAAGTAAAAATCCCTTTACAGAATACATCTACTATCCAAATTTTAAACGTTACTTACTAATTTATTAACAATGATTAGTTTTATTGTCATTCCCAATTTTGTAGCTATTTTCCAGATCTTTTAAGAAAAGAATATATATGTATATATTTAATCCCTAAAAGATGTATAGAATTTCAGAGATTTCTATTAATAGATTCAGAACCTCAACATAGTCACATTTAGCTCAGAGATCCTTTAAATCAAGATTCTTTTTCAGGGCTTTTTCAGGGCTTCAGGGTTTTTCAAGCATATTTTCCAATTTCTCCTTCCTTCTCTTATAGTCTTCCATAGTGTATCTCTTCTATGTATTCATTATACACATAGGAAATGCACACAATTTGTGACTAAGAGTTGGAGGACTTTTGAGTATAGCAGTGATTCAGACTGTCAAACAAACAATGAAATAAAATAAGAATCTCTCCGGATCAATTTAAAGTAAAATGAAATCAGAAAAAGAAATGTAAGAAAATGGTATTTGAATTGAAACTTGAAGATGATTGAGTAGACTTTATACAGAGATTTCAGGCAGAGGGATTATATGTGCAAGTCATAAAGAATAGACATGAGTCAACAGGGCTTGTTCTGAGCATTAAAGATTTGGCATTGCCTACTAGGCAAGTGTGTGGGAAGAGCTGGGGATGGGATGATGGAAGATAATGACCTTGGCTGCTGTGGCAGACTGCTTTTCTTGAGAGCCACTGGAATATTCTATCTGCCAAACTGAAAAGCTCTTATTAGCATTTTTAGCTGGATGACATCGAAAGATTGAGAAAGGGAACAGTAGTCTTTATATAGTTACATGTTCTTGTGTTTTTAGGTGAATGATGTTGAGGTGAAAGACACGGTGACCAGGCAATGGCAAATAGGGAAAAATTAGAGATGCTTATTAGGAGAAAAAAATTAACACTACTTAGTGGTTGTGTGTGGGGGGAAGGTGAGAGAGACTTAATCTTTATCCCTACTGTTTTCTTTATTTCTCTATTGAATTTGTAGAAAAATTTGTTTGTTTTGGGGTCACATCCTAACAAATCTGAGGAGTTACCCATGGCTCTACATTCAGGAGTGACTCCTGGCAGGCTCAGGGGACCATATGGGGAGCTGTGGATTGAACCCTTGTCTGCCACATTCAAGGCAAACAACCTATGAGCTGTACTATTGCTCCAGCCCCTGAATTGTAGAATTTTCTATTAGTCACTGGACTTTGCTATTTTATATATTCCATGAATCGACACTAGGTCCAGACTGATAATATAACAGGTAATGCAGTTTCATTGTAGCATGTGGTCTACCCAGATTCTATCCCTGGCATCATATATGCCCTCCCAGCTTCTCTACACCCATCACCACACTCCAGCCCCTGTTAGGAGCAGTCCTTGAGCCTAGAGTCAGAACTAGCCTTGGGCACAGCTAGATGTAGTCCACAGTAACAACCCCACAACTCTTCCCCACAAGAAAAAGTATATTGCAAGTTTAACTTATATGCCGTAGTTGAAAAAGTTCCATTTTGAGTTGGTTTCTCAAAAATGTTCCTGCAGTCCTTTTCCAAGTATGTGCTCTCTTGGAATGTGAAAACTTAGTGAGCTGAGGCCATGTGGGCATCAGAAGAAGTAGTTAATACTCTTCAAGGATGCCAATTACCTAGGTACAGAGTCCTCTTTAGAAATAACTCTCTCATTGGAGAAACTTATTTGAAGGCAGAGAAAAATCTAAGAAAAAGGTTTTGTCATGTTAAATTATGTCCTCTTTGTTTTATGAGACTCTATTCTCTCTTCTTGATATCCCTGACTTCTGAACCATTCCTGGGTTTTTCCTGTTACTTTAGAATTTACAAAATTTACAATATCTCCATAAATATGTACTTTCTTTGGTCTATTCTATTATCTGCCTAATAAAAATTAATTTATTTGTTCTTTCCACATGAGAAGGATGCAGAGGATTGGGGAAATCAACCCAGTATTCTCCAATACCGCAAAATCCTAGAGAGACATCTAGTAATTTTTGGTCTCTTTAGTTTTAGATTTTATGGTGAGGGATCATATCTGGTTGTGCTAAGGGCTTCTTTCTGGCTCTCTATTCAGGGATCACTCCCGATGGGCATGGGGGACCATATGGGATGCTGTGGATTTCACTTGAGTTAGCTGCATGCAAAGCAAGTGCTGCACCTGTTGTAATAGATCTCTAGCCCCTAAAATTTTGGATTTTGAATGAAACTTTCAGAGTATTATGGAAGACCTTGTGGGCATATATTCCTAAATGACTGGAATATTGGCAAATCCTAGGATTTGCCCAGCAAATGGATGGCCTCTTGCTAATGCTTTTAATT
Organism: Sorex araneus; assembly: GCF_027595985.1. NCBI lineage: Eukaryota > Metazoa > Chordata > Mammalia > Eulipotyphla > Soricidae > Sorex > Sorex araneus. The sequence continues at coordinate 145,609,627 of NC_073305.1, forward strand.
TAGACTAAAGAAGAATTATGTATCAGATTTACTGTAATACTATTAACAATTGTCAAATTCAGGAAACAGTCTAAGTGTCCAAGAACTGATGAGTGGATAAAGAATCTGATACACAATGAAATATTACTCAACCACAAAAAGAAGATGAAATCATGCAAATTGCTGATATGTTGATGGTTCTGAAGGGTATAATACTGAATATAGTCAAAAGGAGAGGAACAAATACAGACTGATATTTCATATGGAGAGATAAAGAAACATATTTAGGGAGTAATAAATGCCCCAAAGCAACAGAACTTTAGTTTGTCTACAGAAATGAGCTTACTTAAGTACAGTGAATGGGCATGGATGAGAGGGAACCTTGAGATATTAGTGAAGGGAAGTGGGTGCTTCTGTGGTATGTGTGGTATTGAAACATTGGTCTTATAAAAGCCTATCATTAACAGTATTGTTTATCAAGTTGCATCAAAAATTTTAAAAATATATATTCTGAATATTATCATAAAGAAACATGAAAGTTGAATGAAGGGTCATTGTACATTACTGAATTATCTTTTCAAAAGGTACAAGATCATGAAAATCAAAAAATACTGCAAAACTACTCCTAGTTGATAAGGACTAAGAATTAAGTCAAGTAAATGAAATTCATGAGTAGGAACAGGATTTTTTTTTAATCATGAAACATACTGTAGACAAAGGCAAAACTTGATAAAAATGAGATTGAGAGATAGTTATTCTTGCTATATTCTGACTGTGACTGTTTTATGTTATGTATGGCAATTGACATAAATTCATGTAGAAAAAAAGAGAAAGATATCTAATCCATCAGAGCAAATATTACCCAGAATGCTCAGATTTTTTATGGTCTCACAGACATAGTGCTGTATGCTACCTCTGACAAGACTGGAAATGCATGGGTTAACTTGAAGATATTTTGATCTGCGGTTATTAGATTTATGAGATTCTCTTAATTATCAACTTATGAAACTTTTTTGTCAGTTTTAAGGGAGAAGTTTCCTTTGAGAAATATTGTAGTTGGCGTGACTCCTGTTTTTAACTTGTGTTTAACATTCTCCTTTTGTTCCATCCTGAAGAGTTGGAGGAGTGCATGATTGAGCCTGTCAATTTGAAATATGGTTTTTAGATTTTCAGATATGATAGATATTTTTCTGTTCTCTTCACATGACTGAAGAAATTAAGTAGCTATTATGGACCGTATTTTTGTTCACATTCTGTGAGGATTTCTTCTATCACATTTCCACTTCAAAGGTAATGATTACAATAAAAATAAGTAAACATTGAAAATCATAAACTAAATAATGTTAATATCTTTTACACTTCACCATAATCAATAAAGAAATACTACATATAGTTTACAGATGAGTAACTAGTCACACAGAATTAGATTTTGAAATCATTTGACTCCAGCCTTCATCACTTTATTAGTTCAAAAGCTTCATATTCGTTCTTTTAAAAGTATATATGTGTATCTCTCTGTGTATATCTAAAAAAATCTTTGAAAGTAAAATTGTCAAGACTGTCAATCAGATAATTTCATAGTAAACTTTGTTTCTTGTGATTTTTGCTAGGGGCATAACTTTAAAGAATCATTGATTTCTTAAGAAAAAGCTCTATCTGTTGAAAAGATTAGCAAATGAATATACATGTGACAGATAAAGTCTGTCTTAAGAAAATAGGTTTAAGTTTTAAACTTTTATAGAGTTTGGGTAGAAAAGATTTCTAAAATGTGCATTCAAGAATCTTTCAACAATGACAGGTCTGAAATTTTCAACTTACAATCATAGCTTTTTTGAAAACCTCAGGCACTTTTCTTACTTCAATTGATATTGCATAACATTTTTTTAAAAAGTTGGTATCACCTAACTGGAAGACTTGCAAATGTTCATTTTTATTCAAAAGATTTACTTGCAGTTCATATATTGCACAAGTGAATAATACATCTTAATTCAAGAAACTTCAAAATCAAAGTGAAGAATGTTCCTAATATGCAGTGAAATTGGGAGTAGAAACAAGCTAGAAACACAACTGTGAAGTAGATAGCTCGTTCTGTTGATTACTATTCTTTGCAGTGGACAATCTCTGCTTTTAATCTCAAGATAGCTAGTAACCTTGAGTATGTCATCCTCCAAGATTGTTTTGTGGATTTCATATACATGATGTGCAAAAAAATTAAAAATAAATTATTGCCAAGATGACCTCCTAAAGATTTTTTTTATTTTGAACAAAACTAGGGCTTTTATCTTAGATTTTATAAATCTATGTGCTACATAGGCATCACTGTATCACTGTCATCCCGTTATTCATCGACTTACTTGAGTGGGCACCAGCAACATCTCCTCCCAGCCCTGAGATTTTAGCAGTGTCTCCTTACTCATCTTTCCCAACGATTAGAGGCTCTTTCAGGGTCAGGGGAATGAGACCTATTGTTACTGTTTTTGGCGTATCTGTTTTTGGTGTACTGTTTTTGGCATATATGCCATGGGTAGCTTGCCAGCCTCCTCCCGTGTGGGAGGGATACTCTCTATACTCTCTATAGGTAGCTTGCCAGGCTCTACAAGATGTATGTGTATGTATATATATATATATACATACATATATATGTGTGTGTGTGTGTGTGTATATATGATTTGTTGTCTACTGTCTGAACTCCATCAAATATGGTGTGGCAATTATGGAAAATGGGTAGGAAGTGTCTTATAATGTGTTGCATGGTATGGACAGTGGCCTAGAGCATGGCAGCGGTGGTAGTGGAGGTCAGCTACCAGGGCTGGGTCCCTTGGGGTGAAGAGGGTTCTCACCCGCCCCCCTCCTGGCACCCTGAGTGAAAACAGCCTGGCATGGAGTCTACATATTAAATAGGTATATAGTTTTAATCAGGAACCAAATAGAAAAGTTGTTATTCAAGTGGAGTGGGAGACCAGAGAACATACTTTACATGTGAGAAGTCCTGATTTGATCATATGATCTCCACACCGAACCAGAAGAGCCACTGAGCAACACAGGACCTGCCGCCCAAACAAAGTACATATTTTGAAAATTAATCATCTAGTTTGGTGGAATTTGTGGTCCAGTACATATTTGTACATATATTTTTGTATATGTAAAACTGGTCTTATTCAGGTCAGCAAAACCCTCCACGACATTGAAGCCAAAGGTATCTTCAAAGCTGACATGCCACTGGCCAAGCAAGTGAAAACAGAGATAAATAAATGAGACTATTTCAAACTAAGAAGCTTTTGCACCTCAAAAGAAACAGTGACCAAAATACAAAGACAATCTACAGAATGGGAAAGGATATTTATGCAGTACCCATCCGATAAAGGGTTGATAACAAGGATATACAATGCACTGGTTGAACTCCACAAGAAGAAAACTGCCAACCCGATCAAAAAATGGGGTGATGAAATGAACAGAAACTTTCCCAAAGAAGAAATCTGAATGGCTCAGAGGCACATGAGAAAATGTTCAACATTACTAATCATCAGGGAGATGCAGATCAAAACAACAATGAGATATCATCTCACACCACAGAGACTGGCCCACATCCCCAAAAACAAAAGCAACCGGTGTTGGTGTGGACGTGGTGAGAAAGGGACCCTCCTTCATTGCTGGTGGGAATGCCGACTGATTCAGCCCTTTTGGAAAACAATATGGAAGATTCTCAAAAAGTTAGAAATTGAACATCCATTTGACCCAGCAATACCACTCCTGGGAATATATCCCGGAGAGGCAAAAAGGTATAGTAGAGATGACATCTGCATTTTTATGTTCATCGCTTCACTGTTTACAATAGCTACAATATGGAAAAAAACAGAGTGCCCAAAAACAGATGACTGGTTAAAGAAACTCTGGTATATCTACACAATGGAATACTATGTAGCTGTCAGAAAACATGAAATCATGAAATTTGCATATAAGTGGATTAACATGGAAAGTATCATGCTGAGTGAAATGAGTCAGAAAGAAAGAGACAGACATAGAAAGATTGCACTTATATGTGGAATATAAAGTAGCTGAGAGGCACAAGCTTTCAATGATGCAATTTCTCTGGACTTAGTTACTAAAGTACTAAAATACAGAAATCCAAACCCGTGCGGCTGCTAGTATGGCCTCTTGACCTCATATATTTTCATTCTGAGCAATGGAAAACAAATTATCAAATACTTTCTTTTTAGCAGGTCGACTTTAGGGGGGAGAAACTCCAAATCAATTATAGTGAGTTTTTTTGTTGAAATATTGAATGTAATCAAAGTAAAGTGAAAGTAAAGTAAAATTTACCAGTTACACATGCGGGATGGGGGGCTGGCTATTCTGAGAATAAGCTAGATTTAATATAATCTTTTTGGTCATTCAAGTGAGTGAATGCCCTCTGTATCCAAAAGTTATTATGACAATGATTCATGATCTTTAACTTAAAGATAGTGGGAGAGAAAGGAAATATGAATAACAAAATCACAATTAATAATGCTTGTCATATCAGTTTGCAAAAACAGTTTTTGTATACATTGTTATACTGAATCTATATCACACTTCTGAAGCTAAGTATTTTTATTATTTCTATTTTTTACTAAATACATTTAAGTCTAGAGAGAAAGTCTTAAGTCAACTGCTATTAAACTGCAAACTGAAGGCTTGAACCCCTGTCACTACTTCCTGCAATTCTTTGGACATAGTAGCTAAATAAATATTGATTTTCTTTCTTATTTCTTCACTTGTTTTCTGACTTTCTGCCTCATTCATTGTTGATTTCTTCTTTAAGAGTGCCAACACAACATTTTTTCTTAATGAAAGAAGTCATGTAAGTGTGAAATATCAGTAGAATATAATGAATAAATTTTGATAATGATAATGATTTGTTGAATCAAATACATATAAATGGCCCTTAGTTGAATGAAATAATAGTGAATAAATGAGTACACCAATGAATCATGGCATTAGGGAAATGAAAGCAAGGGGTAGGTATGTGAGCTAATGAAGTAATTATGTGGGTATCTCTATAACTTTAGTCTTTTCTTCACTATTAAAGCATTTGTAGTAACTGTCTCATAAGGCTCTCATTTATTTTGATCTTAGCTATTTTCTCAAAGACTATTTTCACATATAAGCTTCTTAGAATTGAGTTTTTATATGTTTTGCTTTTGGACATGCTTATATTCTGAGATGTTTTAATTTGTCCCTTTCACTCTGCTATGAACTTCATTTTGTTTGAGACTCAAGGGAAAAAAAAAACTCTGATTCTGCTGTCCATGGAAGGGGAAAAATCCAGTCTCATTTCAGGGTCTAGGAAAAGTGACTTGGTAGCTTAACTCTTTAGCATTGAGACATTGTTTCTTTGCATAGCAGGGGATGAGGAGAGTAGGGAGAAGGTGATGAGGATGAGGACTGAAAGGATCAAGGTTATGGTTGAGAGCTGGGCAGCAAACAATTAGAGTTATGTGCAGACTCGAAAAGCACAGGGAAAATGTGCAGTCAGGCAGCAATCAGACGTGCCACAGGAGTGTCAAGAACATACAATGTCTAAGGCAGGTGAGATGAAAATGGTAAGAGAGTCAAAGTTTAAGTTTCAGCTGCAGGGTTTCTTTGCAAGCATGAGCTTTGAGTCCCTGGTAACACCCACATGTACATAGTGCAATCCTGAGAGCAGTGTTGTTCATGATCCCGAGCAAAAAGGACTGGGAAATGGTTCAATTGCTACAGTGACTTACCTGCAAGCATAGATACCTGTTTTTTTTTCTTTTTGCTTTTTGGATTGATGTCGGTGGGCCCCACGGGTGACTTTCGTGAAGCGGGGAGGAGAAAGACAGTCACTTTCTCTCCATCCGTCTCAAACACCTGGGACCCAGGGTTACTGGGTTCTTGTCTCGCTCGCGGAAAGGAATTTCAGGAGTAGACAAGCAATGAAGTAGCAGATTTTATTTAGAAGGTCTTAGGGAAGGAGGAAAGGATAAGTGGAAAAGGAAAACCAGTAGGAGTAACGCGCTCAAGAAAGAACGCGGGCTCCTCCAAAGATGGAGAGAACTCTACACACATCCTAGCACTGGACACGAAAGCATGAAAGTACACATCTCAAGGGGGAAGATGCGGGCGACACATGTGCTTGGCCACATGGCACAAGCAGCACATGGGCTCAGGCAGCATATGCGCGCGCTTCCTTTGTTCAAGGTGGCCTTTATAGGGTTTCTCCAACCTGCCCCCACGTGGGGGCTTCTTCCCAGGTAAAAGTCCGTTGCTGAGGTTACCAGGGAGGTTGGGAGTGGTGATGGCCTCCTTTGGGGAACCCCCTGGGGAGGGGTCTATTGTCCTCAGAGTCTGTTGAAGGTCTTATCAGGTCTGTTTCCTGTATCCACAGGGTGGATCAGTCTCAGGATTCTCCTCCCAGGAGACTTTGATAATCTAAGTTTCATTGCCAGGGGCCTTTCCCTATCTACCTGCCTACATCAGCCTTTCCGTATCTACCTGCCTACATCAGGATCACACCTGGCGATGCAGAGGATTTACTCCTGGCTCATACACTCAGGAATTACTCCTGGCGGTGATTGGGGGTCCATATGGGATGCTGGGAATTGAACCCGTGTCGTCACGTGCAAGGCCCCTGTGCTATCTCTCTAGCCCCAAACATATGAACCCTCTTGACATACTTTCCTTATACGAGAGTTATAAAGGTAGTGTCTTTGTTGAAGTTTAGCAGTTTGCTCCCCCAACCTCTAAACTCACAATCCTCCTCTTCTCTCCTCTCCTCCGCTGTAAAAAAATAAGGCTCGCCGAGGGGCGAGTGCACTCATGGGCTCTTCGGGCGGCTCTGTCTCACGGCCCGCGTTCGGTGCCCTGGAACTGCAGTGTGTGGACTGGATCGGGATGGCCGGTGGTCAAGGACAGGTGAAGGAAGAACGAGGACCAAGCTGGTTGCTGATTAGTTACCCTTTATTCAATCTTTCATCTTTCTCATCTCCCACACTCCCAGCTCTGGCCTCTCTCTGGATCTACTGCCGCCTCTCTGCTTCTCTCTCTCCCCCTACTTCTCTCCCCCACCTTGCCTTCTAGGCTACTCCCAGCCAGGTAGCAAAATCAACATAAGAAAGCCCTTCCTGAGGGCAGGGCATTCCAAAGCCCTTCCTCACTCTTAAGGTTTTTTTCTTTTCCTTAGTCCAGGAACTGATTAACATCTTAATACTAGTTATTTTTGTATGGACATAGCAAGGGATACATTGAGGTGTGCAAGGCAGCTCTCCTGGCAACATCTTGCCACAGGCTCAGACCACAGGACTCAGGCCAGATTAATCATTCCTCACCCTAGCAGGGTCCAAATCTGGTTATCACTGTTTGGATCATGACAGCATTTGTCCATGATCAAGCTCTTAACTTATAGTTAAGCATTAGGCACTTTGGCCAGGCCCATCTCGATGCCAGGGTAGCACACAACTCACCGCTTGCCCTGGGTCCTTCTGGTCCCATGTCGGGGACCCTGCTTTGGGGATGCTAGGAAGTAAGGGCAGCTGAGGCTTAGGTCAAGAGAACAGATGCCCTGGAGGAAAATATCATGTAGAGTCAAATGACTCCCAGGTTATAAAAGCATAACATTTGTTAAGTCCTCCTGTGTCCATACAAAAAGGACTTGCTATGAATAAACTATGCAAAGGACTCAAGGAGAAGAGAAAAACATTATTTACAAGTCAACAGAACACTAAGAAAGAAGCTACAAATAAACAAAGAGGAATAGGAGCACTGTAATGGGAGTAACCCAATAAACCTAAACTACTGAGGCTATGTTATCCTACACTCCCTCTCTTCCCCTCCCCTCCCATACCCTCTCCTCTCTTCCTTTCTCTTCCTCTTCCCTCTACTCCCCTTTCCTCTTCTCTTCTCCCCTCTTCTCCGACCCTTTTCCTCTCTTCTCCTCTCCTCCCCTCCCCTCCCCTGTCCTCTCTTCTTCCTTTATTTTTATTAAGCAAGATTGTTTTATTTAAATGTATTTGAAAAGATGCCAGGAGGGATAAGAAAGGTAGTGCATATTCAAGAAAAAACACAGGTGTCTCCAGAATAGAAAAAGCAAGCAACTAGACATAGAGACAAGCAAGCAAAATATGTGTTCAAGGGAGTACATGGGCTTGAAAAACAATTCATAAAATTATATTTTTTATTATATCAAATTATAATATTTATGATATTATAAGATTTTTAGCACAAATTTAATAAAACGGGTAAGGTGTTTGCCTTGCATGCTGCTGACCTAGGTCGGTTCCTCCATCCCTCTCGGAGAGCCCGGCAAGCTACCGAGAGTATTCCGCCCTCACAGCAGACCCATGCAAGCTACCCATGGTGTATTCAATATATGTCAAAAACAGTAACAAGTCGCACAATGGAGACGTTACTGATGCCCGCTCAAGCAAATCGATGAACAATGGGATGACATTGCTACAGTGGTAATCATTGTCACTGTCATCCCCTTGCTCACTGATTTGTTTGAGCGGGCACCAGTAACATCTCTCATTGTGAGACTTATTGTTAGTTTTCGTATATCAAATACGCCATGGGTAGCTTGCCAGGCTCTGCTGTGCAAGCACAATGCTCTCGGTAGCTTGCCAGGCTCTCCAAGAGGGGTGGAGGAATCAAACACTGGTCGGCTACATGAAAGGGGAATGCCCTACTGCTCTGCTATCGCTCCAGCCCACTACAGTGCTAATATAATGTACAATTATCTTTTTGGAAAAATTGCATAGCTGATTATCAATTATCACAAAATGCTCTTATTGATTTTTATTGAACTTTTATATTCATAGCTGACCTTTGATTACAGTTGATGAGATGGATGAGTATAATTCTGACAAGAATGTTGGTTCTCATTTTCATTTATGCTAATGACTAGGATAAAAGAGAAACAATGAAGCTCTATCCTGGAAACTCATCTTTTCTTAAATAAGTTGAATAGGCTGTAGCTAAACTAGGTAAAAGCCTTTAAATATTGGAGGAATATTTTTCTCACAGCGTAATGACTACAGAGTTCACACATTTTTAAAGTTTAATCTGCTTTTGTAAGTTATATTTTATTTGTTACTTTTATATACGTATTGAATTATGAGCTTCCTAGACTCATATTGAATCCCTAGACCCCAAAGTGACTTTATAAAAAAATAGAATTTATAAAAGGTGTCACAAGGTTAAATGGGGCATAAGGATGGGGATCTTGTCTGATAAGATTAGTTTCCTATTGTAAAGAGATCAACAAAAGCTTGTTTTTATTTTCTCTACATTGTTTCAGGAATTGGCAACAAGGTAGCTTGTCTGAAAACCAGAAGACCATTATCACCAGAAACTGAATTCTGCAGGACTTTCTAGCCTCCAGAAATGTGAGACATAAGTTTCTTTTTGAAATGGATCACTTTTTGTGTTTATTACCTTCATTTTTAGCATATTTATACATAAGCTTTTATAATATGTTTAAGTTATGACTGTTCAACATCTTGCAAATTCTTAAATATTTGACAATCAAGTCTCCTACACCAAATTAAGCCAATTTTAGCTCTCTATAGCTTGTATTAAAAAAAGTTTTGTCAACATTTAAGACTTTTGGAGATTGCTATATTTCAGCACCCATCAATCTTTTCATGTAAGATTTTCTGTAATTTCTGCTTTTCAAAATTGAAGAAAAATAACAAATTAGAAATAAATTTCCAATTGAGTGATCTTTCATAGCCACAAATAACTTTCACATTCATTTTCTAACTACTTCTCAAACCTTCTTAATCATAGTGCCCTTTGGGACTCTTCTTAAAAAGATATTGATGCACAGAAACTTCATTTTCATTCCGTAAGTTTGAGTTGGAACCTGGACATATTTGCTATTAATTAATCTCCACTTGACTCCTATGGTTTGGAAACATTGATGCCATTGCTTCAATATAGCGCTCAGCATAACTACTATCCATTAGCAAGGAAATAAAGTTGTATTATTCATGCACCAAATCAATCCAAGTAAATCAAATAAAAAGAGATAAAAAATGATAAATTTCTTAAATATTATAGAATGTTCATTATTTCTTAGCAAGAAAAAATGATGAATTCATTTTGTAATATAAAATGTTAAGCATAGTTATGATTAAGAAGGTAATGTAAAACTAGGAATATAAATGTGAAAAGGGTTAAAGTCATTACTTAAAAAGAGTTAAGAATTAATAACAAAATGTAGTCATACTCCCCCAAAAACACCAGATTGAACAAGTAGAAACAAATGACTGTCATGGAAGATAATGGAAAGTCAAATGGCCAATACATTTATAATTAAAGTTCAACTATTTAAAACTGTCAGAAATAAGCATTTCTACTAAAATATTAGCAAAGATAAGATATTAAAAAAATTTTGGTCAGGAGGTTATTTGAAAAACTTTCCCGCTTGTAGATCATTAGTAAAAGAGTAAATTAGAACAACTCTTGTAGAGTGTTTTAAAATGTAATGTGCTCGGGGCTGGAGCGATAGCACAGCGGGTAGGGCATTTGCCTTGCACAGGGCTGACCCAGGTTTGAATCCCAGCATCCCATATGGTCCCCTGAGCACTGCCAGTAGTAATTCCTGAATGAAGAGCCAGGAGTAACCCCTGTGCATCGCCGGGTGTGACCCAAAAAGCAAAAAAATAAAAAAATAAAAAATAAAAATAAATAAAATGTAATGTCCTCATAGTTTAGTTTCAACAATATCATCTCAGCTAAGATTTTACACTTGGACATAATTATACAAATGTGATCTCAATAAAGGAATGTTATAGTAGAAAAATCTGCAATAAGCTTGGATGTTAATTCATTGGGCACATATATGCCAGAGAGCCATTATTGTATTGTGTTATGATAGATAAGTTATTATAGTGCAATGATGTTTCTCAAGGTTATTAACAGCTCCAGGAGAAATCTGTTTTCCAAAGGAAAAAAATGAGGGGGTGGGAGGTGTCTGTATGTATTGACTGTATCAAGTCACCATCTGAAGGGCAAGGCTTTAACCACTGTGGAACTAAGGAAGTCTATAAAAAAATTTTGAAGTAGGTGACACCTGTGAATCACTTTTCTCCTTTGTATGATTTTGGGGAGGGGGATCAGGAGAAGCTTAAGATGCAAAATATCAGAGTTTCCTGCAGTGATGAGAGGGAATTAAATAGGTTATAATCAATCTCTGTTTAGGATTTAAAATATTGAAAATAAAACTACTTGCCTGAAAGAAATAAGAAAGGACAGAAATCTTACTGCATGTGAGAAGGAAGTGCTTAGAGAATACTGTGTTTTTTCCTAGACTTCTCATTTGGGCTAGTTTTGGAAATGAATTGTTTATGAAGATCGTTGGTATTATTGACCAGTTCCAAATTAGCCTATTCTCTCTAGATCCAATTTTGCAAATAACTTTAGCATGTATTTGTCTTCCAAGGCTTGAAATTTCTCAAAGTCAGTTAATTATATTTTATAGATCTTTTTTAAGCTGGTAGTTTTATTATCAATATTTTAAACCCTTAAGGGAGACTGACTAGAACCTATTTAGTTCCCTTTCATCTAAGTCTGACACTCAGAGAAAAGTGATCTTTTGCTCTTTGAATAGACTTTCTACATTTTTGGCAAAGCTTTCCCTCACCCCCCAAAATTGAGTTACAGCCTGTGTCATCTATCTCACATTTTTCTCTCACAGACAAATTACAAAGAACCTTGTTTTTCAGCTTGGTTATTAGGCATCCTCAGTGCACACAGATCACACTTTTAACTTATGGGAAGCAAGCTCAAATTACTTCATAGTCAGCAAATCTCTCACCTCATGCATCTCATGATATATTACTTATTTATATTTATTTTTATTATATGCAATGTTTATTGTTTTATTTATTGTTGGCCATACCTGCCAGTGTTCAGGGCTTACTCTTGGCTCTGTGTTCTGGGATCATTTCTGGTGTTACTCAGGGGACCACATGCAGTGTTGGGAATTAAATAAGGCTCAGCCTTATACCAGGCAAGTGTCTTACCCCCTGGACTATCTCTCTGCCCTTGTACTGATTTTTAAATAAACCAGAAGAATTAAGCATATTTTGAATTTGTTGCCAAATTTGTTTCATAAGCCAGATTCTCTCATATGACCTATCCTTATCCCCTCATACATAAATGATGGTAGATTTTAATTCTTCTTGCTATTTAATTTCTTTTTTTTCCCAAGTGAAAGCATTGTGAAAGACTGGATTAGAACTGAGTCTCCCAATGAATCTTCTTTAGAGTGGGATTCCTCTCTCTTTTCCAAAGCTGGCTTGGCTATCATGATACTCCCACAGAGACTTTCTCCTTGACACCTCACTACAGCCTCAGAGCATCCTTGTAATTCACCTGTGATAATTTTATATGATAATCTGAATTACCTGAATTGCCTGTCTATAAATCATAAAGACAGCTATTTTCTTTATGAATATATACTCTGACTCTCTTAAAAAATAATTCATGTGACTTAAATGCACTAATGTAAATGCAATACCCTAACTCACATTGTTTCTGCATCCTTATTTTGTTAAAGTTAAGCAGCAACTTGGAGAGGCAGAGTCCAGGTAGTTGGAGGTCAGTAAAGGAAGCTTCCAGAGCTTTTCCCGATGTTTCCCTCCTTGTACATAGCTCATCTCAGAGAGGCTTTAAGGAGCATTTAAACTCTGTGATTACAGATACCTGCAAGAGACTTAACCTACCCATCTGTGACACTGGCACAGTCTTATCCTCACACTCATCATACTAACAACAGTGTTTTATTGATTTTTTTTCATGGTTGGGAGAATAAAGTTTTAACTGTGAGACTTACATATCCCTGACTGCTAAGCTATTTAAACTGCAAGTCATAGGAGCAGAAAAATCTTGGTATGTCATGTTTGAAAAAAGTTTGGTTAGCTTTCAAGTTTTTCACTCAGCAGGTAAATTAAAAAATCCTTTTGCATTTGATGTTACTCATGTAATAATTAAATTGACACATTTTGAGCTCACCCTTCCTGACAAATGTTTCTTTAAAGAGACACTGAAGCCTGATAGAAAACTTGCAAGGCATGACACATCAGCAGAAATTGTTTCTGCACAGAATATTTTTAAAAGATTTTTTTCCTGAGTAATCACTGGCATTTCCCCCTTTTTTCCATAGTCTTTGCAAAACCTTCTGTTAATTCATGCTTGTTATTTTGGGATTGTTAGTAAAGGTTTCATGTTTTAAACAACTCCTTAAGCCACAGTATATGTAAAACTGGGTTTAAAATAAGCCAAATGGTCTGATTTGAATACTGATTAGAATGAAGCATACTCATCAATAAACATGGAGCCACAATGACCTCAGGAGGGCAAGGAGCTTATGATGTGCATCAATTGTGTTTGGGAAATAGCTTTTTACTTATGACTCCAAAGTCAGCTCAAATTCAGGTTCCCCAAAGCAAAGGACTAGAAATGTGTACCTCACCTGCAAGCGCTACATTAGGCATGGCTTCTATTTTAGTCAGGAAGTCAGGCAATATAATAACAACACAGTCATTTCTCTAGCACATCTTTTCCCTTTTCCTTCCCTAAATTGCTTTTTAAGGCTTTGGGGTGTGGCTTTGCATTTCAGACATGCATTTAGGGAGGCAATGAATCATCTCGCCGCCAACCGCCCCACCCCTCCTCCACCTAGGCTTGCTCGGATTTTATTGCACAGATTTAAAAACAGAGGGAAAAAAAATATCAAAATGTACTAATTTCCTGCCAGAAGAACAGACTGGTTTCATACAGTGTGACTGGATATTGATCTCCCACCAGGCTTGTGAGGCGGGTGGCGGGAAGACAGCAGCCAGGAAGTCAGTGTCATTCCGGTTCTTATTACGGAAGTCTGTCGGGGTGCTCGGGGAAGGGATTAGAGGGAGCCTCATCAGCACCTGTGTCAGCCTTCCTTATGGGAGCGGATGGACTCTGCTTGCACTGTGCATCCCTCAGCTTCTCTGAGCAGCAGTGTGTGGGCCAATTGGAAGCATGGTCTTGAGTCAGATGCAGTGTGACCTCAATCATTACCATGGACTGGGGTACTTGCCAGCCCCAGTGAAGGCGACTGTAGTGGGCCAGGTTGGGGACCAGCGCTGTGCCCATTGCTAACACCTTGTGACCGATTGCTTCCCACAGGGAATATGTGGGCGACTGGTGACACCAACTTTGTGCAGAGGACAGGAATCCCAATTCAGTATCTGTGCCAGGCCCCCCCGCACACCCATTATTCTTCCTTCTTCCCAGAATTCTGAAGTTCCCTCTCCTAGTTTTCCTTCCCACAGGCAAGCACAGGAGCAGAACAGAGACTTTTCCTTGCCTGTGCATTGAGAATCTTCCCACAATGCAGAGATTCTGCTACCAGCTTGAAAGGGATGAGAACGAAAATGATGGTGGAGAGAAGGGAGAGGAGAAGAAAGAACGCATACAGAGATGGAGGAGAGAAACTTCTCGCCCGATAAGGTGCCATCCCTGGAAGCAGCAGCCCTGTGTGGAATTTACAACCAGAAGGATGGCTTTTTAGCCGCGCAGCTGAAAGACCCTGGGCAGGTTAATAAGCTTTGACAACTGGTGGCTCCATCACATTTTTTTCCCCCACAGCATTATGAAATACTCTACAGACCTCATCTTATTGATATTAATGTCTAAACAGCTGCACTGGCTCACCTGCTCTGCACTCGGGCCTGCCGTGGGCAGTGTCCCAGCCCTACTCCAGAAGCTGTCCTTTCACCGATGTCTTTCGGGGGCTGGAGAGGGTGTTCCATAAAGCTTTCAGCACAGGTGCCTCCTGTCACCTTCCAACTGGGATCCTGGTGGTATATTCAGATTGGACACAATTTGGTAGCATCCAAGGTGTAAAATGTCTTCAAACACAGGTGCTGGGGGAAAGATGTGCTTCATTTTAGGCCCAGACAGCTTTTTGGCCTCAAACTCACAAAGGAAGCAACTCATGGGAAAAGAATTATAAATGGGTCTGCCTGCTTCAGAAAGAGAGAGGTGAGAGTATCTTTTCTTAGCAAGTTGAATATAGGCATGATTGGGATGCATGGAGAGTGGCTTCACACTATAAACACAGCCCTGAAAAGTACATTGGCTTGATTTTAAAATTTAAACATTTTCCAGGGACTGGGTTTATCACTGAGGTCTGGGGCATCACAGATCATATTGGATTTACTAAAATCATCTATTAAGGAATGACAGCAAGGAGGACATAGCACTTCTAGGGAATGATCTTAATATTGATTTCTATTTGTGTTTCCTAATGGGAAAGAGCTGCTATAAAATGTAATAAATATTGATGGGGACAAAAAAACTTGTACTGGAAAGGTCATGATAGCTAAAGGGTACTATAATAATAAATTAGTGACTATCTCAATACATCAGCGACATTCCAGATGAAGAGCGGTCCCAGAGGGTTACAGCTAATAGTGACCCCAGATAGGGCAGTGGGAAGTTAGGAATTATCTTGTTCTTGGCTGTTGACTCTTTTCTAGCTAAGATTTTTGTTGTACAAAAATGGTGCCTTATCACAGAGGTATGGAGGTATTTATTTAAATAATTTCCAGAAATCTTATTATGCAGGTGTGGTGAATAACAGAATCTGTTATCTAGACAAATTTAGAGAAAGATGTTCAAATAGCAATACACTATATAAGCTGTTAGAAAGAGCCTTTCCTTAGAGAGGAAAGAAGCATCCATCTTCTTTCTTTTTTATGTTTTGGGCCACAATAAGGGCTGTTCAGAGATTACTCCTGGCTCTGCACTCAGGGAGCACTCCTGGCAGAGTCTTGGGGACCATATGGGGTGGCAGGGATCAAACATGAGTTAGCTGCATGCAAGGTAAGTGCCCTGCCTACTGCACTATATTTCATTCCCATCCATCCATTTTTTTTTTCTTAAGCATTGCAATCCACTTTCATGGTAAACTTTGGGATAGATTATTTCCCTGTGTTGATGTGTCAATCTGTGGAATGATCACATATGCTTAATTTACAGATGCAGTTCAAGTAAGGTAATGTGAGAGAAAACTTTGAATTATAAAGCCATCTATCAGAAGCAAGGGCCTTTGTAGAAATAAATGTAACATGAAAGTGTGAAGGATAATTTCAACATGCCAATTTTGGATAGGGAAGGGCAAAATGAGAATGGACTTGGTCTCGTAACAAAGAGGTACACTGTGCTTTGAATAATGCAGGGATCTTGAAGTAGCAGGTATTTGGTTTTCTGAGTCTCCAGACCGTACTGGGATTGATGAATGAATAGAATTTCATGAGGGAAGTAAAAGAGATAAGGAGGGTATTTTAAAGGATGAAGCACTGTTTTTTAAGGACCTGGGGGTACATCTGTATATAATCTTTCTCAAGCTTTTAGTAAAAATTCATCTCTTCCAATATTCTGCTCCACTTTTATTTTATTTTTTAAAATATTTTTATTTTATAAAGTAGTTCACAATATTTGATTACATTTAATATTCAAACACCAATCCCATCACCATTACACCTTTCCACCATCATGTTTCGATGTTTCCATCCTAAACCCCAATCTCTGCCCCAAAGCAGAACCAAAATAATACATTTTGTATGTTTTTAAAAGAAAAACTGCTGAAAATGCTACAAAAAAGTATCCTGAGAAAAGTATAAAGATTGTTCTATTTCACCCAGGGGCCATTAAGTCCTTCTATAAGAAATCACTAACATTGTTAAAGGTTGAGCCTTGAGTGCTTATATATGTGTGTGTGTATATACATATATATGCACATATATATGTGTATATATAATGTATATATATATGTGTGTGTGTGTGTGTGTATAGTATTTCCCTCTAAGATTGGTTGCCTCCTACTTTGAACCCCATCAAACGTGGTACAGTGTAAAAAACTAGGGCTCGCAGAGGGGCGTGTGCACTCGCGGGCTCTCCGGGCGGCTCTGTCTCACGGCCTGAGTTCGGTGGCCCAGAACCGCTGTGTGTGCTGTTGGTCGAGGGCAGGCGACGGAAGGAAGAAGGCCAGACTGGTTGCTCGATCAGTTTATTTCATTCTCTCTCCCTGCTTCTCTCCCGGCTCTCGGTCTCTCTCTGGATCTGCGGATCTGGCCCCCATGGATCTCGCCCCTGTGGATCGGGCCCCCCAACCCACTCTTACAGCCTAGTTAAATCTCCACAGCATGAGGGGTTGGGGCATACACATAGGTGTGGTCACCATCAATAGGGTAAGGTTCCTTTCCCTTAGGGGATGCTTCTCCTAGGACTTAATTCTATTTCAGCAGGAGGATCCACCCAAGGGCAGAGTCCCATGAGTGTGTTTCTCTTCTCCTCAGCCAGCAAACATATAAGAATTCATAATATTAATCATTTTGTATGGGCACAATAAGAGATGCATTAAAGCTTATGGAATTGCTCTCCTGGGGTCATCTCAATCTCAGACTACAGTGCTCAGGCCAGATCAGTCTTTCCTATCCCTGGCAGGGTCCCAGTCTTATAATTTCTATTGGATCATGACAACATTTGTCTATGATCAAGCTCTTAACTTATAGTTAAAAATTAGGCACTTTGGCCAGGCCCATCTAGATGCCAGGGTAGCACATAACTCACCGCTTGCCCTGGATCCTTCCCGTCCCACGTCGGGGATCCTACTTTGGGGTGCTAGGAACTGAGGGCAACTGAGGTTTAAGTGGAGAAAGCAGATGCCCGGGAAGAAATAATATTCGAGGCCAATTAATTCCCAAGTTATAAAAACATAATATTGTCTTTTTGTGTCTATACAAAACAGACATAGCTTTAAAGTAAATTATTCAAAAGGCACAAGAAGAGGAGAAAGGCAATATTAACTTATATAATATAAATTCAGTATCCTAGGAAGTTCTGACCTTACAAATTAGCAGATTCGGATTAAGGGAAAGCCGAGGATTAACTCTTTTGGGGAAGAGAGCATGGAGAAGCGATTATAGCTAAACAAAGGGATGGGAGAGACTCGGGAACACCTTGATGGGTGTGACTGGGGTAAACCTAAACTACGGAAAAAACCGGGATAAGCTACTTGTGGCAAGGAGGGAAAGGACAAAGTAATGTCATCCTACAGTACAGTACTCTTGGAGTATAGGTTGTGTGTGTGTCCTATGAAGTATTATGGACTGTGAATGTGGCTGCTTGGTCCAGGAATAGGTTCACTCGTGGGTGAAGCTCTGCCTGAGTGTGTTTAGAGTGGCTGTAAGCATGGTGGCGGTTGAATTCTGGAGGTTTTTGGCTGCAGGGGCTGGGTCCCTTGGGGCAAGGAGGGGTCTCATATGCTCCCCTCTGGGTCACTTTGTCTGATCCATTTTTATCCTATGTAAGATTTTATACCAACACTTAAACCAAATTTTAGAACTTACTACCTACAAATGTCCATTATGCTCAACTTAATCAAGTTCCTGAAAGTTGAAGTTGTATATTATTTTTAAGTGGTAAATTACTATATTTATTTAGCAAATCTTATATTACTACAATGCCTGGCATAATGTGGGTGTCTGGTATATGCATATTTTTGGTACATGTTTATCAAATGCATTTTATTTTATTATTATTATTTTTTTAATTTATTTTTTTATTGAGTCACCATGTGGAAAATTACAAAGTTTTCAGGTTTAAATCTCAGTTATACAATTCTCGGATACCCATCCCTTCACCAGTGCACATATTCCACCACCAAGAATCCCAGTATAGCTCCACCCCGCACCCCCACACCCCTAACCGCCCCATGCCCCTAGCCCCCCAATATCAAATACATTTTAATAAAGTCAAAGGCATGCTATAATTGTTGTATAATATTTGTTCATTTATGCAAGTATAAACTGAAATAGTTAGTTTGGAATAAAGCAGAGTTATGGATAGGAAACCATAAAAAATGACATTAAAATGGGAAGAAGATTTAAAATATAAAATTGTATTTAAAAAGTTGGACTTAACTCTGTGAACCTTAGAGGAATATGAGTTGTTAAGCAGTAGAGCAATGAGATAAAATTATTGGCAATAGCAAGAAAATTAGAAGAGAAAAATTAGAGGTAATGGAGATCATTGAGGATATTAGTTTCATGGTTCTGGGAGAGACTATGGGAAGATGTGCACTTAAGCGAGAACAATAAAGAACACAGTAGGAATGGACAATAGAAATGTATTTGAAAGTAATTTTGGAAATCGGCTGGTTAATTTTTATTACACATTTTCTTGACTTCCAACTTAATTTATGCCTGTTGAACAAATATGATAGTATGATTACTGTGTTATGCCCCTTCAAAATATATGTCCTTACTCTAAGTATCTCAAAATAGAGCTTATTTAAAAATAAGGTGGCTACTGAGGAAATAAGTAAAAAAGGTCATCAGGGTGGATCCTAATTCAGTTTTATGTTCTCATAAAAGGGACACAGACATGTGAGGGAAGGGTGATGTGGCCAAATATAGACTAGAGACTGAACACAATGGCCACTCAACACCTTTATTGCAAACCACAACACCTAATCAGAGAGAGAGAGAACAAAAGGGAATACCCTGCCATAGTGGCAGTGTGGGGTGGGGGGAGACAGGACTGGGGAGGGTGGGAGGGATGTTGGGTTTACTGGTGGTGGAGAATGGGCACTGGTGAAGGGATAGGTTATCGAACTTTGTATGGGGGAAACATGAGCACAAAAATGTATAAATCTGTAACTGTACCCTTACGTTGACTCACTAATTAAAAATAAACTATTAAAAAAAAAAGAAAAAAAAAGGGACACAGAAACAGACAGGATGAGAGGGAAGACAATAGATACATAGAAAGAAGATGGCGTGTGTCTAGAGAGGCATTTACAAGCCAAAGAACACCAAGATTTGGTTACTACCAATAGAGGAAACTAAGAAAGGAAGGAATGATTCTTCCTTAGAGCCATTAGAGATCTCATAAGGTTCTGTGGAAATCTTATCTCAGACTTCTTGTTTACAGAATTATGAGATAAATTTAAGTTGTTTTATGCCACCATGTTGGGTACTTTGTGATGAAGATCCTAGAAAGCTAACACTTATAAGAAAGAATATAGAATTAGGAGAAGAAACCCTTAACACTAAATTTCTGAAGGAATTGTTAATATTTTGATACATTAGTTTTAAACCTTTTTGAAGCTTTACTAGGAGTAAATGAGTATGTCTAATTCACCATGCTATCTAGCATGGATCATTAAGCTTTTATTTGCAAATTTTGTAGGTAAAAATGTTCTTTTCCCATTTGAGTCCTTTCAAGTAATTTCAAAGTATAGAATTTATATTTAAAATTAGAAAAGTTTGAAATTAGACAGTTTCAAAGTATTTACAAACTTAAAGATTTAAAGATCTGCTTTCTTCTACAAATTACTCACAATTAAACACTTTTGTTTTCATCCCTTTCAATATATGTTTTTGTTCAATATTCTACTTTTTTTAGCTGGAATTTATCTTGTAATAAAATTTTATTTCAACTCCTTTAAGGCAATATTTCATTATATATAGAAATTCATGTTGTTTCTATTTTTGACTATTATTAAAGTACAATAAAATAAGTGCTTTTTTCTTACCAAAGTATGTCTACATTTCTGATGATTTTGGGGATATTTTCAAAGAACAACAATCGCCAGAGAAAAAGGTAAATATACAATTATATGATGATACAGATTGCTGTATTGCTTTCTGGGATTATTGCACTCTAAGAAGAATATATGGACCTTTGGCACCATATGAACTCTCTCACAGGTCATGATCCAGAGAATCAGAAATAAATCTTGAAAAAAATCTAGAAGTGGAAAAATTTCTCCTGGATTCTGCACAAGGCTGAGTTGACTTGGGGCAACCAGGATGGAATGGGTGAAACCCCATGCCTACCCAGCAGAGCCTAGGCACTCTGAAAACCTCCACACTCCACAATCGCTGCCATGCTCCCAACTGGACCCCACTGCTCAGAAGATCCTCATCTAGAATTTGTTTTAAAAACTCAGATAAGAGGGTCTTGTGACTGAAATCTCTGGCTTTCATTCACTGGGGCATGGACTATCTTCTTCCATCTCCCTGTACTTTCAGAAGCCAGCAGTCAAGCACATGGCCCAAAGCTGCCAGTTAGTTAAGAATTTAAGTCTAATTGTAATTAACCTCATTAAAATTTAACCCCGTTAAAAATTTTGGACACCCTGGCCGTGATTTCAGTTGCACGACATCTCAAACTCTATAACACTGATAACTCAAGAGTAACACACCAGATTGGATGGGATGTAATGTAGAAGGAAACCAGTCTCATTTCAAAAAAGATAAGCACAGAAAGCTTAACCTATAACAATACTTTAGTAATCTCTTATATAAGGGGTCCATGTTGAGATGTTGAGATACAGCAATCTTCACTAAAGTTCTTCTATTTTGATCATCCTCTTAAAAAATTATTTCTAACAAATTGTTTATAATATTACTTACAACAAAAATTATAACAATTATTTATGATAAATTTATTTATTTACATAAAATAAATTATTGAGGGCCTACTATGGGGGCTAGCTCAAGGGTGGTTAGGAAAATTAGAAAAAAGGTGTGAAGGTGCGATGGTAGTGGGATTGATATTGGAATATTGGATGCATGTAACTAAACTAATGACTCAGTAAAGTTAATTTTTTTTTGAAGTAAGTAGATTTTAATTAGAGGTTTCTGAGGGAAGGAGGAAGGATAAGTGGGAGAGAGAAATAATAAGAATAACGCTCTCAAGGGAGAACGCGGGCTTCTCCAAGGGTGGAGGAAGCCCCTACACATAACCGAGCTTTAGACACAAAAGTATGAAAGCATGAAAGTACAAATCTCAAGAGGGGAGATGCGGACGATACATGTGCTCGAACGACACCTGTGCTTGGCCACACGGGCGCAAGCAGCACATCGGCTCAGGCAGCATATGCGCCAGTAAAGTTAATTTTTAAAAAAATATGAAAGAACTTATCTAATATCACTGGATATTTTCATTTAGGAAAAGCTTCAGAATCTAATGGGAAAACATTATACTTTGCTATTTAAAATTGTTTTTCCATTAATTGCAAATCTAAATATTAACTCCTGTTTTATCGTATATTAAAATTTTGTCTTGATAAATAATTTTATTTGCTTTATTACATATAGATTTTTTAGCATTTTCTTATTAAAATTTAAAGTATGAATTTAAGATATTAATATTGTGTAATGCAGTTGCACATTGACACAAATTTTCTTAATCTTACCTACTTAATTAACTTTTAACTCTTCTTTTTTAACAAAGCTGTTCATGATTAGGTTTCAGTCTCTGTTCCAACATCCATTCCTCTACCAGTGTACATTTCCCAGCTCCCGTGTCCCCAATTTTCCATCACTACTCACCCCACCCCAGCCTGCTTCTATGATAGACACTACTCTATCTTTCTCTCTCTCTCTCTCTCCCTCTCTCTCTCTCTCTCTCTCTCTCTCTCTCTCTCTCTCTCTCCTTTTGGGCATTGTGCTTTGCAATACAGATACTGGTTGTCATGTATATCCCTTTACCTACTTTTAACACTACTCTTAACTTCTTTATTATGCAAGGAGAGAATACATTTTAGAATAGTTTTTCATGTTCTGTTTCTACTTTTTCACGTATTCATGACTCAAATAAGTGTAGTGAGGTCTCCTAGGCAACCTGATGAGGATTCCGAGTTTGCTGTTTGTGGAATTTGTGGGTGTAACTACCTTATTTATGGAGCATAATTTTATCAGCTGATATGTATGATAATTTGAAAATTTGTCTGACTAAGAATGATAAGGTTGTCAAAGTCAGAGGTGATAATTTCCCTGCTATTCCAGTAGACAGAACTGAATTTTACTCATGTCCTTTGTGACTTTTTGGACTGTTTTGTGGTTCTAGTAGTGAAGGGTGAGAAATAGGATAAGATGGATTTCTGAGATATGCCATTAGACCTGGGAGATGACAATTCCATTTCTTAACCAATAGAGAAGGTGCAGTCTGAGTCCAATGAAGGGTGATATTTTCATCTTCTCTTAAAGCATGACTCTCCTCTGATATCTCAAAGTGTATGACTTTAGAAAACTTGGGAAAGAAGATTCTAGGCAGAATCACTAACTTATCTGACTCTGGGTACCATCAGAGTAGCAACTTAAAAGTGGTATATTGGTATGTTCCACATACATTTTGATATCACCCTAGGGAAAACTGCTCATTTTCTTCAAATAACCCTAAGTTAAAAAATCTGACAACTCATGGCATATTACACTATAAAAATCAGAAGATATTAGACAGTAGTCATGTTTGAAGATAGCTGTGAATGAATATATGTAAAAAATCTCTTTTAGATGACTAGTTTTGTCTATATTGTTTGTAAAGAAAAAAAGGAACTTGATTATTTTAGTGCTGTACCTATCAGTGGCCAAATCTTAGAACAAATACTAACATTTGGAAAATCATTTACTATCTAGAAAATATACAACTGTATAGAAATATTTTAAAAGTAGAAATGACTAGACTTAGAAACTGATTCCCACAGGAACTGGCTTAATTTAAATTACTGACTTGGCAATAAGATAGATTCTTGCATAAATTATTGTTTTGTCTCATTGACATATACAGGTAGAGTATATTAGTGAGCCCTTGGGAATGTAAGTAATTGAGTTTAGTAGAAAAAGATAAGAGATCATAAAATATGGGTAACAGTGAAAGGCACGAAAGTGGATGAGATCAAGTAGAGAGAATATTGTTTATTCATGCATTTATTTTTTCTTTTATCCTATTATTAACTTTCTGGGTTTTTCAGAAAAAAATTATATAAAACTCATTATGTTTAGAATCTTGGTTTCATTTGTGAGAGACATTTAGTGAGGTTATCGGGAATAAGCCAGGTTGTAGTGGGTTGTGGAATGAATGAAAGGAAAGAAACAGTAGGCACTGAATTCAGGGTCTGGAAGGAAGGGAAGGAAAGAAACAATGGTATACAAAATCAAGGAAGCCAGGTTTTTTTGTGTGTTTGATTTTGGATGGGAAAGAAAGAGAAGAAAGGGATAGATAGATATAGATATAGATGTGTAGATATAGAGATATATGTATAGAGATATATGTATATAGATTGAGCTGAATGCTTTACCTAAAAGAATTATATCCTTTCCCCTAACACTTTTAAGGCATGAACCTGTTAATCTGACTCCTTAGATGAGAAAACTAAAGTTAGAGAGTTTATCTATGATTATTACATAACTTGACCCTGTTTGAAGCAGCTGCTTGGGGAATGGAGAGAGATCAGGGTCTTGCATAAGTTAAAGAACTTCTAGATATCACCAAAGGCCCTTGCCATTGGAAAGCATACTTAAAATGGATCTAATTATTAGGACATATATCTTCCTTTGCACTGTCCAATAGCCTGAGGAGAAAAAGAGATAATTTGATTCCTGCAACATAACAATCAAGAAGTAGAAACCACTGACTCGTTTTCCAGATATTTATTAAATGCTAGTCATATACAGAGGAGCAAAGGGTCTCTGCCTTTTGATATTATGCTGCTGATAAAAGGGAAAAGATATACAATATGAAATCATATTATTAATAAAAAACATGATACAGAGCATTTCAGGTGAAGATGATGTTTCTGAAGAAAATAAGTACCTCTGATTGGTCCTCCTTTAAGGGGTATTTAGAAAAGATTTTTAGATTTCATTATTTGTCAATCTGTTGTAAAGTCTTAAAAGATTTCTCCGCAAACTGCCTAAGTGTGGGCAGACTAAACTCTTTGGAAAGCAATCATGAATTAACAACTAAAAACCCATTATACTATGATGAAGTGAATCACACTGGAGTGCAATGTGGCTGTTTAGTATAAGTGTGAATGAATGCAGTATGTAAGAGATAATCAGAAGAATAAACTCTGCCTACTGGAAAGCAAATGTGTACAGTTGGCTTGTATTGACAATCGATAATGTTAGAACTTCATGTTCCTACTCTCATCATCACTTACTTCTTGCTTCACTACAGTTGATCAATCAAAAATCAGGCAGAGAAGCACAAAGAGAAGGTATTGTTTGGTCAAAGGAAGTAATTCTGTCTTAACATACTATTATTTTCTCTTAATGAAGACAGTAGTCATCATTTTAAAAACCAACATTTGAGGACCCTCTGCAACTAAAGACTATGATCGAGAGGTCTTCTAATCCATTTTGGCACCTACAGCGGCTTCTTGCAGAAATACATCTAGACTGTGAACTGAGCTAAAATATCAGAAACCCAAAACTGCGCGGCCACTGTTGCGGCCACGCAAACTCAGAGTCTTCACTCTCAGCAGTGAAAAGAAATGATTAAATGATTCCTTTTCAGCAGGCCTGATTGTTGGGGGAAAATTCCAAACAATAATAGTGAGTTCTCTTTTGAAATATTGAATGTATTCAAAATATAGAGATAATAAAGTGAAGATCATTAGCTACTTAGGTGGGGGGTGGGCGGGAGAGGGAATATTGGGATTCTTGGTGGTGGAACATGTGCACTGGTGAAGGGATGGGGGTTTAATCAGTATAAGACTGAGACTTAAACCTAAAAGCTTTGTAATCTTTTTCACGGTGATTCAATGAAATAAAAACTTAAAAAGAAAATAAAGATTTGGAACAATTAAAAAAAAAACAAGATTCGAGGTGGTGAAAAGGAAAGCCATTTTAAGTCATTATGTTCTGTAACTCCTGAGCACCACCAGATGTGGCACCCAAAATAAAATAAGTGAATAAATCCAGGACTAAGCATTTGTAATAACTTAAAATTTTCAATTCTCTTGTTATGTTTCTCTGTACCCACAGATGAGTAAGATCATCTGGTATTTGTTCTTCTCTGACTTATATTGTTTGACATAATACCTTTCAATTTTATTAAGGTTGTGGTTAAATGAATTGTTTCATTTTTACTTGTTACTGCATGGTACTCCACTGTGTATATAGACTACAACTTTAATATACTCATTTTCATTGGATATTTGGGTTGTTTCCATATCCTAGCTTTTATACTGGAACTAAGAATACCAATCAAGGGGTTTGTGTGTGTGTTTGTGTGTGTGTATGTGGTGTACGTGTGTGTTTGGATTGGAAATAATATTAATAAAGATACTGGTAAAGTGTCTGGGTACATTGAATGTGGTTAGGCATGTAACTATCAAAACCATTAATGTTTACATTACTGTAAATATGATTTATGTTAGTAAATTAGTAATAAAAATAAAAATATTTCCCCTCTATTCTGCAACTATCAGGTATTCCCAGTGATCTCATTTACAACTGCTCCTTAATTGATCAACACATGCAGCACTCTTCATAAGTATACTGAATATAAAAATGAGAAAACCTTTCTCTTCATGAATTCACATTGTAACACTTGTAGTTTGAATTCTGTGGAAAGTATATAATAAACTGGATAAAACATCCCTTGCTGTAGATGGTCTAAAACAAATTTATCACTCTCTTTGAATAGAAAACATTCATTGAACATGGAAGGGTTACACAGGATACTGAAATGAGTATTCCTCCATTATCTTCCTAGATGACTCCCTAGCTTAAAGTGAGATTCCTGTTGCCTTAAGTAAATCCTTTGTGACAACAATTTTAAGGCAGGCTACAGGAGTAAATTTTTTCTACATGTTGGATAACTCATATCCTTCCATGATTTTTATAACCTTTTATCAGTATGTTCTAGGTAGAAGGTATAGAATTGTGGTCATACCTCTCTAGGCAGTCAGCAGAAAATATTCATTCTGTCTCATAACAACAAAATATCCTTAAGATGGCCTTGAAATGATTGAAAGAGGCATTGCATTGAATAAATGTTTCTGGCTTTCTTTAAATACAGTGCTAATATTCTTCTCAAAGCTGTCTATATAAAGACTGAAGTGTATATTTTTTTCTCATCCTCTGAGAATGAGTATTTTCTAGAATAAGCTTTAACTGGTGAAACCGATTTCAAGCTTCTCATTTGCATTGTTGTGTTATGTTCTTTCATAGTTTCATGAACAATAACCTCCCACTTCTCCACAGGCTGATGGGATAATTTCCTTTGCTGAAGAGATGAAAACCAAAATGCAGAGGTTTTTTAAAAGCATGTGGTTCAATGTGAAAAGCTTCCAGCAGTGTAGGCAGTAAAGTTTTAGTTCTTTTAGATTATAGCCTGGGAAAAAAAGTCTTCCGGTAAGAAAGGCTACGTTCATTCCATGTGATCCGTACTTTTAGACTTAAAATAAAATTCTTTAACAATAAAGCTGTTTCTGCTGTGGCTTCTTCTGAATGATGTTGGTTCTCAGAGACATATCAACATTACCTGCCTTTAAAGTCTAGCTGGTGAGGCTAGACCCCTTTCCTTCACTTATTTGGTGTTTTGTGAATTTCCCTTATGGTTTGCAGTTCTGACTATTAGGCAAAGGTGGGTTGTGAAAGAGTGCCTTTGAGGAGAAATTGAGCCCTGAAAAGTTAAGTGACGCAGTTTCTTGAAAAGTTTCCTTGGATTCCCCTGTCTGTGGTACATTTGAGAACCGATACATACATGATGCAGTTCCAAGCACTCAACTACCCAGTGAAAGCTGCAATCACAGGAGAAGTATGGGAAGAATGCTGACCCTGATGTCCTCTTAGAGAGGCCATCTCAGTTAATGTAACAGAGAATAAGTATATCAACTAGAGTCTCTGAGATTACTTAAGTGATGTTGATTCCTTCCTGTACTATCCTTAGTGACTGGTGGTAAGGGGAATCTTTATTTCATTTTGTTTCTCTCACACTGTCATTTGCAGTTCTCCCAGGCACAGAAAAAGCTATGATTCCCTATAGGACGCTTATATTCCTGCTCATGGGAGAGTCTATGATATCCCCAGACAGCATAAAATATAAAATAAGTAGTAATAAGGGACTGTTCTTTAGATTAACTTTGGGTGTTCAAGGTTTGTTTGCTTCTGAGTGACTAACTCATGGGGTGTTCTAATGGAAGAAATTCATAATCATTACTGTTGTGTTTTCTGCAGGAAATCCCATAATCTTAACAGATGTTATTCATATTTTTGAAAATGTTTAATGCTTTGAGTTTCACTAAGCCTTGTACTCTGCAGCAGTGAAATCTGCAGTGAACCTGGGGCACAGCTGGCTTCTCCTGCTGCTCAGCATTAAATACCTCCACTCCTCACCCTTATCCCCTCCACAGGAGAAACGCTATAGTCAACCTTACCCCTCAAAATATCACTTTAGAATATTATGGGAGTAGAAGAGATGTACATGTGGATGATGTGACCGTATACTGCATTTCTTTTTGGAAAAGCTTCAATACTTGAAAACTAATTTTCTACAATGCAAAGGTTTTAGAGTAGGCTAGGCTGTGGTAATGGCTATATGTCTGTTTTCTATTTTATTCCTTTACTTGTTTATTTATTGGTCACCTACAGCTTTGTGGGTGATAAGGTATGTGTGTGTGTGTTTGTGAAAAAGAATGGTTGGTATGTGGTGTCAGATCTCAAACCCCATGCACCTGTAATGCAGGTATTCTGCCACTTGAGTCATATCCCGAGCATCCCAAATTCCAATTTCTTTGCCCATTTTAGCAGTCTTGTGCATTTGGAAGCTATATTTTAGGTAGATCAAATTTTTGTCTTCCTGATCAATTGATAGTTTGAATGACATGATCTATTTTATCTCATACTGAACTTCTTCTCTTAAAGTTTATTTTATTTTCATTGTTTATATGTCTTTTTTGCTGCTATTAATTCTTACTTGATGAATCCTTTTCCTCTCTTATGTATTAGCTCAAATTATATTTATTTTAACATTCTAGGCCTGTTATTCCATTTAAGATATTCCTGATTGTATTGTGCCATTAACAAAATTAATATGTATATTATGGGTAGCATGAGGTCATGAACATTATTTTCAGCTTCTATCTTAACAGGTACTATGGCCAGAGGAACTGGTAGCAGGAAGTAGGTGAGGGTGAAAATGCCAACTCTCTGTTAGGCCTCCATTGATGGCTCCACTAATAGAGGACTAGAAGTGCCACATATTGTGTCCAATAATAAATAGGTCAATGAGAACCGGTTTAAGACCTTTTAATAAAATTGAGGTATCCAGTTTACAATAGTGTTAATATTTATGCTTAAGGCATGCAAGATTATTGCACTGCATCTACCACCAAAGTGTCAATACTCTTTAACAAATCACCCCTACATCATGGCTTGTTCACTGCCTACTCTCCACTCCCTTGACAAACAGTTCTATTGGCAGAATCAACATTTCTTTTCATTGTCCACTCACTTGGTTTGTTTCTTACACAATATGTATGAGTGAGTAACTCGGTATTTGTCCTCCTTTTGACTCATTTTGCTTAATATAAAACTTTCGAGTTCCCTCCCTATATTGAACCCAAGGACTTCGACATGTGAAACAAGTTCTTTGTCATTGAGCTACATGGTCTTATGTACTGTACTATCTCTCTGGTCCCCAGATTAAATATTTTGTTTTATTATGTTCGCCACATTGGTGGTGCTCAGAACTTTCCTCCTGGCTCTATGCTCAAGAAACACTCTTGAGAGTAGAAGGGCTCAAGATACCATATATGATGTCCAGGGTTTAATCCGGGTAATAGCTGCCTGCAAGGCAAGTACTGTACCACTGTACTCTCTCCATACCTAATAGTTTTATTTTCAATGAAAGGAGTTTCTTTTGAGAAACCATTTATTTGCTTCTTCCAATAACAAGGGAAAATCTTATTTCAGAATATCTATTTTACATCACTGGCTTGAAGCTTTTTCAAAGACTGAGGCAGTATATATCTTATTCTGTAGATACTAGTGAGAGTTTACTAATAGTTCTAAATTTCAGTGAGGATTTCTTTCTTCTTGTTTTGTTCTTAGTTTTGAGCTATATAGGCATCTTTATGGATTATTTATAAGGACATCTTTGTCGTAGAGGATTTTTTTTGATTGGTCGATACACTGAGGTTTTATCACTTTAAAATTACAACCTATAAAATCTCAAGACTGTATAAAAAAAGCTTAACTTTACTAACTTAGACAATGGCTTTAGGATTAAAGGCAGTATGAGTGGTCAGTTTATGTCTTTGAGTTCCAGTTCTAAACTTTATGTTTAATTTGAAAATTATTATTATTATAGATGATATATTTCTAAATAAAATTAGAAATATTTATTATATACAAGGTTATCAGTTATTTTAACAAGACGTTATCCCAGGTACTTAAGCTTGCATATTAGCAGAGAGAGAATTAAATCTGTATTTTAATCTAGATAATAACAATGGCATTCACTTTTATTGGAGCATATATATACATACCTATGTATATATACTTTTGGCTGAAAATTTCTTTCTGTATGTTGTGTTATAGTTTATGCTGATCTTTTCTAATATTTTTAATTTCTTATTGTATATGTAAATTTATCAGTTTGAACACATAAATGTGCTATTTGTTTATTTTCAACAAGGACTATGTTGACTATAACCATCGCAGTTACTTTAAAAAAATAATTTTACTTCAGTTAGTTAAAAAAAGTGGCCAATAAATCTTGGATGTAATGCATATTTAGCCAAGTAATATCCTCTGCAAGATTATAGAATTGTCTTATTTTAGCAGTATTCTTAAGCAATGGTAGCATGTACTCAAATAAATTAGCAATAGAGTGTTTTTAAAGGCCAAAGTAAAGTTGATTTAGTTTCCTTACTCAAGAAAGTCTAAGTTGGTTAAAAATTTAATTTGAAAATCTGTAAAACCTGTTTATATGCAAACACCATAATATGTTGGCTTTACTTCACAATTAAAATTTTAGAGAGACATTAAACCTGTTTTGATAACCTAAAGTATGAGCCACTTAAACCAAGTTATGTGCTTATGTAACTACCAGAAGCTTGATGTAACTTGTGAAACTTCTTGACATTCAAAATGCCTTTCATTATTTAATGCTCAGTTCATTCATCATGAGTACTTTATGTCTGTCTAAAAAAAAAACTTTATTAGAGATTCAAATTTCTGCAAGGCACATTGTGATACGTCCATATGGTACATTTTGCAACTAACAAAAGAAGAAGGAAATAACATCCTAATCTGTTTCATTTATTCATCTGCTCTCTTTATTTCATTCAGGAGATTTTCAACAGAGTTTCAGTGGGGTGGAAGCAGTAGAAATAATGTTGGGAATGCATTATTCGATGCAAATGTGAGAGAAGAGTGAGGAGCCTAAGCAATTCTTTCCTTTTTGCTTTGCATTTCTAGAACTGAGTTCCTATTATTAAGGGAGGGAGGTTTACATATGGCATTTTCTATTTTCTATAGGAAAAATTATACAGGGATTTTATTTTCTTTTTTCAGTGGGAGACTTAGGTTGAAAATACTAAGTACTTGGGATAAATTCTTATATGACTTGATGATATGACTCAAAGCATACAAGGCAACCTTATGAGAAGTTAGCAGAAACAATCATTGACCAAGAGAAACTGTAGTTCAAAATATGTAAAACTGGAAACTATCTAAGAGCTGTATTAAAATGTTAAAGAGATAGCAATAAATTTAGTTCTATGTTTTATCTTATCTGTGATATGAAAATATTACAGGATATACCAACATAAAATTATTGATATGTTCTATTTTCTTATTCTGTACTATCTATTTTGTGTGTGTTTGTGTGCAGGCAGCCTGCAGCTGTGCTCAGGGCTTACTCCTGTAACTGTGCTCAGGGGTCATTCCTGATAGGCTCGGAAGACCATATGAGGTGCTGAAGAGCAAACCCGGTTGGTCATCTTGCAAGGCAAGCACTCTCCCCGCTTTGTTATCTCTCTGGCCCCTTTCCTGTACTGTTTCTATAACGTAATATGTATTTTATCTTACAACATACCTTTATGCTTAATTTACCTCATTGAAGCTTCATAAAATATACAACAAAATAGTTGATTTATACCTAAGGTGTTCCAAAATATTAAAAATTAAATGAAACCGAGATTATGTGTATGTTTTAAAATTTAATCTTAGGGGCCAGAGAGAGTATAGTGCGTGGGACACTTCTCTTGCTTATAGCCAATTTAGGTTTCATCCTTGGCAGTCTGTATGGTTTCCCAAACACAACCAGGAGTTATCCATGATCACAGAACCAGGGGTAAAAGGATTAAGTCCTGAGCACTTCTGTGTGTAGCCTTTCCCACCAAAAGATATAACTTCTAATTTTAAATGAAAATTGCATATTATTAAAATTACACTAACCATATTTCAAATGTTTATTAACTAAATTAAACTAGAGGTTACTGTATTGGACAGTAGCATTTTAAATAATAAATTTAAGAAGTAAAATCTTACTTAATACATAGAAATAATAAGGTTAAACTCATGTTACTGAAGATAACTGGGAAAACTAATCTAGTTTGTATAAAAGTATGTTAACAAAGCAACTTTTATATAGTTTTTTTTCCTCAAGACTAAAAGTTCTATTCTAATTTTGGCTAGATCTAAGATGCATTTGCTTGCTCTAGATTTTCTATTTCTAGTCTAATCAGTGTCGGAGCTCATAATCAACAGCAACAAAGAAAAATCTAGGTTAGGGGCTGGGTCTGGGTGAGAACTCTGGTTAGGGTATTTGATATTGTATGACGGGTAATGTTCTAAGTGACCCAAAAAGGATGCATACCCCTGCAAAATTTTCCAGTTTGTTTGCTGAAGTTACAGAAGATAATTAGTTATGGGGAAATATGTACTAGGTGTGGGAATACATATTTTGCATAGCTTTTTTCTTTCTTCTCATTTTACTTGGGGTATGCTATAACTAGTGACAATTTCTTCTTAGGAAAAATACTTCCTGAGTAAAAATTCAAGTGGATTTTTGTTAGCTACTGTTCTCTATCTTGATTTTTTTAACACTACTTTAGGAGATTTGCATGAACAATGTTAGTACTTCCTTTAAAGGACTGTCTGCAAACATTAGATTTTTTCCAGTTCTCAGAGCAACAAGGCATCAATCATTACTGCCCTTTCTTAGTGAGTCCCAAACATTTTGATTTTGATTTCTCAATATCTTCTAAAGATACATTTTCCAAATGACTAAGTTTTATTGATATCATTCCTCATAATAGTATCTTTTTTAAACTTTGATCAGAATATATAATGGGATCTGGGGAAAAGAATGAGAGAGAACCGAAATCTATTAAAATCTTTCTAATATTGCTTAGCAAAATGGACATTCAACATAGAAATTAAAGTCATTCATAAAAGAGAAAATTTTCTATCTTGGACATCTGACTATGTTAGGCCAAGATTATATTTTTCACAATTTGGCTCTGCCCAGAATTTCCAAACCCTGTCCCAAGTATCTAGAGGTAACAGGCTATATTGTATGATATATCAGGTATATGACAGTGAGGAGACTCAGTTAATAAAAAATTAAAACCTGTATGAAAAAGGGCAGTGCTATATAGTGTTTTAAATTTTCCAATGAAAGAAAATTCTAATTAGTAGGAAAAATAACAACAGAGAAAAGGGAGAAATATGGAATTCTATTTTTGAAATGATTGGAAACTCTGAATTTAGAAAATACTAAACTTCTTGGTAAAAGAAGTCTTTTCAGAAGTATCAAAGTAAACTGTCCCTGCTGTTTTGTTTACAAATGGAGAGAAACATCTATTGTATAAATTTTTATTTTCACTAACTTGTTTTTTTAAAACTTGCTCTCTTCAGCATATTTGAGGCAAAATTTGTTTGACATTTATCACTATAGAATAGGATTAGAGTACTAAGACTGAAAATAGAATTTTGTGATTTTGAGTATCTAGGCTATTGAAAATCAATAGTAAATATTATATAGTGTTTGTAAGCATACACATTTTAACAACTAGAATGCTTCCCCAACTCAAAGACTAAATATATTTTTCATAAACAGGAAAAAA
Source organism: Sorex araneus (assembly GCF_027595985.1). Taxonomy (NCBI): domain Eukaryota; kingdom Metazoa; phylum Chordata; class Mammalia; order Eulipotyphla; family Soricidae; genus Sorex; species Sorex araneus. The sequence continues at coordinate 145,643,537 of NC_073305.1, forward strand.
TCTATCACTGTATCACTGTCATCCCATTGCTCATCGATTTGCTCGAGCAGGCACCAGTAATGTCTCCATTGTGAGACTTGTTGTTACTGTGTTTGGTATATCAAATACACTATGGGGAGCGTTCCAGGCTTTGCTGTGCGGGCGAGATACTCTTAGTAGTTTGCTGCGCTCTCTGAGAGGGACGAAGGAATCGAACCTGGGTCGGCCGCACGCAAGACAAATGTCCTACCCTCTGAGCTATCACTCCAATCCTAGGGAAAAAAGTACAGAGACAAATTTTAAATCTTAAAAACAATCTTTAAAGATTCTTTTTATTCTTTAAAATATTTTAAAAATATTTCAGAAGTCTTTAAAAAATATCAGTGTTGGTTTGCTTTTTCTTGCTAGTTCTGCTTTTCTTGATTTTTTTTTTTCACTTTTCTTTTGTGTGCAGATTTCTGTGAAGGGACATTCTCTCTGTCAGTTCCAAACCTAAGATATGAGTTATCAGAAAATATCAGAAGATTGAACAGTGAAAGCAATAGAATTAGCACAAAAAATGCAAGAGAACACACGCATACACACACACACATACATACTCTCACACACACACACACAAACATGTACATATATACCTGATCTGCCTGTTGTCCATAGTCTATAAGCTATTCACTTGAGTCATCCTGAATAGGATTGGCAGAACACTAGATGAAGGACAACCATGCAAGCAAGCAGGGTTCCGAAAAGGATTCAGCACGATAGAACATATACACACAGTGACCAAGCTCATTGAGGTCTCGCAAGAGTTCAAAATGCTCCTCTGTCTACTGTTCATAGGTTTCAAGAAGGCCTTTGATTCTGTTGAGACTGAGGCGGTCATAGAAGCCCTACCTAAACAGGGCATTCAAACTCAGTACATCTGGATCTTCTGCGAGCTGTTTTAGGGATTCACCACCAGGATCTCACCATTCTACAAAGAAGTAATCATTGACGTAAAGAGAGAGGTTCGACAGTTTCACGAAACTCTTCAGTGCCACCCTCGAGAACATTATGCGATGACTGGAATGGGAAGGAATTGGAAGTGAAGATAGATGGTCGGCAACTACACCACCTCTGCTTCGCTGATGACTTCGTTCTAATAACACCAAATATCAGCCAAGCAGCACGAATGCTGGCTGACTTCGACCATGAGTGTGGGAAGGTCAGACTGCAGCTGAATCTCACAAAGACAATGTTCATGAGAAACAGACTAGTTCCTGATGTTCCACTTGCCCTCAACAGAATGAACTATCTCTGAATGCAGCAGTTATGTATCCCTAGGTTGAGAACTCAACTTCACAAACGACCTGGCACCTGAACTTGCAGGAGGAAGAGAAGCATGGAATGCCTTCAAGAGCATGGAAGAAGTGGTTAAGAGGAAGAAGAACCTCTGACTCTGGGCACATCTTTTCAATTCCACCATTCTTCCTGTACTAACATATGCCTCAGAGACCTGGGCACTACAAATACAGGATGAGAACGCTACTTGGGTATCCCAAAGACGAATCGAAAGAGCTATGCTTGGAATATCATGTTTCACTCAAGTGAGAGAAGGAATCCGGAGTTCTGACCTCAGTCGATGATCAAGAATCAGGTACGCTGTCTCTTTTGCCAACGTGTCGAAAATAATGCGATTTAGAGACGACTAATGGACTAGAGTTATTACTGACTGGATTTCATGGGACATCAAAAGATCTCGTGGCCGCCCACCTATGAGATGATCAGACTTCTTCGTCAAGACCCTAAATGAATGGTTTGAGGCTCTTCGTGTTCCTGGAGCGAGCAGAAGCCACTGGGCTACACTAGCACGAGACAGGGATGAATGGAGATATTACTGGCGCCTGCTGGAGCAAATCAATGAACAATGGGATGATAAATGACACAAGTAATATATATTTGGAGGACACAACAGAGTATTTTGGAAAATAAGGCAAATACTGATGAAGAGATGAGAGTGTACTGTAGAAAGTTAATGAGTCAAAAATGACCACCAAGACTTTTTACATTGCGAAGGAATAATCGACATTTGAGGTAATAAAGACTGCAAACTAAAGTAGCTATTTTTTGGTGGAGGGTTTTATGAGGATTAATGATTTCATTTTCGGCAAGTTAAATATGAGACAGACACAAAGTATCCCAAGGGAGTATTTAAGTGACTAAGAAACCCTCTTTACTAGAATGAAAATGTTTCTTTAGGATGGGAAAAGAAAAAGAAATAAGATATGAACCTTCTCCCTTTTCCTAAATTTCTTGCTTCCCATGAAGATAGTTTATGTGGTTTTGTGAACTGACTGTGTTACAAGACCCATAAGCGTGGATCAGCATAGACTCTTGGTGTACCCATCTTTTAGTCTCCTGCTTGCTTATCCACAAGTCACAGATTTAATTTTCTGTGGTTGGAGAGAGAGCCTCTTGTAACTTGGTCAAAAATATGGATGCCCTGATGATATATTTTTTGAAATTGGCTTATTTTAGCACTTCCACGGAATGTCTCATCTCTTGAACTGTTTCTTATAAAAACTTTCTTGTCATAATTTAATTCTAAAAACCGTTTTAAAAGTGTGGAGGTTACTCCTGAAATTGTGTAGAGGCCATGGGAATCTTTAAACATGAACACTTAACAGTGCTCAGGGATGAGATGGTGCCAGAGATTGAACCCAGAACTGTGTGCAGGCAAAATGCATGCTATATGATTGAGGCACACTCCTAGCCCCACCCCTATTTCTTATGGCCTGTTTGCTTCTGGACTGAACTAGATTTACTTAAAACATAATATTTATCATTCCATTTTTGGTCTTTGTACTAACTTTTAAGAAAAATAATCCTTAAATTAAATATATAAATAGCCTGCATGAAGAGATTATTGCTAAATATATTGATTTAGTATCTGAATTACATATTCTTTTAAACAAGTTATTTAGGAAATAAACAAAGGCTGGAAGGCACACAAGAAGACATATGTCTGTCTCATGCATTCAGGAGGAGCACTGGATATGAATAAAAGTATCCTTGCACCCAGTGACTCAAGTTAATCAAAAGGATTCTAATTTTGATTATCTTAAAGACAGATAACTATCAGAAAGTAGGATGCCCTTCACTGGCTTACTGATAAGACAAAACTAATAAATACAAAAGAAATTCCTTACCTTGCAGTCTAATGGATTTTTTATTTCACTTGGGCCTTTTTCATTTCATTTTATTTTTGTCTTTCTGTGATTTACAAAGTGGTGTCAGCATCCCTCTAATAATGAACCCAGGTATCCTGTTCTTATCAACCTGTAAAATAAAAGCCTCATTTTTCAGTTTAATCATTGTAATCTGGCTGCCATACTTTTAGCAGTGTTTGCCCACTTTGATGTCTCCCATCATTCCATTGTAACATTATTTTATATACCACAGATTAGTGAGAACATCTACTGTATATCCTTGTCCTGCTGAATTATTTCACTCAACATGAGTTTCTCAGATTCTACCAACTGTGCTAGAACTTGTGACTGCTTCGTGTTATGTTGAGTGTGTATATAGCATAGCTTCATTCCCTTCATCTGTCTTTGTACACCTGTGTTGTTTCCATAGCTTAGGTATTCTACTAAATGCTATACTAAATAAAGGCATGTATATGCATTTTTGAATGGATATTATTGTCTCTTGGGATTAGACAACAATAAGTGGAATCATGGATTTTATGGGAGCTCTATGCTAACTTTTTTGAGCAATCTCTGTAGTTTTCCTCTGGGGCTGAACATTCTCATCAGGAATGAATGGAAGTTTCTTTTTTCCTCACATCCCTGCAAACACAGACCATTTCTAGTCTTTTTGATAGATGCATTTTGGCCTTTTCTGATTTTGGAGATGAGTAAATTTAAGAGCTAATATTTCACAGAAGGGCAGAGCCGTTTCTCTTCTTATATGCAAACTTAGTCATTATTATATTTAGAACACAGATTACTGGCTCTGAAAATAATGAAAATAATCTTTCATAACTTTCCTGCTGTTACTTTTTTGTGTATTGTACAGTGTGTGTCTTTCAATATAGAAGAAGGTTGTCATTCTTTTAACTATGCAAAGGAATGATTATGTTAATATATAATCTGTGCAATATGTAAGCTCAATATTAATATTTTATACAGGCTATTAAAATACTTAATAACATACTATATTTGGTAAACTTGATAAAATTTAACACAATAAATAAAATATAGCTATTTTGAGAAGAAGAGAACATTTTATTTTTGATTGCCATTCTACAAAAGTAAATAATTGGATGATTTTTGCATCTTATCTTTGTTGCAACTGCTTTCAAGCCTTAGTTAAATCTTTAGATGTATCTTGTGCTCTGCAACATCGTGGCAATGAAGTCTGACCACTATGGTATTTGCCAAGCAGGCACAAAGGTTAATTGAAAATCTGTAATAGCTACAATACTGTATAGCAAAATCCTCATAGCAATTTTCTTCATTTATAAAAGCTTGATCCTGTCTTACCATTAATGTCAGAAGCACAAATGACTCCTTTGAATAGGATTTTATAGTACATAATCTGCAAAGAAGAAAAGAGTTGATGCAGGTGGTTTGCTTTTCATGAGATAGGCAATTTCTACAAAAGGCTTACTTTAAAATGTCTCTTAATATCTACCTAAAACATACATGTACTAGTAGTGAAATAAGAAATGAACTTGATACTGTTATGAGGTATAACTGAATCATGTGCTTTGGGATTTTCCCCACTGAAAATATACCAATCATTGATTAGAATTTTCAGATGATAAACTTAAAAAATTATAATTTTGTCATAACCAAAGGTCTGTAACTAAGTATAGATATGACAAAACCAAGAATCTACAAAAATTTTGCCTATTGCTTCTCAGTTTATTTTCTTACAAATACCAAGAGATTTGACACTCAGGATTAGGATTGTCAATAGAGACTAAAAAGACTCTTATTTTGGGATTATTTGCATTCTGACACTTGATATTTACAAAATTAGAGAACCAACCTCTTCCATTTTTTCATCAGTAAATGAAATATGGTTCTTGACACCTACTTAGCTCAAAAGATATTAAAATATCTTTGGTTAACCTGGTACCAATGTATGTTTTTGGTGCCTTAAACACAGATACTACCTAAGTAGAAGTATTACTGCTATTTCATTGCTTTGTTTTGAAGAATCAATGTTAATTTTGCATTTTCCCTTGGTTCCCTGAAAATCACCAAACCAACAATATTCTCCTTGTTCTGTGGAGAAGAACTCATGTAGAATATGTAAATGAGACAGAATTGCTACTTGTTCCATTTCATTAATTAAATATATTTTGTACTTCTGTTAAAATTTGAAAAACATTCACTTTATTTAAAAGAGCTATCCTTGTCATTAATTTGGAATTGATAGCAACTTCACAGTAGAGAGTCAGACTTGTAAATATTTTAAGCTGTAAGTTCCATCCTAGGTAAACGAGTGATTATCCTTCAGAGAAAAACAGAAGAATTGATGAATATCTTCTGTCTTCTCTTGTAGCAGTGACATAAAGTTTGTAGATATAAACAAGTGAAATATTTAATAGCTCAGAGGGAAGGTGAAAGTAAAGGGAAAGCAAATAAAACATACCTAAGAACTAATCTCAAGTTTTTAAGACAGTCCTCCATTACTCAGTTCATCTTGCAATTTAGAACATGATAATGTTTTTGTGTTATTATCTGACTACTTAGATCATTTCCTAAGATTTTCAATTCTCTTTTACTGCATTAGTGCTGAGGATTGCTTACTTCTGTGATACTAAGGTTATTTTTACTGTGCTTTTCTTTACAACTTCATGACTAGAGAATTTGTTCCTCTCAGCAGAAACTTATTCGTTGTTATTTTTCCATCTTCACTTATTTCCAATGTACTCGTCAGCCAGGCAACCAGTAAAATGAAAGACTGGTTGGCATCATTATGTGTGAGAATTTCTATGAGAAAAGGTTTTCTTGTACTCACTTTTTAAAATAGTGCTTGTGATGAGGACATGAGGCAAAAAAGCTCAAATTGGATTTTTAAAAATAAAAAAATATAGGAAAAAGTCCTGACTCAAAAACAGGAGACTAAAAAATGCCATCTTAGTTATAAAAGCCGAGCATAGGTATTAGTTTGAATTCAAAGGTTTCTTCATTTTGGGGATCAACTCAGCTTAGGGAACAGAAGGCACCATTAGGCATGCTTTTAAAGCAATGATATCAATACGAATTTATGACAAAATGGTTTAGAAATAATAAAAGCTGGATTGACTAATATTTAGTTAATGAAAACTTCTGGTTATACATATTTTAGTCTGTACATTGAAAAAGATACTGAAGCAAATATATTTGAAAAAAATTCATTTTATATTAAAGAAAAGTAAAAATATATATAGGAATTAGTAATTCATATATTGTCTTAAGTCATATATCTATTAACCATTTTTTATGAAGAGGAAATAGCTCCATTTGAAGATGAGAAAGACAATTCTTTTTAATGATTTTTACAGACATTTCTATCATACCATAAAGCATTCCCCAACCCCCTAAAAGATAAAAAGCAACAAAAAACCCCAAACGATTGAATTAGGTTTCCAAATCTGATAAAAATCTGCAAAAACAAAAAGCTCAAATTGATTTTTTAAAATTTGAAAATTTATATAAGTAAAGGTTTATAAAATCTATGCAATTGTCTTGAGCACTAGACTTCTCTTGTGAGTTATTTCAGTCTTTTCTTATGAAAAGTAAGAGATTGGACCAGTCCCTCCAAATATTAAGGTGATTTTAGATTAATCACCTTAAGGCACATCCAGATTGGTTTTTGTCTGGTTTATTTTGTTTTGCTTTTGAGCCACATCTGATGAGGCTCAGGGGTTACTCTTGGCTTTGCACTCAGAAATTATTCCTGCAGTGCTTGGGGACTCTATGGGATGCCAGGGATTGAACCTGTGTTGGCTGCATGCAAGGCAAGTGCCTTACCCACTGTATTATCTTTTCAGCCCCACTTCCAGATTTTTAACTAAAATGAACAATGATTTTATTTAGAATTTTAGAGTAGCAATGTATTATATACTAAGAAATTATACATCTTATTTACAGAGAAGGACTGGAGAGATAGCACAGCGGGTAGGGTGTTTGCCTTTCACGTGGCTGACCTGGGTTCTATTCCTCTGTCCCTCTTAGAGAGCCCAGCAAGCTACTGAGAGTATCCTGCCCACATGGCAAGCTCCCTATGGTGTATTTGATATGCCCAAAACAGTAAAAACAAGTCTCACAATTGAGACTTTACTGGTGCCCACTTGTGCAAATCGATGAACAACGGGATGACATTTACAGAGAAGAAAATGGCTTTTAGAAATTAGGTGACAATCACATCACCGCCCGAGATGTGATCCCGGGGGCCGCACCTGTGTGCGGCCTCTCCACAGCTGCACAAGCGTGAACCCAGACCCAGCAAAACCTCTTTCAGCATGGGCAACAACTCCTCGCAGAATGTCTCCAGCCTGGGAACTAAGCCTCGGCCCCGTGCCCGCCCAGGAGGGGAAAGGTATTTCTCTCTCTCGCCTCTTTCTCTCCGGGGATGAAGGGTGCGGTGTCCGGTGTCCGCCATATTAAGACGACCACAGATTGGGTTTTCAAGACTGCAATGATCCAATATCTGGAAGAAATCTCCCTGGACTTTGTGTTAAAGTACAGAAATTCAAAACCGCGACCTTATTTGTCTTCACAGTAGGTCTGAATCTAGTGGGGTACTCCTAACAACAATAGTGAGGTTGGTGTTGAAATATTGAAGGTAACCAAAGTAAACAGAATGTAAAATGAAACTTATCAGTTACAAGGTAGGGGGTGGGGGGGCGGGATGGGAGGTGTACTGTGTGGGGTTTTTTTTGGTGGTGGTATATGGGCACTGGTGAAGGGATGGTTGTTTCAGCATTGTATAACCTGAGACCTAAGCCTGAAAGCATTGTAATCTTCCACACGGTGATTTAATAAAATAAAATTTTTATTTAAAAAAAATAAAAAATAAAAAAAAAAGAAATTAGGTGACAAGTCCATGTTTACAAAGTAGCAGTAATAGAGCATCAGAATTGGAAAAGAACCTAGGGCACTCTTAGAGTTAAAACTCATGTCTTTCCACAGCATTAATGGATATGTCCTAAAAGTTCTATAGAATTTTGGATTTTGAAATGGGAGGTATTGATTATATTTATTCCACAACTGAAAAAAGAAATGCTTATTGATTGTCCTGAATTTGATCTGAAGTTTTGAAAAATAGAAGAAATAGACAAATAAAGTCAACTTACTGAAGCTATTGAACTAGATTCAATTTAGTGTGACAAATTCAAATTCAAAACACTCTTTTTAACTTCAAACACATTTATATAATTTGGGAATTCATATAGATACTATTATCTTCCTGAAGTAGAGTTATTCATCATTGTTTAAATTGTTAGAAAATTCTATTTAAAGCCAGAAGTACATTTTCTTTTTCCTACACCAAAGTTATTTTATTATTTTTATTTATTTATTTTTAATTTAATTTTTAATTTTTTTAGTGAATCACCGTGAGGTACAGTTACAGACTTACAAACTTTCATGCTTACGTTCCAGTCATACAATAATCGAATATCCATCCCTACATCAGTGCTCACTCTACCACAAATGTTCCCAGTATCCTTCCCCCGACCCCATACTCCCCCATGCCTCTGTGGCAGGTGCATTCCCTTTTACTCTCTCTCTCCTTTTGGGTGTTGTGGCTTGCAATACAGGTGTTAAGTGGCCATAATGCTCGATTGACAGTCTACTTTCAGCATACATCTCTCCTCCCGAACGTGCCCTCCAAGTGTCCTTTATTTGGTGGTCCCTTCTCTATCTGGGCTGCCTTTTCCCCTAACATGTGAGGCCAGCTTCCAAGCCATGGAGCAATTCTCCTGGTCCTTATCTCTACTATCCTTGGGTGTTAGTCTCCCATTCTGCTGCTTTATATTCCACAAATGTGTGCAGTCCTTCTATGTCTGTTCTTCTCTTTCTGATTAATTTCACTTAGTGTGATACTCTCCATGTTGATCCACCTATATGCAAATTTCGTGACTTCACTTTTCTAACAGTTGCATAGTATTCCATTGTGTAGATGTACCAATGTTTCTTTAACCAGTCATCTATTCTTGGGCACTCGGGTTTTTTCCAAATTCTCGCTAATGTAAACAGTGCTACAATGAACATACACGTTCAGATGCCATTTCTACTATATATTTCTGAATCTCTGGGATATATTCTCAGAAGTGGTATTGCTGGGTCAAATGGGAGCTCAATTTCTAATTTTTTGAGAAACGTCCATGCTGTTTTCCAAAAGGGTGAACCAGCCGGCATTCCTACCAGCAGTGAAGGAGAGTCCCTTTCTCCTCACATCGACACCAACACTGGTCAATTTTGGTTTTTGTTCTTTTGGGTGAAGAAGCACATTTTCTTAAATTGTCATTTCTGAAGACATATCTTCATCTTTTGCATATACTTGAAACTGTTAAAATGACAGCTGATCTCTTAATACAAAGAAAAATTTTTCTTACCTTACCTTATTTTTATCTCACAGTCTTATCATAGTAACTTTTACTGAATGGACAATTAATAAAAAATTTTAACACCACTTTTAATCATTTGATAAACTAGACTAAAATTCAGAAAGGAAACACTGAATATAAATAAAAGAATTTATCCATTTCTTCTAAATTCTAGAAGAACTTAGTGGCATAAAGGTTTTCAAAGTAATCCCTAAAATATCTGTAATATATTAAATATATATTTATATATTACATATTTATATATGTTCTTATTTATATGTCTGATATTTAATATCTAAATCTCAAAATACACATTATTCTCCAATGCACATGGGCCATTCTCCGTGACAGATAACATGCTGTGCCATAAAATATACCTCGCTAAAATCAAAAGCATAAAAATTTTATCAACTATGTTCTCAGACCACCATGCACTGAAAATAGCACAAAAAGAAATGTTATCAATTTCTCAAACACCTGGAAATTAAATCACTCACTACAGAACAACCAATGGGTGAGAGAAAAAATGAGTGAGGAAATCAAAAGATTATTGGACACAGACAAGAATGAGGACATACGCTAAAAGAACTTGTTTGACAAAGCAAAAGCACTGTTAGAAGGAAAATTCATAGTTCTGCAAGCATTCATCAGAGAGGAAGAAAAGGCCCACATAAATAACGTTAACTACACAGCTTGAGAAACTGGAAAATGACCAATAAAGAGAGCCCACAGAAGCCAGAAGGAAGGAAATGATTAAACTTAGAGCAGAAATTAATAAATTGGAATTAAAAAAATCCAAATGATCAATGAAACCAAGAGCTGGTTCTTAAAACAAATAAAGCAATAATTATAAAACACTAGTGAGACTCAAAGAAAGAAAAAGAGAAAATTAATGAACTCAATCAGTAATGAAAAGAGGGACATTGCAACCATACCATAGAAGTTCAAATGATCATTAGGGAGTACTCTGAAAATATTTATGCCACTGTCTAAGAGAACCTACAAGAAATGGATAAGTTCTTTGACTTCTATAGCTTTCCAAGGCTGATCCAAGTAGGTAAGGAACACCTGATCAGGCCCATCACTATTGAGGAAATCTAAACATAAGCAAATTTCTCCCCCAGAGCAAAAGCCAAGGCCTAAATGGCTTAACTAGTGAGTTCTTTCAAATCTTTCAAGAATACCCATTTACAGTCCTTTTTAGGCTCTTTCTGAAAATTGATGATACAGGAAAACTTCCCAATAGTTTCTGTGAAGCAAACATTACCCAGACGCCAAAAACAGAGATAGCATAAAGAAAAAGAATTACAGACTAATATCCCTGATCACAGATGAAAATCCTCAACAAAATACTAGCAATTTAGTCCAAGAACTCATCAAAAAAATCATACATCCAAAATCCAATGGGAAGCATCCCTAGGATACAAGACTGGTTTAATACAAACAAGTCTATCAATATAACATATCAATACAAGAAATAGAATCATATGATCAAAGTAATAAATGCAGAGAAAGCATTTGACAAGATCCAGCACCCATTAATGATTAAAATTCTTAATGAATGGGACTTGAAAGAACTTTCTTTAACATAGTCGATTGCATTTATCACAAGGCCACAGCAAACATTATACTTGTTTGGGAAATACCAAAATCTTTCCCTCTAGTATTTTCTATCTGTACAAGAAAAGGTACTGGTTCCCTATTCTCACCACTTCTATTCAATAAAGTCTTAGAAGTACTTGCTATTGCAATTAGTTGAGAAAAAGATATTGAGACATTCACATAAGAAAGAAAAAAGTGAAGCTCTCACTTTTAGCATATGATATAATATTATAATTAGAAAACCCGAAAAGCATTACAAAAAAAGTTTCTAGAAACAATAGATCTGTATTGTGGAGTAGCAGTAAACAAAATTAACACACAAAAAAAACTTACGGCTTTTCTATATACCAATAATGAAATAGAAGAGAGATTTAAGCAAAAAAAAAATCCCATTTATAATTGATTTTTTAAAATTTATTTATTTTATTGACTCACCGTGACATACACAGTTGCATATTTGTTCATGATTGGGTTTCAGTCAGGCAATGTTCCAACGCCCATCCCTTCACCAGTGTACATTTTCCAACATCAATGTTCCCGTTTTCCCTCCTGCCACCCCCACCTCAACCTGCCTCTATGGCTAAGTTTTATTCTCTATCTGACTCTTTTGATTTCTCTTTCTCTTTCCTTTTGGGTATTATCATTTGCTATATAGGTACTGAAAGCATATCATGTATATCCCTTTACCTTCTTTCAGTACTCAGATCTTGTCTAGAGTGATTATTTCCAAATAAATTGTCATAGTGGTCTCTTTTCTTTTCTAACTGCCATCCCCCCACCCCCGGCCTTATGGCTACCTTCTAACTATGGGCCAGGCCTCCTGATCCTCATTTCTACTGTCCTTGATTCCATGTCATTCGATATTAGTATTTTTATGGTTCCACAAAACTAGTGCAATCAGTTTATGTCTGTCCTCTCCCTCTGATTCATTTCATTCAGCACTATACTCTCCAGCTCCATACATTTATATGAAAATTTCATGACTTCATCTTCCCTGAGGGCTGCATAGTATTCCATTGTGTAGATGTGCCATAGTTTCTCTATTCAGCCATCTGTTTTCAGGCATGCAGATTGTTTCCAGATTCTGGTTATAATAAATACTGCTGCAATGAATATAGAAGTGGAGATGGCTTTTCTGCAGCATGTTTTTGGGACCCTAGGGCATATTCCCAGGAGTGGTATAGCTGGGTTATATAAAACTCAATTTCCAGTTTTTTGAGAAATGCCCATTATTTTTTCCCAAAAGGTTAGTCCAGTTGGCATTCACACCAACAATTAATCAGAATCTCCTTCTCGCTTCATCTGTGCTAACACTAGATTTTCTTATTCTTTTTGGATATGTGTCAGTATCTGTAGTGTAAGCTGATATCTCATTGTTTTGATTTGCATCACCCTGATGATTGGTGATAGAGCTTTTTTTTTTTCATGTGCCTTTTGACCATTTGTATTATTTCTTTGAGGAAGATTTTTGTTCATTTCTTCTTCCCATTTTTTGATGGGTCTGGATGTTCTTTCATGTAAAGTTCTTCCAGTACCTTATATATTTTTTACTGAAGTATTTTGATAATTCTTTTTGCCATTTGGTTGTAATAGACAATATAATATTAATTATCGCATATCTGCTAAAGGTGCAGTCTTGGAGAGTGTTTGAGAAAATTGAGAGAGTGGTGGGGGAAGGTCATGTAGGTGGTGGGATTGATGTTGGAACACCAAAACCCATAAGAACTATATTTGGAAAACTTTGGTGTATAAATAAAAAAAAAACAGTACAATAACTGTTATTGGAAAGGATGTGATGAAAGGTCCCTTTTTCACTCCTGGTAGGAATGTTGACTGGTCCGCCCTTTATGAAAGACAACTTGGCTATTCCTCAAAATCTAGGAATTGAGCTTTCATACAACCCAATAATTCCACTACTGGGAATATACCTCAAAGTTCCCAAGCAATAGTAAAGACATATGCATTCCTATGTTCACTGCAGCACTATTCACAATAGCAAAACTTTGGAAACAACCCATATGTCTTAGAACAGGCAACTGGATAAAGAAACTATGCTATTTGTACACAGTGGAATAGTACTCAGCCACAAGAAAAGTTAAAGTTATTCAATTCGGTACTATGTGGAAATATATGGAGAGTATCATTTGAGTGAAGTTAGAAGGAGAAGCACAGACACAGGATGATCTCTTTCGTATGTGGGATATAAAGAAACTTCATAGGGGAATATAAAATGCCCAGTGGCAATAGAAATGAAATGCAAGAGAACTTGTCTTCAGTAAGAAGTCTTTTATTGGAGAAGTCGTAGTTTATAAGGAAAGAAACCACTAGGACAACGCTGGAGCTGGAAGGTGTCTGCCACAGGGTCAAGTTGGGAAGAAGAAGGGAAACTTGTAGCACTGGTGGAGTGAAGTGAACGCTGGCGAAGGGATTGGTGTGGGAAGATTATAGGCCTGACACTTAGTGAATATCTTTGTAATTTTTTAATTCACAGTGATCAAATTAAAAAGAATACTCTAAATCATGGTAATAAACTACAAAAATGGCGACATGGTGTAATGTTTGATACTTCTGTTGGTATTCATTGAGGAAGATCTCAAAATAAGGGGTAAATAATTGTCACAAAGAAATTTCTTTGGTTTATAATGAATAGAATATTTAGAATGGTATGATTTCCTATATTGTTTGAGGTCATAAATGCAGAGTGACCATTCCCTTATTTTCATGTGGTGACTATGAATATGACACAATTCAAAATTCAAATTGTATAACATCATGCATAGAAGCAGTTATAACTATAGGATCCATACTATGGGGTTGATCCATAATGTGATAAATTCAAATTTAATGTTTGTTTATGCCAACACTCCCAAAATGTTGCAAAATCCATGCTTTAAAGTTTTGCTACTGAGCATTCATTTGCCATATGGGATAGTGCTGGGTATAAAATAATGTGGTCTCTCTTTTGGAACCTTAAAATTAGTTGTCATTCATGAATTGTTTATTGTGAGGAGGTTGTTTTATTGGGTTGGACTGGTATTAGTTCATATCCAGTTATGGCCATGGCTTACTCCTGGTTCTGCACTGTGGGATCACTCTTGGCAGGGGCTCTGTCGATCATAAAGTGCCAGAGATCAAACCTGGTCAGTCACATGCTAGCCTCACTCACTATACTATCTGTCCAACCCCTAGAACCTTAATTATTAAATTAAATTTATTCCTTTCCCCCAAAAAGAAGCCTTAAACCTGACAGTAGATACACATTGATTTTGTGCATCTGTGTGATAAAGTATTACTCAGAGACAATATCATGTAAGATGTGAAGCATTTCAATAATTTAAACCAGACAATTGGGGAAAATCACTTCCCTTGATTTGACTTGACAATAGTCCCTCCTCCTTCATTTTCTCCTTGCAGACAAACACAGCTATATATTTTTCATGATAGTGTTTTAAACGTTTTGATTTTCTGCAAGTCTGGACAACATTAAGCAAAAATACTACGCATACAAATCTGCGTGATCTTGGACGGATAAGGAGAATTTCAGAGATAGGTCATGCTATATTCTTTACCTCTAAATGAAAATCACACAATTACCTTGGAAATAGAGAAAACTATGCTCATTCTTCTTTTGGAAGAGTTTAAATATGGTTTATAGGTTACCACTTAGTCTGATATGTCAGAAATATAGTTGGAAAGGCAAGAATTGTTATTGCAGATAGGCAGATTCTGAGTTTTATTCGTCTTTCCAGTGAATCAGCACATTTTGTGTTTTAAAGAATCACATTTTGCTACTTCTGCAGTCTTCCAGCATTCATAATTAAAAGTGTTAGCTCTTCTGAGTAGGTTTTGTAAGCTTTTAAAATAAATTTTTGCATTTATTTTTATTTATTTGTATTTTTGTGTTTTTTTTGATACTGCCTTTAACAAAGTAAAATATGGAAAGCTTAGATACAGTGATGTTCAAGTGTTTTTAGTAGTCTTATCAATAGTCCAGCGGGTAGGGCGTTTGCCTTACACACAGCCGACCTTGGTTCGATTCCTCCATCCCTCTCAGAGAGCCCGGCAAGCTACCAAGAGTATTTCACCCACATGGCAGAGCCTGGCAAGCTCCCCGTGGAGTATTCAATATGCCAAAATCTGTAACAACAAGACTCACAATGGAGATATTACTGGTGCCCACTCCAGCAAATCAATGAGCAATGGGATGATAGTGACAGCAACAGATCTGATCACTTACATAAATAGATATGAACTATAGAATTAGAATATAGGAAATTTCAAATGGACCTGTGGATTTCAGAGAGCACCCTTGGGTGAAAATATATAGGTTGATTTGAGTCTATTGAGAATTATGAGCAATTGGAAATATTTGAGTTTAATTCAGGAAAGAATAAGGTTGATATTGAAGGAAGTGAAATAATCGAAAAGGACATGGAGGAAGAGAGTTTGAAATAACCAGAGTGGAATTAAAAGGTTGAATTGTGGTGCAAATTCAGGCATTTATGTGTATTGAAACATTCAGTACTGGCATAAATTCCTATACAATACCTTTTCTCAGATTACATAATGAAACACAGATTAAGAAACTTTCCCCAAGTCATATCAACAAAAAAATATTGGACCTGGGACTCAAAAGAGGTAAGAACATCTGAAACATATTGACACTGCCTTCATTAAATGCATCCTGCATTACATGCTGTCCGCATTTTAAATATGGCTCTGCCAGCCCCCACCATGCTAATATACTCTCAGGCATACTTTTTGTAATCACCCATAATAGTTCATTGGTTATCAAAATTTTTCATTAATTATTTGTGTGCATGAAACTGTTTTTGTAAAACAGAACAAATATTTTTATTATCATGTTTATTGTTTTCTATCTATCCAGAATGCTTCCAGATTTTTACACCTACACATTGACATCTGTCCTGCATGCTGGTCCAAGAACCAGATGTTAACATCAAATCATGAAAACCATTTGATGTTATAATCAAATCAAATCATATACACTTGCAAACTGGAATTTGTCCAGGGACTGGTGGTTGGTGACTATTGCTCTCATTCTCTGTATCATGGGATCATGGATTCATGGTTTCACTGATCTTGCTTGAACCTATAACTCAAATTCTAGTCACCCCTTTCCAAGGAAAATTATTAAGTTAGGATTTATACCTAAGTTCTAACACATTGTTGTTTTCAATATGCCTTAGCCTCAGCTCTGACATAAAGAAAATATTACCAAAGGAGCAGTGGGAGTAAGAATTTGAATACCTTAAAGAGAAGGAAATAACATTATTTTGAGACAGAGGGGATGGAATTGTTATTGAGGACCAACACTATTTCTCTGAGAGATGATGTGCATTTGCTTAACAGTCTTTATATATCAGAGTGTTATTCAGTTTGCCTTAGAATACCCCTGAGTGCTCTTTCACCTTCTTCTTAATCTCATTATTTGATTATATTTACTTGGTTGGAACAGTTATTTGAACACTGCGGTGTTCAAATATTGTCTGAAAAACAATCCAGTAGCACACACTATAACTTACTATGTTACAACATTGGTAAACTTTATTTTGAAAGTTGTTTATGTTCCTTACCAGTTCCCCAACATAGAGTGTGACTATAGGATAGAAAAAAAATGCAAAACTGTTTAATTCACTAATTTGTTGTCTCATAAAATAAATATTGAAAGTGTTGAATAGTAATGTTATGGGAAATTGGCAGGGATTGAATGTCATGATATCTTTCCTATAGATAATTGTTATGATTAAAATTAAAACACAACCATAAAAACATGCACACCTACACACACACTTACACACACAAACATACACATTTAAAAGTACAGAGAAGTAACACATTCAGGGACAACTAGAAAACACATGCAAGAAGAACGAGAGAGGCAATGGCCATTAAGTATAAAACTTCGATCTACATCTATAGGTAAGGATCAGCTTCTTCTTCTGAAGGCCAGTTATTCAATACAGCCTGTAATGGGCTGAACACAAGAGGAAAGCTATGTTTTCTTCATTTCAGTGTCAATGGTAGTTTGGAAATGAACAAGCATTTGTAAATTGAAGAAAACCCTCAAATGAATCAATTTCTCATGTCTGAGTATAATTCTACTCAAATTCTTGACTGAATGCTAAATGCTTGTTATGGCCTCTTAGGAGCCCTGCAGGCCACCCCAGTTGGAGAGTAGAAAGAACCTATAAATAGATGAGAAAGGTTTGGAGTTCAAGTCTGACAATACAGAAGGCATGGGTAAATTATTACACCAAGATGCCACAAGTGTAAGATGAGAAACTGATAATCATACCATTTGCTTAAATAATAGTCCATAGTCTTCAACTGAAGAAAAGCACAACTTAGAGAGTCTAAAATGCTATAACTAAAATATTCATTGTATAATAAAGTTATAGCACTGAAGCACTGTCATCCTGTTGTTCATCCATTTGCTCATGTGGGCACCAGTAATGTCTCCATTGTGAGACTTGTTGTTACTGTTTTTGGCATAGCGAATACGACAAGGGTAGCTTGCCAGGCTCTGCCATGGGGGTGGATACTCTCAGTAGCTTGCCGGGCTCTCCAAGAGGGACGGAGGAATCGAACCCCAGTTGGCTGCGTGCAAGGCAAACACACTATCTGCTATCCTATTGCTACAGTCCTGTAAATATATGATGTCTTATCAGGAAAATAAAATAGCAGTGTATAGGACTACATTTAAATATTAGCCAGAATTTGGAAATAGAAGACAGGGATTTTAAAGTTGCATTGTAATATTTTAAGAACTCTATTTAAAAAAAGATCATAAAGACTGTACAGGTTAGGAAACAAATAGATAAGCATGATCTATCTGATAAGTGATGTAAAAATATTAAAATAAAAAATAATGTCTAGATCTTTAAAAACACTGAATTAGCTTATGTATTTAAGCTATATGTATTTAAAGATAGATCAAAAGAAATTATCAAATTGAAAATATATATATGTACATATATACAAAGTGAAATAGTTCAGACCTCTTCTGATTTATGAAGGAAAATTGAGCAGTCTCTTTAGCCTGCTTGAGTTTTGGTCGGGGGTTACATCCAACGCTCAGGGACTACTTCCTACCATATTCATATTGTTTATTCATATGTAGTAATAGTTCTTCCAAATTTTTTAAGGCTTTTAATTTATTTTGCTTCTTAATTTTTGATTGCCATATTGCTTATGTGTGTAGTTTTCTCTATAATTATTCTGCTATTCTGCCTATTTTGATAAGATTCTTTATTTTACAAATTTATGTTTTCAACAAATATGTGAATGTTTTGGCAAAACTCTGAGGGCAGCTATTTGTATTCTGCCATATGAGTGCCTACATGAAGACACTTTTTTTTTCTGAAACTTGAATTATAGGTAAGTGAATCTGTGAAAACTTGCTTACTTACTATCTGCCATGCTAGTCTTTTTTATTATTATTATTTTTTAGTAAATCACCATGAGGTACAGTTACAGACTTACAACTTTTCATGCTTGTGTTTCAGTCATACAATGCTCGAGTACCCATCCCTCCACCAGTGCCCATTCTCCACCACCGATGACCCCCCAGTATTCCTCCTACCCTCTCATCGCATCCCCCCCCACCCCACCTCTGTGGCAGGGCATTCCCTTTTGTTCTCACTCTCCTTTTGGGTGTTGTGGTTTACAATAGAGGTATTGAGTGGCCATCCTCTTTGATCTATAGTCTACTTTCAATGTGTATCTCCCATCCCCAGCGGCTCTTCTAACCTGGTGTTCCCTTCACTATCTAAGCTGCATTTTCCTTCATCATGTGAGGCCAGCTTCCAAGTTGTGGAGCCAACGTCCTGACTCTTCTCTCTATATTCTTGGGTGCTAGTCTCCCATTCTGTTACTATATATTCTACAGATGAGTGCAATCTTTCACAATGGGATACTATGCAGCTGTTAGAAAAGATGAAGTCATGACCTTTGCATATAAGTGGATCAACATGGAAAGTATCATGCTAAGTGATATGAGTCAAAAAGAAAGAGACAGACATAGAAATAGTGCACTCATCTGTGCCATACTAGTCTTGACTTGAGCCTTTTTTAAGTCGGTTTTGACTTGCTTCTGTCTTAGTCAATTTATCTTTCTGTGTTTTACCTATTCTGTTCCAAGGAGGAATACCATACTTTTGTGATTTAATATCTGTGTTGAGAAACCAAATACAATGTTTTCAACCAAGATAAAAATCATATAAATATCTATAAGGATACTGAATATGCAGTTAAATAATTTATTAATAATAAGTGTAAGTGATAATTTAAAATAAGTAATAATTATTTATTGCTGATAATAAATCATAATAAATAAATCATAAAAACATGTTATTTGATACCAAATAACACACCAAATTCATGTAATCTAAATGTTTAGTAAATAAAGGGCAGACTGACCTGAGTAACATATTTTCTTAAAATCCAAAATGACTGTGTTTACAAAATGAACTGCACCCAGTGCAATGATTTCTCCAGAAATCAAATCCAAGAAAATCATTAAGGAAAAGAGACTCTTTATAAAGATTCCAGTGAAGCACTAGTATAGAGGAATTGAGCCCACACTAGTGGTTCCTGACATATAGAGGAAAATAGCAATTTTCCATCTTACTGATGGTAGAAACAAGCATGTGCTGTTACATTCTCCAGTATCTAATCAGCAAACCCAAATAGCAAAATAGATATATTCTCATCAGGAAAACTTTTGGGTGGTATGTTTGGTGAAGGACAGATTGTGACTTTCAAAAGAGGGAAATTTACACATGTAGTAACACAAAGATAGTGACAGATGCAGGATTGAAGAACCACGGGATAGAAGAAGGCTTTTAAGCTGTTGCTTATTAAAATATTGTGTGGGAAGTGAGAAACTTTTCAGCTGCAACACATTCATCTCAGGGAATTTATCTTTGTGATGGGATGAAAATAAAATTTTGATTCTTAAAATTTTTTCTATTAAAGTACTCTATTAATGGAGAAAAGCAAACACATTTACTCAGGAATTTGAAGTGAGGATAACAGAGTGGGAGAGTCTTGGTGGAGGAAGAAGGCATAGTGCCCTGTGGTCCTAAGTAAGTGAGAAAGTTTCTTTAAACCTTATATTTTATCTAAAAAAATGCCTGTATTTATTTAAAGAGGTATAGAATGCTTTCAGTTTTCCTTAAGTTATTCTCAGTTAATGCTAATTAGCCGCATTTATCATATGAAATTCTGTTTGGGTGTCCTAAGTTTGGGAAACTGGATAAGTATATTATCAAAGGCTTGATTTTCTGGTAAAAACTTTTCTGTCCTTTCAGATAAATTTAAGTAATTTATGTTATTCTTTATCTCACATGTCCTAGGGATGCACAAGCCTAGATTGGTAGAGCTATTTGATGGTGGAAGGGTGTTGGGAGGGCAGGCAAACAACTGGGAATGAGCATTCACTTCTCTCCAGTTGTGGGTATTTGACATCTGTGCTTTTGTTCCCAGCATCAATGCTGGCAAGTAGGCTGGTTGAAAAAAAAATCTGGAAATATAACACAAAGATTTACTGCTTAATGCTGATGCCAGCCAAAGTAATTAGATCTCAGCACTCTTAGAATGCTCTCTAACAACAGTTTCAAGTTAACATTTTGTAGTTTATGCCAATCTTTTAAATGATAATTATCTTTTATCTGAGA
Source organism: Sorex araneus (assembly GCF_027595985.1). Taxonomy (NCBI): domain Eukaryota; kingdom Metazoa; phylum Chordata; class Mammalia; order Eulipotyphla; family Soricidae; genus Sorex; species Sorex araneus. The sequence continues at coordinate 145,664,405 of NC_073305.1, forward strand.
CACTAATTCTTTCACAAATTCTTCCCAGATGATTTCTGGAGACATCATCTACAGTTATACTTTGTGTGGGTCTCTATTATTCGGATGTGAATGTTATAGGTGTGGATGCTATGACACAGGAATCAGGAATGGCATATGCACAAAGAAATTTTACCTTCACCTTTATCTCTATTGGATCATGTCCTCATCATGTGCTTTTCTCCCCTCAATCTGTGATCTATAAAATGCAAATTATTTCACTGTTCTCTCTTGTTTCCTCTTCTTTTTCAATCCTTCTGGGATACCATCTCCTTTATTTTCTCCTCATTCCACCTCTAGATTGAGATAATTTTAAGTTTTTTCTATAAATTGTATGTCTAAAGTTTAATTTTGATACTTCATTCTTGTTTATATATACATATATATCTGGTAAGTTTTCCAAACAGTCTTGAATAGGAATATGGTGATAATAAAAATAAAATTTTTGTTTATAATATTACATGCATGCAGTACTTATGATTGTATGGTGATATATACAACATTTATTGATATATTGTTTGTTATATACCACTCATTATATATGTTTATTTAATACTTATAACTTTCTGAATTTGCAATAATTATCATCACATTTTGCAGATAAATCATCTGAAATAGAAAGATCTTAGCAATTTACACAAGATATCAGATTTTTTGGTTGTAAGCATAGAGCTAAGATCTGAACCCATCATTTTGGTTTAATGTATTCTATCTACATCACAACATTAGTTCTAAAATAGAATGATGGTGGACATTACTTTTTGTTTGGTCTTTTAAGTTTTGTTTCGTTTTGTTTTGTGGCCACATCTGGTGGCACTCTGGGCACTGTACTCAGTAATCCTGCCTGCTGGAGGTTCATATGTGATGCTGGCAATGGAACCCAGGTTGGCTCTGTGAAAGGTAAACACCCTACTTGTTGTACTATCACTCTGTCCCCATGGTGGTAGACATTTTAATTCATTTTTATGTCTTTGCTAGAAGAGTTAGCACTAAGTCATAGTATTTATTCAAATACATCTATAGATTTCTCATAATGGTGAGTGGAATAGCTTAAAAAGTAGAATTTACTATGAGGAAATCTACTTATGTTAATATGCATGCAAATGTTCAGTTCTGTGTTCACTTGAGTCTTTAAGCAAAGTATTTGCTCTGAGTCTGGTGATGCTATTGAATGTGTAGTCATAGGAGCATTGGTTTTAAACTTAAAGGGCATTTCAGGTAATAATTAATAATAAAAAACTAAAGACACAAAATTTCTATATTCTAGGTTTTTCCTAAGCTCATTGAGTACATTAGTCCATTAATCTTCAGAATAGTGCTCTGAAATAGGCTATTATCTTGTACTATAATCATTTTACAAATCAGAAAATAAACCTGATAAATTATACAAGCACTAATTGACAAAGCTGAGAATAAAAAAAAATGTAGTTTGTGTTTTTAACATAATATTATTTGCTAACGTTTCTCACACCTACATATTTTTACACATGATAAAATTCTAGTGAAAAAAGTTACTTGCCTTTCTTAGAACCCAAATAAACAGAGATGAGGTTTCTAGCTGAAGCTCCTTCCCATTACTTATCATATTTTTAATGCAACCTTTTATTTTATATAATTTTTTAAACTATTTTCCTTTATTTATTCATTAATTCAATGCAAATCAGTGTTAAATTTATGCAGAACACAGTACATTAAAGAAACAGATTAATATTTTCAAAATCTTCTAACCCAATATTAATTAAACTAATTATATATTAATAATAAAATTTAATATAAAAATTAATTGTATATTCAGTTGGTATATTTCAAAGAAGGAATAACTATACATTTAAAGTATAAGCAGCATTATGGCAGTGCAGAGAACATGTTCACAGTCTTAAGGGTAACACTGAAAGAGTACTTAGAGAATGTAAGATTTAAAATGAAAATTGAAGGAGGGGAATAGGTATTTGAAAGCAGTTCATTCCATCTAGTTAATTATATATAACATCCAGGTAAAGGGCTGGGGAGACAGTTTGATGAATAAGGCATTATTTTCCTTGCACACAGCAGACCCAGTAGGTACAATCCCTAGTACCATGTAGGGTTCCCTGGGCCCTGCTGGGAATGATTCCTGAGTGCAGAGACAGGAATAAGCCCTGACTACCACTAAATATGGCCCAAACCCCAAATAATAAAATTTTCAAAAGACAGCTAGGTGTTGGGAGAGGGATATAAGCAGTCTAGGGAACAGGGTCCTGTACATGAGAAGTGATGGGAATATTTAATGGTGGACATTTTTCATTTGTTTGTTTTAAATTTTTGTTGTTGCTTTTAGGCCAAATCTGGAAGTACGCTGGGCTTACTCCTACACTTGATCTTAGCCAAAAGGCCGAGAAGCGATCTGGGCTTACTCCTGATTCTGCACTCAGGCATCATTTCTAAAGTCAAGTAAGGGAAAGTCACAGAACAGTGTTTGTGGGTTATTAGGAGTGGGGATAGAGAAACATCTAAAATATGCAGTAGTTAGCAAAGGTGCATGGAAGAAGAAGAAAATGATTAGGACCCTAAAAATGGGCCAGTTTTTTTCTGAAGGTCTAAAGAGGAGACCAGCGGCAACTCCTGGCGAAGATGCTGTACTTTTATAGACCTGCAGTGTGGGAAATTAATCAGGCCAATCCACTGGTGCTTGGGGGCCTGCAGAGCCACAAACAGAGATAATGGGGTCTTCTTGGACTTCACCTTTTAGTCTTCAGGGTACCATATGGCATAGGAACTGAATTGGGATCAGTCAAATGCCACTCATACACCTTAACTCCTATACTCTCTCTTCAGTCGCTGGTCAGAGGTGAAATGGTGCAAGTAAGAAACAGTCTCAGGTATAATCAATTAAGAGATATACAAAAGGTGTGTGTGTGTGTGTGTGTGTGTGTGTGTGTGTGTGTGTGTGTGTGTATGTGTAAGAAATTTACAAGTGTTGGAAGAAACTGTAATAGGGCAGTGACTACATATAATACAGCAGTCAGTAGCAGTCATGTGTGTGTCATAGATGTGAATAATCTTGTTAGAAGCTTCATCTTTAAATATAAAGAGACATAACCGTATACAAAGTAGTACAATTTGCTCATATTTAAAAGTTTCAGTAAAAATATAAATACTGAAGATGTCTACATAATCTTACATTGACTCTTCTTTCCCATGTGTGGAATGATCCATATGCTTATCTGAAAACTTATTTTGATTACTAGTGTTAAAGAATTTTGAAATCTGGCAGATGAAAGTGTAGTTGAGTTGAAACTGTCTTACATTGAATATCATGAGGAACATATAGAATTGGTAGTCTCCATCTTCCACACTATGGAATCTGCTCTAGCATTTATGTTGAGATCATACTTCTTATGAACTACTACCTGCTAATGTTTGACCGTTATAAGGTTATGGGGCCTGGAAAATTCTGCCAGCATGTGGCTCTTCTATGATTTACTTTTATACTGGAGCTCCTTGTGGAACTTACCAAGACTTTTTCAAAGTTCCCCAGTCATCTGACTCTTTCAGATGAATCACCTTTCCTCCCAAATTTTCTTTTAAAGCTGCCATTTTGATCTGAAGATTTCCCAGAATACTCTTTGTCTCATCCCCTCCAAGAAATATTTTGCTCTTTATTTCTTTCTTGAATTCTGTTTTCCAGAAGACCCAAACTTATAAGCATTTTTAATACTTTAGCTTTAATAAATATTCTAGATCATAGTTTCTTGAACTGTGGGTTCTGACTTCATATGGGACTACAATACTAAAAAGATTTTAAAAATACATTGCACATGATTTATTATTGCTAAATGTTTGGTTTGTGGCTTTCTCACTCTCGGCATTCTTCGTACAGTCTCCATGACTGAACCAGGTGCTGAACCAGTCGATCGTATTCCTCATTGATGTTGTCAAGGATGGCATCTTCCCACGTTGTTGCAAAAGTGCCAAAGAGCTCCCAGTTGGTGGTCATTCTGGGAGTTGCCTTCTTAGACATAAATTTTGCAGACTTTTCTCCCCTCTCTGTGAAGTAGAATTTTGCACGATGGAGACAGTGGTCCTATCTCGTTTGGAATTTTGGAACAACAGCGACATCAGTCAGGCAAAACCTTCGATTCAATATGACGTGGTCAATTTCATTGTGGAACTGTCCACCAGGAGACTCCCATGTCCAGCTTTTAGATTCAGCCTTCTGGAACTGTGAGTTACCATAGATGGTCTTGGTCGACATGATGAATTCTGACAGTCTCTCACCCTGATCGTTCCATTCTAGGTCATGTGTCCCAGTGTGGGGTTCTTCGGGTGACCTTCTCGGACCTATCTTGGCATTAAAAATCACCAACAATGATCTTGTAGAAGGTGTGGTATTCTTTATAGAACTTCTCCAGTTCCATGTAGAACCTCTCAATTTCTTCTTCATTGTAATTGGAAGTTGGTGCGTAGATGACGAAGATAGAAACTGCAGGCAGTGAGCCATATCTCTTCAAGCGTAATTGTCCAATTCGGGTTGTTAAGCATTCGAATGAATCGATGCTCATGGCCAACTTTATGTTGACAAGGACACCAATGCCACCAATGCCTCTGTTGTTGAATGTTCTGAGGAATAATTTTTTTCCAGTGTCGAAAATGGCGTGATGTGATTGACGTCTCCTCGTTTCGGTCAGACCAATGATGTCGTACTTGATCTGCACCTGCACCATCAGGTCCTCAATGGATGCTTCTGATGCCAGTGTCCTTGCGTTGAAAGTACAGACAATCATTTTAGTCTTTCTTCGTTTTGGCAGTCTAGTTTGTCCCCGAGAATTTTTCAGCCTCTCCTTGCTCATCTTTCTTAACCCTGCCGTATTGGGGGCTCTTTCGGTGACAGGTGGATGAGGCCAATTGTTGTTACTGTTGTTGGCATATAGAATATGCGACGGGTAGCTTGCTAGGCTCTGCCATGAGGGCGGGATACTTTTTGTAGCTTGCTGGGCTCTCCAAGAGAGATTGAGGCTTTTAGGGCAGCCTCCAATTGATTTAGGAAAGCATCAATCTGAGGAAAATTTTGCAAAAGCAATGACAAAAAGAAAATCTACAGTCTTAAAATATAAAGTTTACATAACTTGGACAATAAAACTTTGTAATTGAAAACAGAAGAAAAATAAAAAGCTAAGCCTGAAATGACTGCAAATTAAAATAATAATGAACAATGATTTTGAATTATCATATAATATTAAAGAGATTACAATTGATAATATTGGCTGTTAATGTGAATCAGTGAATCATGCATTTTTAAGGAAATGAAAGTTTTCTGGAAGGCAATTTAATTATATGTAATAAAAGACTAAAATAAGTGGGTATGGCGCTGCCAGCAGGTCAACCTGTACCTGTGGGGCGAGTGCACCAATAGCCTGATGGTGCCTTCAGACTTCCAGATACACTCAAATTGCTGCTGTGCCTTCACCAAATCCCAACAACTTGGGGCAAAATTTACCAAGGAATTAAATGGTCAAAAGTTAGGTATGTGGGAAACACACCTACAAACCACCTCCTGCTCAGCCATATAAGCTCGTTTATTAGCCTTATTTCCGAGACACATAAATCTCAAAAAAGATCAAAAGACGAAGTTAGGGCCTGGAGTTCTGAGGTAGACGGGAACCCATGACTGAGAGCTCCAGGCCTACTTGGATCGAGACTGGGCCTCCACCCCCCAGGTCCCCACTTTTCCAGTAGCTTGGCAGTCACACCCACAAACTGCCCAGGTGCCATGTAATCTCATCAATGGCCAAGACCCAGGGACTATAAACTAAAGCTCCTGAAAGAGAGTGCCACAGAATGTCCTGAGCACACATCAAGCTATCTTCACTGGGATGGTCAAGGGGGGGCGAGGCAGGTGAAAGCCCTCCCTACCCCAAGGGACCCAGCTCCAGCAGCCAAAAACTTCCACACCCAACCGCCACGCTCAAGGCCGCTTTCCACACACTTGGCCAAGCCTTACATATGAGTGAACATATTCCTGGACACATCATAAAACACTCCCTACCCATTCACCATAATTACCACACCACATTTGATGGGGTTCAGACAGTAGGCAACAAATCATAGAGGGAAATATATATATGTTATATATATGCATATATACATATTTTCAGATATATATATATATACCAAAGCTCACATCACCCAAGCTTTAACAACATGTTTTTAGTGGTATCCTATAGAATGTCTTAATGGCTTCTGCCAAAATAGAACAATCTTCACACAGTTTCCTATATGAGCACTTTTTTGTAAGCATGTTCAGAAGTTCTTCATAACAAACAATACAAAATATATTATTTTGGTTGTGTTTTGGGACAGGGATTGGGGTTTGGGATAGAAACATCCTGAATTTGGTGGTGGGAAGATGTAATGGTGGCAGGATTGGTGTTTAAATATTGAATGTAATCAAACATTGTGAGCTAACTTATAAAATTAAAATTTTTTAAAAAAGTAACATGGAATTCATGCCCAATTCAATGAGCTTAATCAATGGCTGAATAAATATCAGTGCTCCTACATTATAAAAATATTAAAAATAAAATAAAAATTTTAAAAATTAAAAATAAATAATTTTTAAAATAAAATATGACTAAAATATTTATTATTGCTTCAGGAAATTACAATGAAAGACATAGTGTACAATAAAGAAAAAGTGTGCATGTTAATGTCTAAAGAAATGTTATTAAAATGATAAAAATTAGAAATAACATGTAAGTAGCATAACAGGAATAGTTCTCCCTCTTCTATGGAGCATAATAACTTTTTATCAAAGATTTCTCTCTACTAATGATATGGTCATTATTTTAATATTTTAAAAATAATATTAAGGTTGGGTAACTGATATTTATTTCAGTAAAGTCTAATATTTTAGAGCAAATATGTTGTCACTAAGAATTTTTCTGAAGCAAAATAGATTTAGTAGAAGCATATTTACTTAGACATTTCAGGAGGCACAGAAAGAGAATACTTATTCTAGAGAGAACATGGACTTACTCAGAGTGAAAAAAATAATTATTAAGAATTTTTATAGTTTAAATCATGTGAGGAATTGTTTATATGAAGTGGAACAACAGTGTGATAGATACATCTGTGTGAAATTTCCTGAGATAAAAACATGTCAAACCATTTACTTTTTATTTGGTAGTGTAAAATTTTGGAGTAAGTCTCAGGCTTTTAGGAAGAGATCTCTAAACAAGTTATACACAAAACACCCAGGTTTTAAAAAGATAATAGCATCAATGAAAAACTGGGAAAATAAAATAATAAATGACCTATATACGCAAAACAATTTTATAAATTGGAACTTCAGAGAAGTTTCAAAGTTTTTAAAAGAGGACTAGCATTTAGAAACACTTTCAACTTTGGCACACTGTGGAACATTCACTTACTAACATGCACAAGATGCTTACTGAAGCTAGCAAGAGATATTAGAGAGAACCCTGGGGTTAGCAAAATTATGGGCTCTTTCTACTGCTAGTATCACTGGCTGTCAACTTGATAAAGTGGTCCAAAATGAGGGAGAATAGCAATATGGAAAAGTTTTCATGGAAAGATCCATCACTACTATGGGATCAGGTATAGGAGCAAGAGGAATAATGACTTCAACTATATTGCCCATTTGCACTGCAAGTCTTTGCCTAGGATTCCCATTGTGTGAGCCCTAACTAGAAATAAGAGGAACACGGGCCCTCGAGATGAAAATCAGCTTCCTGTTTCACAGAGCAAGATGGAGAACAGTGTTTCTAGAGAAATCACACACACAAAAAATAGCATTGATGGTGTAGGGAAATAAAGAAGAGCTTATCATAGTGGATTTTATGTGTTTTTTTAAAAATTAATAGACAAGTGATTCAAGTCCATATCAACGGGAGGATTGGATTCTATATGATCTAAATGAAGGAGAAACATGATCAGTCAAGATTTGGACATGATACATGTTGCAAAATTATTTTTTAGATGTAGCTAATATTGTGGGAAAGATAAAATAGACTTGAGCAACAAGGAAAATACAACAACAAAATCTATGGATTGAATAGCAAAGTTGCTGTAGTTTACAAAACACAAAGGTCAGGAAAAGAACTAAAATAGCTAGCATGAATTACAGTGAAAAGGATATGGAAGCTAGTGAGGAAAAATAATAATTTGAAAAATTAGAATAGTGGATTTTTTATGTATATTTTATACAATTGCTGTCTTGAAAATAATTATAAAGCTAAAAATTTAAAAGGTGGGTTTTAATAAAATTGAAGTTAAAATTATCATTTTAAAATTTGTGATTAGACATATTTAATGAGTTGTTAGTTTCCTTGTCACTTCACTGAGTGTTAAAATTTGAAGGTGTTTTATTCATTTCAAAACACATATTTGTGGATTGTCTAAGAATAAAGACATTATAAAAAGCAAAGTATGGTGGCTTGGTAAAGTTCAGATAATTTTTTAATTGATAGTATTACCCATAGAAAAAACATGTGACTGTTTGGGAAGTATAGCACTTCCTTCAAAAGTTAAAAATATATTGACAGTCCCTGAGGTTCAATAGGAATTCATCTTTAAGATAAAGCCCACATAAAAATTTTAGATATTGCCTGATGGCAGAGAGATAAATTGTTGTCAGAAAATGGAAAAGACTCATTTTCTAGGTCTGACTGGCAATTTTCTCATAACTCTGTCACATGGATAGAGTACTTGCCTTTCTCAAGCAGGCTGGCTGAAGGGAAGGAAGGAAGGGCCAAGATTAATGAGATAAACCAAAATAATATTTATTTTCAGAGGCACTCTATTAACATCTCAGAGTGGATCTGCCAGAATCTTCTCCCAATATCATTAGGTGGTGACACAGTTAAGACATTTATTAAGTTAATAGGGATAGAAAATAGAGATGCCCTGAAGAAACATCGTTGGCAAAACTGAAGGGATTGGTAGTAACTCTGCATTGTGTATATTGCATTATTTTTCCTTGATCTTATCACTGTGTGTTTGAAATTGTTTATGCTTTTTCCTTCCTATTTAGACCTAGTGGAAGAAAACTGAGAATCCATAGTGTGCTATTTTTAACTTTTAACAATTTTTTGCTATTTTTAACAATTTCAGTTGTAAAGTTACTGAACACTGAAATTGTAAAAGAGAGAGAAAGAAAGAAGGGGAGAGAGACAAAAAGAGAGAGAGAGAAAGAGAAAAGAGAGGGAGAGAGAGGGAAAAGAGACATAATCTAAAACTTAAAAATCACCTTTACTCGATCAGGCACACTATGTATTTTGTCTTATATCTTTTTTACTTGCTTTTGTATTAGAGTATTTTGTAGTCTGGCAAAGTGTCCTTCCCACATTCAGAAAAGGAATGTTTATTGAATAGTGTTGCCAGATAAATCAATTATATTAGTATAAAGTATAATGCAAATTTGAGTAATTTCCCCTCATTTTCTCCAAACCCTAACCCTCTGCCATTAATCTAAAATGTAATACAGTCTTAAACTTGTGCACTATTTCCCAGTTAAAGTACATATATCTTTAGATGTTCAGGGGTCAATATAATACAGCAGGTAGGGCACTTATCTTGCATTCAGCCAACTCTAGTTTGATATCTGACACCACTATGTGGTTCCCCAAGTTCCACCAGGAGTAAGCCTTGAGCTCAGAGCCACAAAACCAGGTGTAAGCTCTGAGCATTGCAGATGTGACTCCAAACCAAATATATGTATATATAAAAATACATATGCATACATAGTTATATATGTTATATATGCATGTATATTATATAGATACAAGAGAATTAAAAATCATGCATGGCATGCATCTGCATCTTACTTTTTCAAATACGTTCTTTTGTTTTTAGTCTTCTCTTTAGAGCTGCTGAAGAGTGGAAGAGTCTCAGCAGCTAATAGTTCCCCTCTCCAGAGACACTGCTATTAGTAATGTATTTATCATTCAAGGATTCTGCAATGCATGTTTCAATGCATATTCTTCTAAATTTCTGTACTGAACTGTAAATTGCATTTAATGTATGATAGGCCAATACATAGCAGTTGTTGGTTCTTTCTAATGCCTGCATGGCATACTATGATGTGGATATACTCTGCTATAAAAATTATTTATTGTACAAGTTTTAGATATTTTTTGGCTATGAAGTAATGTCACCAGTGAACTTGACAATGACATGTATTTTGGCATTATCAGTGTGGGGTGTGCTCCCAAGTAATGTTCAGGGAGGTGGTACTACTTCCAGTGGTGCTTGGCTAATTAGGTCAGAGGGTTCAGTATTTAGGTTATGCAATAATGTTCAGGTCTAACAGTGCTAAGGGTGACTAGGGCCAGCCTGGTGGCGCTGTACCTATAGGCCTACACCTGGTGATTCACGGGGTCCATGTAGTGTTAGAGGTAGAATTCATGCCTTATAAGGCAGAACATGTGCCCCCTGATTCCTGAGCTGTCCTCCTGACCCTGATTTTTGTTTTGCTTTATTGTTGCTTGGTTTTTATTTTGTGTATTGTGCCATAATACCCGGCATTGCTCAGGGCTTTTTTCTGGTTCTGTGTTTAGGGATCACTCCTGTCGGGCTGGGGTATCATATGGGGTGCCAGGGATCAAACCAATGTCAGCTGCATGCAAGGCAAATATCCTGTCCACTGTACTATCTCCCTAGTTTCAGGGACCACTTTTTTCCTTATAATATAACCAAGAGGAGAATTTTTTGTGACAATGTGCATTTAGATTGTTGATTGTTGTGGTGCAGGGACTGGAACATTGTCACTGTCATTGTCACTGTCATTGCTCATCGATTTGCTTGAGTGGGCACAAGTAATGTCTCCATTTGAGACTTGTTATTACTGGTTTTGGCGAATAGAATACGCCACGGGTAGCTTGCCAGGCTCTGCTGTATGGGCGAGATACTCTCGGTAGCTTGCGGGAGGAGGAGCGAGAGGAGCGGAGGAATCCAACCTGGGTCGGCCGCGTGCAAAGCAAATACCCTATCCGCTGTGCTATTGCTCTAGCCTGGACTGGAACATTACTTTTCAGAAAGTTTTTCAATTTATTTTTTGAATATACAACCCTCTTTCCTCACATACTAACTTATATTGAACTATAAAATTATCTTTTTTTTTTTATTCTTGGGGAATAATGCAGAAAAGGTGATGCTTAGTTGTTTTCATTGTCCTGTTTCAACTGGTTGAAAGGTAGGATGAAATTTTATCTTTCAAAAGTAGAAAAAAGCTAACAACAACAACAAAAGTAAAGACAGTTTTTCCCTAACATACTCCTATTTTCTTCTTTATTTGATATAGATGCTATAAATTATCATTTTTCTCTCTTGTGCCTTTTTAGGCAGAATCTGTGTTTGTCAGTGTTCTTCCTGTAATGTTGTGATGGGAGTTACTGATCCTTATTATAATTTGTGTGGACTTCTCTCTTTCTGGAAGAGTGCATTTCTCTCTGCAGGATTAACTGAGAGGGCAGCTTCTCTGTCATCGGATGAGATTGATGTTAATCCTGACACAATTCACCAAGCAGATCCTATTTTTTTCTAACTTAATGGTGGTGATATGTCAGCTTTGAAAATAGCTTCTGTTTAAGATTTGCCTGTTATTCAGATTTTTTTTCTGAACAATTTCCTTGCACAGCAGTATACGTGATTTCTAGTTATAGGAACTTCAGTTGGATCTGAACATAAATGTCCAAATGTAATAATTATTATACATTGACAGTGTTTAAAATTTATATCATGCATATTATTTCCTATGAGCTCACACTTGGATTTCACAGTAGTGATAGGATAGATATTTTTGAATTTTAATAAATCACATTGAACTTTACAAAAGGACAAAAAAAATGCATTTGAGATTTAAAACCTTGTGTATTAGCATTGCAGTGATATAATAGTATGTATTGGGATAGAAAAAAGAGGCACTTGGTCTGGTTTTATATAAGATTGATATTATGATTTATATATGTAAGTGAAAAATGATTATTCAGAATAAGAATTTTACCACATGGTTTCTAAGTACAAGATCTGAGCATGTAAGCAATTTAATTGTAACAAAAATTACTTTATCTGGACAATAATATCATTTTTATCCCAAAGCAAAATTGTTTATTACAAAAAATTGATATTTGATATAAAATAAAAAGTACATCTAGTATTGCTTATTTCCAGTGTTTATTATTGCAAAATTTCTGACTTTGCTGTTTATATATAAAACAGAAATTTGAAATGGCTGTTCAATGTCTAGGCTAATTTCATAAATTATTAAAATACATGATTTGCATAGTATCTTGAAAAAGGGACCACTTTCTGTAGAAATAAATTAGAGTATAACTATGGAAAGGAACCCAGACAAATATACCTTATTTTTACTTTTATCTTGCTTTTCATTCTTCCTTTGAGTGCTTCATATATAATTTTTAATACAGTATTAAATACATGTATTAGACCAGTATTTAAGATTCTGAATTAAGCACTTTCAAATAAAAAATTAAGCACTTTCAAAAGGTGAAAATGAATAACAGGGAGATTAAGTGCTTTTTTTAAAAAAATATTTATTTATTTTAATTTTTTAAATTTTTTAATTAGTGAGTCACCATGAGGGTACAGTAACAGATTTACACATTTTCATACTTGTCTTTCCCTCATATAATGTTAGAGCACCTCTCACTCTACCAGTGTCCATACTCCACCAACAGTGAACCCAGCATCCCTCCCACCTCCCAATCCCGTCCCCATACCCCTAGCCCCCCTCACCCCGCCTCTGTGGCAGGGCATTCGCTTTTATTCTCTCTCTCTCCTTTTGGGTGTTGTTGTCTGCAAAAGGGGTATTGAGTGGCCATCGTGTTTAATCTATACTCTCAGCACGCGTCTCCCTTCATGAGCCGGTCCTCCAACCAGAGCTTACTTGATATTCCCATCTCTATCTGAACTGCCCTTTGCCCCAGCATGTGAGGCCAGCTTCCAAGCTATGGAGCCAACATGCTGGTACTTATTTCTACTATTCTTGGGTGTTAGTCTCCTACTCTGTTATTTTATATTCCACAGATGAGTGCTATTTTTATATGTCTGTCTCTTTCTTTCTGACTCATTTCATTTAACATGATACTTTCCATGTTGATCCACTTATATGAAAAATTCATGACTTCATCTTTTCTAACAGATGCATAGTATTCCATTGTATAGATGTACCGAAGTTTCTTTAACCAGTCATCTGTTCTCCGGCACTCGGGTTTTTTCCAGTTTCTGGCTATTGTAAACAGTGCTGTGATGAACATATAAGTGCAAATGTCATTTCGACTATACATTTTTGCTAATCTGGGATATATTCCCAGAAGTGGTATTGCTGGATCAAATGGGAGCTCAATTTCTAATTTTTAGAGAAGCGTCCATATTGTTTTCCAAAAGGGCTGAACAAGTCGGCATTCCCACCAACAGTGTAGAAGGGTCCCTTTCTCCCCACATCTCCTCCAACAGCGGTTGCTTTTGTTCTTTTGGATGTGTGCCATTCTCTGTGGTTTGAGGTGGTATTTCATAGTTGTTTTGATCTATATCTCCCTGATGATTAGTGATGAAGTGCATTTTTTTCATGTGCCTTTTGGCCATTCGTATCTCTTCTTTGGGAAAGTTTCTGTTCATTTCTTCGCCCCATTTTCTGATTGGGTTAGATGTTTTCTTCTTGTAGAGTTCAACCAGTGCTTTATGTACCCTTGATATCAACCCCTTATTGGATGGGTATTGGGTAAATATCCTTTCCTATTCTGTAGATTGTCTTTGTATTCTAGTCACTCTATCTTTTGTGGTGCAGAAGCTTCTTAGTTTAATATAGTCCCATTTGTTTATCTCTGTTTCCATTTGGTTGATCAGTTGCATATCATATTTAAAGATACCGTTAGCTTCAATATCGTGGAGGGTTTTGCCGACTTTGTCTTTAGTTTACCTTATGGATTGTAGTCTGATGTTGAAGTCTTTAATCCATTTTGATCTGACTTTTGTACATGGTGTCATGTTGAGGTCTAAGCCCATTCTTTTGCATGTAGTTGTCCAGTTGTGCCAGAACCATTTGTTAAAGAGGCTTTCCTTGCTCCAGTTCACATTTCTTGGTCCCTTATCAAAGATTAGATGATCATACATTTGAGGTTGTGTGTAGGGATATTTCACCCTTTTCTATTGGTCTGCATCTCTGCCTTTATTCCAATACCATGCTGTTTTAATTGTTACCACTTTGTAGTTAAATAGAAGATTGGGGAGGATGATGCCTGCCATCAACTTTTTCCCGAGAATTGTTTTATCTATCCATGGGCATTCATTGTTCCATATGAATTTCAAGGTAGCTTCATCCATTTCTTTGAAGAATTTCATGGGTATCTTTATAGGGATTGCATTGAATCTGTATAATTCTTTTGGGAGTATTGCCATTTTGACAATGTTGATTCTCCCTATCCATGTGAAGGGGATATGTTTCCATTTCCTCATGTCTTCTTTTATTTCATCAAATAGCATTTTATAGTTTTCTTTGTAGAGGCCCTTTACTTCCTTGGTTAAGCTGATTCCAAGGTACTTGATTTTCTGGGACACGATTGTGAATGGGATTGCATTTTTCATGTCCCTTTCCTCTGTCTCATTGTTTGCATATAGGAAGGCCATGGATTTTTTTGGTACTGATTTCATAGCCTGTGACTTTACTCTACAAGCCTATTGTTTCTAAGATTTTCTTATAGAGGTTTTAGGCTTCTCTAGATATATTATCATATTGTCTGCGAATAGTCAGAGTGATTTTTTTCCTTTCCCATCTGGATGCCCTTATGGTCTTTTTCTGGCCTAACAGTTATTGCAAGTACTTCCAGTACTAATTTGAATAGAAGTGGTGAGAGTGGGCATCCTTGTCTTGTCCCTGATCTTAGAGGAAAGGCCTTTAGTTTTTCCCCATTGAGGATAATGCTTGTCATGGGTTTGTCGTAGATGGCTTTGACTATCTTGAGGAAAGTTCCTCCAAAACCCATTTTGGTGAGAGTTTTCATCATGAACGAATGTTGGATCTTGTCAAATGCTTTCTATCTATGCATCTATTGATATGATCATATGGTTTTTATCTTTACTTTTGTTTATATGGTGGATTATCTTGATTGATTTTCGAATGTTAAACCATCTTTGCATCCCTGGGAAAAATCCCACTTGGTCGTGGTGTATGATCTTTTTGATGAGTTGTTGGATTCTATTTGCTAATATTGTGTTGAGGATCTTTGCATTGGTGTTCATCTGAGATATTGGTCTGTAATTTTCTTTGTTAGTGGTGTCTTTGTTTACTTTTGGTATCAGGGAGATATGTGCCTCATAGAAACTGTCTGGGAGAGTTCCTGTTTTTTCAACTTCCTGGAAAAGCTTGAAAAGAACTGGCAGCAAGTCCTCTTTAAATATTTGGAAGAATTCGCCAATGAATCCATCTGGACCTGGGCTTTTGTTTTTGGGGAGACTTTTGATTACAGTTCCAATTTCCTTGATATTAATGGGTCTGTTCAAGTATTCCAGATCTTCATGGTTCAGTCTTGGGAGATTGTAGGAATCAAGGAATGCATCCATTTCTTTCAGGTTCTCTTGTTTCGTGGCGTACAAACCTTCAAAGTAGTCTCTGATGATCTTTTGAATCTAATTGGTTTCTGTTGTGATGTCCCCCTTTTCATTTATGATTCGGTTTATTAGGGTTCTCTCTCTCTCTCTCTCTTTCTTTGTGAGTCTTGCTAGAAGTTTATCAATCTTGTTTATTTTCTCAAAGAACCAGCTCTTGGTTTCATTGACCTTTCGGATTGTTATTTTGAGTTTCCATGTCTCTAATTCCTGCTCTAATTTTTATTAATTCTTTCCTTCGGTCTGTTTTGTGTTCCTTTTTCTGGTCCTTTTCTCAGATCTTGAGCTGTGAAGTCAAGCTATCTATGTAGGCCTTTCTTCCTTCCTGAGGAATGCTTGTAGAGCTATAAATTTTCCCCTTAACCCGGCTTTAGCTGCATCCCATATGTTTTGGTAGCTCGTGTTTTCATTCTCATTTGATTCCTGTTATCTTTTGATATCTTCCTTGATTTCCTTCCTGATCCACTCATTGTTCAACATTGAGTAGTTTAATTTCCACGTGTTTTATTTTGTTCTCCGTGTCAGTGTGTGGTTAGCTTCTATCTTCAGTACATCGTGGTCTGAAAAGATGGTTGATACAATTTCTATTTTTCCGATTCTATTGAGGTATGTTTTGGGGTCCAGTTCATTGTCTATTTTGGAAAATGTTCTGTGTGCACTGGAAAGGAATGTGCATTCTTTCATTTTGAGGTGTAAAGCCCTGTATAGGTCTATTAGGCCTCTCTCTTCAATTTCTTCTTTCAGAGTCAGTGTTTCCTTGCTGAGTTTTGTACTTGTTGATCTATCCAGAGGTGATAAGGCGGTATTGAAGTCTCCAACTACTATTGTGCTGTTAGTGATGTCCTCTTTAACATCTGTTAGGAGTTGTTTTAAGTATTTAGCTGGTCATTTGTTTGGTGTGTTTATGTTTTAGAGTATGATTTCCTCCTATTGTACATATCCCTAGATAAATAGAAAATGACCTTTACTGTCTTTTTTAATCTTTTTCAACCTGAAATCTATGTTGTCAGATACTAGTATGGCCACTCCTTCTTTTGTGAAGGAGTTGTTTGCCTGCAGGATTGTTTTCTATCCTTTGACTTTGAGTCAGTGTTTGCTCTGACTGTTCAAGTGTGTTTCTTGCAGGCAGCAGAATGTTGGGTTTAATTTCTGGATATATTTTGCCACTCTGTGTCTCTCTTTTTTTTTTTTTTTTGCTTTTTGGGTCACACCTGGCTATGCACAGGGGTTACTCCTGGCTCTGCACTCAGGAATCACCCCTGGCCGTGCTCAGGGGACCATATGGGATGCTGGGATTCGAACCTGGGTTGGCCGCGTGCAAGGCAAACGCCCTACCCGCTGTGCTATCGCTCCAGCCCCCCTCTGTGTCTCTTGATAGTTGCATTTAGGCCATTTACATTAGAGAGATTATTGTCATGGTGTTTTGTGTCATCTTTCTGTGGGGTTTGTTGTTCTTATGGATTCCTCCTTGTCTGACAATAGCCCCTTTAGACCTTCTTTTAAGTTTGGTTATGAGTCTATGAAGTTCCTAAGCTGTTGTTTATCCTAGAAATAGTGTATGGTTCCTTCTAATTTGAGTGAGAGTTTAGCCATATAAAGTATTCTTGGTGATGCGTTCATTTCATTGAGTTTTTTAAACTATGTCCCACCATTGTCTTCAGGCTCGGAGGGTTTCCTCTGACAGGTCTCCTGTACATCTGAGGGGTGCTCCTCTGTATGTGATTTTCTTTTTTGACCTTGCTGCTTGCAGAATTGTGTCTCTATCCACAGTATCCATCATTCTGACTATGATATGCCGTGGAGTCTTTTTATTTGGGTCTCTTTTTGCTGATACTCTTTGGACTCCTTGAATCTGGATGCCTGCCATTTCCAGCTCTGGGAATTTCTTAGCAATGATGTCTTTGACTGTCTTTTTTTCATTGGGGTTACTTCCCTGTGGTTCTGGGACTCTAATGATTCTTAAGTTGATCCTCTTGAGGTCATCCCCTAGGACTCTGATTCACTCTATAGCCATTTTGAGGTCTTTTGCCATTATTTGTTGTTGTCTGTAAGCTTTCTGCAGCTCATCTTCAAGCTCACTGATTCTGTCTTCAGCTGTAGTCATTCTATTGTTGAGGGCATCTACTGAGATTTTTAATTCATCTACCAATTCCTTTATTTGTGTGACTTCTGTTCGTAGCTTTGAAATTTCTGCTCTCATTTCTTCCTGCATTTTTGGTAGACTGTTCCAATGCTTCATTCATATCCTCCCTTAATTTATTGGATGTCTGTTCCATGGTTGCATGGAGTACGTTAACTCTCCTCAAGATTTCCTCTCTGAATTTTTTATCTGACAGGTCGTAGATGTGAGTAGCCTCTGTTGAGGTTTCTGGATTCTTATCTTCTCCCTCTCTTTGTCGAGGGGATTTTTGGTGTTTCTTCATATTGTTATGGAGGTATAGAGTTGGAACCTTGTAGTTGTCTATTCCTAGTCCCTCTTGCTGTGCGAAGGTAGGGCCTCTGGTTGTGCTATTGCTGATGGCAGCATTGTTCCTATTCTAGAGTTCTTTCTTACTCTCAGGTGCTCTTCCTGATTGATGTGGGGCCTCTAGTGAAGGCTTAAGGCTATGTTCTCTTCATAAAGGTTTTGCCCAGCTTCCATAATTCATTGATAGTTTTTGTGAAGTTAGTATAAGCTAATGGGCTATTTTGCATAGAGTGATTGAGATGGCTAGGGTGATTTTCAAAGAAACAGACTATACCTATTATGTTGAAGCAAAAAATAAGAACTGTGGACGGAGCTCTGGCAGGAGGCCATGCCCCCTTTGAGACCACGCCCCTGAGATAAAGGCCACGACCCCATTATCCTCTTGGGATTACCTGGAGACAGGGATGGTATTAGGGAGCCAAGTAGGGAGGCAGGGTGATGGGAGGTGGGGCCGAGCGGCCACTGTAGACCCAGGTCTGATCGGCAGCGTGGGAACAGGCGGGGACCGGGAAGCATGATTTGGGGAGTTGTCCGAGATTAAGTGTTTTAATAAAACCCACATATTAGTATATAAGTGAATTGGATCTAGAACTCAGAGCTCCTTGATACCCAAATAATACTCCAAACCTCCTGGAGCAGTTGTTCATGCACCATTATTGTGTTGTCTTTGTGTTTCATGACTGTCAGTTAAGAGTAATACAAATAATGTTGCACTAACTCAGAAATCTGGAGTGTTGACTGTACTTTTAAAAAATCCAATTAATCAGCCCTATGATCTTTCACATTTCCTTGAACTTTTACTTAATAGTCTTGAGAATGAAGTTAGCAAACCTACTTACTTTTTCCTACTCATTTCACTGAAATATTATATAAATATATGTATAAGTAATGAAATATATATTTATCTTATAAATAATGAATGTATAATGAAGATTTTATGCAGCTAGTCCTAAGTTTTCTGATTGATTAATAAAAAATTTTATTGCTCCTTCATATAAAGAATTTTTATTTTCCTTTTCCATTGACAAAGACTGGGCATGTGTTTTGCTTTGATCAATGCAATTATGCAGAACTGAAATGCTATGTTATAAATAGAAACTTTCAATACACATCTTTTCCCTGATTTTCATTATTTTTTGTTTTCTTCTTGAATCAAGACAAATTTTTTTGAGCCCAATTTTTTTAGTAAGTTGTCTAACATAAATAGGAGAACTGAACACAGAGTGTTAAACAAGTTCTAATTTTCTAATGATAAAACAGAGAAAGTCTCAACTGTATAGAAAAATTAAGTAGGTGGAATATCTTATGACAGAGCAAGGCCATTGCCATAATCCCATTATTAATACATTCAAATGAACTGAAACAATCAAACTTTTTCAGCGAGAAGGGTTTATAATATTTATCTCTGGCAATAGCTCAGTAAACTGAGTGGAGACATATTCTAAGTGAATTGCTATTGTAATTCTTGGTATGATACTGATTTGAGTCAAATAGTCGAGAGCTATGATTTTTATAGAATATTCTGACTCCTAAATCTGACCTTAACTAAAGGACACTCAATTTTAAATACTTGAATCTCAGGATTCTGTTGTCTTTTTCTGTTGCAGTAATTCGTTTTATTTTTTGCTCCACACCCAGTTGTGCTCAAGGCTTAGTCCTGGGTCTGTACACTGTGATCACTCTTGGCAGGCTTGGGATACCATGTGGGATGCTGTAGATCTTACACAGGTTGGCCATGCATAAAGCAGGAACCTTATCACCGTAGTATCTCTTCATACCCAAAAGCTTCCAAGTATTCCACAGGCAGAAGTCAAATCTGAAATTCTGTGTTTCCAAGAAGGTCACTGGGCCATTGTTCCTCTAAAGAAATGAAAGTGATTAAAGGAATTTGATTTTCCAAAGTGTCTGAGCCAAAGATTTCTGATAAAAAAATGGAACAAATACATTCAGGGTTTCTTGATGAAACATTCCCCACTGTGTTGATACTCTAAAGGTTTCATCTTTCAATACCACAAACAGGATGACTTGAACAATGCAAATTCATTTTTCTTACAATTACTGGTGAGTACTCTTTGTTGGGTTCTAGACAACTGTTTTTTCATTACATACTTACATGTTTCATTCTTTGTGGGAAAGAGAGCAAGCTACCCTGGTGTCTCTAATCAGGGTTCCATTTTAGCTTCTAATTTACTCTTAGTTTCTTTTTGAAAATGCAAATCCAAATATAATCACATTGGGGCATAAGGTTTTATCTTAAATTTGACGTTTCATAAGCATTTAGTCTGTATTACTTGCATCAATATGGAGTCCTTATAATGTTTTACAGGAAGATTTTATAATTATCCTCATCAAAGACCTGATATTTGCCATTCTTCCTATTTTTGAATGGAAGTGTTTCTTATGACTAATGGTGTACAGGGAGGGGATAGCTTTATTTTTTCTTTTTGTTCTGGGTTTTTGGATTAAGAGGAACCACATATGGACACAGGGTCAAAACCCTTCTGCCTGTGAGCTTTCTTGACAGAATGATGAGGATTTTTGACTGCTTTATGGTGGAGTGGAGATAGGTGTAGGAAGATATTGCTTTGTCCTTTCTCCATTGCCACAAGGAGCTTAGGTTTATCAGGTCATGCTCATCAAAGTGCTCCCAAGTCACTCCCACTCCTTTGTTTATCTGTAACCACTTCTCTATGCTCTCTTTCTCAACCAGTTAATCAGCTTTTCCCCCTAGTCATCACGATCACTATCACAAAATCCTGTTAATCATTGATTATGTGAGTGGGCTCAGTAACCTCTCTCCATTTGTCCTTTCCCTGAGATCTTAGAAGTCTCTCTCGACTCGGCCCTCCCAACGATGTTGCACTGGAGGCTCTTTAAGGGTCAGGAGAATGGGATCCAGCTTGTTATTAGATTTAGCATATGAATACACCATGGGGAGCTTGCAAGGCTTTCCCATGTTGGCAGAAAACTCTCAGAAGCTTGCCAGTTTCTCCCAGAGGGAGAAGTAGGGTACAAAATATCACGTGGCCGTGAAGGAGCCGCGCACTTCTGGGAGCTTGCTTTTAAGTCTCTGGATGTTGGCCGTTCATGGGATTAAACACACCTGGGTTCCTCTGCCAGTACCTTTATGCATGAGGTCTGTCCGAACGTGTGGAGAGGGGCCTCGAGCATGGCTGTAGCTAGGTTCCGGTGGTCTTTGGCCGCCGGGAGCTCTGCTCAGGGTGGGGAGGGAAGCTGGAGCCCATCCCCTCCAAGGGGCCCCAAGGAAGACAGCCAGGCATATGGGCAAGAGGTTCTCTGCCCTAATCAGACTCTGTTCCTTTGTAAGGTCAGATCTTTCTAAGACACTGAACTTGTAAGTTAATATTGCCTTTCTTCTCTTTTGAATAGTCCTTTGAATAGTTTACTTTAAAGCAATGTTTTTTTTATATAGACACAAGAAGATAATTAATATTAAGCTTTTGTAACTTGGGGTTTAATTGGCTTCAAATATTCATTCCCGGGCATCTATTTTCTCAACTTAAGCTACAGCTGCCCTCAGTTCCTAGCTCCCCAAAAGCAGGGTCCCAACGAGGGACTGAAGGGACCCAGGGCAATCTCTGAGCTACCCTGGCATTGAAATGGGTCAAGCCAAAGCACCACAATTCTTAACTATAAGTTAAGAGCTTGATCATGGACAAATGCCGTCATGATCCAAAAGTAACAACAAGACTAGGACCCTGCTAGGGATAGGAAAAACTAATCTGGTTTGAGCACTGTAGTCTGAGATAGAGATGACCTCAGGAAAGCAATGCTATAAGCTTTATGTGAAGGACTGAGAATGTGGTGCTGCTTGGGCCCTGTGGGGCCAGGCATGACCCTGGGTCTGCACCTGTTTGGAATAAGGTCTTAAAATGTACAGCAGAGATTTTGAAAAAGTATCAGTATCTTGGTAAATAATTTGTTCTTCTCGTTCTTTCTGCAAGTGTCTTCATGGTTCCTGTAGCTCTTTACTCTATTGTCATAGGAGTATAGTGTACTTTTTCTGCTCCCAGAGATGGCAAACATACTGACTCATCCAGTCCTATTTCATTATAATAGATTTAGGATGACTTTAGGAACATTTTCTATGAACTGGCCAAAGCTGTTAAGAAGCTAATTTTGCTTTTTTTCCCCCTAATTTAAATTCATTTGATGCTTCAGTTTGGCATTTCTAGCTTATTTGGGCTTCATTAGGAGCCTGTGAAATTATGAAAATGTTGCATGTTTTAGACACATAATTACACATCATATTAATTGATAAAGTTCACTAATGATATTATTAGAGCAACTCTTTCTTGTATTTATGTGTATTAATATACAAACATATCATTTTACTAACAAGTCTACTTTCTGAGTATATTAGGAGTGGATATAGAATATATATGTAAATATATAGATATTTTTTTCTGGGTTATAAGGGAAAAGATCCCTAGCAGTATAGTTTTCAAAGTTGCATCACTAAATTTCCTTTTATAAAATCTTGCCTTCAATCACACAAAGCCTGTATGCTCATTAGTAAGCTTTTCTATCCAGTTTCTGGTGCTGGCATAGTATTTAAGGAGGGAGAGGAAATGAACTTACTCAGCACTGCAAATAAAGTCAATTGATCTCCCAGGCAGCAAATACATGATTAGCTCTTCTCTTACCCCGAAGTCCATGTGGAGGCATCTGAAATCAGTGAACAGCAGAAGGAGATTAGCCAACCAATATTCCCACATGATGTGCTGCATATGTAAGGAGGTTCTGTATGAGGACCTTGAGACCCAGAAAAATTTGTATGCTTGAGGCCCAATCTAGTTTTCAGATATTTTGTCTTTAATAATTCAAGTTGTAAAGCCTATGTTAGTTTTTTTCAAGTGCATATAGAGTATTGTCCCAATAAACAACTTTAAAGATTTGAAGTACAAATATTACCTTAAAATTCACATGAATGAGGAAATGTGATGTAGTAAGGGGGAAATACCTAGATTGGCCTTGACCCCAGACTTTAGGGAGAAGGAAAGAAATCAGAAGGGGAAGAAAGATGACAAAAGGAAGTAATGGGTGAAAAGAGACAAAGGCTTTAGTTATACTGGTGATGTGGTTGAGTGGTATAACTATACATCCAAAACACAGACTCAGCAACACTGAAAGTATGACATCTAAGCTCCTATTAGTGGAATGTTGTAATGTGTCTGTTAAGGTAAGAGATACGGGGTGAGGGTAGCTTGAGAATGGGGATATAGGGTATCAGAACACTAGTGAAGGGAAATTGATAATGGTGATGGGATTGGTATTAAATATTATATGCCTAAAACTCATAAATAACTTTGCAAATCACTTATATCACTTGTCATCCAGTTGATCTTCGATTTGCTGAAGGGGGCACTAGTAATGTCTACATTTGTTCCTGTTCCATGCTAGTGTAGCCCAATGGCATCTGCTTGCTCCAGGAACATGAAGAGCCTCAAACTGTTCATTCAGGGTTTTGAGGAAGAAGTCTGACCATCTCATAGGTAGGTGGCCACCCAGTCTTTTGACGTCCCATGGAATCTAGTCTGTAATAGCTCTAGCCCAGAGGTTGTCTCTAAATCTCGTTATGTGTTTGGCCCATCTGATTTTCGACGCCTTGGCAAATGGGACAGCGTCCCTGCTTCTTGATCGTGGACGTAGGTTGGAACTCCAGATTCCTTCTCTCACTTGAGTGAAAAGTGATAATAATAATAATAAAATAATAAAAAATAAAAATAAATAAAAAATAGAAAATAAAAAAAATAGAAGCAATGAAAATTGATATTTCAAGCGTAGCTCTTTTGATTCCTCTTTGGGATATCTGAATAGTGTTCTCGTCCTGTTTTCATAGGGCCCAGGTCTCTGAGGCATATGTTATTGTAGGAAGAATGGTGGAGTTGAAAAGATGTGCCTGAAACCGGAGGTTCTTCATTGTCCTCTTAACCACTTCTTTGATTCTCTTAAAGGTGTTCCATGCTGCTCTCTTCCTCCTGTCCAGTTCTGGCACCAAGTCATTCCTTATGTTGAGTTCTCGATCCAGGTACACATAGCTGCTGCATTTGGGGATGGTTGTTCCAATGAGAGCAAATGAAATGTCAGGGACTAGTTCGTTTTTCATGAACATTGTCTTGGTGAGATTCAGCTTCAGTTCGACCTTTTCACACTCGTGGCCGAAATCAGCCAGCATTTGTGCTGCTTGGCTATTATCTGGTGTTATTAGAGTGATGTCATCAGTTAAGCAGAGGTAGTATAGTTGCAGATCGTCTTACTTCACTCCCATTCCTTCCCATTCCAGTCGACGCATAATGTTCTCGAGGGTGGCACTGAAGAGTTTCAGTGCATTGGTATCAGCCTGCTGAACCGCTCTCTTTACATCAATGATTACTTCCTTGTAGAATGGTGAGATCCTGGTGGTGAATTGTAATACAGCTCATGGAGGATTCTGATGTATTGAGTTTGAATGCTTTTTTTAGCTAGGGGCTTCAATGACCGCTTCAGTCTCAACAGAATCAAAGACCTTTTTTAAATCAATGAACATTAGACAGAGCGGCATGTTGAACTCTTGTGAAACCTCAATGAGCTTGGTTACTCTGTGGATATGTTCAATCGTGCTGATTCCTTTTTGGAACCTGGCTTGCTTGCATGGTAGTCCTTTGTCTAGTGTTCTAACTATTCTATTCAGGATGACTCGAGTGAACAACTTGTAGATGACGGACAACAGGCAGATTGGGTGATAGTTGCTGATGTTGTGGATGTCTCCCTTCTTGTACAGCAGAATGGTCCTGCTGGTTTTCCATTGGGATGGAATCTTACACTCGGATAGGTAGTCTGTGAAGAGCCGAGCCAGTCTAGTGATGAGTACTGGCGGCAGATTCTTCAGGTGTTTGGGACTGACCTTGTCTGGATCGGGTGCTGTACGTGTCTTTACTGACAAAATGGCATGTCGGATTTCAGAAGGGAGAATTTTGGGAACGACTTATCCATCCTGAGGAATTTGGTATGTGGACAGGTGGACTTAACTATCAAAGAGACCGGAGTAGAAGTCGTGAATAATCCTCTCCATTGCTCTTCTGAAAGATGTGATAGATCCATAAGGTCCTCTGAGGGCAGTCATCATGGTCTTGTAGTTGATGGTTGGCTTGTAGTTGGCTCTGTGAAGTAGAATTTTGCATGAAAGAGACGGTGGTCTGATCCCATTTGGAATTTTGGGACAAAAGTGACATCGGTCAGGCAAAACCTTCGATTGAATATGATGTGGTCAATTTCGTTGTTGAACTGTTCACCATTTAGATTTGGCCTTCTGGAATTGTGAGTTACCATGGATGGTCTGGGTCGACATGATGAACTCACACAGTCTCGCACCCTGTTTGTTCCATTCTAGGCCATGATTTCTGATGTGGAGTTCTCCCGTTGACCTTCTCGGTCCTATCTTGGCATTGAAATCACCAGCAATGATTGTGTAGAAGGTGTGGTCTTCCTTATAGAACTTCTCCAGCTCCATGTAGAATTTCTCAATTTGCTCTTCATTGTACTTCAATGTTGGTGCGTAGACGATGAAGATAGAAACTGCTGGCAGTGAGCCACATCTATTCATGCATAATCGTCTGATTTGGGTTGTGAGGTATTTGAATGAATCAATGCTCATGGCCAAGTTTGTGTTGACAAGGACACCAATGCCACTGATGCCTCTATTTTAGCATGTTCCGAGGAACAGTTCTTCTCCATTTTCAAAAATGGCGTGATGTGATTGATGCTTTCTCCTTTTGGTCAGATCAAAGATGTCGTACTTGATCTGCACTTGCACCATCAGGTCCTCGATGGATTCTTCCAATGCCAGTGTACGTGTGTTGAAAGTACAGACAATTCATTTTAATCCTTCTTTGTTTTGGCAATCTAGTTCATCCTGAGATTTTATCAGCCTTTCCTTGCTCATCCTTTTTAAAGCTGCTATATTGGAGGCTCTTTCAGTGTCAGGCAAATGAGGCCCATTGTTGTTATTGTTTTTGGCATATCCAATACGCTGCGGGTAGCTTGCCAGGCTCTGCTGTGTGGGTGTGGTACTCTCAGTAGCTTGCTGGGCTCTCCAAGAGGGATGGAGACTTAAACATCTCCTAAAGGGCGATTTCTGATCGCCCTTACAGGTGTTCTCATGGTTCACACCATATTTGAACTCCATCACATATGGTGTGGTAATTATGGAAAATGGGTATTAATTGTCTTATCATGTGTCATGTAGCCACTTTTCTAGCTTTGCGGCCATGTGGTTCAGAAACCTGCCTGGAGAGTGGTGGTGGCTGGGTAGTGGAAGTCTTTTCAAATCATGGTTCTTTAATCAAGTAAAAAATTTTCTTGATACGATAACAATAAAATTGAGGTGATTTTGTCAAAAACAAAATTACATCACTTTGGGAAGGCCTGGGGAACACTGGGCCACACCCAGCAGAGATCAGGGCTTAATCCTGGCTTTGTGTTCTAGGAATGAATCCAGGACAGCTGCATGTAAGACAAGCACCTTACCCCTGTACTATTTTTCTAACCACAATGATTTTATTTTATCTTACCACTATAGTGACTGGTCTCTAGGAAAATAGGGTATAATATGATTATTAATAAAACATAGGGAAGATATGGTGGTGATAAAGCTTTATTGTTTCTTAAATCAAGTCACTGAAGTTCTGTGATAACAGCAAACTGTTTCTTTTGCAAAAATAGTAAAGAAGAGCTATTTATGGCATTAATAGTTACAGTATTGTTGATTGTTATGGGTGTGTGTGCATGTGTGTGTGTGTATGTGTGTGTGTGTGTGAAGCAAGGTAGTTTTATTAAGTAGAACTCAAAAAAATGAGACAGTAACAACAAGTCTCACAATGGAGATGTTACTGGTGCCCGTTCGAGCAAATCGATGAACAATGGGATGACAGTGCTAAAGTGAAAGAGAGGAGTAATCTATGTTCAAGATAGAACAGACTTCTCCAGAGTGAAAGTTGGCAAGCAAAGAAATATAGAGAAAAACAAGTGTGATATGTGTTCAAGGGAGAACAAGGGCTTGAAAAGCAAGTGACTTTTCTGGTTTTGATATATAGTTACTGTCTAGCCTCTACCACTTGAAGTCTCTAAGACTTGCTTATTTTGTTCATTAACCTTGGTTTGCTTTTAATCAGTTTATACTTTCCAAATATTTGTAGAAGGAAAATCCTTATTGTCAAACCTTTCTAAAGTGTAACGGGGATAATTTAATATTCTTGTTTATATTTATTCAATACCTAGTTCTCTCTAAGTGTTGATTCAGTTTTAACAATCAGAGCTTGTGTTTTGGCAACACATTTCTATTGATCACTCACTTGAGTAATTTCTTGTACAATAGTTTGATTAAGGTTTATATTTATTATGGTGCATGTTTTCAGTATTGATACCCCCTGCTGTTTAAATAGGAACATTGTTAATGAGTAATATAGATTTTTATAAACATGTAGTAAAGAAAGGATAAATATTTACTATCGGGAAACTTTTATAAATGATGATTACTTAAAAATTAATCATCTATATTAGTTTACTTACACAGTACTTAGTATATAAATTCAGTTTAGGGTAGGTAGTATATACGTATTATAGAATTTAGGAAAAATATTGAGAATTACACTAAAATATTTAGATATTTTAAAATTACTTCTACTTAGTTTATGTATACATTGAGAATATTTAGCAACATTAGAAGTGATTTTAGGTATCAGAATATAAAAATCCTCAGAAATTAGTTGATTTAAATTCTACATTTTAGAGATGAGGATTGGTATTATAGAGCAAGGGAGTGATGTACATGAAGCTTAAATGATGTGCACTGTAGCACTGCACTGTCGTCCCATTATTCATTGATTTGCTTGAGTAGGCACCAATAATGTCTCCGTTCTGAGACTTGTTACTGTTTATGGCATATCAAATATGCCATGGGTAGCTTGCCAACTCTGCCATGTGGATAGGAACTCTCGGTAGCTTGCTCTGAGAGGGATGGGGGAATGATTTGTATGAAGCTTAAATAAAGAACTCTATGTGACTGATCAGTAGACTTCCCGTCTGGGTTGATTGTTTATATCTATAGATATCACATCTTAATGGGCCAGTGATGTGGCTCAGTGGTAAAATACAAGTTTCCCATATGTGAGGCCCTGGGTTCAACTACCAACACTGTAAAGAAACAAAACAATAACCAAATACCAATCTCCAAACTCCCACAATTTAATGAATTTATTAGAAAAAAGTCAAAGAACAGCACTTGTAATATGTTTTTTCTTTAATAGATCAATTAGCATTAGTTGATTTTTATGACCTTGGATAATGTTGATTTCCTTAAACTAAATTCTAAAATTTATATTTTTCAGAAGAATTAGTGATCAAGAAAAAACTGGTATTTAGAAGTCCCAGGACATACATAATTTGCCAAAGTTGTTTCTTTTTAAAATAAGGAATGCACAGTTTATTTAAAGAATATAACATTGAAAAAAAAGATTATTGGTTAATAATATTAAAAATTTCAGGGTTGCATTTTTAAACTTTCATATTTGGAATTTTGTATCCACCATAAGAATCACAGTGCCTTTGCACCATCAATAAAGACCCTGCTACTCCTCCAGGTCCAATTCCTCCTTTTCAGCTCCACTTTCCCACCAATAGTTATCATAGTGTTTATTCTTAGTCTAGGAGTTATATTTGCTGCCTTTTGTCAATTTATTAGAACTTAGTTGATAATTTATGTGTAATTTCTCTTCCTTTCTTTTCTTTTCTTTTTTTCTTTTTTGTTTTTTTCTGTTTGGGTCACACCCAGCGTTGCACAGGGGTTATTCCTGGTTCATGTCTCAGGAATTACTCCTGGTGGTGCTTGTGGAACCATATGGGATGCTGGGAATAGAAACTGGGTCGGCTGAGTGCAAGGTAAACGCCCTACCCGGTGTGCCATTGCTCCAGCTCCTCCTTAATTTTTATAGCAGATATTTCAGGTTCCACATGAATTTTACAATAAATAAATAATTGTTGAATCTATAACAAGTTGTTGTTTAACGTTTTGAAAACATACTCTTGCAAACCAACAAATCATAGAGAGTAATATGTATACCTCTCTCAGAGAGCTGGGCAAGCTACCGAGAGTGTCCCACCCGCACAGGCAGAGCCTGGCAAGCTACCTGTGGCATATTAGATATGCCAAAAACAGTAACGATAGGTTACTGGCCATAAAAAAACCTCCAATTGGGAAAGATGAGTAAGGAGAGGCTGCTAAAATCTCAGGGTTGGGAGGAATAGAGATGTTACTGGTGCCCACTCAAGTAAATTGAAGGGCAATGGGATGACAGTGACACAGTGATACACTTGCAAACACAGGTAGATGCCAATATTGTATTCTTCCAACATTATATCTAATATATATCTGTGAGAGGAGAACCTGATTAGTGCTGTACTCTTAATAACTCAGTGTCTCTTTCATTATTTCTGGCAAGTAAGTGAGACTTACCTGGAAGTTTTGCAAAACATAAACTCAATGTGTTTGCATCAGCTCCACTCAGTTTTTACTTTGATCCCTGCTTCAGGAAGCAGGAGTGATTTATCAAACCGTTCCACGTGAGGAGAGCTTCTTTGTTTATCATTGTCTGTGACAGAGAAACTTCTGTTAGATTTCTTGTTTCAGTAATAGAATGTTCTTGGTTCTCACCATTAGATATGTCTTCCAAATCAATTTTTATGGTTTATAAATAAAACTTTTTGGCATATCATCTTAACTTATCTAAGTTTTCACTCTGAAAGAAGCAAGGACCCCAATAATCTCAACAGATAATCCTAGAATTAGATGATAAAAACACAAATCACCAAAAGCTAATAGCTTACGAGCAGTACAGGAGAAAGGATAACTCTCATATTTCCTGTTCCTAATCAACTCTATAAGTGAAAACTTGAGTGAGTAGGCAATCTTAGGTACTCATAAAGGTAGTGTTTTCTATTGATGATATTTTCTTAAGGCTGCAGTACTGATCTAGTTGTGAAAGATAAGCCCCTTCTCTTCCTTCTGGCTATTGATACTGGTCTATTTCATCAGTTTGTACATCCAATGTTCCTTACATCTACACACTTCTTCATGAGAAGAAAATCACATTTTAATTGTTATTTATTTTTATGTCCACATTTTCCTTCACTCTTCTTAAACTTTGTTCTTGAATCCCCTCTTGTTAAATATTCCTATAATTTTACTCTTCATTAATACCTGGCATATAGAACATCATTATGCATTTATACATTTATGTATAGTATACTTATTTTTTACATTTTGTACGATAGAAAATTATACTTTGTTTATAATAATTCTTACCCACATTGTTAATTTTATGATCTACATATCTCTGATTACTCTTCAAACTTGCTGAAAAGTAGTTACTGCAATTGACAGTCTGAGGGATTCACTGACTTTATTCTTGACCCTTGAAGAAGGGTGTTAATAATGCATATGGAGTGTCCACTTTAATATACTGGGCTAGATTCAGTATTTGATGTTTGGGTGCATTTGAAAATTTGATCCTTTTTGAGAAGGAAATATGTGCTACTAAATGTTCTGTGAGTAAAGGGTCATCTTTCTCTATCTCCTGCACTTTATTTGTCTGACTACAGCTTTAAATATTTCATATCCTACAAAACTTTACTTGGAACATCAATAGAAAGTTCCTGAAAACATACTATTAGAAAAATAAATATTTTACAAAAAAATAGAAAGTTCTCAGTATTAAAATCACTGTGTCATTGTATCATTGCCATTCAGTTGCTCATTGATTTGCTTGAGCGGGCACCAGTAATGTCTCCATTGTAAGACTTGTTGTTACTGTTTTTGACATATCGAATACTCCATGCGGAGCTTGCCTGGCTCAGCTGTGCAGGCAGGATACTCTCGGTAGCTTGCTGGGCTCTCTGAGAGGGACGGAGGAATCAAACCTGGGTGAGCCTCGTGCAGGGCAAACACCCTACCTGCTATACTGTCACTCCAGCCCAGTGTTAAAATAGTATAAAGTAATATAGATGTAAGAAATTTTCCAAAAATGCCAAAGGCTGGCCAAATTTAACAAGAGTTAGAAGAATCATGTCCACAAGGACTTGAAATTCAGGTCAGATATTGAGGTCACATTGAACTACTTAGACAGGTTTAGTTGTGACGTTGGTATTATGTAGCCTCATGGGAACCAGCTAAAGTCACTTAAAAATTGAGACAAACAAAATCACAGCAAATCAGTTGCATGAGAGGATGTTGAGTAAATTGCTTTGTGATGGACTGAAGACAGAAAACTTTGTAGCAAAATTGAAGACCTCTGTTAAAAGTGTTATCAGCCTCTGCCTCAGCATCAGATTGAAGACAAAAGAAATAAATTATATGTCTTCATGATAATTTGAAGCCAAGTAGGTGATTAGGAAATACAACCAATAAATATGGAGGTATACGGAGAGCCCAGAGCATTATTCATCCTAATGGGAAGCAAAATAGTTAAAAATTTAATCTTTGATTCTATTTAACAAATTAGTTCTAAAACATCAGTAGGAGGTAAGCTACTGGCTATATGTTGACATTTCAGGCCATAAAGGGACTGGAAGTAACACAAACATACCCTTCAAATATGCTGATACAATTGAGTGACATTTACAAGGGAGAAAGATATTAAAATAATATTTTTTCACTCTTCATAGTATGCACCAGAGTTAGGGAATTGAGAAATGGCCTTTTTCTAAAGAACATCTAATTTATAATGACTGGATTTGCTTCAGTGACTTGTTAGTTGTTGAAACTGATTTCTACATTTATTGGAGGTCCTGATGACCTTTAGGATTCCTCTCAGGGTGATTTTGTGGGTCTTTTCTTCAACATTAACCAAAAGGGTAATCTAAATTGAATCATATCCCAGAGCTAATGATGAAAATTAATAGTTCTTTTTAAACTTTCTAATATTTTGGTTAATATTATCTGAATAACAGAACAGATCTTTTTTTATATCATGTAATTAATTGCTTCTGGAAGATAGGTTGTATTTAGCAGAGGTTTTTGAGCCAAAGGGGCTTAACACACACTTTCTGTTTACCCTTTTAAGTTTGAAAAATATCAAAGATATTAACATAAACATCATGATATTTAAATTCTCTTGAAAAATCAGATCAGACAGTACTTTTCACACTTGCCTTATTGTAATGACTTGATGGATTAGAATCCATGCAGAGCTAGTACTTGCCAGTGTGGCACCATTTTCTATTCTTGCTTTATAGTGCAACTACATTACTTAACCTTAAGTATTTAAATTTGTGGATTTCCCTTTAAAGATTTAGCACTTCCACTAATGCTTGATCCTTTTAAGATATGTCTCTGGCATGCTTAGAAAATCTATCCTGACAGTAATATTATTTTCATATATATTAAAAATGTTACAACAAATTTACAAAATAAATCTCAATTTCCATCACTAGAATAATAAATTTAATTTTATCATACCTAGCATCTTTTAGCTTAAAACATTACTGCATCAGTCATATTGGGTGTGATGGGTGGGAGAAGAGAAGATAAGATGAACTACATAAGTAATGTTGGTAACTAGAAGTATTTTTTTGTGAAACAAAATTAACTTTGTTCAAGAGTTTCTGTATGTTAGCAGGACTTTGGTTTTTTTTCTTCTCTAGAGACATTACTAACCTATATTAGTTTGCTGCTTTTCACTTCTTTGGAAAATTTTTAATTATTGCATTCCAGTTGGTAGATGTGTTTATACTTCGGAAAACTATTGGGAAGAAATTTTTTCAAGCACTGTTTCTTTTCTTTGACTTTCTAATCACAAAATCTTGATTTACTACAGATGCAGAGAGTAGGAGAGATTATGGTTAAATATCTCTGTATAATTCCAGTAATTGTGGAATTTGTGTTGTTAAATAGTTAAATGGGTTCTAACTCATTGCCTGAAGCCATTAATTTTATTTATTGCTTTTTTGTTTGGTTTGTGGTTTGGGGGCCATATCCAGATATGCTCAGGCCTTACTCTTTACTCTTACTCTTAGAGATCATTCCTAGAGAGGCTTAGGGGACTATATAATGGGTGGGGAAGTGGGGAATGGAATCCTTAACCATGCAAGGCAAGCATTTTATTCACTGATTTGTCTCTCTGGTCCTAGTTTTCTGTTGAATTTTTAATATACTATTCAGCCAGACATTGATTCTCCTGACAATTTTCTGATGTATATCGAGAATCTGTTCTTTTTAATTATACAAACATGTAAACCAATACAATAGATAACATAATTTCTTTCTAAACATTTTAACATAATTTCTCTTTTCAGAGAGTTCAACCCAACTTGTCAAAGAATAACAGTTTAAGCACTGTCTAAATTTCAATAATTCAAATGAATTTTTGAATAAAAGCTAATGTTTATTACCACATTAAAACTGATTAATTGCTGGGTAATACTTTGAAAATAATGGAAGAATATATCTATTTTTTAAATTTATCCTATAGACAAGGCAATGCAGAAAAACTTGATAAATTAAAATGTTTTGCTCATTTGCTTAAAATTCAAATTTGTGCAACGGAAGCATAAAGGAGCAACAAGATATTCATTGAGATACATGTGGATTTTAGAGGAAAATGTACAGTTTTACTATAGAAAAGAAACTGAAAAATTAAACAAACATCGGCAAAGTATTCCAAGGTAAGATTACTTTAGGTAGCTTTTTTTTTTTAACTCTAGTATTCTATTTTGTGCTAGTATGAGGGAAAACTCCAGTTACATCCAGAAGAAATATCTTAGGTATTATTTTGTAGAGCAGTGGTCTTCAACCTCTGGTCTATAGACCGGTGGCCATTCTCAAGAAAAGTTGAAAATCCCAGGCCTACTGCCTCGGTTATAAACTGCTGGTCTCTGGATCGGTAAAAAGGACAAGTAATGGTCCTCATGCATAAAAAGGTTGATGAACACTGTGCAGGGAAACAGCCTGCTGCTCAGATTTTCAGATGGGAACACTTGACTCCAAAAGATATATGATTAATAATTAGTATCCTGTATCAAATTTAGAAAAAATATAGAAATATGCTCAGAGCATACTTTTTAATAGGTAGATTGTTTTTAAATTTTTAATAGGTAGATAGTTAAGCAAACAAGTAGGTGTCACTCAATTAGGATTAAGAGAACCTTTTTTTGGAGGTGGTGGGAGTCTCGGGGATTATCAGGCGAGCAGCTGGACTGGCAGTACCAGGAGATGGCCTGAAGACGGGGCACTGTTCAAGCTTCGCCCTGCTGGGTATCAAACCAGGGCCAGCCATATGTAAGACCTGTGTCCCAGCTGCTTCCTCTGCCAAGGAAAGAAACTCTTGTTTATTCTGAACCATTGTTATTGAGGCATTGGGTTTCATAATCTTGTTGCTTGTACTCTGCATGCATAGACCCTTCTGACACCACAGCTTCACTCGACACCCCGATTCCCTCCACCCATGTCTCAGTGGTCTGTCCCAGCCACCACTGCCCCTACATAACTATGTAAACTCAGTTCTGTAGACAGAATCTCCAGTTCTGACAATTTTGACCAATTTTTGTTCCCTTGATCTGGAGCAATAGGACAGTGGGTAGGGCATTTGTCTTATACACAGCTGACCCGGGTTTAATTCCTTCATCCCTCTTGGATTGTCCAGCAAGCTTGAGAGTATCCCACCTGCACAGCAGAGTCTGGAAAGCTCCCCATGGTGTATTCGATATGCCAAAAACAGTAACAATAAGTCTCACAATGGAGACGTTACTGGTACCCATGCGACCAAATTGATGAAAAACAGGAGGACAGTGCAGACAGATAGAAATATGCTACTGCAATAATACACAGTGCTTATTCATCTAAATGCTAGTGAAATTCAATATGTTTCAACAAATCTAGATATTAACAGGTCTCTTAAGATTACCCAGACTAATGCAACAAGTAGTGAAAACTGGTGGTGGAAAAAGTAATGTAATCAGGGTGTAATTATATATTACTTTAAAAATTTTAGGAGAAATCAATGCTATAATGTCACAAAATTTTAGACAATCTGTGGTACTTTCCAGACTATTAGAGAAGAATATTAGATTTGGTCCTAAGGAGGAATAAAGGCTTTAATAATTGCATGCCAGTGATAGCATCACAGAATTCTCTGTGATGTAGATTAGTGGTTTACAAAGATTGCTGATCACAGTTCATCTCCTTGGATAAAAGAATATGCACATGACTAAAGACAGCATGATTAAAGAGGATTTCCTCCCACCTGAGACTTCTATTCTTTATTATTATATGATCAATTTCAACAGTTCAAATTAAAAAAAAAATGTAGGCCATGCTCAGCTGTGCTCAGGGCTTGCTCTTGGCTCTTCACTCTGGTATCAATCCTACAGTTCTCAGGTTCAGAATCATATGAGATATGGTACCATTTATTGCCCTTGGATCAGTTGTGTGCAAGACAAACACATAAGTCACTGTACTATCATTCTGATCTCACAGATAAATTTTCTATCACATTCCAGATCATACTAAGTTATTTATTTCCTTTTCCTTTTTTATTATTTTGATTAACTCAATTTAATATATTATATATATTAGTAAATATTATATTAAATTGAGTTAATCAATATATATGTATATATGTGTATATATATATATATATATATATATATACCTGACTGAGAACACCTGTAAAGGCAATTATAGGCTGCTCCAAAAACCTTCATCCCTCTTGGAGAGCTTGGCAAGCTACTGAGAGTATCCCACCGCATGGCAGAGCCTGGCAAACTACCCATGCTGTACGATATGCCAAAAACAGTAACAATGACGATTCTCATTTCCCTGACCCCAATACTCCATCGGGCTACACTAGCACACGACAGGGACTAATGGAGACATTACTGGTACCAACTTGAGCAAATTGATGAATAATGGATGACAGTGATGACAGCGATGACAACTCATTGAGAGACTTATTGTTACTGTTTTTGGCATATCCAATACGCAAGGGTAGCTTGCCAGGCTCTGCCATACAGGCTCCATACTCTCGGTAGCTTGCCGGGCTCTCCAAGAGGGGCGGAGGAATCAAACACGGGTCAGCCGTGTGAAAGGCTAATGCCCAACATTTTTTATTATAGCAGATTTAAAAACAATTATCTTTTCTTGAAATAATTTTAAAAATTTAATGTAATTTAGATAACATGGTAACAACAATGTTAACATTTTCAGCTTCTGATGTACAAAGTTATTGTACTTTTAGCAACATCATCAAAGTGCCCAAGATACTCCATTCAAATCCTTATGTCACTCCTAGCTTGCCTCTTCATTTCCATTATCACTCCAGCCCCTGACTTGCTCTTTAACTGTTTGGTAACTTCATTTTGTAGTCAGAGACCAAGGGATGGTCATCATTAGATGTACTGTTTTCTTCCTTGTTTTATTTATATAAAACAGAATACTGGGCTGGATCGATAGCACAGCAGGTAGGGTGTTTCCCTTGCATGCGGCCAACCCAGGTTCAATTCCTCTGCCCCCTTGGAGAGCCCCCAAGTGACTGAGAGTATCTCGCCCGCTTGGCAGAGCCTGGCAAGCTACCCGTGGCATATTCTATTCGATATGCCAAAAGGGCAATAACATGTCTCACAATGGAGACATTACTGGTGCCCACTCCAGCAAATTGATGAGCAACAGGATGACAGTGATACAGTGATGTTTATATTACATACACTTTCAGCAACTTTGTGGTAAGTTTTAAAGAAACTGTAGAAAATTCACGATCACGATCATGCAATCCTGTTAATCGTCGATTTCTCAAGCGGGCTCAGTAACCTCTCATTCGTCCTTTCCTGAGATCTTAGAAGTCTCTCTCGACTCGGCCCTCCCAATGATATCCCACTGGGGGCTCTTTCAGGGTCAGGGGAATGAGATCCAGCTTGTTACTGGATTTAGCATATGAATACATCATGAGAAGCTTGCAAGGCTGTCCCATGTGGGCAGGAAACGCTCAGAAGCTTGCCAGTTTCTCCCAGAGGAAGTAGTAGGCTACAAGATATCGCTTCTGAGAGCTTCTTGCTTTTAAGTCTCCGGATTGGCCGTTGATGGAATTACACACACCTGGGTTTCTCTGTCAGTACATTCATGTGTGAGGCCTGTCCGAACGTGTGGAGAAGGGCCTCAAGCATGGCTGTAGCTAGGTTCCTGTGGTCTTTGGCTCCCAGGAGCTCTGCTCAGGGTGGGGAGGGAAACTGGAGCCCATCCCCTCCGAGGGGCCCTGAGGAAGACAGTCAGGTGTGCGAACCAGAGACTCTGCATCACTCTTTTCTGGGAGCTTGCTTTTAAGTCTCTGGATGTTAGCCGTTGATGGGATTACACACACCTGGGTTCCTCTGTCAGTACCTTCATGCGTGAGGTCTGTCCGAACATGTGGAGAGGGGCCTCGAGCATGGCTGTAGCTAGGTTCCGGTGGTCTTTGGCCGCCGGGAGCTCTGCTCGGGGTGGGGAGGGAAGCTAGAGCCCATCCCCTCCGAGGGGCCCCAGGGAAGACAGCCAGGCATGCAGGCAAGAGACTCTCTGCGTAGAAAATGAATATAAAATAAAAGCAATGTAAAAATTTTGGCTTATTTTTTCACTAACTGAAAAATCTAAGAAAGAAAATATTTTTTGATTTTGCTGACGCATAAACCTAACTTACTAACTCTTTGATGCTGGCATGTGATTAAGAAAAGTCAGTTGCTAATCAGTGATTGAACCCAGCTGACAGGCAGCCTGGTTCTTAACTATACAGAATTCCAATGCTGAATTTTGATTGTCTATGGTGGTATTTTAAAATTTGAAGATTACATAAAGCTCCATGAACTATCTGATATAAATGTCAAGAACCTAGTGTGTTTTCTTTTAATTAGGAAAGAATATTTTTTCTTAATCTTAACACAGCATTTGAAGAAAAATAGCTGGTACATTGGGTAGCAAAAACATCTTAAAGGCATGAAATTGAAAGCTAAAAATTGTATGCAAAACTCTTTTCTAATCAACTTTGAAAGTCAGTTACATTATATCATATGTAAACAAGCAAAATATTTTCTAGAAATAACCCAGGATTTTCTTTTCAATACATCAAACTAGGGTGAAAATAATTCTATTCTTCAAGATAGGAAGATTGACACTTGCAATGGCAAAGAGATTTGATCTTGGGCACTAAACACTAAGTTCTTAAAATATATTTTTTGCAATTAAAAAATCCTTACTAATATAACAGGGCATGATTATTAAAGTTTTAGATTCATTTTATTTAATTTTTACGTTTCTTGTACTTTCTGACATTTTAAAATAAAAGCTTAAAAAATCCTAAGAGGGATTCTAGGCTCATTGAATTTTCTTATTAATTACTGCTCAAACTAAAAAATCATTTTATGTTGAAAATTTAAAATTTATAAAACCACATTCACATGACTGACTTAGTTAAATTAATATAATTTAAGTGCAATGGTGTAGGATAATATTGGTTTGTCCTTTCTGCCTTATCACAAGGAACTTAGGTTTATTGGGTTACTCCCACCACAGTGCTCCCAATCCTCTGTGTTTAGTTGTAAGCTCTTTCTTTGTACTCTACTTCCCCAACCACAGTTCAATTGTCTTTATCTCCTAATGAGACTGTTAACTTGTAAACATCACTTTTTTTCTTCTTAAGTTCTTTGCACAGTTAATTAAGAGCAATGTCCTTTTTTTTATAGACACAGGAAGACAGTTAATGCTATGCTTTTGTAACTTGAGAGTTAATTGACTCTGAATGATATTCACTCCTATGCATCTGCTCTCTCAACTTAAGCCTCAGTTGCCCTTACTTTCTAACATCCCCAAAGCAGAGTCCCAATGAGGGACTGGATGGACCCAGGGCAAGATGTGAGCTACCCTGGCATTGAAATGAGCCTGGCCAAAGTACTATCATATTTAACTATAAGTTAAGAGCATAGTCATGGACAAATTCTTTCATGATCCAAAAAGTAACACCTGGATAAGAACCCTGCTATGCTTAGGAAAGATTAATCTGGCCTGAGAAAGGTAGTCTGAGATATATAGCAAGATGTCCCCAGGAGAGCCATCCTACAAGCTCAATGCATAGTTATTGTGTATATACAAAATAACCAATATTAAAAATTAGATTTAAGATGTTAATTAAGATGTTAATTAAGTTATTGGAATAAGGAGAGGAGAAACACCCCTACACCCCGATGTGGTATTTCCACCCTTGAGTCTGGCTGATAGGCAAATAGGAAGGGCTTTTGATATGTTGATTGTGCTACCAGACTGTGTGTCTGTCCACAATGCAGGGAGTTGGAGAAAGATGAGAGAGAGACCAGGGCAGCAAGATGGAGCCTGGAGAGACCAGCAAGAGGGACAGAGGGAAAAGAATTAAGGGGAAGAATGCAGGAGCAGGCGTGTGGGGAGATGAAAGACGAGGCTGTGAAATGGAGAGTGGAGAGATGAGCAGGAGAGACAGGAAGATATGGAAATGAAGGGCAGCGTGAGACTAGAATGGGGGGGTTTAGTGGGATTGTTACAGGCACTTGGGGAGAAAGGAATAAATGGCAACTGATCACTAACCATCCTGGAGCTTGTTTCCTCCTTTATCTGCCCATGGCACTGGCCATCCTGGGTGGGAAGTGGCCCGACACTACTGAACTCAGGTGGCGAGAGAGAGAGCTGCCCGGGCTTTCCTTAGCCTCCTGGAGGTTAGACACAATGCAATTTACTTTCCTTTTGTTTTTGGTTTAGTTTGGGTCATAGAGTACGTTGCTCTTGACTTACTCCTGCTACTATGTTCAGGAATAACTTTCTGTGGGGTTGTAGAGGAGTTGACTGTGTGAAAGGCAGACCCAGGCCCTTATTGGCTGTACTAACTCTTTGGGCTTGACTATAGTCTTTTTTATTATGTTACAGATAATGATTCATAGTGATCACTGGAACTACGAGAACTTCCTGTGTTATTTACGAAACTGAACCAAGTTTCTTTTGACTTTCGACTTAGTGGAAATTATTTTTTTCAAACTGCATGATATCCAATGCTTTCTTACAATTTATCCTTGACCCTTAAGGTTGTTGACTATGAGAATTCAATAGCATGCAAGTGATGGTAAATGGAGATAGTACTGGGAAAGAATTTATTTTAATTTTGAGAGGTAGAAACGTTTGCTTCTCTAGCAAGGACTATAGAAGCAAACTAAAATGCTTTAATATATCTAAAATAGAAGTTAGATCATATGATACAAAATAGTGTGAATTTTACATCACTTCTAGCTTGCTAAATGATTGATACATAATCTGTAATTGGAGAAGTTACAGCAGCAATTTCCTGTAACAGCTTACAAGTTGCATGTAATTTCTCCTTGGAGGTCTATTTTAGTTGTGTGCTACTCCCCAAATATGGACAAATTTGGCTGCTAGCTCTAATTTGAATTTAGTGTTAATTTTTCTGGTGAGCCTGCAGTTTTTATGTGTTTATTACATTTCTTTTTGACATATAGAAATAAGAAATCCTTTGATATTTTCATAACCAGAAGATAATGTCTTTATTTAAGAAAAATTTACAGCACACATGAAAATGAATCTCTTTGGTAGGAGTCTCTTGGTTCAAATTTCAATGTAAACAATTATAGTCATAATTATAATTTGTTAATCGTTATGGAGACCCTGCTGTTCTTCTGACAGGCACTGTGATAGCAGTCCTGTGATAAATTGTAGAACTGGGTAAACAGAGTTCTAGATCTCATGTTCATTTCATGTAATGATATCATATTATATTTGCATATGCACCCATGTTTTCCAGATTTCCAATTGCTTTTGGCATCTCAGTTGATCCTCAGGAGATATGCAGTTCTCAAAGTGAAATTTATGCCAAGTTTCTTATTATGTTTCATTTGTGGTGTCAACTTTTGGGAACTTTCTGATGATTCCAAAAACGATCATTTCTCCTACATTGTTTGACACATAGGCGATACCTCTGTTGATTATTATTTGCTTTTTGTTTGTTTGTTTATTTTAGAGAAGTATAGAGGTTAAGACCAGACTTGCCTATCAGACTTTGAAAATATTATACACGTTTTTATTTCCAGAATTTCAGTTTCTTTAGCTGAAAAATGAGGAAAATGGAGCATATCAACACTTATCTAATAATAATGTAAGAATTTAAGTCAAGAATCACCACTTTTGGTCTAAATTTTTGATATTTCATAGTTCGTTGTTCACCTAATTAAATTGCACATACTGAGTTTGACAAATCAGTCATCATTTTATCAGCAGAAAATCCTATGGAAAAATGCCATTTCTTATACAATCTAGAATTACCAACAAAGTATTTTTAAAATTGTTTTACCAGAAAAAAATTTTGAAGGTCTAGTGGACAACCTTCAGTATTTTAAATTTCTTTTCATGGATCACAAAATGATAAAGGATAAAAATTTTGTATATATTGAAGGTAACAAGATGTAGTCATCATTCATTATAAAATTCTTCTACTGGTTTGGAAATTTACATTATAAATTGAGCAATGTTTGCTGAGGAGCAGTAATAGATTGTTTTCTGACATTTTGTAGGTTGGCTACCTGAAATTTACTCTTAACACTGCCACAGGGTTTATTGTGGTCCTTATTCTGTTGCATAGCTCCTGCTTATAGTCTTGTTCATATATCTTTGGTTATTAATTTATTCCTGCATCTGGTATTTCTAGTC
This sequence comes from Sorex araneus, assembly GCF_027595985.1. Taxonomy (NCBI): domain Eukaryota; kingdom Metazoa; phylum Chordata; class Mammalia; order Eulipotyphla; family Soricidae; genus Sorex; species Sorex araneus. Next base: position 145,706,263 of record NC_073305.1, read on the forward strand.
TTAGTCTTTGGCTCTTTTCCCTCCCTTCTTCACCATGCATTTTATTTTCAGCACTAGGTTATCCTAGTTATAGTCTTAGGTTTTCCACATTTTGTTTTATTTTTTATTTCACCTTCTTCTCTTCGTGTTGTTTCAATGGCCAGGGATGAACACATATTTGCTTACAGTGCATATACAACAGTTTGTGGTCCTTGTATACTTGTTCACCATGTTTGCTGGGGTTTATGCTCCTTTAGTTGTACTGGTGTGTGTTCTCTGGGGGAATTATGCTTTTTAAGTTGTAGTGTTCACACACATACTTGCTGGACTGGTCTTGTTGCTTCCACATTTTTATTTCTTTTTAACTTGTATTGCTCAGCTAGGGTCATACCATTAGTTGTGTGCTCCCACACAATTAGCTGGAATATAGTCAGAAATCACAAGTGGTGCCAGGGATCCCAAATAACATGGCTGCAAGACATAAACAATAGAGCTGCCAAGATTGTACTCAATACATGCACTTGGTATAAGAAATTGAACTCATGATTTCATTCTTGCAACTCAGGCACTTAATCATTTCCTGGCCCATATCCTTTCAAATTTTAAGTACAAAAACCTGCTAGTCTTAATTTTTTGCCTAGATATTTTTTTAATTCATATATAATTGACAAATATATATTTTTGTTAAATGTACAGATACGTTAAAATGGATCATGATTCAGTGAATTTGAAGAAGAACCTGAGAGTTGGTTTACATTTCTATCAAACATAATTGCCAGGAGCTGCTGATACTACTGCTTCTGTGACCACCCATTGGAGAGCTACACTCACTTTGATGAATCTTTTCTCAACACTCCATGCAGTATAAATTTTGCCCCTACTTCCAATACTTGGTGCAACAAAATTTTAACCTTTAGTTCCAAACCTAATTCCATAGAATTGTTAAGTCATCCACCATGTTTTTGCTTCTGAAGCATACTATTGAAAAACTAATGAAAATGCAACTAATGTCTATAAAATATAACCTGAATTCACCTTATATAAATTTTAAAGTGACCAAAGAACAATGTTTAAATTTTGGTCTACTATGGCAGAATCGAATTATTAAAAGATCTGTTTTAAATACAAACAGTTTTTTGTTTTAGTTATCAGCTATGTAATTCAGAAATTAAATAAATAGTCACTTAAAATATGCCAAAATAAAATAACCCAAGTCCTTTACATTCAGTTATATATGAAAAATATAGTCAAGATTGAAGTGTAACTATTAAGAAGCCCATACTCAGTGGGAAAAAAAATGGAGACTTTTAAACAAAGAAAAACCTGTGTATGCTAATAAAATTTCTGAGGAAGCCAATTTTTAAGTTGGAAACCTTGTTTTTTTTCTTTTAAATTATCCTGATGAAATATAACTCTGGTTCCTGTGGAAGAAGAGTTTAATACTCATGAATGTTGGGCTTGAAACTGGCCAGAGTGAACAGGATTGAAACAGGGGTACTACAAGTATTAAGAAAATAAACAGAAAGAAGAGAGAAAAAATGTGGGGTCAAGGAGCTGCCCTCCGCGTTCAGCATTTATTGCTTAGAAACAGTAATCACAAAAAGGAGAATGACAGTATTCTTTGCTTACACTTTACTTTGTGCAAGCAAGCCAAGTTCTAAAATGGATTCAGCATGATCAACATATCCACACAGTGACCAAGCTCATGGAGGTTTCACGAGAGTTCAAGATGCTGCTCTGTCTAACGTTTGTAGGATGACATTACTTTGTCCTCTCCCCCCTTATCACGAGGAGCTTGTCCCGGTTTTTCCCAGAGTTTACGCTTACCCCTGTCTCACCCATCAAGGTGTTCCTGAATCTCTCCCATCCCTTTGTTTAGCTGTAATCACTTCTCTATGCTCTCTTCCCCCCAAAAAGTTAATCAGTTTATCCCCTAATCTGACTCTGGTAATTTGTAAGGTCAGACCTTCCTAGGATACTGAATTTATATTATAAGATAATATTGCCTTTCTCCTCTCCTTATGCCTTTTGAATAATTTACTTTAAAGCAATGTTTTGTTTTGTTTTGTTTTGTATAGACACAAGAAGACGATATTATGCTTTTGTAACTTGGGACTTAATTGGCTTCGAATATTATTCATTCCTGGGCATCTGCTTTCTCCACTTAAGCCTCAGTTGCCCTCAGTTCCTAGCACCCCAAAAGCAGAGCCCCGACGAGGGACGGGTCGGATCCAGGGCAAACAGTGAGTTATGTGCTACCCTTGAATGATGGGCCAATTATAAAATTTAAGTCCTGGATTCAATTCTCTATTGGGGACCAGAAGGATAAAGGAGGGGGACAGGAATGGCAGTGTAGGGGATCTTTTCAATCTAGAATGCTGGCACTGGAGGTAGAATGCTGTCTCAGTCCAGGGTCCCTGTTCTATCTCAGCCACCTGGAGAGCCCTCGAGTGCACATGTCCGTCGGCAAGCTTTAGTTTTTTACAAACGTTCATTGTTTTAAAGAAGGCCTTTGATTCTGTTGAGACTGAAGCAGTCATCAAAGCCCTAGCTATACAAGGCGTTCAAACTCAGTACATCAAGATCCTCCTCAAGTTGTATTACAGATTCACCAACAGGATCTCACCATTCTACAAGGAAGTGATCATCAACGTAAAGAGAGGGGTTCGGCAGGGTGATACCATTTCACCAAAACTCTTCAGTGCTACCCTGGAAAACGTCATGCAACAACTGGAATGGGAAGAAATGGGAATGAAGAGAGACAGTCGGCAACTACAACACCTTCGTTTTGCTGATGACATTGTTCTAATAACACCAAATATTAGCCAAGTGGCACAAATGCTGGCTGACTTCGACCATGAGTGTGAAAGGTCCGACTGCAGCTGAATCTCACAAAGATGATGTTCATGAGAAATGGACTAGTTCCTGATGTTCCATTTGCTCTCAATGGAAGGAACATCTCCGAATGCAGCAGCTATGTGTACCTGGGTTGAGAACTCAACATGAGGAATGACTTGGCACCAGAACTGCACAGGAGGAAGAGAGTGGGTTTGAATGTCTTCAACAGCATTGAAGAATTGGTTAAGAGGATGAAGAACCTCCAGCTCTGGGCACATCTTTTCACTTCATCATTCTTCCTGCACTAACATACGCCTCAGACACCTGGGCCCTACGAAAACGGATGAGAACGCTATTTGGGTCTCCCAAAGAGGAATCGGAAGAGCTATGCTTGGAGTATCACGCTTCACTCAAGTGAGAAAAGAATTTCGGAGTTTCCAACCTCTGTCGATGATCGAGTAACAGGGATGCTGTCTTGTTTGCCAAGGTGTTGAAAAGCAGATGGGCCGGACACACAATGTGATTTGGAGATGACCGCTGGACTAGAGCTGTTACCAACTGGATTCAACAGGATGTGAAAAGAACGCATGGCCACCCACCCTATGAGATGGTGGGACTTCTTCATCAAGACCCTGAATGAATGATTTGAGGCTCTTCGTGTTCCTAGAGTGAGCAGATGCCATTGGACTACACTAGCACATGACAGGGATGGTTGGAGACGTTACTGGTGCCCACTCGAACAAATGGATGAGTAATGGGTTGACAAGTGATGCAAGTGAAGTGATACACTTTACATATCAGAGGGCTTCTTGTTATGGTAATTATCACCTGTAAAGGTTTTTCACAAGAGGAAGTTCCTAAGGTAGGTGACTGAGATAGAACAGGGACCCTGGCCTGAGACAACATTCTACCTCCAGTGCCAGCATTCTAGATTGAAAGATCCCCTACACTGCCATTCTGTCCCCCTCCTTTATCCTTCTGGTCCCCAATAGAGAATTGAATCCAGGACTTAAATTTTATAATTCACATATTTCCTGGAGTAATCCTATACAATGTTTATGTTACGCTTGTGACTCAGTTTCCCAAAGACCACCAAGGAGCCGACTCGATGAAAACACATGAGGGTCTTTTTTGCAAGCTCCAGTTTGGTCTCCCAGGCAACACCGACATGGCTGGTTGAGGCTGGCAGCCCTGACGCCTTAAGGAGCAAGGTTTATATAGGGTGTAAAGTGAGTAATGCTGGCCGACTTCGACTCAGAGTGTGGAAAGGTCAAACTGCAGCTGAATCTCATGAAGACAATATTCATGAGAAACAGACTAGTTTCTGATGTTCCATTTGTTCTCAATGGAACAAACATCTCCAAATGTAGAAGTTATGTGTACCTAAATTGAGAACTCAACATGACATATGACCTGGCACTCGAGCTGCACAGGAGGAAGAGAGTGGCATGGAATGCCTTCAAGAGCATTATTACAGGATTAGTTGATATTTACAATTTGAATAGTGCAGAGCTACATTGATAGGCTACATTCAACTTCAGGGATCACCTGTGCTGTCAGCCCCTGGCACAGCACTCTGATTGGCTGTGGCCTGGGAGGTTTAGGTTTTAGGAACCCTATAGTGTCTCTAGATATGGGACCTTTATTCTTGGAATAGGCTGTTAAAGTTCCAGCTGGAAACTGGTGTCTGTGGCCTTTCCACTAATAAAGGCTTTCATGCCATAGCTTTGGTTACTCAGTTTACACTAAGAAAGTGCTAACTGGCATCTAATATAGACTTCCCTATTTAGGAATAATGATTTCTGCTCTCTACTACACATTAACCCTTGTTTGGATGCAGACTCAGGAGTTAAATAATACTTTGTGAGCACACAAATATTAATTTCCCCAAGTTTCTTATCACTTCATGTATCAAGTTTATATATTTTAATGTGATATAATAGTAGATTCTGGAGAAAAAAAAATCTTCATTTCTTTGACCTTCCTAGAAAATTTTAATGTACTTTTAAAAGTCAGAAGTATAACCAAAATTTTAATTTTACTTCACTTGTAATATTTATTTTACCACAAGCAGATTTCATTATACAGATGCTACTGCCTGACCTAAGGAGCACTTTCTTGAACTGTCATTTAGTTGCTGGGTATTGGGTTCACAAGAAAGCAATATGAAGCTTCTCTCGACCATTAGCTAGGGAGAAAAAACTCCATGTTTTATATCAGTGAATTTAGAAAGGGTAATATATATATATATATATATATATATATATATATATATATATATAGTTACCTGTGTGTGAGGTGATTATACAATTGCTCTGTGTCATTTTATGTACTGATCAACTGAGAAGGCTTTAAAGCTTATTTGAATGTATGGCCAATGCCTGGCCCTCCTCAAGCAAGGTAAACAGTGAATTCACCGATGTGAACTAAATGTTTGACAACTTACTGGGGCTTGAAGTCATTGTTGCATGCTGTCCAGTCACTCTGAATGAAAATGCTTATTAACAACATGGCAAAGGCTTCACTGTCCTCCAGAACTTCTTCCTAATCAATGCCTTTGTAGCTGATCTCTTTGGAACTCCGAGTCCTGCAGCTTGGGATATGCTCAGCAGTCATATCAGCTTCATAGACAACGAGATTCTGAACATGCTGGATGAGGTGACTTGCCCTCTAGAGAGATTTCTCTTAGTGAGTCGAAAGTTATTCTGCAAATTAGTCTGAAGCATTGATTTTCTTTTTCTTTTTGTCTTATTTTCATCTGAAAAAAGGTATAAAACACACAAAAAAGTCTTTCATATTACCCATGAGGAACAAGATAAATGTTTTATTAAAAAACAATTATATAAATAATCTTATCATTTTTTGTTGCCATAGCAAGAAGTACTAAGCATATTACTGTTCTTGGGTCACATTATTTTGGTGCAAAATTAAATTATCCAAATAAATAGGACATTGTTATTTTTAAGAATATATATAGTTGTTTTAAGTGGATAATATGCAGACATAAATCATGTAGGAACTGGGAAGAGTTATAGCGCTATCTCTATGACATGATTCTAAATAAGACATTTTCATATTGGGTCTCTGTATTTGAAGGATAAAGAAAAAAACAGTTTCAAGACAAGTTTAATATATTTTTTCTAATAGAAAAAAATTCTCTGGACCTATGAAATTTTTATTCTAAAAGTCTAACTCCAAATCATTTGCCATTGTATATCAAATCATTAAAATTAAATCCCCCATAATTAGTAATACTTTTATTACTTCACACTTAAAGAAACCCAGGATCAAGACTACATAGCTACTAAGAAGAAGCCATTATAACTACACTGAAGAATTGTTTTTAAATTCTTGTTAAAGTCTATGAGGCTGTTTTCTAAATAGAAAATATAATTTCAGATTTTCACTTACTTGTGTGGGATACATGACTTTTGTTCCTTTATTCTGATTTTCTAGAAGATATGAGCTGGTTTCGATTATTCACCATTTTTCTTTTCCTTTATTTTTGGCAGATGGTGCTCCCAAATAGTGATTAGGGGGTCGGCAAGGCACTCCTGATAATACTCAGAAAACCTGACCAGATAGCTCAGTGTAAGGAATCAGGGATGTGGTACTTTAACTCAGGACCTCCCTTTTGGGAATCAGGATTATCCTTTTCTACAATTTTGACTTTTTTTCCATATAATAGTCCAGGCTTATTTGGGGATAACTATAGTAAAGACATCTCATATGCATTAATTTATTGTGGCTTTGATTTCACTATTTCATTCCAGAAAGCTGTGTCATGAGAAAACAAAAATTTTAGAATTCTTAAGTCACCATCTTCATCATCATCATCCTGTTAATTGTCGAATTTCTCGAGCAGTCTTAGTAACGTCTCCATTCGTCCTAGCCCTGAGATTTTAGAAACCTCTCTTTACTCGTCCTTCCCAAGGATGCTGCATTGGAGGCTATTTCAGGTTCAGGGGAATGAGACCCAGCATTGTTACTGGTTTTCACATATGAATACTCCATGGGGGGTTTTCGAGGCTCTCCCATGTGGACAGGAAATTCTTGGTAGCTTGCCAGGTTCTCCCACAGGGAGAAGGAGGCTACAAGATGTCTTCCAGGAGCTTGGTTTTAAGTCTCCGAGTGTTGGCCGTTGGTGGATTACATGGCGCAGGGGGCAGTCCCTGGATGTGATCACCTAGCTACTGGAGAATGGGAAATCTGGGCAGAAGAGGCCCAGTCCTGATCCGAGCCGGCTTGGAGGTCTCAGCCCCGGTTCCCACACATCTGGGTTCCTCTGCCAGTACCTTCATTCTTAAGTAGCCCATGGAAAAGAAACTTTCTCATTTACTGTGCCACATATCATGTGCAAATATATCATGTGCAAATAATATCATTGCAAATGGCATAACAAGTAGGGTTCATTTAAATGGAGGATTGCGTATCTTTAGCAGTTCATTCTTCACTTTTGTCCAGTTGCTAATATCTACTTTGCTCCATTGAGGTATAAAATAAACCTTGAAAACAAGAATGTTGAAATACTAACAAAAGTACTCTTCTTTATAAATTTAGTGATTAATATTTATTATTAAATGAACCAAAGAAATAGTTTTCCCCCAATAACCTTATTAATTTTAACTTGCCATATGGGTGGCCACTCATATAGTTTTACTGCATAGTCAAAATTTTATACATAAAGTTTAATACATATTCACTAAATATTCTCTATTCGCATCGCCAGAAATATGCCTAGGAAGACTGGCATACTAATCCTATGTGGGAAATGCTTTATAGAAAAAGAGCTCACACTAATAGAATATGTATATTTTGACTGCAACAAAATATGTTTGGAGCTAAGTTCCTGAGAAGTTTGAAATATCCTCATTTCAAATTGTTAGAAAAGTGGAAAGAAGTAGGAGTCCACTCATACAGCATTTCTAAAAGTAGAACGAGAAGGGATAGGGGATTAGAGAGAATGTGTTAGGTGGGGGTAAGAGAAAGGGTGATAATGGTAGAAAACAAAGTCACATGGAACCACTTGAGACTCAAGACAAGTACCTGGAGTCTGACACATTGGTCTGATCTTGGCATTAAAATCGTCTAAAATGATCTTGTAGAAGGTGTGATCTTCTTAATAGAACTTCTCCAGCTCCATGTAGAATTTCTCAATTTCTTCTTCACCATAGTTGGATGTTGGTGCTTAGATGATGAAGATACAAACTGCTGGCAGTGAGCCACGTCTATCCAAACATAATTGTCCGATTCGGGTTGTTAGGCATTTGAATGAATCAATGGTATGGTCAAGTTTGTGTTGACAAGGACACTGACACTACTGACGTCTCTATTGTTGCATGTTCCGAGGAACAGTTCTCTAGTGTCAAAAATGGTGTAATGTGATCAATGCTTTCACTTTTCAGGCAGACCAATGATGTCATACTTGATTTTCTGCACTTGCACCATCAGGTCCTCGATGGATGCTTCCAATGCCAGCGTACATGCATTGAAAGTGCAGTCATTTCAGTCCTTCTTTGTTTCATCCCTGAGATTTTATCAGCCTCTCCTTGCTCATCCTTCTTAATGTTGCCATATTGGGGGCTCTTTCAGTATCAAGAAAATGAGGCCCATTGTTGTTATTTTTTTGATATTGAATACACCACGGGTAGCTTGCCAGGCTCTGCTGTGCAGGTGGGATACTCTTCGTAGTTTGCTGGGCTCTCCTAGAGGGATGGAGGCTTGTAGGGCGGCCTCTAATTGCCCTTACAGGTGTTCACATGGTTCACACCGTACTTGAACCCCATCAGATATGGTGCGGTAATTATAAAAAATGAGTATTAAGTGTCTTATGATGTGTCGCATGGCCTCAAAGCGGCTGTGCGTTCCAGAAAGCAGCCTGGAGCACGGCGGTGGCTAGGTAGTGGAAGTAGTGGAGGCTGACCTCTGAGGGTCCGGAACACGACCTGGAGTGTGGAGGTGGCTGTGATGTAATGTGATGTAATGTGATGTAAATGTGATGTAAAGTAAAACGGGATAAAATATAAGTGATTTAGAAATGAGAGGTATTATACAAACCATTGAGTTGCAAGTAGAGACACTATGTTAAATTTTGTAGGTGGAAGTGAAGAAGCTATTTTGAGTGCCGTGGAGATTTTAGTTCAGAACTTTGATTTTGGTGTTTCATTCTAGTAGAAGATGAACTTCTAAAATACTTAAGGATCTTTCAGGCCTCCTCATTTTGCAGAGATTTTTACCAATATAACAGCAATCTAATGGAAGCTTGAAATCAGGTTCGAATTCTGAGCATTGAAGAAATATAATTTTAAAATAAGTCAAAATTTGCCTAGGATGTGATTTATTCATGTATATAGCCCTAAATGTTTGTAGTAGATGACTTGGGAGAACGGTTTTTACTTCCAGTCAGACTCTGACTCAAGCTTTTCAATTAACCCAATGGATAGTTCAAAGAATGAGATCATTAAAAATGAGCCTTTTGAGGTACAGTGAAGATTCATGAGCTAATTGGTTATTTTTATAGTGTTGTTTCAACCAACCACAGTTGTCCAACCTATTTTTTTTCCCTTTAGCACCATTAGGCTTTGATTTTTTAATGCCTTCTTTCATTCTTGAAGGTTAAAATTTTCTTTGGTTAAACTGCTTGTGTGGATCTTAGAGAAATTCAACAAAAGAATGTTATTTATCAGTCTAAAACAATGGTAGGGAATTATTTGTTGCTTGCCTATTCATCCCATTTCTTCACCTCTGCTTCCTAATATATATTTTCTATTTTTCTTCCTTCTTCAGTAGAGAAGTGCTGCCTATAGCTTTTCCCAGAGTTACTCCACACAACAGTCTCAGAAAGAAGTTAAAGTCTTCAATGTCTCTCCTGATAGGCACTATAATATCTTTTTTTTTAACTCTAGCTTTACTGATCAGTACTACTATATAGCTACCACTCCTTCTTCTGCCCTAAATAAAACATTATTGTTCATAGGAGTGGGGCAGCGAAGGAATTTGTTACTATATCAGTTTTCATATTTTCTTTGTTTTTAACAGAACATTGTCTTAACTGTGAACATTTTAGGAGGGATGAATAACACCATTCACATAACTTAAATTAGTGAAATAATTTACCTAGATAAATTTAGTTGAATCAGAAAAACTACAAGAGCCCAGGAAGCTTATTTACAGTGATTAATGTACTCATCTCAATAAAAGGCATTGTGATTATTATAAAACTTATCACTTATTGAATCACCTTTTTTCCCAACTGCCTATCATTCATTAATGTATGAACATTCACATCATGCTAATTACTTACTGTCATTTTGTTTAAACTGCACCAAGAAAACTAATGTAAATCTTTTTAGCCTTGCATAACTGTGTTTTTGTTATGTGTGCTTCCCTGTCCTTGTTCTTAAAGTTTTTAGTAGTATTAGGAGAATCTCATTGATTGGAACTATGACATAATTATAAGTCAAAAATTTTGGGTGATTATCTAAAGCAATGCAAAACTTCAATTACATTGCTTTAGTCATAGGAATGAACCAGTATTTCATGATCACTTATTCAAGTAAGATATATGTGGATTTTGGGTTAAAATAATAATGCAAATCTTCTCTTACACTTTGACTGTTCTTTTAGGGCAGACAGTGATGAGTCTGTGTTGTACCAATTTCAGTTGGCATGTAGGGAGGAGATCCTTGATGCTGTCACTAATGCATTTGTATAATTTTCAGGAATCAATACGAGATGGCTCATGGTAGAGAACTTAAAATATAAAAATTGTTTTAGTACAAATGCATAAATATTTCTTCCTTTAGCGTCTTTAAAAGCCATTTTAGAGGAAGTTGAGGTTGTGTTTAGAATAAATATATCTTCATAGTTTTAAGAGGTTGAAGTTTTTGCATAAGTGTTAAGAGTTTCTAGTAAATGCTAATGCAACCTTTATTGATACTTGAAGAGTCAATCCCTATTCCTCTTGATTTAGGCAAAGCTTTGCTCTGGATATTATCCATTTTATTTACCTGTAACACCTGAGGCCAGTAAAGTACAACCAGAGAACCTACTTTCATTTCTAAATTTTTGGGTAACTTTTGATAGTGTTAAGGAGCTTGTCTTGGCTCTGTGCTCAGAAGTGCCCCCTGGCAGTGCTCAGGAAACAATATGCAGTCCCCCAGGGACTGATCTGGAGTCAGCTGCAAGGAAGGCAAGAACTTTAACCTCAATTCTGTCTGTCAATTTGATTCTTTAAGAAACAGTTTTCAAAGTTTCTTCAGTCTACAGAAATATTTTTCTCATGCTCAGCAGGCATAACGTTTATACAGAGAAACTCTGAAGAGCTCCACAACTGTGCAGTCTATTTAATTTCCTTTTATTCAAATTTTTTGGAAAGTATTCACCACTTGTAACTTTGTCACTGTCATCCTGTTGCTCATTGAAGAAACAAATATAAAATATAAAAACTTATCTTATATAGCCTTCTATTAGTAACTTGATATGATTCAGAAAACTGGCTTATTTGCTCGAGCACTAGTAACGTCTCCATTGTGAGACTTGTTGTTACTGTTTTTGGAATATCAAATATGCCACAGGGAGCTTGACAGGCTCTGCCGTGCTGGTGAGATACTCTTGATAGCTTGCCAGGCTCTCTGAGAGGGATGGAGGAATTAAACTTGGATGTAACTTTATTTTAAATAAATAACAATTTCTTACTTTATTTTTTATTTTTATTTTTTTTATTGAATCACCATGTGGAAAGTTACAAAGCTTTCAGGCTTAAGTCACAGTTATACAATGCTCGAACACCCATCCCTTCACCAGTGCACATATTCCACCACCAAGAACCATAGTAAACCTCCCCCTATCCCCCAACCCCCCAGTCCCCCATTCCGCCTGTGTAGCTGATAAATTTCACCTTACTTTCTCTTTACTTTGATTACATTCAAACAAAAAACTCACTATTATTGTTTGGTGTTTCCCCACCCAGAGTCGGACCTGCTGGAAAGGAAGCATTTGATAATTTGTTTTCCATTGCTGAGAATGAAGAGATATGAGGTCTTGTGGCCACAATAACCATTTATTTCTTAACTCTGTATTGTTTTCATTTATTCTCCTTTTATATTGAAGATATTGTTTAGGTTAAAAATGTTCCTTAATTAGTAAATCCAATAGTCATACATTATATTCTTTGACATTTAATGTTGGGGTAATTGATTAACCCTATTAGATTTGGATCTTGTTTTATTCAGTGACTAGTCACCTTTTCTGAGGTTGACCTATGTGATACTATTCCTAGAGTCTCTTTGAAATGCCACTCAACTGCTTTAATTCTAATTCATGTCATGTCACAACATTCACTTGGGAAGTCTTAGAAGACTTCCAGCAAGTTTTACTTTTTTGAATCATTGTCTTCTTAACTCTATTCTTATGCAGAAAATCTACATTAAAATCAATATAAATCTCTTTTTCAAAGCCTTTGGGATTACCATTATCTATAGCATAACTTGAAAACTTTTTCTTTAATACCCCTTACATTATTCTCCCACCCCATCTTTTTCTCCTTAGATCATCATAGTTCTATTATTGATGCCTACTCATGTGTCATTTTGTTTATTTTTGATGTCTGAACACTAAAGTTTTATCCTTGTATTCACACATATGTGAAATTATCTGATACTTCTCTTTTCCCTTCTGGCTTATTTCATTTCCCTTAAGTCACTCAAGCTCTTTAATTTTTCTCTAAATGGCAAAATTGTATCATTTTTAAGTATCCAAATAGTAATATTTATGCATATATAATATATGGTTAATGCTTTTGTATTTTTCTAATAAATTCCCAAGGTGGTGTTGCTTGATATAATAGTATATTGTATTTAGTTATGAAGACAACTTCATAATATATTTTTTCAAAATAATTGTATCAAATTGCACTCACACTGTTTATGTTGGTTTCATTTTCTGCACATTGTCTCTAAAACTTAATTATTTCTGCTTTTGATTTTAGTCATCCTCACTGGTGTGTTATATATCATTGTGGCCTAAATGTTAAGCTACTTCTCATATGTCTTCAACCATCCTCATATTGAGAAATTATGATTTTTGCTTTTTATTGTTGTTGAAGATTTTTAGTTCTTTATACATAACTTATTAGGTTCTATTTACATTTTTATTAGCTATACAAAAGTTTTTCAGCTTAATATGTCCCAATCATTTATTTTTACTTTGATTTCCTTTGCTGTTGGATTCTTTAATTAGTTATCTTTGTCTTATTCTTTATTAAATAAAAGTTTTTATTTTAGTTTCCCATAATATCTCTCATGTTAATGTCATAGAAGTTTTTACTTACACTATGTTCAATGTGCTTTACAGTCTTCAGTTATACATGTCAGTCTTGAATCTATTTTGAAATTACTTCTGTGTATGGAGTTAAAAGTGGTTAGTTTTATTCTTTTTCATGTTACTATTCAATTTTTCTACCACCATTTGTTGAAGACTTCTCCATTCTTATTATATAGTATTGTACACTTTTCCATAAATTAAATATTGCCGGATGTGTTTATTTATAGGACTTCCACTTAATTCATCTGATTTTTGTGTCTATTTTTATCCCAATATCATAATTTTAATAACTGTTGTTCTGTAGTATAATTTGAGGTCAGGAAACATGATGCCTCCACTTTCTTTTTCTCACTATTCTAGAGCTATGCATGATCTTTAATGATTTTATATAAACCATCTTATTTTTATTTTATTTAAAATCAAAGTCATTAGAATTTTATTGCAATTGATACTGATGTATTTATATGTACCTATGTATGTAGTGTGTGTATAGAGCTTTCAGTCAAAAGAACATTTTGACTATATTCTTCCTACCCATTTGCATGGGCTGTTTTGTTAATCTCTTCAGATCCTGTTTGAAGTCTTCTAACAGAATTTTTGGTATTTTGGTTATGGTGTGTTTCACCTTCTTTAAAATAATTATTTATAAAAATTTTATTTTTATATTTATAGTTACAACTATAAATCATATTTTAGAAAGTCAATATATCTTCATTGTGTTTGAGGTAACATGACTATATAGGGTTAATATTTCTGCTTTTGTTAACAACTTTAAATATTCTCATTTTCTGTTTTTATATAGGAATTAACAGATTATTTGGAATCAACATATTATTGTTTATTGATTTCAAAATTTACCATTTATTTTCTTTCTAATAACTTTTTAATCAACACTTTAGGATTTTCTATATATGTCATTATATTGTCTACCCATAATGGCATTTTTACATTTTTTCTGAATTCCTTTTTTTTCTTATTCAATTACTTTGCTTTTAACCTCCAATACCAAATTAAATAGAATTAGTGACAGTAGTCATCTTTGTCTTACTCTTTATTAAATAAAAAGTTTTTATTTTAGTTTTCTACCATGAGTATATTAGTTTATAGTGTATATCCTCTATGTTTATGTTATATGCCTTTTTAAATTAATTTTTAATCATATATGGTCATATTTTCGTATGATAGCATCAGGGGCTTTATGTACATTTTTCAGTAATATATTAATTGTTTTATATATTGAACCATCCCTGAATACCCGAAACAATCCTCACTTGGTGATGATGTATGATTATTTGATACATTCTTGAATTCTGACTCTCTGACTGTCCATACCATTCCTGTTGCTCATCGATTTGTTCAAGCGGGTACCAGTAACGTCTCTCATTGAGAGACTTATTGTTACTGTTTTTGGCATATCAAATACGCATGGGTAGCTTGCCATGCTCTGCCTCTCAGGCTCGATACTCTCGGTAGCTTGCCGGGATCTCCGAGAGGGGCGGAGGAATCGAACTCAGGTAGGCTTCGGGAAAGGCAAACGCCCAACCTCTGTGCTAATTTTTTTAATATTTTGCTGAAAAGTTTTGCACATGTATCTATAGATAATGGTCTTCAGTTTTATTTTATGTGTTCCTTATTTGATTTGGTCACAGAATAATGTTGGCATCAGAAAAATATAATTGGAAATATTCTTTCAATTTTTTTGAGTAGTTTGGGGAGAATAGCCTTCAGTTCATTAAAATTTTGATAAATCTTTAAGACTTTTGTTTTGGCGTAATTTTTAAATTATTATTAATTCAATTTTTATACTTACAGTCAATCAATTCAACAGGTTTGTATCTCTCCTTGTTTCATTATATGTCAGTTGCACTAACATAAATACGAATTATTTTAATCAAGCTTATCAAATTTTTTGGCATAGTGTTGTTCAGAGATTTAAAACTCTTTCATAGCTATAATGAGCAAGCCAGTGTTTATACCTTCTGATCTAACCCCTTTTCTTCTTCAGGAAACTTTCCCCAAATCTGTTTTATATCTAGGATAAAGCAAATCCTATTGTAAGTGAAGAATGAGAGAAACTATTATATGAAATTGTTCAGGATTTCAGAGTGCCCAAGAAATATGGGTTAAAAAAAGAGAAAAGTTAAACAAGGACCAGATAATGAAGAACACAATATATTATATAGTAGGATTTATATTTTAATAGGAATTCATTACTGAATTTTAAAATAATTACTTAAGATAATTAGAATTACTACTTTTATACTTAACAAGACCCATTCTTAACGTAGCACAATATCTTGGAAAGCAATTTTTATGTTAAAGAATCAGGAACAGAGAGACAGAACAAGGGTTAATGGTTAAGGGTTAAGGGTTAAGGGTTGCCTTGCTATGCAGATGACTCTGGTTTGATCCCTAGAACCATACCATTCCCTAAGTATCAAGTGAAGTGATCCCTGAGCACAGAACTTGGAGTATTCTTCACTCCCAACTCCCTGTTCCACTAGGCACTACTGAATGAGACCCAAAACCCTCACCCCCTAAAAAAAAATGATATGGTTGTGCCTTTTGTTTATTAAGCAGAAATGTTTGAACCTTTATCTAGTTACTAAACATACAAATACAAATATATAAGAGATGAGATAACTGATTCATTTACCAGAGTGTGAAAATCAGTTAACTAATTAACATGGACTAAAACAAGCACCACCTCATTGAAAGATAGGATGAAAGGAGAGTAAAATATCCTGATATCTGCAATATGAAAGGTAATAAACTAAAGGAATTTCTCTAGGTTTCAATGAAGCTGTGACCCTAGAAGCCATAATATCATCTCAAGGAGATGAGGTAAATAATGGAAGAGAGTGCTTAAAGGAAGTTTGGGGCTAACAGCTGAGGAAAATGAGAGCTATGGATAAATGTAGACAGGATTGTTTGGCAGCATTAAAGATCCTATCCAATGGGAGGTCACCAGTTTATAGTTACTAATAGAAAACTGTTCTGTTTGTAACGCTTGGCAAATTGTATCAGACTAACAGTGTAAGTGGCTGCCATTCAGTGGGACAGGTACAGACCTGGAGCTTTACTAGTGAAGGGGGCTCAAGATAGAAGGGATTAGCAAAAACCACTTCTGAAGCCTTCAGTGACAATGTTTTAAGGTTAACTGCAGATAGTTAGCTTTCACAAAATCAGAATTAAGAATTTACACAAAGCTTCAGCCCCATCATGTTAATACTCTAGAGTTTTTCCTAATTGCTTTGTATGTTAATGTAATCTATTGGTAATCAGCTGTAATGTCCTCCAACTGTTAGCTTTATTTTATCTAACAATTGTGGGTGTTTTGAAAGAAAAAAAATTCAGGCAAAAAATTGGAATGAACTATGAGGAATACTCAATTTATAAAGGCAACGAGCCTGTTTAATTCTCTATTTCTCCTTTTGTTTTCTGAAAAGGTTTCTTTTTATTTTAATTTATTTTATTTTATTTTTTTTAAACTTTTTATTAAATCACCATGTGGAAAGTTACAAAGTTCTCAGGTTTATATGTCAGTTATAAAATATTCAAACACCCATCCCTTCACCAGTGCCCATATTCCACCACCAGAAACCCCAGTATACCCCCCGCCCCCACCCCCTACCCCCTACTGTATAGCTAATGAATTTCACTTCATTTTTTCTTTACCTTTATTACATTCCATAATTCAACACAAAACTCACTATAGTTGTTGGAGTTTCCAAGCAAGAGAGACAGACCTACTACATTTGATAATTAGTTTTTCATTGCTGGAAATGAAGAGATATTTAGCCCCACTGCTACAAGTACATAACTCTCTCTCTCTCTTTTTTTTTCCTTTTTCCTTTTCCCTTTTTTTTTTTCTTTTTCCCCCTCATCCTCCTTCCCGCGCCTCATAGTATGGTGTACGCCACGCCGCATTGGCCAGCGTGGGGCTTTTACTTAGTTTACAGTCCAGAGAGGTGGCTGCTACATTAAAAACCTTCAATATTTCAACAAAAACTTACTGTTATTATTTGGAGTTTCCCCCCCAAGTCAGACCTGTTCAAAAGGAACCGTTTCACATTGCTGACAATTATAAATGTTAAGTCGGTTTTGGATTTCTGTATAAAGTCCAGGGAAAATTCTGCCAGAAATTACATAGCCCAGCTCACAGTTCCAGTGCTTTGCTGTAAGAAGTCTCTGAATTCTAAGTCTTTAGGCGCAGAGGGTCCGATTCGCGCTCACCGGCTCCGGATTTATCTGGGCCGAGGGCGTGCCGGTTACGCCCCCTTCCCATGAGTTCCTGGGAGCCCCAAAAGTAAAAACCGATACCTCTGGGTTTGGAGTCACAGAAGATGGCGCCTGCCACGTGGGTGCCGCCAGGCCGCCGCTTTCCATGCAGGAAGGCAGGGTGGGGAGGAAAAAAATCCACCCCCGGCAGCACAGAGTTGTAGCCCAGTTCGCAGTCCCAATGCATTGCTATCGGATGCTGCACTGGATGCCCGAATGTGTTACATCTCTGGAGTCAAAGTCTTTAGGCGCAGAGGGTCTGATTCGCGCTCAGCGGCTCCGGATTTATCTCTGAAAAGGTTTCTTATAATTCATACTCTATTTTAGGACCCCTTGTAGACCATAATCAATACATATATTTGAGTATTATGTACCAGATACTATAATTAAAGTTCAGTTGGCATTACCTGTCCCCAAATATTTAGTTTTAACATTAGGGGAGTGGTATAATTTGAGAATTATTTTTGGTCAATGTTTTGGGAGCAATAAGATTGAATTTGTTTTTTTTTCAGAACTAATAAATTATGTGGGCTAATAAAGTACTCAAAACTCACAAGAGAAAGTAAGATACATGCATGAAACTAGCAAATGAGAAAATCTACTACTCAGAAGGGAAGACTCATGAATACGTGCAATCTCTCTCTCTTTAATAATATCTCTATTATTTAATATGGGACATATGCAATTGTATTAATGGAGAACTTTAATGTATATAACACTTTATGGGCTGGAGCGATAGCACAGTGGTTGGGCATTTGCCTTTCACGCGGCCAACCCGTGTTCGATTCCTCTGCCCCTCTTGGAGAGCCCGGCAAGCTACTGAGAGTACGGAGCCCGCTTGGCAGAGCCTGGCAAGCTACCCATGCTTATTGGATATGCCAAAAACAGTAACAATAAGTCTCTCAATGAGAGACGTTACTGGTGCCCGCTCGAACAAATTGATGAGCAACGGGATGACAGTGAACACTTTATATGAGATTATAGATTCTTATCATTTTTTCGACTAAATTACAAACCTAGGAAGATGACAAGTCTAAACATTATTTGTTTTTTTTTGGTTTTTTTTTTTGCTTTTTGGGTCACACCCGGCAATGCACAGGGGTTACTCCTGGCTCTGCAATCAGGAATCACCCCTGGCGGTGCTCAGGGGACCATATGGGATGCTGGGAATCGAACCCGGGTCAGCTGCTTGCAAGGCAAACGCCTTACCTTACCGGCTGTGCTACCGCTCCAGCCCCATGTCTAAACAATATTTGATAAACAAGTGAATGAATCATCTTCATCAGTATTTTAAGTCTTATGAAGTTGTCTAAATCACAACTTGGTATTATTATAATTCAGAAACTCCTAGGGAAAACAGACTACTGAGAAGTGAGTTTCTTGATATGATTAACATAAATTACCGTAAATACTCTGTAATAGTCTGTGGATCTTTTTTCCTTTTCACACTCTGATATGATTGGCCATACCTTCATTTTCTATCCAAATGTCCTCTAAGAAAATTGCATCTGAAAAATTTATCAAACGAATCCAAATCACCTAAAATGTTTTCTGCCTACCATTGCAATCACAGTTAAAAGTTTCACCCACTCATTTACTCTTTTTCCCATCAACAGTGCTATTGAATTTTGGGAGAAACAGCATTGTGTTAATTGTATTTTTATGCCTTAACAAATAGCTAGTGCTTTAGAGGCATCTCACTCTAAGTAAAATAAAACACGATAAGCAAAACCAAATAAAATTCCTATTGCCGTTTGCTACCTTTGCCTTTTTCTTTCTTTTTCCTTAGTTGGAGCCAAAATAATTACCTAATACATAAGCCCCAGAAGCAATATGCTGGCATATCCTGATGTTCCACTTGTGTATTTTCATTTGAGCTGTGCAGTTATATCCTCAGTCAAATGGAGATAGGCTATGAGAGATGCCGGATGGCATTTTTCAAAAAGCAGAAAGGATCACAGAGACTTTCTTGCTGACTTTCAGTGGGAAGAAAAAAAGCAGAGAAATAAAATAATAGTAATAAATTGTAGTTTCTTTCATATTACCTCTTAGAGACACTTTTCTCTTTTCGTTCTGTACACATTTAATCACATCTAACTATCTGATAAAATAAAAGCCCTTCTCCCTTGGCCCAATGCTAATTATTCTTGTTAATTATTTTTTAATTATCTTTTTATTGCTGTCTCTAGAACAACTGTCATAATTTCCACCTCAGAGGCTCCAGACATGGCATACCTATAAACACAGTATAAAAGATAGTGGTGGGAGTGGGAATGCTTTCAAAGGAAACCCAGAAGGGAAATCAAATCTAACCACAGCTCCTACCACATTAGCATGGGTGAGACACTCAAATTGCTTCTGTTAATTATTCATTACAGCAACACATACACACTAAACCCCTTAATTAGTTGAGGGATCCCATTACCTTGTTCATATCTCCGAGTTTGTCAGGTGTCTGACAGTATGTTGGACAAAGCAGAGCTCAGATAGCCTATATTGAGTAACTTTACTTCTAGAATTAAAATGGTGATTAGACCAGGCACTAATTAATTGTGTGGATCTTTAGGTCTACCACAAAATAACTAATTCTTCTATAGTCCAGTGAAGCTATAAACACTATGCTAGGTGCTTTGGGAGGATGCTAAATCCTTTCATTTCTGTTTATAATTCAAAATATTTGTAAATATATGTGTATATATGACATTAAAAATTCAAAAGTCAAACACGCGCTGAAGTTAGGAGTGTAGAGGTGATTGTCAGGTCCAGATTTCTATGAAGAATATTTGGGTTAGAGGAGAGGACATTGTAAGTATAAATAAAAGTTAAAGGGCTTCGTGGCTGGAGGGATGGTATAGCGGATGGGGGCTTGCCTTGCAAGTGGCTGACCCATATTTTATCCCTGGTATTCTGCATGACCTTCCCAAGTATCAGCAGGAGTAACTTTTGAGCACAGAGCCAGGAGTAACCCCTGACCATTGCTGAGTGTGGACCCAATCAACAACAAATAAGATAGAGGGTTTAGAAGTACAATCAACATGGACTATTTTGTGAGCACAACTCATCTGATTAAATTATAAACTGTAGGGGCCAGAGTGATAAAATAGTGGGTAGGGCACTTGTCTTGCACTTGGCTGACCTGTGTTCAATCCTCGGCCTCTCATGTGGTCCCATGAGCATCACCAGGAGTAATTCCTGAGTGCAGAGTGAGGAGTAACCCCTGAGAACCACCGGTGTGACCCCCCAAGACAAAACAAAACAAAACTGTATAGGAGAGGGGACTGGAGTGATAGTAGAAAGGATAGCACATTTAGCTGGCATGCTGCAGACTCAGGGTTTATCTCTGGCATATCATATGGTACCCTGAGCACTGCCAAAAGTAACTCCTGAGCACCAGCAGGTATGACACTCCAAAATTTTTTAAAAACCCTATATAGGAGAATGCTAATACAGAAGGTGAATATACATTTGATATCTGTATATACATATATACGAATATGTAAATATATTAATACAAATATTTTATATATGCATGCACATATATATACACATGTGTAAATATGAACCATCTATATATGAGTTAGAGCATATATATCATAGAAGCCATTTGCCAATTGCTCAGAATATTCTTAGTCAGATTTCATTTCAGGAATTTGAGGACAACAATCATAAAAATAATTTTCTTTTCTTATATACATTAGCAAATTATATGTAAGTTCTCAGAAAGATGAATTTTGTCATTTTTACCTGCAACTGAAATTAGTGATATTTCTAAAATTTTATGCAACTCTTTTTATTCAGCCAAACTATCATCTAACTAATAAGAAAGACTAGGTGTGCAACTGTTGTTTAAAAATACTCCACATGAGGTTGTCATTTGGCTGAATGCATCTCTCTTATTTTTAAGAGAGGTTATATGAGATCTGTTTCTCCTACTCATTTAAAGCACACAGTAAATTGTAGTCAGAACTCTCTGTGCTATTCTCAGTGGATAAATATCTGACTATTTTTTAATATATGGAAATATTGATCATTTTTCAGCACAAAATCTAACACAGTGCTATCATGTCTAAATGTGTTGAAATTATTGATTAATGGTGAAGCACTACTTTGTTTGTTCATCTTTAAAAAATACACCTTCAATGTCATTTCCCCCACAAGAAATTTTAAGGCAATTTTTAGAAAAGAGTTACTTTTAATTTTGATAAAAGCACAGCACCTATTTCAAGCATATTTTCATATATATAATTCACACACAATTTTGTAAGATGAGTACAATTATCTCAATGATTTTTGCCCTTAGACATGAATAATTAGCTTTCCTACTCAGTACTGTAAGCCTTAGAGTATATTACAAAACACAGATACTGAAAGACAAACTTTTTTGTTCTTTCTCTTGCTAATTTTTTTCCTCCAGCTCTCAGAAGAACTTCTAAGTTCAGGACAAAACCCTGCAACTCCCCTAACCCCCACCCAAACACACACATAGACCCCACCCACTGCCAGAGAATCTCAGCCAACTGGTCTTGAAGCTTGAAATGTGGGACCAGATTATTTGGTACCAGGGACCTCCAAGACCATACTCAGACGTGGTGCTAAAGCATCTGTAAATCAGGGTGCACACCAGACCCTCTAGTATCTCTTTTTTAGATGTTTGAAATTATCAAGAAATATAAATAAGCAGAATCTCCTGCCCTGTGCCAGACTGTCTTCACTGGGGCCCCCTTGGACTGGGCCTCCTCCATCCAGATCCCCTGTTTTCCAGTAGCTTGGCAGTCACACCCACAAGCTGCCCCCTGTGCCATGTAATCTCAACGGCCAAGATCCAGAGACTATAAGATAAAGCTCCCAGAAGAGTGCTGATGCAGTTTTTCCTGGAGCTCAAGGCTGCGATACCTCTTATACTCTAGTCCACTGATGCTCCTAAAGCAGCACACATGTGTTTGGTTTTAACATTCTTGCTTGTATTCTCTTATATACCAGTCAAAGGGCCCCAGAATGAAATCAACAACCTTTACACACTTCCCTCTTATTGTGGTGGGAAAATGCTTGCTGGTTGGGTGAGTGTTTGCATATTATCTGTAATGAACCTTTGTGAACTACTTTATGAAAATAAAAAATATAAAAATCTAAAAAAGAAGAAATAAAAATAAATAAAAGAAGTAATGTGCTAGTCAACATAGCCTCAGAGGCAGAGTGGAAGTGGGCAAGGGTAGTGGGAGGGAATGGGTAGAAAGGTTTCTGCCTCGGGAGCTAGAGAAAGAAGTGCCATTTTTTACTTTCTTCTGGCTACCTAGACCACCATCGTGAAGTGGGTAATCACACCAACTAATCCAAATCACTATATTATCTTTTCTCTGTTTGAATGGTCTAGTTTGGCAGGATGTAAAGTTGTAAATCCTGCTATTGCCCCTAACATTGGAATTACCAACCAGAGGTCTGGTGAACTCTTGCCCTATGCAACGTGTCCCTACTCCCAACTGAACTTGAAAAGGCAAAGGGCAGGCCCAGGGAGAGCATGGTGGATCCACCTGGTGAATCAAATTTAGGCACTACACATACTTAAGAACCTTTTTTCTCCTTTGCTTTACTCCTTACAGATTTATATGTTTTTGTAGCGCCCAACTCTTGTTGCTCTTGTTGACTTTTATCACCGGGGACAGTAGGGGGAGCAGCCCAGTCACTGTTCTGACCTACAGTGACGGAAATTCATCACTCTCATATCTGATTAGCACTGGAGCTTCTGGCAGGTTCATGAAATACTGATCAGCAGCCACAATAAAACTAGTTTTCAAGCTTCAGTGGTCTCTATAACCAAGAGAACTGATTGGGACAAAATTTAACAATGTTTGTTTGGGGGTGGGTTAAATTTACAAGCTTTTGATATGAAAGTGAAAAAATCTTGACATATATTCTTTATTTTTATATTTAAAATCGGAAAACATAGAAATAATAATACTAACTAGACTGTAGCTTTGTTGTATTGGAAAGAAAATATCCACATCATGGATGACAGAATACAATTATGAGATATTCAGATTTTATATTTTTAAAAGGTCTTACTATTTCAAGAAAACAGAAAGTCTCAGACATGTAATTATAAAATGTCTTGCAAATAGGAAAGGTGGTGAAGGAATATAAATGGGAACATTATTTACTAGTCTTCATTGAAAAAGAATAAAGTTAAGTAGTGTCTTTTCTAAAAGCACTATCTTATACTTGGAGTAGCTATAAGTTATATGCCTATAGAATAAAATAAATAAAACAAAGAAGTATATTAAATGACGAGGGGAAGAAAACATAACAATATTGGACTTTTGGAAATTTTAAAACTCTTTATTGTGATGTGTGTTTTGTGAAACTTTTGAGACAAGGTTAGATTGAGGGGAACGAACATGATGGATTTTCCAAGTGCATATCATAGATTTTTCTAACTTGCAAACTCTAACTGACAAGGGCTGTTCAAGCAAGTTTAGTTAGATGAAAATTTCAGTCAAGCTATAAATCGGTGTCAAACAATCTAATAGCCACAAGTCGAAGTATAAAACTTAGTATTTACCTGTGAGAGAGCATCTATTCAAATATTCTGTTTTATGCAAATATACAGCCATGAGCATAGCCCCAGTAGCCCCTTGACGATATTTCTAACATTCAATGTTAATCTCAGTTTACTATTAGTTGGTATTGAGCTTATGGCAGTTAATACCAGCTTAGTTACTCTGTCATACCCCAAATCCTCATGGCAGCTATAAGTAGATGTTGTGTAGTTGAGAAAATTCAAGTTAATGAAGTTTCTACTTTAAAGTTTAAGGTTCTGATCAGTAAATGTTCCAAAACCTCCTAGAATATAGGAAGCAAAGGAATCCACTTAAGAGACCAAAGAAAATATTTTGAAGTAAAAAAATAGTTACCTTTGGTGTGTGCATATATACTCATGATGAATATACTGCTGATATTTAAACATTTGTGAGCTTGATTATCAATCTTATTCATTAAAAATCAGTCAAGTCATTCTAAATTCGTTTTTGGATATCCATATTGTAGCTTCACAAATTAATTTTTTCCTTAGCTTGAGGTTTTCTTTTCTTTTTTTTCTTCTGTTACTGGCTTTACATATCTTTACATAGATTTAGCCATGAAGATATTTGGACTCTAGAATTTTAGACTCCATCTGCTTTCTGTCTTAATCTCAATTTTATTATACAAATGTTTCTGCCTTTATCACTATTGGCTGCTAACCTTTAGCTATTTCTGGTCATTTCACTTACCTGTTATTCCATGAACTTGCACTATATTATTTTGTGATATTAGACATACCATTATGTTTATAAAGGAAACATAACACTTTAAATATTTCATTAAAGCTTTGTGTAAAATTATTGAATAAAAGATAATGAAGGTGCATGTGACAAGAGGGCCAAGATCATAATGATACAATAGATATTGACAGAGATATCTAAGATCATATTTCTGCAGAATCAATTATATATTCAAGGGAAGTTTGCTGGGTTGAGTATGTGAAATCTATTTACAAAGAAAAATAAAAACTATCAAAGATAGTATTTTAGATTCCTCATCTGTCTACATTATTCCAGGACTATAATTCAATAATTCTTATCAGGTCTATGTGCATAAAAACTCAATAGTAAATCACGTGAGAAGAATAATTTATGTGGAGTTCAGTCATAATTTCCTGGCAATAAGAAGTTGGTAGTTCTAATGCAGTGCCAGTTTAATAAAAATGTTTATGTAAATAAAAGTTATGCTCAATATGTGATTCATATGGGCTTAATGATTGATTTAGTTAGACTTATTTAGGAGCATAAAGGCCATTTGTGGACACTTATGTTCCTAATAATGTATCATTTTACTATGGACAGGACCTCAGGCATCATTCTATTATAAACATTATTAGTAGGTGAGAAAATTCACTAAAAGAACATACTCTGAGATTTATATATTTGTTTTGTTTCTATGCATTATTTTTACTTCTGAGTTAAACTTTTAATAAAATAAAGGAAGATAATGAAGATATGGCTAACTGGATGGGGAAGTAACTTAAATTGGTTCCATCCTACCTTTGGTTATCTCTAATTTTAGATATGTTTCTAGAGATTGGCTTATTTACATTTTCACTTAAAGACCATTATAAAAAAAATCTAGCTAATCCTGATTCTATCAAATTTTGTGATACCATAATTAATTTTCATAGGATAATTGTTCAGCTATATTACATCTAAAATTTATAAGTTGCTGATCTTTAAGTTTTTGGACAAGCCTCTGGAATATCAAAAACATGAAAGTGTTTATGGTGCCTATATAATAAGCTTAATATTTACTTAATACAATTGGGAAATCCAGGATGCATACATATTGAGTAAAATTAAAAGCATTTTGAAAAGCAGACAAGAATAAATAAAGGGAAAAATAATAAAAAAGATAACAAAGATATATAATTTCACATTTAAAATATCTCAGAAAATAGTATGCTCATAAAATTAAAATTGACTTTTATATCAAAGAATCAATCTGAGTAGTACAAAATTGTTGTAAATTATAGGTGTGATGAATAAAACTAAATTAATAGAAGGGCTGGAAGATCAATTTTGGGAATAGTTGATAATGTATAAGAATGAAGACAGTGGAAAAAGGAAAAAGTACAATGGATAATCTAGATTGTCCAGTATTTCACTAAATAACATTCATATAAGGAAGAAATCAGTTAATTGGAACAATCTCAAGATTATAGAAAAACTTAAAAAGATAAAAGAAACTTAAAAAGAGTTGATTAAAGATCAAAGAGAATGAGTGAATATTTCTCCTAGATTTATCACTTCAAAGGATCATAATCAAAATAAAGACTGTGAAAGCTTCTAGGGAAAATGAAACAATATATAAAACATACAGTGAGAATTTTATTGTTCTCATATGTCTTAGCAGTAAATATTAAAAGCAAGTAGCAAATTGTTGAAACTATTTGGAAAATAATTTGAACTTAGAAATCTTAATACATCTAGTCTATCAATCAAGATAATATCAAAAAAGAACATATTCAAGTATGAAATATTTTTATTTGGCATTAATATAAAAATACTTAAGAAAGTATTATAACTAAAAAGTATGGAAGCTAATCAAGAGGGCAGCATAAACATCTTAAAAATGGGATTCAACCAATACTATAAAAACAGAAATCAAAATTTAAAATATGCAGCAAGTTTAGAAAGTATTGCATCATGTGTTTAAGAATATTGTTTTCAGAAAAAAAATCATTTGATTTAACAGATTGTATTAAGAAGCTGAATATCTTAGTTATTCAGCAAAGGAGACAGACATTTCTTTTGTTAACAAGAAAAATAGATGCATAAGTGGTGGAGGAATACTGCGCTTTAAATGAAACACAAACTAGCAAGCTAACAAGAAATTCACCTTGTTATATGAAGCAAATTGAGCGAGAGTTTAAAATAAATGACTCATTGGCCCTGAAGCCCTCAATATTATCCCTTAAGAACGAATGTTTTCAAAATGAAATTACTTTACTTTTTGCATTTGCCCAATCTCAATACTTGGTTATATAAATAATAGCATTTACACAATGGTGATATTAATGGTTTTCAATGTTTGGAATTGAAACCATGTTATACAGTTTGAGAACAAATTTCTGTTAGATTAAAAAATATGAATGTTAGAAACTTTAGTAATAGAAAAGCAATAGTATGCAGTGAAAAATACTGGCAGGTTGAAGCGTGGGCCTGACAGAGAGCTAAAAGGGTTTATCTTAAATTATACCCAGGTTCGATGGCTCATTTTTCAGTAACGAATAATTCAGAGGAGTAGGAAAAAATTTATGTCATAGCAGTTTAGTCTTCAAATGAAGATTTTTAACTTAAATATCTATAGTAATTTAAATAATATATTATTTCTGAAATATATATATATATATATATATATATATTGCACACGTACCTGGCTGTCTTCCCAGGGGCCCCTCAGAGGCGATGGGCTCCAGCTTTCCTCCCCACCCCGAGCAGAGCCCCCAGTGGCCAAAGACCTCCAGAGCTTAGCCACAGCCATGCTCAAGGCCCCTCTCCACATGTATGGACAAGCCTCACACATGAAGGTACTGGCAGAGGAACCCAGGTGTGTGGAAACCGGGGCTGCGACCTCCAAGCCTACTCAGATCAGGACTGGGCCTCTTCCACCCAGATTTCCCATATTTCAGTAGCTAGGCTGTCACACCCAGGGACTGCGCTTGTGCCGTGTAATCCCACCAACGGCCAACACCCAAGGACTTAAAACCAAGCTCCCGGAAGACATTTTATAGCCTCTTTCTCCCCATAGGAGAACCTGGCAAGCTACCTAGAGTTTCCTGCCCACATGGGAGAGCCTCGCAAACTCCCCATTGTGTATTAATATGCCAAAACCAGTAATAAACTGGGTCTCATCCCCCTGACCCTTAAAGAGCCTCCAATGGAGCATTGTTGGGAAGGACAAGTAGAGAGAGGCTACTAAAAGCTCAGGGCGAGGATGGAGACGTTACTGAGACCGCTTGAGAAATTTGATGATCAACGAGATGATGATGATGATTTTAAATATCAATCTTATGTAGATAAGAAAGTATCTAAATAAATTTAGAGCTGCTAGGTGACCAGTAACTTTGAAATAAAATGAAAAGCATTGGAAATTAGATATATTTCAGATGTATATAGGTGTTTAATAATAATTTACAGTTAGATATCAAAGAAGCATCTTTTATAACTATCCTATCAGACACTTATTGGGCAGCGCTTCACATCTTTGGGTGTAGTATGTGGACATAAAATTAATATGAGTTCCTAGTTGTCAGCAGAATTTGGAAGGAAAGAGGTGATCAGTGGTAAACAAGTGGTTTGTGATCGATGTAAGGTGTTTTGGGCTCAAAGTAACACATTTTAAATACATTTGGAAAGAATATTGACTTTGTGAGCATCACTTTTACTTGACCACAGAAGTACAAGGAGAACGATTCAGAAGAGAATAATTTGGGAGAAGAAAAGTGACACTACAGAAGCAATCAAATCAGATGAAGGGCATGGACAAATGCAGCATCAAAACACCACGGTGTGTGAGTTTCCTTTTGTTATAGTTAAAAGAGTGGTATAATTCTTTAAGATTTGAGAGTGTCATTATTTACCATAGTGTTTGATTTTCCATTTGTTATAGTTAAAAAAAGTGGTATGGTTCTCTAAAATTTGTAAGTGTCATTATTTACGTTTTTATAGAAAATACATTGTTAGCAATCGTTTGCATGTAGGATGAAAAAACTCATAAGTTAATTTAATATTTGAGAGAACACAAATTTTTTTTAAAGTTTTTGGTATAATGCAGGCAAATGTGAAGTCTAGTTTAAAAGTTAATATTTATGATTATAATAAATAAAATAAATAAGGAAGTGAAAACAGCTGCCAGATGGTTTTAGTCATATAGGGAATATGAATAGCCAAAGAAAAGAGGTTCACTGAAACTATCGCTACCAGAAGGCAAGGATACAGGCATGGGAAGAAGGAGTGCAGGATCTTCTGGACAGTGGGTGGCACTCAAACATTGGTGGGTTCAGGAAAACTGGGGTGCAAAGTTAGCTCCCTGAAGTTCCTTAATTGTATAAGTCAATGATGAGTTAACAAAATGTCCTAAAATAGTTAACATTTAATCCCCATTTCAATTTAAACATTGTTATTCAAAATATATGTATTTGAAAATATATAATAGATTCTAATAGAAAATAGATAATTTTGCATTTCTCTTTAAACTCATATTTTATATCACTTGTATCACTTGTATCACTTGCTATACCTTTGCTCATCAATTTGCTCAAGTGGGCACCAGTAGCATCTCCATTTGTCCCTGTTGCGTTCTAGTGTAGCCCAAAGGCATCTGCTCACTCCAGGGACATGAACAGCCTCAAACCATTCGTTCAAGGTCTTGACAAAGAAATCTGACCATCTTGTAGGTGGGTGGCCATGTGTTCTTTTAATGTCCTGAGGAATCCATTCAGTAATGGCTCTATCCAGTGGTCATCTCCAAATTGCGTTACATGTCCGGCCCATCTAATTTTTGACGCCTTGGAAAATGAGACAGTGTCCCTGATTCTCAATCGCTGAAGGAGTTCGGAACTCCGGATTCCTTCTCTCACTTTAGTGAAATGTATCACATATTTCATATATATCCAATAAACACTCTAATAAGCTTTTATGCTTATAAAATTTCTTTTATAGGTCAGCTATATTCTTTGCAATAAAAGCAGCTAAGTTAAATTTTATTAATTTTTAGCAACAAGACTTTAAAAATTATTCGGGATTGAATTTTATGACATTATTCATGCTGAATTTATTTAGCAGATGATATATACAACTTGATAAGTACTATTAAATGTAAAAGAGGAAATATTGTTGAAAATAACGATTTTTGGTTTGTTTTTAGTCCACTTCTTGCTGTGCTCAGGGTTTACTACTAGCTGTGCACTCAGGAGTCACTCCTGGCAGTGCCAGGTATAGAACCCTGTTGGCTTCATGCAAGACAAGTACTTTCCCCTTTGTGCTATTTCTCTGGCCCCGAAAATGACTCTTTTAATAATAGTTTCTGTGCTCCTTGATGAACCATAGTTAGTTTTGTGAATCACAGTCCAGTATTAATGATATCTAGATATTTATGGTCTCCAAGGCTGCTCAGATTGGGACTGGGCCTCTTCTACCAAGATCCCCCATTTTCCAGTAGCTAGCCAGTCACACCCAGAGACTGCCCCCAGAGCCGTGTAATCCCATCGACCACCAACATCCAGAGACTATTAAACCAGGCTCTCGGAAGAGAGAGACAAAGACTCATTCCCCGCGCCTGGCTGTCTTCACTGGGGCCCCTCGGAGAGGATGGGTTCCGTTTCCCAAAATACAGTAACAGATACATACATGCCCCTGGAGTGCCTGGCAAGTTATCGAGAGATCCCACTCACATGGCAGAGCCTGGCAAGCTACCCATGGCATACTCAATATGCCAAAAACAGTAACAATAGGTCTCATTCCCCTGACCTTGAAAGAGCCTCCAATCGTTGGGAAAGATGAGTAAGGAGAGGCTGTTAAAATCTCAGGGCTGAGTGTAATAGAGATGTTACTGGTGCCTGCTCAAGTAAATCAATGAACATGGGATGACAGTGATAATGTCATTATTGTCATCCTGTTAGTCATTGATTTGCTTGAGCAGGCACCAGTAACATCTCTATTGTGAGACTTATTATTGTTTTTGGCATATCGAATACACCAAGGGTAGCTTGCAAGGCTCTTCCAGGCGGGCAAGATATCCTCCGTAGCTTTCCGGGCTCTCTGAGAGGGGCAGAGGAATTGAACCAGGGTTGGCCACATGCAAGGCAAACGCTCTAGCCGCTAGGTTATTGCGTGATAACATGTGATAAAATAGAAATGGAAATTTTAGAATAATAGTGTGTTCACTCAATTCCTTGGATTTCATTTAACTGTGCCAAACATCCACATAAAGATGTATTATCAAGGTTCATACAAAAACTGACAGTTATTTTCTTCAATTTTGATACACAAACGATTAAAGAAAATAATTCTTTAATGTTCTTTATATTATTATTAAAGTCTTGGTTTTGTAGAATAGCTAAGTTTTTTTTGCCTATTTTGTGAAGCCAGTTCATGTATCAAGCATATAACCCAAATGAAATTTACAGCCTGGCAGAAAAAAGTCCAACTTCATTTGTTAATTAAGTTATATTTGTTAATATGTTTATTCATGAAACTTTCTCCTATCTGAATTCCAATTCTAAAAATTATAAGTCATAGCATAGAATCCAGCCAAGACTTTATTGCTAGGATGCAATAAGGCAATGTTGAAGTTTAGTTCTGTAAGTGCTAGGAAACGGGTGATTTTAGAAGACTACAAGAGGTGGTGAGTTACAAGATGGACAAAAGAGAGACACCAACTGTGTTCCTTACTGCTGAATTACTATAGATGATGAATGCTTTTAATGAAACTAATTTTGATCCATATTTGAGATTACTTTTCCAATTAGAAATATGGAATTAAAGTAAAAAGAACATGATGAAGCAATTAAAAATTGATCCCTTTTATATAATGCACCAAAAATTGTTCTAGATTTATTGAAAGATAAATATTATTAATAAAAAGTTTGTACTTGTATTCATCTTTTAATTCATCAAGGAATCATGATTAACTGGGAGGCACAAGATCAAAATGTCCTAAAAATTAAGTGTTGGTATCTGTAATGCCAGTGCTTAAGATTTTGCAGAACTGCAAACAATTTGTGAACAAATTTTAGTGAGTCACAATCCAGCATTATTTAATACATAGATATTTATATTTTCATATATGTGAATAGTGATTACAAATCACAAATAAAATAGAAATGGAAGTTTTCAAATTACTCAATTACCAATTCTTTGGTCTCCTTTGAATTGTACCAAGTTAAACAATTACAATTTCTTATTTGTTTGTTTGTTCATTTGTTTGGGGAGGCTTATTCCTGGCTCTTCACTCAGGGATCACTGTGGGCAAGGCTCAGGGGACCATTTGGGGTGTCAAGGATCGAACATGAGTCAGGCATATGTTAGGCAAGCCATCCTACCTGCTGCACTAATGTTCTGGGCCCTATGCTTTAGCTTTATGTGAATGAACTAGAACTATTTAATACTCACAATTTTTTTTTGACTGCTTTGTTAGGTTTTCCTCACTAGAATGCCAACTCTTGACTAAGACGTGGTTTGAAATGGTTAGTTTAGTAAAGTGTAGGAGGTCACGTACATGTTATGGATCAGGATAGAGATAGAAAAGTAATTGTTCTTTGCAAATGTGCATTATGTACATTATAGGCCTAATGTGCTAAGAAAATCACAGAATCATGGGATTTGGTGTCTCTGGTGTTACAAATTTTTACCAGCCTCACATTTGGTCTCTGCATGTCTTTATTATGATTATAGATTTGGAAGCTTAGGAGAATTCGGGAAGTACATGAATCACTGACAAAACCTTCCTCCCCCACTTTTTTTGCTGTTATTGTACATATTTATTCCTCTGCTTCAAAATATGTAGCGTGTTTTAATTGATATTACTCACGCAGAGAGGCATGCGTTGCCCTCACTGTCACTATGCTTATGGCCATCAGATTCTAATTCATTTCAGAGAGGTTCTATGAAACTTTGCTTAACAATCTCAATACATGAGTTTATAAAAAGAAATCATTAATTTTCTCTGATAAAATTTCTATGAAAATTACAGAGAATATTTCACTAAGAGCAGATGAAAGTTGCTTGCAAGATACTTTTAAAGATTATAAAGATTATGAGTATGAGAATATTGAAATGAGTGATTCAGGCACACATTAAAGTAAAGTTGCACTTTGGTGCATGTAATGGAAACTATTTAGCAATTTCTTAGCTTTCATTATTTACAAACCATGAAATTCAGCTGTTTTATTAAAGACTGGATATGAAACTGAAATGCTTTGCCAACACAGACATCAAAGAGACCTAAGTATACTTCTCCCTGTATGTTTTAGATAGTTATCCCTTCATGTCTGATATCAGTGAGTCAGAGTGCTAGAATGTAATACCTAACACCTTTAAGATTAAACATCTTCTCAGCTGGTGTTTCTGTTTCAACTTCATTTCCTGCCATCCTCTCTCATAAGCACCTTGCACCATGTCATGTATACTCTTGGTGCAGTCTGAGCAACAAGACTATGTTCTTAAGAAGCATTCATTTTTTGTCTGTAAATGAGTATATTCTGCCTTGTCTTTGATGTGAGCTTAGTTGCTGAATGAATAGATTTGTTGGACAGTGAGATAAGGTTATAATAGAGGCAATAATAATGATACCCATCACCATGGCAGAAAGACTTATTCTTGGACTTTGTATTGTAAATCATGCTAGATTTCCCATGACATAATCTAAAAAATGCCACCTTGTCAGTGAGGCTTACATTTTGAGTTTTCAAGAAAAATATCTCAGAAAGTGCAATTTTACCTTCTTTTGCTAGTGATATATAAGTTTCAGGAAGAATTCAAATCATTTAAAGAATTATCCATGCAATTTTTCCACCTTCAAGACTAACAAGGCAGGAAATGACCACATCAACTTGTATGTAAAATATCTCTTATTTGTAGTAAAATTATAATCCATTTTAATTTAACTTATTTAATTGGAAGTATGTTTGTTGAGATAGGCTAAGAGCTTGTGGGAAAGGAAATATGTGTCTTTTGGAATATCTACAGAAGGAAAAGGCAGGTCAGAGAACCTTTCAGAAATGTGAAATCAGTTCCTACAAGTAGGAAGATGTGGAACTAGATATTAAATAGGAAAATTGGTAATATTTTCAAACATTGATGTGTTCTAAAGCGTGAAACACCCAGCTAAAGAAAAACAAATAAGATTTTGTGTTTTATTTGCTATAAAACCGTTTCAAGATTTTTTTAATCTTGAAAGAATGATTTCTGTGTTCTTCTTTTAAATTTTTCTATTTCATATTCTTTCTCCATATCCAGTGACACAAGGTAGGTTAGTTGTTCCTGTGAAGCTA
Organism: Sorex araneus; assembly: GCF_027595985.1. Lineage (NCBI taxonomy): Eukaryota > Metazoa > Chordata > Mammalia > Eulipotyphla > Soricidae > Sorex > Sorex araneus. The sequence continues at coordinate 145,740,263 of NC_073305.1, forward strand.
TTATATCAAAAGATGTGGAATGTTTGTGTAAAATTCATATATAATGACCCCATCCAATAGATGTTCATACTTAAGTTCCAATTGTGAATTTTGAATGTAAAAATCAGAAGAGGTGAACTAGAGTTCAGTAGAACCATAGCAGAGGGTCCTGGAAACTTTAGTGGTGCTGAAGGTACTATAAACTGTGCATCAAATAATAAACATTAACAATATTAGGTAACCGTGTTACCTAAGCTAAAATTTTATAGATCAAAAATGGTATCAAACATTTAATAAATAACCACATAAATGAGTCAATATTTAAAGGGATACTTTAGGAAAATTATTAGAAAATAATATATTTAGAAAGAATGTAAGGCTATTTCACTCAACCATTGCAATTAAATGATCAGCAAAGTGAGATCAATGTCACTGAACATTCTGCTGAATCAGCTTGCCATGAAATTCTGGTATCTTAAATATAATTTTACATATGACATTGTGAATATGCTTGGCATTTATTCTACTCATTTTATTATGTATACAATACATTAAAAATGCTTAATTATAAATTGTTGGTTGTAATGAAGTAGCAAACAATCTAAAATATCATCAATTTCTTCTACTGAAAATAGAACAAGTTTCTTCTTTTAAAGATCCAAAAATTTAGACTCATTTAAGAAAATTATATATTTTCATTGATTAATGGCATAAAAATTAATTATAATTTTTCACAATACTTTACACATTATTCACAAAAATCCCGTAAAGCAAGTGGCTGATAGCTTTATTTTATAGATAAGAACTCTGAAGTTCAACACCTAAAACATATAGCTGGAATGGCAAGTCTGTCCTTTAGGATCAGGTCAGGTCTCCAAATCCCAGCATTCTTTTCACTGTCTCATAGTTTGCTTTTTCTTTCTTAGTTATTATTTATTTTTTCAAATTTAATTTTAGTCCATGAATAGAGAAATTGTTAAAGTTAAGAAGGTCATAGCACAGAATTTATTTCTAACATAATACTGTAACTGAGGTCATACAATCAGAAATAATAGTAAGGTAAACATGCTCTTTGGGGGAGTTAGGATTGGTAATGATGGAAATTCTAAAGGCACTTTATACAGGATTATGAAAACATTATAATCAATTTATAGAATGTTTTCCGTTTGGCCATGAGCATTTATTCATTCGAATGCCTAACAACCTGAATCGGACGCTTATGTTTGAATAGATGTGGCTCCTTGCTAGCAGTTTCTATCTTCGTTGTCTACATACCAGCAATTGACTCAGATGAAGAAGAAATTGAGAAATTCTACATGGAGCTGGATAAGTTCTATAAAGAAGACCACACCTTCTACAAGGTCATTGTCAGTGATTGTAACGCCAAGATAGGACCTAGAAGGTCACCTGAAGAACTCCACATTGGGACCCATGGCTTAGAATGGAATGAACAGGGTGAGAGATTCTGAGTTCATCATGTTGACCAAGACCATCCACAGTAACTCAAAGTTCCAGAAAGCTGAATCTAAATGCTGGACATGAGTGTCTCCCAGTGGACATTCCATAGTAAAACTGACCACATCATGTTCAGTCAATGGTTTTGCTTGACCGATGTTGCTGTTTTCCCAAAATTTCAAAGGGGATCAGACCAAGGTCTCCTTAGTGCGAAATTCTATTTCACGTAGTGGGGAGAAAGGGCTGCAAAGTTTAAAAAGAGAACTTCCAGAACAACCACCAACTGGGAGCTCTTTGGTCTGACTGCAGAAATATGTGAATCCTTCATTGACAACATTGATGAGGAATGTGATGGACTGGTTCAGCACCTCCATGATTATGCAAGGAATGCAGAGAGAGAGAGAGAGAAAGCCACAAAGAGTCGGCTTTCATCAGAAACTCTTGAGCTCATTTGCCAACGTGGTCTGGCATGAGCCTCAGGCAATCACAAGCTAATATGTGAGCTCACAAAGCTGTGCAGAGAAGGGATAAAGGAAGACCTCAAAGAGAGAAGAGCAGCAGTGTTGGCCGATGCAGCAGAAACCAGGAAAAGTATTTGCAACACCCGCCTGTCCTTTGCCAACTATAAGAACAAGATGACTGCCCTCTGACATCCTGATGGATCTATCACATCTTCCAGAAGGGCAATGGAAAAGGTTATCCACGACTTCTACTCAGATCTCTTTGATAGCCACATCCAAATTCCGCAGGATGGATATGTCGTCCCCAGCATTCTCCCTTTCAAATTCCAACACTGCATTTAGTCGGTAAAGATACATACAGCACCTGGTCCAGACAAGGTCAGACCCAAATACCTGAAGAATCTGAAGCCAGTGCTCATCAATACACTGGCTCGGCTCTTCACGCACTAGCTTTCTGAATGCAAGGTTCCATCCCAATGGAAAACCAGCAGGATCATTCTGTTGTATAAGAATAGAGACATCCACGATATCAGCAAGTATCGCCCAATGTGCTGTTGTCTGTCACCTACAGGATATTCACTCGAGTCATCATAAATAGGATTGGCAGAACACTAGATGAAGGTCAACCATGTGAACAAGCCAGGTCCCGAAAATGATTCAGCACAATTGACCATATCCACATGGTGACCAAGCTCACTGAGGTTTTTCGAGTATTCAAGATGCCACTCTGCCTAACGTACATTGATTTAAAGAAGGCCTTTGATTCTGTTGATACTGAAGCAGTCATTGAAGCCCTAGCCAAACAGGGTGTTCAAACTCAACACATCAGGATCCTCCATTAGCTGTATTACAGATTCACTACCAAGATCTCACCATTCTACAAGGAAGTGATCATTGACATAAAGTGAGGGGTTCAGCCCAGTGATATATTTCAGTGAAAGTCTTCAGTGCCACTGTTGACAACATCATGCGATTACTGGAATGGGAAGGAATGGGAGTGAAGATAGACAATTGGCAACTGAACCACCTCTGTTTCACTGATGACATCTTTCTCATAACACCAAATATCAGCCAAGCAGCACGAATGCTAGCCAACTTTGACCGAGAGTAAGGAAAGTCAGATTGCAGCTGAATCTCACAAAGACAATGTTCATGAGAATTGGACTAGTTCCTGATGTTCCATTTGCCCTCAATGAAAAAAACATCTCCGAATGCAGCAGTAATGTGTACCTAGGTCGAGAACTCAACACGGCAAACGACCTGGCACCTGAACTGTACAGAAGGAAGTACAGTGGTGTGGAACGCCTTCAAAAGCATCAAAGAAGTGGTTAAGACGATGAAGAACCTCCAGCTCTGGGCACATCTTTTCAATTTCACCGTTCTTTTCGCACTAACTTACACCTCAGAGACCTGGATCCTACAAAAACAGGGTGAGAATGATATTTGGGTATCCCAAAGAGGAATCAAAAGAGCTATGCTTGGAGTATCACATTTCACTCAAGTGAGAGAAGGAATCTGGAGTTCTGACCTCTGTTGACAATCAACAATCAGGGATGCAAACTCCTACCTCTGTGTCCAATTGGCTCTGAAAGGTGGCGGTCGCCATGCTGCTGCAAAGGGGAAAAGACCGAGTGACAAAAGCCCTGCTCCCTGCCCAAATGAGATCTTAAGCCGCCACCCATGAAAGGCTTCTCTGCTCCTGAATGGCCATGATCTCAGAGGCACACAAACCAATCTCGGAACAGAGCAACTACTGGTAGAAATACCTCTGGACTTAATTACTAAAATACCAGAATTCCAAAATACTCTTTGTAATCAGAAATAGTCAACAAATTATCTAATGATGCCTTTTCAGCAAGTTTGATTATTGGGGTAAAATTCCAAATAATAACACTCAGTTTAATGTCAAATATTGAATGTAATCAAAGTAAAGAGAGAGTAAATTGAAAATCATCTGCCACACAGGCAGTGTGGGAGGTGGGCGGCAGGTATACTGGGGTTCTTGTTAGCCTAACATATGCACTGGTGAAGGGATGGATATTTGATCATTGAGTGATTGAGACTTAGACCTAAAAGCTTTGTAACTGTTCTCACAACGATTCAGTTAAAAAAAAAAAAAGAATCATGTGCACTGTCTTGTGTGCCAAAGCATCGAATATCAGATGGGGTGGATACATAAAGCAATTTAGAGATGACCGCTGAACTAGAGCTGTTACTAACTGCATTCCACAGGATGTCAAAAGGCTGCATGGCCACACACCTATGAGATGGTCAAGACCCTGAATGAACATTTCAAGGCTTTTCGTGTTCCTGGAGAGAGCAGACACCATTGGGCTACACTAGCATGAGACAGGGACAATGGAGACATTACTGGCACCTTCTCTAATAAATCGACAAATAACGGGATGACAAATGATACAAGTGATTTCTGTTTAACTAATATCAACTTCTAAAATTGAATTATATACACTTGTAATTAAATATTATGATTCAAAAGTAAAACTATGTTATGATCCTTAATTTTGCTATGATCCAAATTTTTATTTTGTTATTTACATGCATGGTATATATTTTTATTTTTAAAAACTATGTAATGGTGTTCTCCTTTTCCTAGTCCTGCTAGATAATTTGGAATTGACAATGATGGAAGTATTTACACCATGGAAATAATAAGTTCTACAAATTATTGCTTTGTTTGTTTTCTGGATGTAAAAAATTGATGGAGGAAATATTAATAATGCAGATTAAATTTAAAATTGTCCTTGTAGCTGTTATATTGTGAACTGCTCATAAAATTGAGAAAATATTCTTCTAATATTCCAAAACTACTATCTGATTCAGCAAAGAAATTGCTCATGTCGTTGAGAATTAAATAAAGTCTGACATATGTCTTTATGGCTTTACTTTAGACCCGCTCTATAATGTAAAAGAAAATCAACGATGTTTGTGTCAGAATCACATTCCTCTGTTAATGACAGGTTTGACTTTGAATCAAATTATAAGCAAGTGCTTATACATAGTCTTACTTAGTGGGATTATTGTTGAAGATAGAATAAAATAAACAGCTAATGGATTTTATAGAAAGAAGCAAGTCATACTAAAGTCATTAGCATGGAATTTATAACAATGGTTATTTTATAGTTGCTTTAAAAAAATTAATTGGGTGCTATATGTTCCTGAACATTACTTTCTCTCAGAAAGATAATTGATAAATTCTTATCAGCAGTCTACAAAATAAAGGATGAGCTTTGTTGGAAATAAGCGTCCTTTGAATGTGAAAGGGACATGAAAAAAATTTTGCTTGTTATTTTGTAGTACTATTTAAATTGAAGTTCTAAATATGCATTAGGACACCAGTTTTATTCTTATATACCTCTTCCTATGGGTAACATTTCCTTTTTGTATCAAAAGAGATTCATCTCTACTTGGAAACCCAGCTTTAAATGGCAAAATATACACTGCATTTAAAAAGTCATCAATTTACATAGAATAATAGAAGACAAAAATTCTCTTTAATTATAGGTAGGTTCATAGTCTTGATCTTGCTTGTGTATTATAGCACTGTAGCACAGCCATCCCATTGTTCATCAATTTTCTCCAGTGGACCCAAGTAACGTCTATATTGTGAGACTTTTTGTTACTGCTTTTGGCATATCAAATACACCACAGGGAGCTTGCCAGGCTCCGCCACGCGGGTGGAATATTCTCGGTTGCTTGCCGGGCTCTCCTACAGGGACAGAGGAATCAAAATCGGGTTGGCCGCATTCGAGACAAATGCCCTACCCATTGTGCTATTGCTCCAGTCCCTTGTATTGTAACATTTCCTTTTATTTCACTTCTTTAGTTTGTTCCTAGTGCCTAATACAAGGTTGATACCTTTGGGATCTAATCCCATAATTCTGTTGCATTTTTGGTTTTGCAGGGCTTTTGTTTCTTCATGTGTATCTCTGAATCTGTTGTAATTTGCCCATTTTTTATACTATTATCTTGGAATTTACCTTTATATTACGGTACAATAATACCAGTTACCAGAGTTCATGCCATCTATTCACCAAATAATATATATATATACATATTATCAAATACTCGTTCTCTGATCAGGCTTTAACTTCAATTGATAACTCCAGTGTTAGAATTCTAAGCACAGTGGAATAAAGTCAGCAGTAGTGAATATTCAAAATATACTGATTAATTGATAGGATGCCCTTCTATCATGCCACTGCTTCAATCATGCTGTCAACATATCTTGCACTGACAATCAAACTTGTCTTATGATTTTTTTCTTTAGTTAATTTTGAAATTAAAATTACTTTACATAAAAATAAAAATTTTGGTTTGAGTATCCAGTAACTCTTTGGTATGACTATCTTGTATTTTAAATTGTCTTGCTTTGCCATTCATTTATGCACCATTAGACTTTACTTAGAGTTTAGCTTGTACCGCAGTTGATCATACTTAAGGTATATTTGTAAAGTCTTGATGAGGCAGCGGAAATGCTAAAAGACAAGAAGAAACAAAGCGATGTCATGGCCTTCTGACTTCCAGCTAAAGATGAAAGGTTTACTATAGGTCAAAGTGAATGAAGGAGATGTTTGTAGTTGCGAAACATATGCTAAGATCAAAAGAAGGAAATCAGTGATAATATATTGTTTATTTTCATATCTCTGCAATTATTCTATGAGTTAAATACTAATATCAGGTTTTTCATATTTAATTTATAGAAAAAAACCTAATATGAACATGACAGAAAAAAGATAAAGTAAAAACCTTCGCAATCTGGCATCCTTGGATTCCAGATACCTAGTCTTTGCTTTCTTAAGATACTTTATATCTCTGACACTCAGTTTCTTTATCTGTAAGATTAGAAATATCTACAGCCATAACACTCTGAACATGCATCTGGTATCAGACAATTAAAACATTTTATAATGCTCATATTTGTTGAGCAGTTTTAATTATGAAATAAGATGAAAATACCTAACAAATTTTCCACTCACAGATGTTGGTAATAACAGGGGGTTCCAAGATGCAAATATTGTCTAGAAGGTAAATTGAAGAACCACATCCCATTAAATATTGGGGTTATATAATGTCTTTCTTAGCTGTTCTATGAGATGTTATTTCATATTTCATAAAACTACATGTAGATTTTGGCTGCTGTATAAGCAAGATCATGTTTCTAATTATTACACAAATATTATGATTATGCATAATGTGTGGAGGTAAGAATTGTTAAATTCTATTTTAAACAATAAAGATTATTAACACTGGATTGGATAGCTCAAAAGGTGAAAGCACATGCTTTATGTGTAAAATGTGTGGGTTTGGGGCTGGAGCAATAACACAGCGGGTAGGGCGATTGCCTTGCATGCGATCAACCCAGGTTCCATTCCCAGCATCCCATATGGTCCCCTGAGCACCACCACGAGTAATTCCTGAGTGCAGAGCCAGAAGTAACCCCTCTGTATCGCCAGGTGTGATCCAAAAAGCAAAAAAAAAAATTAAATAAGGTGTGGGTTTGATCCCTTACACCACGTAATTCCTCAAACATCACAGAGAGTGAATTCAAATATAGAGATGAGATAAACACTGAGCACCATATGGTGTGGCCCATATACTTTAAAAACTCATTAAGATTGGAGTCGGAGAGAGTACAGAAGGTAGGGCACTGGCCTTGCACATGTCAAACCCAGTCTGATCCTTGGCATCAAACATTGTCACCTGAGCCCTGCCAGGAGTGATTCCTGAGTATAGAGTCAGGAATAGGTTCTGAACACTTCCAGGTTTGATCCACTCCCTTTGCCCCACAAAACACCAAATAATAATAATAATATAAAGCATGCGGGTCTAACAATACCTAAAGATATTGCATCATATCTCATACATATTACATACATCATAGGGAACATCAATGATAAAATAATGTTGTCTATCATAGTTCTTAGCTTAGTTTCAAATTCCAGACTAAGAATTTCCAGTTTATATTTATGTATTTTTGTCTAAAGTAAACATTGAATAAATGTCATGAATGTTATGAAGTATTAAGTAGTGATTAAATTGTTTTATTTTTAAAATTTTTTTTAAAAGCTTACAGATACATTGTACCAACTCTTGAAAGATTTAACCAATTTTTTAGTAGAAGTAATTTTCTACATTATCAAATGACAGTAGATTATCAGTAAAAATATTTCCCAGAATTATTTTAATATCTATTATAAAGCTTATAAGTAAGAAGTAAATGTAAATATTAAGACTATTAACCCTCACTTAGTTTGATGATCACTCCTCTATCTCTTATCACTGTGATATTATTTTTTGCAGTTTGCTCTTGGATGTTTTACTGTTACAGCAGATCAACTCTCTGGTCCAAGTAGTAATGAAAATGCTGCATTTGGAGTTTTACAATGCATATCAGCATATTAAAATCTCTGATGACTCTTGCCATGAAGCAAATTGGTTTTAGTTTGTATTGGCAGTACATCTGGCAGTGATAGGGGATACTCATAGTTCTGTGCTCCTGAGTTCTGGCTGGTGGTGCTAGGGGATCATACAGTGTGTCTACATGCAAGGTAAGCACCTTAGCCCCTCTACTATATCCTTAGCCCCCCAAAAGTAATTTAATTGTAGTTTTTATCTTTTATTTTATATTGCTTATATTAGGTGTCATTTTCCTTAATGAAAGATGTTTTAGAAAACTTTGCTCTGGACTATAATTTGTCTGCCAGAATTAAAAAGCTGAAATCGGTCCATTCAAAGTTCTTTCTGTTGATTTGGAATGACAATTGGGTTTGAACATTTACCCAACAATTTTACAGATGGATGACATTGGGTAACTTATTTTATTTTTCCAAAGTTATTTTATTTTCTGTAATGGCATAAAATGTCTAAAATTTAGATACAATCATGCATAAATGCTAAGTAAAGTAATATAAGTAAAAGTTATATCCAAAACCAATTGATGGTATTTAATATTCTAATATGTCTTCATAAATTAATTTGTCCTGGTTTAACATGTTCATATTAATGAGGTTAAGTCTCAGTGTCTCTGCCTATTATGAATTAGAATTGGCAAAAGCAACTAGAAAGATTATGAACCAGTCATAGAACAGAACAATAAGAGCAACAACCCCCAAATGGAAAGGCAGAAAATTATATAAAGTGTGGTATAATATGATGATTATGGTTAATAACTAAGAAATGGATAAATGATTGCAACACTCTATTTAAAAAAGAAATAGGATATAGTATCTTAGAAAAAAATCACAATATGCTTCCTTTTATATCACATTCTCCTCTGTTGTATATTTTAAATATCTACATGTTAGTCTAAGCATATAGTACCTCTATATTTATGGATAATTCAAATTTCAAGGTTTTTTTCTGGTTATTTTTTTTAGGGGTTTTGGTCCTCAGCAGTTGGTATCCAGGAACTGTTTCTGGCTCTGTTATCAGAAGTGGCCTTTGGAATGCTCAACCAACTATACGTGGTGCTGGGGATTGAACTGGAGAGGGCTATCTTAACCCTGGTATGATTTTTCTGGCCCAGGCTTTATTTTAGTCAACAATTTGCTAGAACTAGTTATCATCAGTTATATTTATTAATTTAATTTAAAAAATTTGTTATACATTTGTCATCAGTATGGAATTATAGGAAATTTGATATATACCGTTAGCTATATATAATACTCATTATAACTACTGCAAAAGTTCCACCACACAAGAAACCTTCTACCATTCTTCCCATCTCATCCTCTTTGCATTAGGTAGCTATCATAGTTTCCACTGAGTCCAGAAAGTAGTGTTCTTGCTTTTGCCATTATGTTTGCTTTACTTATTCATATTCTGCATAGGAGAGATACCATCTGATAACTATCATTCATTTCCTTTAGTTGTGCTCATATACAAACTTGTGGGCAGGGGGTGGAAGTCACCATGACCATTGTCCTCTAGCAGGAATTATACGCTCTACTTGTGGTATCTTCACTCATTTGGCAAAGGTGTGACTGGAAATTACTTTTGACATCAGGAATCACAAACAGTAGAATTGCCAAGATGGTACTGGGACCATGTAGATATTACTGGGGGGTGTAAGACTCATGGCGTCGATTTTGCAGGTGTTTCAACTGTTGAATTGTACCCTGGCTTCTATTCCCCTTTCATTTCTGGTTTGATTTTTTTTATTTCCAGCATTTTAATGCCTCACTTAAAAAATTAGATCACCATGAACTACAAAGTTATAAACATATTTAATATTGAGTTTCAAATATAAAACATTCTAACACCAATCACCAATGTAAACACTTTCCTCCTGCTCCCTAGGAAGTGCTCCACAGTGGCAGGCACTTATCCCCTCCAACATTGTCCTAATGCTACCATCCCTGACTTATCCCCTCAACTTCCACCCCAGTAGCAAGCTTTCTCTTAAGGAACAGTTCTCCTGATCTTTGTTTCATTTGTTCTGGGTAACTGATATTCCACAGTGAAATTTCTTTATAACCTACATACAAGATAGATCATTGTGTGTCTTTTCCTTTCCCTCTGACTGATTTCACTCAACATTTTACTCTCCAGATCCATCCACATAGCAAATTGCATGACTTTATCATTTTTATGGCCAAGTAATATTCAATTGTGAATATGTACCATAGTTTATTTATCCAGATATTTGTTCTTGGAAATTTGGGTTGTGCTTCAGTGAATGTAGGAGTATAGATGTATTTTCTGTAGTGTGCTTTGGGGTCTTAGGGTATATTCCCAGGAGTGGAATTTTTGGCTCATATGCAAGCTCATTTCCTATTTTTTTTTCCTTTGAGGAAACTTTTTTTAAAATTTATTTTATTCTTTAATTAGTGAATCACCATGAGGGTACAGATACAGATCCACAAATTTTCGAGCTTGTTTTTCCCTCATACAATGTTCGCAAACACATCCCTCCACCAGTGCCCATTCTCCACCACCAATAAACCCAGTATCCCTCCAACCACCCAATCCAATCTCCCCCCCACCCGACCCTGCCTCTGTGGCAGGGTATTCTTTTTTGATCTCTCTATCTCCAATTGGGTGTTGTGGCTTGCAATAGGGGCATTGAGTGGCCATTGTGTTCAGTCTCTAGTCTACTTTCAGCATGCATATCCCTTCCCGAGCAAGATCTCCAACCACATTTTACTTGTTCTTCCCTTCTCTATCTGAGCTGTCTTCCCCCCAGCATGTGAGTCCAGCTTCCAAGCCATGGGGCCAACCTACTGGTACTTATTTCTACTATTCTTGGCTATTAGTCTCCTACTCTGTTATTCCAAAGATGAGCGCAAACTTTCTATGTCTGTCTCTTATTCTGACTCATTTCACTTAGCATGATACTTTCCATGTTGATCCATTTATATGCAAACTTTATGACTTCATTTTTTCTAACAGCTGCATAGAATTCCATTGTATAGATGTACCAGGGTTTCTTTAATCAGTCATCTGTTCTCGGGCACTCAGTTTTTTTCCAGGTTCTGGCTACTGTAAACAGTGCTGTGATGAACAAATAAGTGTAGATGTCATTTCGACTATACTTTTTTGCTTCTCCGTGGTGTATTCCCAGTAGTGGTATTGCTGGGTCAAATGAGAGCTCAATTTCTAATTTTTTGAGAAGCGTCCATATTGTTTTCCAGAAGGGCTGAACCAGTCGGCATTCTCACCAACAGTGTAGAAGGGTCCCTTTATCCACACATCCTCTCGAACAGCGGTTGCTTTTGTTCTTTTGGATGTGTGCCAGTCTCTGTGGTGTGAGATGGTATCTCATGGTTGTTTTGATCTGCATCTCCCTGATGATTAGTGATGTAGAGCACTGTTTCATGTTCCTTTTGGCCATTTGTATCTCTTCCTTGGGAAAGTTTCTGTTCATTTTTCGCCCCATTTTTTGATGGGGTTGGATGTTTTCTTCTTGTAGAGTTCAACCAGTGCCTTATGTACCAGTGCCTTATGATATCAACCCCTTATCTGATGGATATTGGGTGAATATCCTTTCCAATTCTGTAGACTGTCTTTGTATCCTGGTCACTGTATCTTTTGCGGTGCAGAAGCTTCTTAGTTTAATGTAGTCCATTTGTTTATCTCTGTTTCCTCTTGGTTGGTCAGTTGCGAGTCATCTTTGAAGACACTGTTAGCTTCAATATCGTGGAGGGTTTTGCCGACCTTGTCTTCAATGTACCTTATGGTTTGTGGTCTGATGTTGAGGTCATTTTGATCTGACTTTTGTGCATGGTGTCAAGTCGAGGTCTAAGTCCATTCTTTTGCATGTGGTTGTCCATTTGTGCCAGCACCATATGTTAAAGAGGCTTTCCTTGCTCCACTTCACATTTCTTGCTCCCTTATCAAAGATTGGATGGTCATACATTTGGGGTTGTGTGGAATATCCCTATATTCCACCCTGTTTCATTGGTCTGAGGCTCTGCCTTTGTTCCAGTACCATGCTGTTTTGATTATTACTGCTTTGTAGTAAAGTTTGAGGTTGGGGAGGGTGATGCCTCCCATCATTTTTTTTTTCCCAAGAATTGTTTTAGCAACCGTGGATGTTTGTTGTTCCATATGAATTTCAGGATAGCTTGATCCATTTCTTTGAAGAATGTCATGGGTATCTTTATGGGGATTGCGTTGAATCTGTATAATGCTTTTGGGAGTATTGCCATTTTGACAATGTTGATTCTCCCTAACCATGAGCAGGGGATATGTTTCCATGTCCTCATGTCCTCTTTTATTTCATGGAGTAGCATCTTGTAGATTTTTTTTTGTAGAGGTCTTTTACTTCCTTAGTTAAGCTGATTCTGAGGTACTTGATTTTCTGGGGCACAATTGTAAATAGGATTGCTTTTTTCATGTCCCTTTCCTCTGTCTCATTGTTTGCATATAGGAAGGCCATGGATTTTTGGGTATTGATTTTATAGCCTGCAACTTTACTGTACAGGTATATTGTTTCTAAGAGTTTCTTATTAGAGGATTTTGGCTTCTCTAGATATAGTATCATATCATCTGCAAATAGTGAGAGTTTGATTTCTTCCTTTCCTATTTGGATGCCCTTAATCTCTTTTTCTTGCCTAACCACTTTCGCAAGTACTTCCAGTATTATATTGAACAGAAGTGGTGAGAGTGGGCATCCTTGTCTTGTCCCTGATCTTAGAGGAAAGGCCCTTAGTTTATCCACATTGATGATAATGCTTGCTATAGGCTTGTGGTAGATGGATTCTACTATCTTTTTTTTTTTTGGCTTCTACTATCTTGAGGAAAGTTCCTCCGAACCCCATTTTGGTGAGGGTTTTCATCATGAACAGATGTTGGATCTTGTCAAATGCTTTCTCTCCATCAATTGATATGATCATATGGTTTTTATCTTTACTTTTGTTGATATGATGGATTATGTTGATTGATTTCTGAATGTTAAACCATCCTTGCATCCCCGGGATGAATCCCACTTGGTCATGGTGTATGATCTTTTTAATGAGTTGTTGGATCCTACTTGCTAATATTTTATTGAGGATCTTTGCATAGGCGTTCATCAGGGACATTGGTCTATAATTTTCTTTCTTAGTGGTGTCTTCGTTTGATTTTGGTATTAGGGAGATATGTGCGTATAGAAACTCTTTAGGAGAGTTCCTGTTTTTTAAATTTCCTGGAAAATCTTGAGAACTAGCAACAGGTCTTCTTTAAATGTTTGTAAGAATTCACCAGTGAATCCATCTGGACCTGGGCTTTTGTTTTTCGGGAGACTTTTGATTACAGTTTCAATATCCTTGATACTAATGGGTCTATTCAGGTATTCCAAGTCTTCTTGGTTCAGTCTTGGGAGATTATAGAAGTCAAGGAATTCATCCATTTCTTTTAGCTTCTCTTGTTTTGTGGCATATAGACGTTCAAAGTAGTCTCTGATGATCATTTGAATTTCATTGGTTTATGTTGTGATGTCCCTCTTTTCATTTCTGATTCAGTTTATTAGGGTTCTCTCTCATTCTTTGTGAATCTTGCTACCGGTTTATCAATCTTGTTTATTTTCTCAAAGAACCAGTTCTTGGTTTCATTGACCTTTTGGATTGTTTTCTGGGTTTCCATGTCTTTAATTTCTGCTCTAATTTTTATTATTTCCTTCCTTCTGTCTGGTTTGAGTTCTTTTTTTCTGGTCCTTTTCTAAGGCCTTGAGCTGTGAAGTCAAGCTGTCTGTGTAGGCCCTTTCTTTCTTCCTAAGGAATGCTTGCAGAGCTATAAATTTTCCCCTTAGCACTGCTTTAGCTGCGTCCCATATGTTTTCACAGGTTGTGTCTTCATTTTTATTTGTTCGAGGTATCTCTTGATTTCTTCCTTAATTTACTTCCTGCCCCATTCACTGTTCAACACTGAGCTGTTTAATTTCCAGGTGTTTGCTTTGATTCTCTGCGTCTGTGTGTGGTTAGCTTCTATCTTCAGCACATCATGGTCTGAGAAGGTAATTGATACAATTTCTATTTTTACGATTCTATTGAGGTATGTTTTGTGGCCCAGTACATGATTTATCTTGTAAAATGTTCTGTGTGCACTGGAAAAGAATGTGTATTCTTTCTTTTTGGGGTGTAAAGACCTGTATAGGTCTATTAGGCCTCTCTCTTCTACTTCTTCCTTCAGTGTCAGTATTTCCTTGGTGAGTTTTATTCTTGTCGATCTATCCAGAGGTGATAAGGTGGTGTTGAAATCTCGACTACTACTGTGCTGCTAGCAATGTCCTCCTTAAAGTCTGTTAGGACTTGTTTTAAGTATTTAGCCAGTTGCTCATTAGGTGAGTATATGTTTAAGAGTGTGATTTCTTTCTGTTATACATATCCCTTGATAAATAGAAAGTGACCTTCGCTGTTTCTTCTAATCTTTTCCAACCTGAAAGCTATGTTGTCGGATATTAGTATGGCAACCCTATCTTTTTTGAGGAAGTTGTTTGCTTGCAGGATTGTTTTCCATCCTTTGACTTTGAGTCTGTGTTTACTCTGACTGTTCAGCTGTGTTTCTTGTAGGCAGCAGAATGTTGGGTTTTGTTTCCGAATCCATTTTTCCACTCTGTCTTTTAATTGGTGCATTTAGGCCATTTATATTTAGAGAGATTATTGTCATGGGGTTTTGTGTCATCTTTCTGTGGGGTTTGTTGTTCTTGTAAGGTTTTACCTTGTCTTATGAAAGCCCCTTTAGTCCTTCTTTTAAGCTTGGTTTTGAGTCTATGAAGTTCCTTAGTTGTTGTTTATCCACGAAATTATGTATGGTTCCTTCGAGTTTGAGTGAGAGCTTATCCAGATAAAGTATTTGTGGTGAGGCGTTCAATTCATTGAGCTTTTTCACTATATTCCACCACTGTCTTCTGGCTTGGAGGGTTTCCTCTGATAAGTCTGCTGTGAATCTAAGGGGTGCTCCTTTGTATGGATTTCTTTTTTTGACCTTGCTGCTTGCAGTATTGTGTCCCTATCCGTGGCATCCATTATTCTGACTATGATATGTCTTGGAGTCTTTTTATTAGGGTCTCTTCTAGCTGGCACCCTTCTGGCTCCTAGGATCTGAACATCTGCATTATCCAGTTCTGGGAACTTTTAGCAATGATTTCTTTAACTGTGGCTTTCTCATTAGGGTTGCCTCCCTGTCCTTCTGGAACTCCAATGATTCTTATGTTATTCCTCTTGGCATCATCCCCTAGGTCTCTGATTCGCCCTAGGGCTATTTTAAGATCTTTTCCAATTGTTTTAGCCTATGGGCATTCTGTTGCTCATTTTCAAGCTCACTAATTCTCTCTTCAGCTGTAGCTATTCTACTGTTGAGGGCTCCAACTGTGTTTTTTATTTCGTCTACAGTGTATTTTTCGTGACATTTCTGAACGTGGCTTTCCTATTTCTGCTCTCATTTCTTCCCATAATTTCTTCGCTGACTGCTCCACAGTTTCTTTAAGTTTGATGAAAATTCTCAGAATTTCTTCTCTGAATTCTTTATCAGAGAGATCGCATTTATGGGAAACCCCTCCTGAGGCTTCTGGACTCTTTTCTTCGTCCTCTCCTTGCTGTAGGTATTTGCACTGTTTCTTCAGGCTGTCATGGTTGTATGGAGGTGGGACCTTCCACCTCACTAGAGCTAATCTCTCTTTTCATGAGTTTTCGATATTTTTTGGTGCAATTGGAGTAGGTTAATGGTAAATTTAGCCTTTCGTGTTTGAGGTAACTGGGGAGATCTCCACAAAGTCAGTTTATGGGGATTGCGACGTCCGTCAAGTACACTAGAAAAGGGGAATATAACTGTGGCAGCGTAAGGGTTCGCTAGCCCGGTGACCACGCCCACTTCAGCCAGCGGGGCCACGCCCACACCAAAGATGCCACATCCCCTTTGGCCACTGGACACTGGCTGGAGATCAGCTCCAGGGGGCCGCACACGTGCAGCGTGCAGGCACCAAGGGCTGGGAAGCTCAGTGACAGGAAGAGATCATTTTTCTAAATTTTTTGAGGAGTGTCTATATTATTTTCCAAAATGACTTGACCTGTCAATGTTCCAACCAGGAGCAAATGAGGGTCCCTTTTTCCCCACATCCTTGCCAACACTGGTTATTGTTTTTCTTTTTGATGAGTGCCAGCATTTTTGCTGTGAGATGATATCTCATTGTTTTGGTTTTAATTTTCCTGATGATTAGTGATTTAGAGCATTTTCCCATATGCCTTTTTGCCATTTATTTTGTTTTGTTTTGTTTTCATTGAAGAAGTTTCTGTTCATATCTTTTGCCAAGTTTTTTATTTTTTTATAGAGTTAGATGTTTTATTTTTGTAGTGTTCTACCAGGGCTGTATGCAGCTTGAATATTAACCCTTTATCAGATGAGTGGTGTGCAAATAATTTCTCCCAGTCTATGAACTGTCTTCATATTCTCGTCATTGTTTCCTTTAAGATGCAGATGCGCCAGGGGCTGGAGCGATAGCACAGCCGGTTTGCTTTGCATGCGGCCAACTCGGGTTCGATTTCCATCATCCCACATGGTCCCCCGAGGTGTTATTCCTGAGTGCAGAGCCAGGAGTTAATCCCTGTGCATCACTGGGTATGACCCAAAAAGCAAAAACAAAACAAAAGATGCAGAAGCTTCTCAATTTAATATAGACTTATTTGTTTATCTTTGCTTCCACCAGTTTGGTCAGTGACATTTCATCCTCAGGCATAAAGATGCATTGTGGTGAAGTTGTTTCCAAAACAGCCTTGAACTTCAGTGTCATGCCTCTTTTCCTCTGTGTACCTTATGGATTTAGATAAGATATTGAGGTCTTTAACCTATTTTTATTTTACTTTTGTGCTTTATGTTAGAAAAAAGTCTGAGGTTTGTTTCCCTCCCCTCCACCCACCATATAGCTGACTACTTTCCCCACATCATTTGTTGAGGAGATTTTTCTTGCTCCACTTCAAACTTTTTTGTTCCTTTATTGAAGGAGCAAATTAACTGAAACTGAGGTCTGTCTCTGGAGTTTTAATTCTATTTAATTGATCTGAGGTTTTTATTATTCCTGTACTATTCTGTTTTAATTACTTTCACTTTATAGTAATCAAAATTGAGAATTGTGATGCCTCCTATTTTCTTTTCTCAATACTAAAGGATTGCTTTGGGTATTCCAGAGTGTATTGTTCTATATGAATTTCAGTAGTTGTTCTTTGAAAACTTTCATGGGTAGATTCAAATCAGGACCGCATTGAATCTATATAGTGCTCTGGGAATTACAGCTGTTTTAATGATGTTAATCCTCTCAATCCATGAGCAGGGAATGTGTTTCTGGTTCCTCAAGTCTTCTTTAATGTCTTTTAGTAGTTTTCTTTGTATAGATCTTGCATATTTTTCATTAAGTTAATTCCTTATTACTGATTTCCTGAGAAACAAATGTGAAATGGGAATGGGAAATTTTTTAAAAAGTTTTCTCTTCTCTATTTTTTTATTTGCATATAAGAATGCCATGGAATTTTGTCTGTCATTTTGTAGGGAGCCACATTATTATGCAAATCTGTTGGTTCTAGGAGTTCTTTTCTGGAGTCTTTGGCATTTTCTACATATAATATCACGATATATGCAAATGGTTAGAGCTTAACTTCTTCCTTTTCTATCTGTATGTCCTATATATCCTTCTTGCCTTATAAATATTATGGTACTTCCAATACCATATTGAATCACACAGCAGAGCCTGGCAAGCTACCCGTGGCTTATTCAATATGCCAAAAATAGTAACAAGTCTCACAATGGAGACGTTACTGGTGTCCGCTCAAGCTGATCGATGAACAATGGGATGACAGTACTACAGTGCTACCATATTGAATAGAAGTGGTGAGAATGGGAAAACTTGTTTTATACATGATCATTAGAAGGCTACTGGTTTTATTTCTCCATTGAATATAAGTTTTACTGCTGACTTGTAGTAAATAGCTTTGACTATGTTGAGAAAATTTTCATTAGTTTCAATTTTGTTAAGAGTTTTGGTTATAAGTAGATATTTGATCTTACCAAATGCTTTTCCTGCATTTATTAATATGATAATCTGATTTTTTCCCTTTTATTTACATGGTATATTCCATTGATCAATTCACTTATGTTCAACCATCCTTGCATGTCAGGAATTAATCCTACTTGGTCATGGCATATGATATTTTTGATGATTTCTTTGATTCAATTTGCTAGTATTTTGTTGAGGATCTTTGCGTCTATGTTTATCAATAATATAGGGCTATAATTCTCCTTTATTTGTGCTGTCTCTATCTGCTTTTATTATCAGAGTAATGCTTTGATTTATAGGAATTAAGAGTGTCTGTTCAATTTCCTGAAAAGTATTGGCTTTAATTGTTCTTTAATGATCTGAATGAACTCAAACATTTTTATTTTCTTGTTAGTATTAGATCTTTCCAGGTATTCTATATCATCTTGGGTCAGCCTAATAGGAATATAAGAATGTACCCATTTCTTCTAGGCTCTCTCACTCATGCTATAAAGACTTTCAAACTAATCTATCATAATCCTTTGCATTTCTATTTGTTGCAATATTTGTTGTAATACTTCTCTAAATTTCATTTATTGGATTTTTTAAATCTCCATTTCTTGTGAGTTATAATAGTGGTTTATTAATCTTTATTTTATCAAAGAACCAGTTCTTGGTTTTATTAATCTTTTGGATTGGCTTTTATCTTATACTAACTCATAAATTCCTGCTCTAAGTTTTTTAATTTCCTTCTTCTTGCTGTTCTGGCCTCCTTTTGTTGACCCTCTTCCAGTATCTTAAGTTGTGCTATTCGATTATCTCAGTGGGCCCTTTCTTCCTCCCTGATGAATGCTTGCATAGCTATGAACTTTCCTCTTAACACTGCTTTTGCTCTGTCTCAGAAGTTCTTTCAGCTCACATCCTCATTCTTAATTGTATCCAGAAATCTTTTGATTTCTTCTCTGATTTTCTTTCTGGATAGACTAGCTGTTTGAAACTTTTCTTTTTCTATTCTTGATATTTTTAGCATAATACCATTATAATTTAAAATTAATTTCTTGACATGATAGTAATCTTTTCATATTTAAGACTTCTATAGTTCCATAATATATGAATTACCTTTGAGAGTATTTTATACATACTTAGATTAAGTATATCCATTTGGAGTAGAAATTTTTGAATTATCCATTAAACCAGAATTTTTTGTTTGTTTTAGGGAAATACCCAGCAGTGCTAAGTGCTTGTTCCTAGCTCTACACTCAAGGGTCAGTCCTCATGGTTCCAGGTAACACATAGGGTTTGAACCCAGGTTGGCTACACATAGGCAAGCACCCTTCTCAATGTACTTTCAATACAGCCCCTAAGGTTTCTATATTTTTGTCATTTTTTATTGTTAAATTTTAAGTAATCTGTCGTGATTTAAACAGTACGTTAAGATTCCCCCAATTATTGTGTGTGTGTGTTTTTTTTTGAAGAAACATAGTTTTTATTGAAACTTACTTTGAAATTTTTCAAAAGTAGAGAAAGTGAGAAGTTATATGTTTTGAAAGAGAACCCAGGCTTATTTGGAGCATAAATAATCAAGCAAAATATGTGTTCAAGGGATAACATGGGCTTGAAGAGCAAGAAATTATTGAATTCTTTCCATGTATTCCTTGAGGTTTTTTAGTTGTCTTTTATTTATGTGTTTTTATGTTTATGATAATTAAATCTTTGTGACAAATTGATAACATGCTACATATACAGTATCCATATTTGTCTTCACTTATTACCATTTCAGTTAAAGGTTTATTTTATCAGATTAAAAGATAACAATTTTTTCCCTTTCTCTGTTTTATTAGCACTTACCTTCAGCCTTTTACTTTGTCTTTTCATCTGAAGTAAGAATCTCACAAGCATAGCGCATAGGATTTCTGCCTTTTTGATATAGTCAGTCACTTTGTATCATTTGGTTGGTAAATTCAGATTTTTTAGGATTATTATTGATAGATGGTTTTATATTGATATATGGGGTATGTTGATATATTGATATATAATTTTACTACCACATTAACTTTTGATTTCTGTATTTGTGTCCAATATCCCTATTTTTTTTTCATGAGAATGCTTTTCCCTCTAATTACAATTCTTCATTTTTTTCCTTAAAAGTGTCTCTCTAGCCATATTTTTGTTTTGTGGTTCCTATGAGCTTTGTATCAAATTATCTCTAAAACATTTAGTGTGTGTGTGTGTGTGTGTGTGTGTGTGTGTGTGTGTGTACTGGTATCGGTTCTTCATCATTCAGCTATACAAATCACATCTTTTTTAAAAGTTTTTTTTTTATTGTTTCAATATTTCTTGTAGAGACATTTATGTTAAAGTCCATTAAATTTGCTTGTCTACAAAAATATTTATTTATTTATTTATTTATTTTAGGGAGGACTGTAAGAAGCATACAGCGACTTTATTGCAAAGCCCATTGATTTATATAGTATGCGGTAAACATTCGTGGGAAAGCCAAAGGTTAGAAGCTGGGCAAGCTATTCTAACCGTTATAAAAATATGGAACGCTTCACGAATTTGCGTGTCATCCTTGCGCAGGGGCCATGCTAATCTTCTCTGTATCGTTCCAATTTTAGTATATGTGCTGCTGAAGCGAGCACAAATATTTATTTCTTTATAACAATTTAATGATCATTTTAAAATGGTACAATAGGGGGCTGGAGCAATAGCACAGCGGGTAGGGCGTTTGCCTTGCACGCAGCCTACCTGGGTTTGATTCCCAGCATCCCATATGGTCCCCTGAGCACCACCAGGAGTGATTCCTGAGTGCAGAGCCAGGAATAACCCCTGTGCATAGCCAGGTGTGACCCAAAAAGCAAAAATAAAATAAAATTAAATTAAATTAAAAAATAAAATGGTACAATACTGTTGTATTGTCCTGTAGTTACATATTTTAGTAATCACTATTTTACCTTCTA
This sequence comes from Sorex araneus, assembly GCF_027595985.1. NCBI lineage: Eukaryota > Metazoa > Chordata > Mammalia > Eulipotyphla > Soricidae > Sorex > Sorex araneus. The sequence goes on from NC_073305.1 coordinate 145,761,580, forward strand.
GCCTATTTGATTTCTTCTAAGAAGTCTGAGGAAAGTTTAATAGATATGCCTTCATGTGTTACTTTTACCTTTCTCTAGTATCAACCCCTCTCTCTATATGTACATATACATTTATCATTTTATTAATATAAGAACAGCTTGTCATAGTGTAGTTCATATAGGATTCGGAAGTTTGAGTTGTTCTTCATCTTTATGGTCAACTATAGCTAGATGAATATGTTGATGTTTTAAAGTTCTCAAGCATTATATCCTTGAAAATTGCCTCTTTCTATCTTCACCTCCTTGAATTTTCATATTTTCATTACCCTATTATCTACCCCTCTAATAGAGTCCAGGATTTGTAATAGATTGCTTCACTTTCCTAAAATTATATTTTTCTATTTAATTTGAGTCATTTTCATGATTTTTATCTATTATTTATATTTCTCAAGATTATGTATATTTGTCATGTTTTCCATGTTAAATCAATTTTATTTAATATGCTGAAATTGCCTAGCCTCTTTTTCAGCAATATTTTGAATATTTTGGTATATATATTCTTTGGTGAAGATTCCTTGTGTTCTTTGACTATTTTCTAAAAATATCTTAGACTTGCTTATCTTGATTTAGTTAGAATTCTTAATTTTTGTTTTGATGACTATTTTCCATTTCAGTATTTTCAGAATTTAGTATTTTGGGGTGGTGCTGTGTAAAAAACTAATGCACTCCGAAGGGTGTGTGTACTCGTGGACTCTCCGGGCTGCTCTGTCTCAGCACTCCTGTTCGATGCTCTGGAACCGCTGTGTATGGACTGGATCGGGACGGCCGTTGGCCAAAGACAGACGAAGGAAGAATGAGGACCAAGCTGGTTGCTGGTTAGTTACCATTTATTCAATCTTCCATCTTTCTCGTCTCCTACACTCCTAGCTCTGTCCTGTCTCTAGATCTACCACAGCTCTGGATTCTCCACCTCTCTCATCTCTCTCCTCCCTTTTTCTTTCTCTGCCCTTGCCCATAGGCTACATACAGACAGGTAGCAAAATCAACATAAGAAAGCCCTTCCTGAGGGCTATCAGGTTCAAAGGAATACTACCTAAGGGCATTCCAAAGCCCTTCTTGACTCTTACGGTGTTTTTCTCCTTTCCTTAGACCAAACACTCATTAACATCTTTAATACTAGTTATTTTTGTATGCACATAGCAAGAGATACATTGAAGCTTGCAAGGCAGCTCTCCTGGCAACATCTTGCCAGACTCAGACTACAGCACTCAGGCCAGATTAATCACTCCTAACCCTAGCAGGGTCCAAATCTAGTTATCACTGTTTGGATCATGACAGCATTTGTCCATGACCAAGCTCTTAATTTATAGTTAAGAATTAGGCACTTTGGCCAGGCCCATCTCGATGCCAGGGTAGCACACAACTTACCGCTTGCCCTGGGTCCCTCTTGTCCCTCATCGGGACCCTACTTTTGGGGGTTCTAGGAAGTAAGGACAACTGAGGCTTAGGTCGAGAGAACAGATGCCCAGAAGGAAAATATCAAGTAGAGTCAAATGACTCCCAGGTTACAAAAGCATAGCATTTGCTAAGTCCTCCTGTGTCCGTACAAAAAAGGGACATTGTTCTAAATAAACTGTGCAAAGGACTCAAGGAGAAGAGAAAAACAATATTTACAAGTCAACAGAACACTAAGAAAGAAGCTACAAATAAACACAGAGGAATGGGAGCACTGTGATGGGAGTTACCCAATAAACCTTAACTATCAAAGGCTATGTTATCCTACAGTGCTGGAGCAATTATACAGTTGATAGGGTTATTTGCCTTGCATTTAGCAAACCCAGGTTTCATCCCTGGCATCCTGTATGATCCCCTGAGCACCACCAGTAATAATTCCTGAGTGCAGAACAAGCAGTAACCTCTGAGACCACAAGGTATGGCCAAAACCAAACACAGAATAATATTTTTACTATTGTTGCCTGCATAATTTTTCTGCATGAGCATCCGAGTTAGCTGCTTTTACTTTACCACATATGGTGGTTCTGGCTTCTTAGTGGAATTCTTTATTTCTATGTATGTGAGGGGATAGAAAGTGTGATGGTGGTGAAGAAATGGTAAACCAACATAGCAATAGTGCTTCTGATGTAAAGATTGATGGGAAACAGCCTAGAGAGAAAGCTGTATGCTACCTTTCATATATATGACAATTCCCAGTCCTATATAGGCTAAAAATCCATATCACAATTTTTTATGTCTGGGTTGTAATTCCATTTTGGAGTTCTTTCTGAAAGTAGAGGAAAAAGGAACTGGTTAACCTAACTAAAGATAGTATAGATTACTAGGTCACAGACGTTTCAATACTTCATCCTCTTCTGAGAACTCACCAATCTAGTGCTGGTTCTCCACATTAGAGTAAACTCTGTCAACAATAATGCTGACTGATATAAACTGTGCTGGCTTATCAATATCCTCACCAATTTTGTGTCTTAACATGCATTTGCAATTAGACAGATGCATGCATTTCCACATTTCCTGTATAAATCAGACTGTATTGATGAGGGTTTTTTCCCTGTGATTTTAAAATCCATTTATACAGTAATATGTATATATCAATGTCACTGGCACTATCATCCCATTGCTCATCAATTTGCTTGAGCGAGCACCAGTAACATCTCCATTGTGAGACTTGTTTGTTAGTGTTTTTGGCATGTTGAATATGCCATGGGTAGCTTTCCAGGCTCTGCCGTGCAGGTGAGATCCTCTTGGTAGCTTGCTGGGCTCTCCAAGAGGGGCAGAGAAATCAAGCCCGGGTCTGCCACGTGCAAGGTAAACACTCAACTGCTGTGCTATAGCTCCAGCCCATATATATCAATATGTGTATATATATATGTACATATCAATAAGTATATATGTATCACACATTTGTAGAGTACAAAATATGTACTTGCATATGCATTAACAATGAAAATGTCTAATGGGAATCATATTTATTCATTTAAAATGTATTTGTAATGTCCTTTTGTTTTGTTTTATGATTTGGGGCCACACTCACCTGGCTCAGGTCTCAAGGATCACTCCAGGAAAGGCTTAGAGGAATTGATGCGGTTCCCATGACTCAACCCAGGTGACTGCACAGGTTAGGTCTGCACCTTATCTGCTGTACTATCTCTCTGGTCCCTGTAATGTATTTTTCAGTGAAAGTATTGGACTACCAAGTTATAGAAGAGTTTTTGTTTGAAAACATGTATACAAAGAAAAAGTCTTATAGAAAAAAATCTAGCCAAATGGCTAGGGATGATTTTATCTATGTATCAAACTTATGGTTAATGACAATTAATTAATGTGGTAATTGCTTCTATTTTTATTCCATCTTTCTATAATCTATTCAAATGTTAGATATGTCATACCAACATAATAAAAAAATTTAAAAGGACTGAAATAACGAAACAGTGGGTAGGGATCTTGCTTTGAGCAAACCTGGGTTTGATTCCAGCACTCACAGAGTCCCTCGGGCACTGCCAGGAGTGATTCCTGAGTAACAAATAAAAACAAGCAAAACAAAATCTTTGCCATGCTATTTCTGTGTATTCCTTTGGATTGATACCAAAAAATACCATATACAGAATAATATAAATAAGACAAATGTATTCTAACAGATATGGGATTATAGTCCAGAGTACAGGTACTGGCAGATATAAGAACTCTTGAGGTCCATCCACTATTTGGTTTATAGATGATTCTTTCTCCCTGTGTCATTGGTGTGGAAACTGCAGTCCTTTTCTGTGTGATCTATTTCATAAGAACAAGTATTTTATAAACACCATTCACAAGAGTTCCATCTTCATCACTTAAACACCCCCCCCAGATCCCACTACCTAACATGATACTATTAAGCATTAAGATTTCAGCATATACATCTTGGGATGAGGAACAAACATTTAAACTATAGCACCCCCTCATCTTCCATATTGAGATAATCAAGAACAAGTCCTTTAGTTGTTTGGTAACTTTCTGGACTTCTGCACTATTACTTCCCTGAATCACATTCTCTTAGGGCATGAAAGACTGTCATGTCACCAATCAATTAAATTCTTACCTAGATAGATTTTCTAAACGATGAAAATATATACATCAACAAAAACCTGAAAATCATTAATCTTAACATGCCCACAGGACTCTTCAAGACACTCACATTGGTATTAAATAGTTGAGCAAAATGAATAAAATAAAAAAAGAGCAAAAAATAACCCAGTGAAAGCTATAAACAAATTTGGGATCTTTTTTGGTGGTCCTTCAAGCAACATAACTCTAAGTTTTGTAATGATTATTCATAATTGATGTGGTGCTCTCAATAGTGTGAAAGGGATATACAAAGTACTAAGCATACAATCTCATAAAGATAAATCTTTGAAAATGTCAAGAAAAACTCATCAAATATCACCCTCTATACCTGTGAGACACAATGCTAAGAGCAAAACCAATGAATATAATTAATATTAGACAGTACATATCGCTAAGTAAAAGATGATTTACATAACAGTAATTCATATGATTTTTGGGAAACATCATTCCCCTTTCTTGAAACTTTTTCTTTTTTTTTTTTTTTTGGTTAGAGAGAACAGAATCACTGATTTTATAAAAGTTGTGTTGATATTTATGATGTTTAAGACTTTTAGGCTTTACCACTCTTAGTATATTAACTCTTTTCAGGTCCTTGTGATTTATTCTACTTGGGAAGTTAATTAATTGTCACACTAGCCTGCAGTCTTAGTTTGTCTTGTCTGTTTATTAGCCACACATGGACAGACAGGTTATTCAATCAATGTCATGTATTTCAAAAGATAGGAAACTTTGCAAATGTAAGAAAATTAGGTGATTATGATGTAAAAATACATTCAATACCTTTATACTATTTATCAAAAGGAAAAAATATTTAATATTGCCAAAGACTGTCTTCTGCTTTTATGAAGAAGTTTATATCCTTCTTTCTTTGTCATTTCTTTTCTGATTAAGCAGATAACATATGTATTTGCAACCATGAGCCAACATAGCCAAAAGGATGCACATACAACAGATCTTCTCTTATATTTATCATAGATTTGCTTTTTATTTATATTGCTTTCTTAATATCACCTCCTTCTTAAAAACTTGTTTTTGATTAGTTTCTTATCCTCTTATCTCTCAATTTATTTCTTCTAATTTTTTTCACTTGTTTCTCCTGTGTCCTTATATTTCCCATTACTTTAAAAAAAAAATCATGATCTCATTCCTTTTTTTTTTAAAACCCCAATACCCTGAAGGTCCTATTTTCTCACCATCTCCTAACGTCTCCTACCCATACCTAACACTTTCCTCTTTTCTTTAATACTGTTTCTTCTCTGATCCTTTTTTCTTCCATCTAAACTCCAAGAGTCCACTCTGATACATGCATTCATCGGTATGTTGAAACTAACTTAGATATATTCACAAAAGAAAGCTTTAATCAGGATAGGAAAGTAGGGACCATGTTCTGCTTAGATTTCCTCTAAGAACTAGAAACCTGAGGTGGATTTCCACAGTAGTACTAAAGTTATACAAGTCTTGCTGAGGCAGGGGAGGTGACTGAAAAGAGGTATGAAGGTGTATTGGGTTCTGAACCAATTAGATTTGTTTCAGTTCTAATAACACCATGATGGGTTTAGTAAGGCAAAGTTATAATCCTTGTACACTTTGTTATTCAATTTTTACCATACAGTGGGTAGGACGTTTGCCTTGCATGAGGCCAACCCGGGTTTAATTCCTCTGCCTCTCTTGGAGAGCCCGGGAAGCTACCGAGACTATCTCGCCAGCACAGCAAAGCCTGGCAAGCTACCCATGGCGTATTCGATATACCAAAAACAGTAAAAAGTCTACAATGGAGACGTTACTGGTGCCCATTTGAGCAATGGGATGTCAGTGATCATTTCCAAACTGTTTTGCCAAATTTGCGACTTTGTTTCTCTCAGATATATAAATACAGAATGTGTTTTTTATATGTTCAGTATAAAGAAATATATATGGGAATAACAATGATCAAAGATAATAGAACCTGAGAACTAGTCTATAAAACTAGATTTACCCAGGGCATGGGGTGGGGGAGCAAAGAGGAGAAGGAATGAGGGTGGTTGGGACGGGATCCTGAGGTAATAGTCAAGATATGTGGGCACTCTGGTACAGGATGTGATGTTGGAACACTATCTATAAAACCATATGATTAAAAATGTTTAATTTTTGGTGGGGGGCCACATTCAACTCAGGTCTTACCCCTGGCTCTGCACTCAGGGATCACTCCTAGAGGAACTGGGGCAGAATATGTGGCCATTGAAACTGAGTTGACTGAATGCAAAGCAACCACTTTACCTGCTGTACAATTTCTCCAACTCATCATTAATCATGGTGCTCTGAATAAAAAATAAAGATGGAAAGAATAATGGGAATAAAATTAATAATTATTTTCTCTAAAAGTCCTTAAAACAAAAACAAAACCCCAAAACCTCCAGTTACTGCTTTGTACAAAGCTCTAATCCTTAAGACATTTCCATGAAATAAAAACCTGACTTCCATTTTGCATTCCTTACATCAATTTCTCTTTCTTCTCTTACTTATACACTTTGCATATATTTATTCAAATTTTCTCCCAGTATTCTTATTTATTGAGAGAAAGATATTCTTTATTTTAACAGTCTGGCCATAATTCCAAAACTTTCATTATTCTGGTTAATATTTTAAGTTAATTTATTTCCTCCATATTTTTATTCCTGTCTTCCTTCCTCTTGATTTTAAAAAAAAGTCATGACCATGCTGTGTCAGGTAGCTGACACAGGGTCTCACTCAGGGTCTCACTCACATTAAGGATATGCTTTAATTTTGATAACTTGAGATATCTCCTGGGCATCTTTTCTCCTAAATATAATCAGCTCTGTGCTTAAACTTTTTGCCCATCCAGCCCATCTAAAAAGCATTAATTTTTAAAGACATAACTTCATTAAAATTTTTATGATTAATTCATTTTTAGTGCTTCTATTTATGTCTATAAATAAAAGTACTACAGAAGGCAGCAAGCTAGGAAGAATCTTATAATATTATGTTTAAATTTTGAGCAGTAAAATTTTTTCCTCTGAGGTCTTTCTCCAGAAAAAGTACAGAAAAGAAACACATCTTTCTGTATCTGGTGTCACCATACCAAATCTTGATGTTCATTCTTTCTTTTATGTGCTTCAAGAGAGGGTATGCAAGAATTTTTGGTAGAAGTCTTTGACTTGTGTGTAAATAGGTGAATAATTCTGGAAAATAACAATGAAAATAATCAAGATATAAAATAGCACAGAGGAAAAACACATTGTGACATGAGAAATAGAGACAGAAATTAGCAGAGTGATGAACACAAATGCACATAAATACACACATGTAGAACACACATGTAGAACTGCAGAAATAGAGGAAGAAGCATCACACAGAGGGAGAGAGATAGTAATAGAGGCACACATACATACAAAATAATTACCTCAGATTCTCACCCTTTCCAATTCCTAATATCACTGCCTATCACATCATTTTCTTAAACAAAGGCACAACCCTTTTGTGGGTGTTAGATTGAATGGATGTTATTCTTTATACCCAAATGATCTTAGTATATTTAACATACTACCATTAGTCTGTGTATGCCTAAATCAGAATAACTTGTATCATATACCAGTTCCATGTTTCTTCTGTGAATACAGAGTCCGTGAGTTCTCTCTGTGTTAAAAATCTGTGCCAAATTTAATTAGCAGTCATTATCATAATTAATACACAATGGTGACTCTCCTTTTTGCTGAATAATATTGAAACACTGATGCCAAATTTTGAAATTTAAAGTGCTTTACTAAATTCATTGGTTCATCAAAATAACTGATTGGCATTTAAAAAGAATTATCTAAAAATAAATAACATTAGCAATAACAAATACCCAAATGGTGGTCAATCATGTTCTAAAGAAATAAAACTCCTATGTTTTAAATTAAATTATCTTTAGAGCTTTCATTTATTTTACACGAAGAAACCAAATAAACATACATTTACTTATCATATTATCATACTAATTTCATGTTTTAAATTATAGTTTCATTAGTCTTGTTGTTTTACAACCACCAAATTCATCAAATTGTTTGGATATTTAATTTTTTATAAGAACATAGCAGAAATATTTCATGACTTCTTATGCTAGTACATATATATAAAATATTAGAAAATAATCAAAATAATATTTTGTTGTCTGATATTTTGTCCAATATTCCTTTCCATTAAAAACGTATGTGAGAATAAAAGTAGGTCTGTGTTTCACGACTGATCCTAAAGAGACACTGGCAGCTGAGTTATTCCAGGTAGACTTGGCTGCATTTGGACCCAGATCTCCGGATTCTTAGTGGGATGGGGGCAGACTTTGTCCTTGTGCTGTCAAAGACCCAGTACTCCATCCATCTACATTTGGTTCCTGAATTGGCCAGAGTAACAGCCCAGCACCATGACTGATCTCAATGCATTATAATATTATGTTATATTATAAAGAGAAATGCCAGAAAGACACCAGCAGCTGATTGTCCCAGCTACAAAGCTCCTGAAGCATGTGGCCACATATGCGGCCATAAAATAGCTCCAGACTTTATAGAGCTGATAACCTAGCAGATGCACAGAAAACTAGATGGGAAATTTATGGAAGCTAAATAAGTTCAATTATTATAAATAATAACACACAACTTTTGCTTTAGTGTTAACAAAAATTTTCAGCAGTTAAATATATAGAAACAAAAAATAGGGGAACCGAGAGCCGCGGCACGAGAAGCAGAGCCTCCGCGCCTATTGACTGTGATCCTGAGGTCTCCTAACCCATTTTGGCACCAGAGCGGATGCTTGAGCCATGCATTTTGACTGTGAACTGAGCTACAACATTGTGCAGCCCGGGGAGGGATTTTTTTTCCCTCTCCACCCCATTTTTCTGAGCGAAAATGGCGGCAGCGGCAGCAGCCACGCGGTGAGAGCCACCCTCTAAGACCCCTCCACCAGGAGGTAGGACTTTCTTTAGTGACATAGCCTGTAGGTGGTCCTGGGAGGGGGGTGTTCCCAGCGCCCCTTCCGCCCAGAGATGAACCGAGAGCCGTGGCACGAGAAGCAGAGCCTCCGCGCCTATTGACTGTGATCCTGAGGTCTCCTAACCCATTTTGGCACCAGAGCGGATTCTTGCAGCCATCCATTTTGACTGTGAACTGAGCTAAAATATTAGAAACCCAAAACCTTTAAGTGAAGACTTAAAGTCTTCACTCTTACCAATGAAGAGAAATTATTAGATGATGCCTATTCGGCAGGCCTGATTGTTGGGGAAAATTTCCAATCAATAATAGTGAGTTCTGTATGGAAATATGAAATGTACTCAATATATATAGAGAATAATGGGAATATCATTAGCTACTTAGATGGGGGGTGGGGTGGGAGGGGGGTGTATCGGGGTTCTTGGTGGTGGAACGGGTGCACTGGTGAAGGGATGGTGGTTTAATCAGTATTTGACTGTGACTTAAACCTGAAAGCTTTGTATTTTTTTCTTGTTTTCACGGTGGTTCAATAAAATATTTCTTTAAAAAAAACCAAAAAACCAAAAAAAAAAAGAAACAAAAAATAGGACCAGAAAAATATGGAATCCTGTCTTTTTCAAAGAAACAGTCCTGGAAATATAAGCTAAATGAGTGCAGGAAAATGATGGTTTTAGCCAACCCATAGAGATATACTTTGGGAAGCTAACATACTAAATTTTAGTATTTAGCTAAAATACTAAATTAAAAAACTAAATTTCATATTTAAACTAAATTTCATATTTAGTATTTTTTCTCAAAGAGTTGTTTGTATCTAATATAACTTATAATGATGATTCAAGCTATAAAATTGTGAACACAAAGCATCATGGTCACATGAAGCTTTCAAAATCCTACATGAATACATATACATGGATATATATGCATATATATACTATATACACAAATGTATTTATATATATACACAAAAGATAAAGATACATTTAGATCAAGTAACAAGACTTTAAAATTTAAGTACTTTATATCAAGATAGAGTTACAAGAAATATTACATTGAAAGTCAATTCAAATGAAAAATAAATACTTTCTGTCTTTCACTTATTTTGTAAGCATATATATTCTGCTAATAAATTACTGATACATTTAAAAGTCACTGGTTAGATTTATGAGTTATATGAGTCTCACTTGAAGATGTCAGTTTTTCCATCTTTCAGAAGTTTTATCATTTGTAACTACCTATGTGGTGAAAACATGGAGAAAAATTTCAGATGTGTTCATAGTGAAAGAATAAAAGGGTTGTGCATAGTTGAAAAATTTATTTAGCAGCTTCAGAGATATTACAGTGATTTATACACTTGCCTTGTGTGTGGTCAACTGCACAACTGCAGCTGAGTCCTCAGTACCACTTATGCTGCTCAGAGCAGGTGCTGTGGTCTAGAGAGCAGAGTTAGCCTCGGAGCACCATTGGTATAGTCAAAACCCACCCCCACAAAAAAATTATTCAAGTATTATCTCAGCAGAACCCAGCAAGCTACCCATGGTGTATTCAATATGCCAAAAACAGTAACAACAAATCTCATAATGGAGACATTACTGGTGCCCGCTCGAGCAAATCAATGAGCAATGGGATAACAGTGATACAGTGATTCCTTTCCAAGAAATTCAAAATTGAAAAAATTAAATGTTTTAAGTAAAGTAGGTTCTTAATTCACTTTTTCAATTTTCAAAAATAACATTCCTAAATTTATCTATGTGCACTTAATATTTGGATATCATGTGACTGTGACAAACTTATTAAAGTTTAAATAAATATTTTTGTATTAAAGAGAACTCCCATCCTCTCTCTCTCTCTCTCTCTCTCTCTCTCTCTCTCTCTCTCTCTCACACACACACACACACACACACACACACTTTCTTCAGTAGATTTCCTTTTTTTCCCCCCTGAATACCAGGAACTACCTACTCAGTTCTCTCGGTTATGATATAGTCTGTGAAACCAACTGTCTGAAGCAAAAAAAATAAAGCAGCTTCCATCAGTGTCAGCTAGATAGCCCTCCTGGTGCGGTTGCTCCGTGGTTCCTGGGGGCACCAGGTGCAGTTAATCCATCTCAGCTACAAACAATACAACTCATATTATTATACCTAAAGAATCATTTCTGTTTTTGCTGTTCAGCATACCACTATGATTTACACAGAAATGATGCAAATAGCTCAAGCAAAATGAGAGAGCACCATACAAGCTATAAAATACAGCAACAAACAATATTTTCTTTAACTAAAATATAAATCACCATCAACAGCAGGGAAACAATAATCCTTCCCTGTAAGACAAATGTTTCAGGAATCAGAGAATGAGTCCCACTTCCCTGTGGGTCTTTGCTAAGGTTTACTCTAATATTTCTTTAATAATCCTTCTATCAGACTGGGTTCTCCAGAAAAGTCAAGCCAAGAAGATATTAACTGTGTGATTGTGGATTGGCAAGTCTAAGATTTGTGGGACAGGCCATCAGGGTAGAATTTTTAGAGAGGCAACTAATGCTTTTGTCTTGAAGCAAAAATTTTTTCTTTGGAAAGTCTCAGCTATGTTCATAATGCTGTTGGACTGATTGAATGAGGTCCACCCACATAATTAAGGATGATCCCCTCTTGTTAAAAATCAAGTGGTTGTGGAAATAGTAATATAAGGATAAAAGGGAAATAATTTGGGTGAGATACAAAGAAAAAGAGTAGCTTTTTTGAGAAAAAAATTAGAGAAAAATTTCTGAGAAAGGGGACAGAATAGGCAGAAGATAATCCTTTCAAAACACACCGAATTCTGCTAACCCCTTTGTTCAACCAACTTGAATATCTTAAGCCCAACTCAGAGAGCTCACCCATCCCCTCTACGTGAGGAATAAAAAGAGATTTTTATAAAATCTTTCCTAGACTTCCTAATGGAATACATTCCAAGCCCCTGCTGCAACAGTCTTCCCTTTTCCCCCTGATCTTCACTTCCTCAAATTAAGTGTCTGTGGTGTTAGCAATCTTGTCTCCTGCTCTCTGTTTTCAGTCTTGACTGCCTGAAAACAAGAACTTCTGTATGCTGCAACTCGTGTTCCAGAGGTTAACCATACTTAAAAATGCTGTCACAGGAGTTCCTAAGTTAGTGTATGTTTGGATACCTGAATACTATAGCCTAGTCAAGTTAGCACGTAAAATTAACCATCATATCCCTTAAAATCCAATCAACTACATACATGTGAACTGGCATAGAATGCTAGCTTACTGCCTTTAAAATGCTCTTAGAATCTCTAAAAGGGAAAGCTTGATTAACATGTATTTGAGTTGCTATACCCAGATGTTCATTGTATCTCTGCATTGATCATCTCTCAGTAGCCCTCAGCCTTCATGCTAAGTCGGCTTCAAATCATGATGTTTTAATAAATTGCTTGTTCCTCTGTTTGGGCTGCCCTTCCAGAGGTGCTGATAAATTCCAGAGTCTTGGAAACTCCTTTCCTATATTCTCTTACCTCCTCCAGTGTTTCATCAAGTTGTTTGCTTACTTAGTGGTGTGACCTTAATCTCCATTCCCTTAGAATCTGAATCCTTTGTGACCTTAGCTTTATTGAGTTTATGTAGATTCCCATGAAAAATCTGTAGGCACTCCTCAGTGAATTGATTGGATTCCCCTGTTCCCATTTTGTTTTAGCAATAGGCTAAATCCTTGGTAACTGGAATAGATCACCCCATGTCAATTCAGCTCTAAAAGACTTAAAAATTAACTTTCAATATAAGGGAATTGTGACTTTGATCCCACTTGAAAGCATTATTCTCTTAAAAACCCATAACGACACATTTCATGAACAACAATATAATCCAACATAGAGAGTTAGTTCTAATATTAAGGGATCACTTCCATCTCAATTTTTAGGTTCCCAATAGGAAAAGTGGGGCTACATTATCATATAATACTCAACTAATTTAATTTATCCTAATCTCTCCCTACTGAGTTGGTGCTATTGCTGAATCTTTTTTGGGTTGTCTGCTACTAGATGGTGGGACATGTGGGAATGTCCATGAATTTTCTAAGCGTCAAACCATTGCTGCATTTGTTTCATTATGAAGTGAACTACTGTAGAGAGAGATTCTGTGTTTTAACTTATCAATGAATAGCTAACAAGTAAATAAGTAATGCAGGAGCAGGGAAAGCGGGTCTCTGTGTTTGCCCGTGGTCCCAAGTTCTTCGGTATTTTTCAATAATAAAAAAATTGAGTAATAAAGAGACTCAGACTCAGACTTGGTGAGAAGAAAAGTTTATTGGAAAGTAAAATAGGAAGGAAACAGAACTTCCAGCCCTGGGAATTTAGTATAGGACTAAGTTTATTGTGGCTATTTTTGTGGAGCTTTTATGGGAAAACTGGGTTTTTGTGTTAAAGAAAATGTAGGGAAGTCACAACAGTTTTTCCTGTAGATCCTCTTAAATGAAAAGTGGGCTTTTTGCATTTCTTATCAATTGACAAATGTGTTACAGAGGATGAAGGGATCAGAGTGGTATTGCCTTAGGTATTTCCCATTATCTTGGCCTACCTGTGAGCCTAAACTCCGAGACAAAATTTTATGTTGGGGAGCTGGAGCAATAGTACAGCAGGTAAGGTGTTTGCCTTGCATGTGGCCGACCCAGGTTCAATTCCCAGTATCCCATATGGTCCTCTGAGCACTGCCAGGGGTGATTCCTGAGTGCAGAACCAGGAGTAACCCCTGTGCATTGCCAGCTGTGACTCATAAAGATATATATATATATATATACATATATATGATAATTGTTAATTTTGTGTTTATCAGAAAACACCCACAAATTCACAGGAAGTCAAAAATATAGAATGGAAGCAGTCAATAATGGGACTATTCACACCAGTTGGGAAAGGAAAACTAAGGCTTTCTCTCTCATAAAGGTATATATTAGATTTCTGGGGTTACTATAGTCAAGTACTATAGATGGATAGCTTAAAACAATAGAAAAAAGTTTTCCTTGCAGTTTCAGAGAATGGAAGTCTGAAATCCAGGCGTCATTAGGAGTATTCTGTCTTATGATTTCAGGGCAGGATTTAATATCACAGTCTTAATGTCTGGTGTTGCTGGCAATCCTTGGTATTTATTGACCTGAATTTCTGTGAACAATGTCTTTTTTGTCATTTATCTTTCTCTCTTTTTCACTCACTCATTCTTTCTCTGTCTTCATACTGTATTTTTAAGGACATCAGTTAAAAATATTGAATTAAAAGCTCACTCTTATTCAATATAACTATAACTTCAGATCTCTATTTCTAAACTTATATTTTGAGATAACAGGGTTATGACTTTAACATGTTTTGGAAGGAGTACCTTTGAACCTCTAATAAGGTACCACAAGAAAACTATTGTTGTCCTTGTCAGTTTGGAGGATAGATTTTTTTGTTTCTTAAGGGCAAATTTCTCTCTTACTTTTGAATCAAGCGGACATAATGTAATAAACTCTCCATCTGGGAACTGCTGGTCATCTAGAATAATTATGCCATCAGAGGTCATCATTGACCTCTATGGTTTGTAGGGGGTTCACAAATCAATTTTAATGCCTAGGTCAATATTAATGATAGAAAATCTATGATGCTGAGCCCCATGTATTATAATCCTAATCTTGTTAAAGGGTCATTTTGAAACAAAAAAAAAACACTTAATTCAGGCTCATTAAGAACATTGAATGGCATTTTGAAGAAGAGGTTACCTAACCTTTATGATTATTATGTTTCCTTTGCAGTGAATGTCCTCTGATGGACCTGTGTTTAGAAAATGAATATACTGATATTCCATAAATACTCCAGTAAATGTACCTAGATATCTCACCATCAGAATTCCTCATAACTGGTTTTCTATTTTTATTTTTCCAGTCTGAAATAGAATAGACATCCTATTTCCTTCTCCCAGGAGTCATTATGAGAGCATATAGTTGACCATCTCACTCTCCAATCAACGTATAAAAACTAAATGTGTTACCTAAAATTCTGTCAACTAATAATAATTAGTTTTTTCAGAATGTCTTTTAGAATCTCATAAATAGGTGGGGATGCAGCAACTGTTTATATTTGATTAGGATCAACATTCATCAAATAGACAGGTGATTTTTTTTCTTCTTGGCTAATAGACGTACAAAACATCCTATGAGGCCATGGATGTAGTTTGAGGGACTACAGACACAGGAATAGGAATCTGACTGTACTTGGAGGTATTATCTATGTTTCTTGGAACTTCCTGGACCCTGCTGTGTATAATCCATTTATCATTATAATTTGAATGAGAATGAAATAAGTACTTCAATATATTCTTCAGGATTTACTTGACGAGGATTGGAGTAATAGTACAGCTGGTAGGCATTTGCCTTGCATGTAGTTGACCAGGATTTTGATCCCCAGCACTCTATATGGTCTTCTGAGCATGCCTGAAGTGATCCCTGTGTGTAGAGCCAGGATTAATGTAATGCCATTGTTATTGTGCTTGGGTTTTATTCAGCTATAGCATGAGGCACTAACAGATCAGAAATGGTATTATAAAAAAGAAGAATTTGAAGGAGCATTTAGTTTGCTCCTATTGAAGCATATGAGCATATATTTCTAACACAGAGCTTAAGTTCCACTGAGATATTTTATGTTATGAAGTTCAACTGTCAGGAAAACTTGTACTACAACCTGTATCAATTGCTAACTTTTTCTTCATCTGAGCAGCAATTAAAATTGTTATTACAAAGTAAATGGGTACTACCAGTGTTCCAAATATATTACAAGCTTTTTTAAAAATCCAAAGATTGAAGCCAAATGTGATAACTCTTCCTTCACAGTAGAAAATTCTAGGTGTAGTTAATTGTTTCTATCTTCTGAGGGGAAGTCATTCATACTCTACATCAAAGAGTTGCTAGAAAGTTTTCAGTTTTGTGGTATGCAAAATTTTTATGAAGCTTATCTCCCTTTACTGGCATGGATGTTTTTTAAAAGATACCTAATTGTTTTGGACCCTGTGCTCACTGTTTTTAATTAGCATAATATCGTCTATGAAGTAGATAATAGTGGTGTCTTTCTGGGATTTCAATAAAGTCATGATTCATCTAGACTGGGTTATAAGTGTTTACAAGTATCAATATACTCTTGAGGTAATATACTGAAACTAAAGTTCTGTTCCTACTACTTAGATAAAAATAAACTACTCTAATTGGCTTTGATCATTTATTTAGGAAAACAAGCAAAGTTTAAAACACAAAATGAACCATTTTCTAGATAAGTAACTACATGCTGGGGGCCAAAAGATATGTTTTGTTTCCTTTTTTATACTAATTAGACCACTACTACTCCATCAGTGGCTGGGGTTGGAACCAGTAATTTAGGGTCATCTGAAAGTAGGCGTTTTGCTTTTGTACCAGCCAAACTAATGATTAAATGAAGATAGAACATGAATTACTTTTCTTATTTCTTTCAATCTCTGATGCTTGAACAAAATTTTATAGCTTTCCCAGCATATTTTATTGTTTTGTTTACTACTAGATGAGAAAATTCTGAGGGTTCTCCCTGGTTCTTTCCATCACAGTAGTTTAACTTAATGGGTCAAATAAAACAATGTAAGGATGTTTTCACTCGTTAAGTATGGATATTTAGAGTATACAATCAGCAAAATAGGAAATAACCACTTTAAGAAACATAGTCCACTGACCACTCAAAGGTGGAAATAGGCCAGGACTCCATTTATTTCCTGACTTTTTGCCCACACTGAGTAGTGCTAAATTGGGGCCAATAACTAATAACTCTTAGATGGTGTGGTTATTTTCCTCTCTCAGTTCACTGCCATCCTGTTAAATTGCCATGGATCTTCTGGCGGAACGCTTGAGGGAAGATTTATGGTGTATCTTAATGTCCACCTCCCAGAGTGATTCCTTGAGAAAAAAAAACCTCCATCTGTAGTGGTCTGAGTTTGTGAACTGGGTAAGAGACCATGAATTCCCAATAGACCTCTGATTCATTTTATTGCCTATTAGAGAAAGCATTGGTCTGATAACATAAACTAAACAATATTTTAGAAGACTGACAATCTATTTTATTCTTACCGTTCTCACATGAAAAAATTAAGCACAACCATAAATCTATGTGGGTCAAAACACCTGCAGTGCTGATTCTGTCTTTGTGGTTTATTATGTTAATTATGACAAATTCATCTTGAAATAGCGCTAACAGCTCCTTTTACCACACCAATATCTCATTCTTCTCCTGGAGATGTGGTAGGCCAATTCTTTAGCAGTTTCTTTAGCTTTAACAGAATGCAGCAATGGCAGTGTTTCAGGAGAAGTGCTCACTAATTTGTGGCAGGAAGTGTTCTTTGCTTTTTCCTGAAAATATGCTAATAGTGGAGCTGAGTAGGTTCTAATCAACTGTATTTGAACATTTTACTCTTTTGTATTTTTGATTCACTTATTTCTCATTACTGAAAAGTCCCAAATGTAGTATTATTGTCGTAGTCCCAGGATTCATTACTAATGAATCCAGACTTCTACACAAACTAGTTGAGTTTGTCCTTGGAATTTCAACTGATAAATCAAAATCCTAGGAAGGTCCTCCCATATATGGGTTTTTTTGGAACATTTTATTTTACTAATATCTAGTTGATTCAAAGTTTAATGTAGCCTTCCCATTTCCTTACTACAAATATTGACATGGGCCTTTTATATAGAAACACTTTTATCTTTGCATTTATCTTTGTTAATGATTCTTCTGGACATAGCAATGAATGTTAGTGGATATTAACCTTGGAGAAAATAGAAATATCCTACATATCTAATGCCCCAATAAAGTCTTGGAAATTACTTTTTTTTTAACAGTATGGAAAGAATTTCTCAAATAACATGGAAAATTCGGGGGCTTTGAGGGTCCAAGTAAAAAAACCTAATTCTAATTTCAAGTTTCAGAGTTCCATATTTTTCTAACTATTGCTTTGTTATAAGTTACTTAAACCTTGAAATTGAATTGGGCTATATTTATTTTAATTTTAACTTGAACTCCTCAAAATTTAATGAATGTTTATTTAACATTACAATGCTGCAACTCATCACGATCAGGATCACAAAATCCTGTTAATCACCGATTTCTTGGACTTCTTGGACGGACTCAGTAACCGCTCATTTCGTCCTTTTCCTGAGATCTTAGAAGTCTATCTTGACTTGGCCCTCCCAAAGATGTCTCACTGGGGGCTCTTTCAGGGTCAGGGGAATGAGATCCTGCTTGTTACTGGATTTAACATATGAATACACCATGGGAAGCTTGCAAGGCTATCCCATGTGGGCAGGAAACTCTCAGAAGCTTGCCAGTTTCTCCCAGAGGGAGAAGTAGGCTACAAGATAGCGCTTCTGGGAGCTTGCTTTTGAGTCTCTGGATGTTGGCTGTTGATGGAATTACACACACCTGGGTTCCTCTGCCGGTACCTTCATGCGTGAGGCCTGTCCGAACGTGTGGAGAGGGGCCTCAAGCATGGCTGTAGCTAGGTTCTGGTGGTCTTCAGTTGCTGGGAGCTCTGCTCAGGGTGGGGAGGGAAGCTGGAGCCCATCCCCTCCGAGGGGCCCCAGGGAAGACAGCCATGCTGCTAAAATCTCAGGGCAAGGACGAATGGAGACATTACTAGGCCTGCTCCAACAAATTGTCTTAGGCTAAAATGATCTACTATTATATTGAGTTTATTATTTGCTTACAGATCTATTATTAGTCACATATGAGGAGGTCATTTGTTGATTTCTTGTCAAGATAAAAGGAACAACTTTATGTCAGGTGGAATACATATCAACCTCAGCAAGAATTATCCAGATACTAATATGTGCAATTCAGTAACCATTCAGCATATTTTAATAATAATTGTCACATTTATACTTTATAATATATTGATAAACCTATTCAATGACATTACACAGAAATTTATTTCTAATTTTACAGGTTATCATTAACACTTTATTACACTGAGGGGGTTGAAGTATGTTTTTAACTTTTATATTGAATAACTATTTGATAGATCCTTACAAAGCTGTTCATAATTAGATTTCAGTCATACAGTATTTCAACATCCATCCCTCCACCACTGTCCCCAGTTTCCTCCCATAATCCCCTACCCCCCAAATAATGTTGTATTTTTATATTATTATGTTTTCCATCATTCTAGATTTTATAGTTGCAGGAATCAGTCTTTCTGGTCCACACAAAGCACAACAGAGAATGGATCTGAGTCAGGAGAGATTGGATAATGTCAATTAGAGAATAATTAGGAATTGGTGGTATTCTGAAACTGTTAAGTAGTCGTGGTGAATTCAAAATCCTTTTTGTGTTCAGAAATAGTGCTTCCTTTTAGCATTACTCTTGATACAGAATGAAATTTTCAGTCTTTTGTGTCACCATAACAATTCTTTTCCACACCACATTCCTTCCTAGAATGTAAAAATTCTTTTCTAGGGGACTTCATGGTCCCCAGATGAATAAAAAATGTGGTTAGAAACTATTTGTGTGTCCTTGCGAATTTCAAGACACATAAGGTGATTGTATATAGCTGTAGCATATGAAAATCTCCAGAGAAATTGTTGCCGAGTGCATCTGAGTCTGAGCCAAGATAACCTGTTAGAGTTTTGAAGTAAAAGAAAATTAAGGTGAACATTACTTGGAAGCAAAATTAATTTATAATGTGATGTGGCAGCACAAAAGCTGAATGTTTTCAAGAACTGTATAAAGAATAATCACAGTACTGAGTATTTCTTCCCACACAATTCATTTACAATGCTTCAGACATCACATCTGATTTTGAATATCTGAATCACAATAGGGTGCAGACATTTGGTAGGAAAAATGGTGGTAAAAAGGAAAATGTAAATTTAATTTTTATAAAGTATTGCTAGTCAAAATTGGTACATCCTTCCTAAGAACCAAATTAAAATGTGTTAATTAGCTTGATTATACAGGTTTATATTGTAGTTTACTTTTATAATATAGAAGTATATATTTAAGAGACATACTGAAAAGGGACAATAGGGAGAATATTGCTTGGGGCTCACTAAAGCAAATTAGAATTGAGCACTCTTGTATTATTAACAATCTTTTCTTGATAACGAATGCCAGCAATATATTGTCATTTCAATTATGACTTATTTATTCAACAACAGCTTTGTATCTGTTTCTATGATGTTTCTCTTCACTTGGTGAAGGTGAACATTCAAATGAATGATCTGCAAATGAGGAAATAGGAATTGTTACTTTCCTTCTATTCCCATAAGTAGAACAAATTTAGCTATATTATGCCGGAGGCAAGTTTGCTGAACTTGAATAACCGTTACATTGATTGCTATAGACATTAAGGTAAAATTGCAAAGCTTTTTCTGTGGTGTTGTAGTTTTACACTGTGGAGATTTTGGTCACTATGTCAATCTACATTGCTTGCCTCAGACTATCTCTATTTGAGTAACTCTTTTAAACAGAGAGTGGCCTTACTTAAATTTTTGAATTTTCTCAGCTGGTAAGCAATGGGGAAGAGCATGCAAATTTGAAGCTAGCTGACCAGAGTTTGAGTCTTGCTTCACCTGCTTATTGACTGTGTGACACTGGGTATGTTTTAAGTTCCCATGAGCTTTAGTTTTCTCTTTTCTCTATGATATGGGATTACTGCTTATGGGAAATTCTTTGACGAGTAAGGACTTTAATATCTAAAAGCATCTAACATATTTGGCATATAGTGGGGACTGAGTAAATAAAAACTGCTGCAATTACTTATCATTTTCTTTTTAATTTTAAGTTACGGAATCAATATATCTTCCTTGCAAAGTGGAGTGGTGGTACTTCCAGGAGGCTGTTGGCAGGACAGCGACTTGTCTCTGTTGCCAGGTTTAGAGATCATTTACCTAAAGTAACTTAGCTGATTCTCTTTCTCAGAATAGACTGATTCAGCACCCCCTGGAGACTTTAACTTCTTCCTTAATAAATGAAAAGTTTGAATCTGAAGTCAGGTAACATTTTGCCTTAAAGCATTGTCTTAAATGGATTTTTCTTTCCTGCTTAAAAGGAAGTCAGAAAAGATTTATTATAAATGCTCTCAGGAGACTTCTTTCAAAATGCTTTCCCTTAAAGAGGTAGTCACAAAAATGAGCATTAAAAATGGCCTTGGAGATTTGTAAAGTGATAGGAAAACCATTTTCTCTATGTAAGTTAGTGAATTTGGGATCATTTTGAGTATGCTAAAAATTATCCTAAAAACTCACATTTGATTAAATTGAGATCCACCTGTGAAGATATGAAAAATAATTCATTTTTAAAAAGAACCAATTACTTAAAAAGAGAGATAAGCATTGAAAAGGGATAAGCTAGTAATGTGGCTTTATATCAATAACTTTAAGTATTTCTTTAGTAGATAATTTCACCAGTATTTAAATTGCATTCATATATTCCATTTGACTCATAAAGCTATTCTGCATTTAATTCAGAAAACATAAATATATTTTCCTTTTACCCATTGATACTTTATGTGTTTGAAAATAGTCTTTTAATCTTGGGAGTTGGGTGAGGATACAATTAAAAAAACATTAATTTTATATTTTTAATTGCCTCAATCTTTAGGTTTTAAATGATTTTTGAATTTTGAAAGAAGAAAAGTGATTTCACATTTTGCAAATTTGATACTTTGTGGTCTAGCTTTGTCTATTTTCTAAATTCCATTAACTACTTGACATCCATTGAGGAGGAGTACTACATAAGTAGATTCTTACATAGTTGGCTTATTTAAAATATAATAATAGACTTAATAATGAGTAAATAAAAGTCAGAAAACTTTAATTCCTATTACTGAATGTGACCCCTTGTTTATATTTATATTTTATTAACCCCTTAATATAAATAAATGTAAACTGGCAAATCAGAAAGTATACAGGACATGGGACAAAATCTCCTTGATTCTACTCTTGGTGACTTAATTTATTTAAAATTCAATGGTTGTATAGGTCACATACACTTTTGGGATCTCAGATTCATTCTATTTTTTTTTTTTTTTTGCTTTTTGGGTCTCACCTGGCGATGCACAGGGGTTACTCCTGGTTTTGCACTCAGGAGTTACTCCTGGTAGTGCTCAGGGGACCATATGGGATGCTGGGGATCAAACCTGGGTCGACCGCCGCGTGCAAGGCAAACGCCCTACCTGCTGTGCTATCGCTCCAGCCCCCTCAGATTCATTCTTTAAGAAATACCAACTCCTGTCTGAAGTAAGTATAGTTTAAAAGTCCATTTTTAGCATTCATTACTACTACTTCCCTAGCTATCTTATCCTTCAGGACTGTAAGCCAAACATACTATT
Organism: Sorex araneus; assembly: GCF_027595985.1. Lineage (NCBI taxonomy): Eukaryota > Metazoa > Chordata > Mammalia > Eulipotyphla > Soricidae > Sorex > Sorex araneus. The sequence goes on from NC_073305.1 coordinate 145,783,991, forward strand.
TGCCCAGGCTCTGGCTTAGAAACAAATTAGAGAAGTATTTCTTGAAACAAATTAAATAGTATGGAAATCA